>NW_027362924.1:1812232-2416310 GCF_046119375.1 Phyllobates terribilis | reverse complement strand
GTGCAGGTCGCAGTAGCTTAACCAGACGGTTTAAATGCGTCTTGGAAGAGACGTGCAGGTCGCAGTAACTTAACAAGACGGTTTAAATGCCCCTTAGAAGAGACGAGCAGGTCGCAGTAGCTTAACAAGACAGTTTAAATGCCCCTTGGAAGAGCGGTGGAGGTAGCAGTTGCTTAACAAGACAGTTTAAATGCCCCTTGGAAGAGACGTGCAGGTCGCAGTAGCTTGACAAGAGAGTTTAAATGCCCCTTGGAAGAGACGTGCAGGTCGCAGTAGCTTAATAAGACGGTTTAAAAGCCCCTTGGAAGAGACGTTCAGGTCACAGTAGCTTAACAAGACGGTTTAAATGCCCATTGGAAGAGACGTGCAGATCGCAGTAGCTTAACAAGACGGTTTAAATGCCTCTTAGAAGAGGCTTGCAGGTCGCAGTAGCTTACCAAGACGGTTTAAATGGCCCTTGGAAGAGACGTGCAGGTCGCAGTAGCTTAACAAGACGGTTTAAATGGCCCTTGGAAGAGCGGTGGAGGTCGCAGTAGCTTAACAAGACGATTTAAATGCCCCTTGGAAGAGACGTGCAGGCCGCAGTAGCTTAACAAGACGGTTTAAATGCGTCTTGTAAGAGACGTGCAGGTCGCAGTAGCTTAACAAGACGGTTTAAATGCCCCTTAGAAGAGACGAGCAGGTCGCAGTAGCTTAACAAGACGGTTTAAATGCCCCTTGGAAGAGCGGTGGAGGTCGCAGTAGCTTAACAAGACGATTTTAATGCCCCTTAGAAGAGACGTGCAGGTCGCAGTAGCTTAACAAGACAGTTTAAATGCGTCTTGTAAGAGACGTGCAGGTCACAGTAGCTTAACAAAACGGTTTAAATGCCCCTTGGAAGAGACGTGCAGGTCGCAGTAGCTTAACAAGATGGTTTAAATGCCCCTTGGAAGAGACGTGCAGGTCGCAGTAGCTTAATAAGACGGTTTAAATGCCCCTTGGTAGAAACGTTCAGGTCACAATAGTTTAACAATACAGTTTATATGCCCGTTGGAAGAGACGTGCAGATCGCAGTAGCTTAACAAGACGGTTTAAATGCCCCTTAGAAGAGGCATGCAGGTCGCAGTAGCTTACCAAGACGGTTTAAATGGCCCTTGGAAGAGACGTGTAGGTCTCAGTAGCTTAACAAGACGGTTTAAATGGCCCTTGGAAGAGCGGTGGAGGTCGCAGTAGCTTAACAAGACGATTTAAATGACCCTTGGAAGAGACGTGCAGGTCGCAGTAGCTTAACAAGACGGTTTAAATGCGTCTTGTAAGAGACGTGCAGGTCGCAGTAGCTTAACAAGACGGTTTAAATGCCCCTTAAAAGAAACGAGCAGGTCGCAGTAGCTTAACAAGATGGTTTAAATGGCCCTTGGAAAAGCGGTGGAGGTCGCAGTAGCTTAACAAGACGGTTTAAATGCCCCTTGGAAGAGACGTGCAGGTCGCAGTAGCTTAACAAGATGGTTTAAATGCGTCTTGGAAAAGACGTGCAGGTCGCAGTAGCTTAACAAGCCTGTTTAAATGCCCCTTGGAAGAGACGTGCAGGTCGCAGTAGCTTAACAAGACAGTTTAAATGCCCATTGGAAGAGACGTGCAGGTCGCAGTAGCTTAACAAGACGGTTTAAATACCCCTTAGAAGAGGCTTTGCTGGTCGCTTTAGCTTACCAAGACGGTTTAAATGGCCCTTGTAAGAGCGGTGGAGGTCGCAGTAGCTTAACAAGACGGTTTAAATGCCCCATGTAAGAGCGGTGGAGGTCGCTGTAGCTCAACAAGACAGTTTAAATGCCCCTTGGAAGAGACGTGCAGGTCGCAGTAGCTTAACAAGACGTTTTAAATGCCAATTGGAAAAGCGGTGGAGGTCGCTGTAGCTCAACAAGACAGTTTAAATGCCCCTTGGAAGATAAGTGCAGGTCGCAGTAGCTTACCAAGATGGTTTAAATGCCCCATGGTAGAGACATGCAGGTCGCAGAAGCTCAACAAGACGGTTTAAATGCCCCATTGAAGAGACGTGCAGGTCGCAGTAGCTTAACAAGACAGTTTAAATGCCCCTTGGAAGAGACGTGCAGGTCGCAGTAGCTTAGCAAGACGGTTTAAATACCCCTTAGAAGAGTCTTGCAGGTCGCAGTAGCTTACCAAGACAGTTTAAATGCCCCTTGGAAGAGACGTACAGGTCGCAGTAGCTTAACAAGACAGTTTAAATGCCCCTTGTAAGAGCGGTGGAGGTCGCTGTAGCTCAACAAGACAGTTTAAATGCCCCTTGGAAGAGACGTGCAGGTCGCTTTAGCTTAACAAGACGTTTTAAATGCCAATTGGAAAAGCGGTGGAGGTCGCTGTAGCTCAACAAGACAGTCTAAATGCCCAATGGAAGAGACGTGCAGGTCACAGTAGCTTAATAAAACGGTTTAAATGCCCCTTGGAAGAGACGTGCAGGTCGCAGTAGCTTAACAAGATGGTTTAAATGCCCCTTGGAAGAGACGTGCAGGTCGCAGTAGCTTAATAAGACGGTTTAAATGCCCCTTGGTAGAAAAGTTCAGGTCACAGTACTTTAACAAGACTGTTTAAATGCCACTTGGTAGAGCGGTGGAGGTTGCAGTAGCTTAACAAGACAGTTTAAATGCCCTTTGTAAGAGACATGCAGGACGCAGCAGCTTAACAAGACTGTTTAAATGCCCCTTGGAAGATACGTGCAGGTCGCAGTAGCTTACCAAGATGGTTTAAATGCCCCATGGTAGAGACATGCAGGTCGCAGTAGCTCAACAAGACGGTTTAAATGCCCCATTGAAGAGACATGCAGGTCGCAGTAGCTTAACAAGACAGTTTAAATGCCCCTGGGAATAGACGTGCAGGTCGCAGTAGCTTAGCAAGACGGTTTAAATACCCCTTAGAAAAGTCTTGCAGCTCGCAGTAGCTTACCAAGACGGTTTAAATGGCCCTTGGAAGAGCGGTGGAGGTCGCAGTAGCTTAACAAGACGGTTTAAATGACCCTTGGAAGAGACGTGCAGGTCGCAGTAGCTTAACCAGACGGTTTAAATGCGTCTTGGAAGAGACGTGCAGGTCGCAGTAACTTAACAAGACGGTTTAAATGCCCCTTAGAAGAGACGAGCAGGTCGCAGTAGCTTAACAAGACAGTTTAAATGCCCCTTGGAAGAGCGGTGGAGGTAGCAGTTGCTTAACAAGACAGTTTAAATGCCCCTTGGAAGAGACGTGCAGGTCGCAGTAGCTTGACAAGAGAGTTTAAATGCCCCTTGGAAGAGACGTGCAGGTCGCAGTAGCTTAATAAGACGGTTTAAAAGCCCCTTGGAAGAGACGTTCAGGTCACAGTAGCTTAACAAGACGGTTTAAATGCCCATTGGAAGAGACGTGCAGATCGCAGTAGCTTAACAAGACGGTTTAAATGCCTCTTAGAAGAGGCTTGCAGGTCGCAGTAGCTTACCAAGACGGTTTAAATGGCCCTTGGAAGAGACGTGCAGGTCGCAGTAGCTTAACAAGACGGTTTAAATGGCCCTTGGAAGAGCGGTGGAGGTCGCAGTAGCTTAACAAGACGATTTAAATGCCCCTTGGAAGAGACGTGCAGGCCGCAGTAGCTTAACAAGACGGTTTAAATACGTCTTGTAAGAGACGTGCAGGTCGCAGTAGCTTAACAAGACGGTTTAAATGCCCCTTAGAAGAGACGAGCAGGTCGCAGTAGCTTAACAAGACGGTTTAAATGCCCCTTGGAAGAGCGGTGGAGGTCGCAGTAGCTTAACAAGACGATTTTAATGCCCCTTAGAAGAGACGTGCAGGTCGCAGTAGCTTAACAAGACAGTTTAAATGCGTCTTGTAAGAGACGTGCAGGTCACAGTAGCTTAACAAAACGGTTTAAATGCCCCTTGGAAGAGACGTGCAGGTCGCAGTAGCTTAACAAGATGGTTTAAATGCCCCTTGGAAGAGACGTGCAGGTCGCAGTAGCTTAATAAGACGGTTTAAATGCCCCTTGGTAGAAACGTTCAGGTCACAATAGTTTAACAATACAGTTTATATGCCCGTTGGAAGAGACGTGCAGATCGCAGTAGCTTAACAAGACGGTTTAAATGCCCCTTAGAAGAGGCTTGCAGGTCGCAGTAGCTTACCAAGACGGTTTAAATGGCCCTTGGAAGAGACGTGTAGGTCTCAGTAGCTTAACAAGACGGTTTAAATGGCCCTTGGAAGAGCGGTGGAGGTCGCAGTAGCTTAACAAGACGATTTAAATGACCCTTGGAAGAGACGTGCAGGTCGCAGTAGCTTAACAAGACGGTTTAAATGCGTCTTGTAAGAGACGTGCAGGTCGCAGTAGCTTAACAAGACGGTTTAAATGCCCCTTAAAAGAAACGAGCAGGTCGCAGTAGCTTAACAAGACGGTTTAAATGGCCCTTGGAAAAGCGGTGGAGGTCGCAGTAGCTTAACAAGACGGTTTAAATGCCCCTTCGAAGAGACGTGCAGGTCGCAGTAGCTTAACAAGATGGTTTAAATGCGTCTTGGAAAAGACGTGCAGGTCGCAGTAGCTTAACAAGCCTGTTTAAATGCCCCTTGGAAGAGACGTGCAGGTCGCAGTAGCTTAACAAGACAGTTTAAATGCCCATTGGAAGAGACGTGCAGGTCGCAGTAGCTTAACAAGACGGTTTAAATACCCCTTAGAAGAGGCTTGCTGGTCGCTTTAGCTTACCAAGACGGTTTAAATGGCCCTTGTAAGAGCGGTGGAGGTCGCAGTAGCTTAACAAGACGGCTTAAATGCCGCTTGGAAGAAACGTGCAGGTCGCAGTAGCTTAACAAGACAGTTTAAATGCCCCTTGGAAGAGGCTTGCAGGTCACAGTAGCTTAACAAGACGGTTTAAATGGCCCATGGTAGAGACATGCAGGTCGCAGTAGCTCAACAAGACGGTTTAAATGCCCCATTGAAGAGACGTGCAGGTCGCAGTAGCTTAACAAGACAGTTTAAATGCCCCTTGGAAGAGACGTGCAGGTCGCAGTAGCTTAACAAGATGTTTTTAATGCCAATTGGAAGAGCGGTGGAGGTCGCAGTAGATTAACAAGACAGTTTAAATGACCCTTGGAAGAAACGTGCAGGTCGCAGTAGCTTAATAAGACGGATTAAATGCCCCTTGGAAGAGACGTTCAGGTCACAGTAGCTTAACAAGACGGATTAAATGCCCCTTGGAAGAGACGTGTAGGTCGCAGTAGCTTAGCAAGACGTTTTAAATACCCTTTAGAAGAGGCTTGCAGATCGCAGAAGCTTACCAAGACGGTTTAAATGGCCCTTGGAAGAGCGGTGGAGGTCGCAGTAGCTTAAAAAGACGGTTTAAATGCCCCTTGGAAGAGACGTGCAGGTCGCAGTAGCTTAACAAGACGTTTTAAATGCCCCTTAGAAGAGACGTGCAGGTCGCCGTAGCTTAACAAGACGGTTTTAATGCCCCTTGGAAGAGCGGTGGAGATCGCAGTAGCTTAACAAGACAGTTTAAATGCCCCTTGGAAGAGACGTGCAGGTCGCAGTAGCTTAACAAGACAGTTTAAATGCCCCTTGGAAGAGACGAGCAGGTCGCAGTAGCTTAACAAGACGTTTTAAATGGCCCTTGGAAGAGCTGTGGAGGTCGCAGTAGCTTAACAAGACGGCTTAAATGCCGCTTGGAAGAGACGTGCAGGTCGCAGTAGCTTAACAAGACAGTTTAAATGCCCCTTGGAAGAGGCTTGCAGGTCGCAGTAGCTTACCAAGACTGTTTAAATGTCCCCTTGGAAGAGACGTGCAGGTAGCAGTAGTTTAATAAGACGGTTTAAATGCCCCTTGGTAGAAACGTTCAGGTCACAGTAGTTTAACAAGACGGTTTAAATGCCCCTTGGAGAGCGGTGGAGGTCGCAGTAGCTTAACAAGACCGTTTAAATGCCCCTTGGAAGAGACGTGCAGGTCGCAGTAGCTTAACAAGACAGTTTAAATGCCACTTGTAAGAGCGGTGGAGGTCGCTGTAGCTCAACAAGACAGTTTAAATGCCCAATGGAAGAGACGTGCAGGTCGCAGTTGCTTAACAAGACTGTTTAAATGCCCCTTGGAAAAGACATGCAGGTCACAGCAGCTTGACAAGACTGTTTAAATGACCCCTTGTCAGAGACGTGCAGGTCGCAGTAGCTTAACAAGACTGTTTAAATGCCCCTTGGTAGAGACATGCTGGTCGTAGTAGCTTAAGAAGACGGCTTAAATACCCATTGGAAGAGACGTGCAGTTGGCAGTAGCTTAACAAGACGGTTTAAATGCCCCTTGAAAGAGACGTGCAGGTCGCAGTAGCTTAACAAGACAGTTTAATTGCCCCTTGGAAGAGATGTGCAGGTCGCAGTAGCTTAATAAGACGGTTTAAATGCCCCTTGGAAGAGCATTGAAGGTCGCAGTAGCTTAACAAGACAGTTTAAATGCCCCTTGGAAGAGACGTGCAATTCGCATTAGCTTAACAAGACGGTTTAAATGCCCCTTGGAAAAGTGGTGGAGGTCACAGTAACTTAACAAGACCGTTTAAATGTCCCTTGGAAGAGAAGTGCAAGTCGCAGTAGCTTAACAAGACAATTTAAATTCCCCTTGGAAGAGACGTGCAGGTCGCAGTAGCTTAACAAGACGGTTTAAATGCCCCTTGGAAGAGCGGTGGAGGTCGCAGTAGCTTAACAAGACAGTTTAAATGCCCCTTGGAAGAGACGTGCAGGTCGCAGTAGCTTAACAAGATGTTTTAAATCCCCCTTGGAAGAGACGTGCAGGTCGCAGTAGCTTAACAAGACGGTAGAAATGCGCCTTGGAAGAGGCTTGTAGGTCGCAGTAGCTTACCAAGACGGTTTAAATGGCCCTTGGAAGAGACGTGAAGGTCGCAGTAGCTTAACAAGACTGTTTAAATGCCCCTTGGAAGAGACGTGCAGGTCGCAGTAACTTAAAAAGATGGTTTAAATGCCCCTTGGCAGAGACATGCAGGTCGCAGTAGCTTAAAAAGACGTATTAAATGACCATTGGTAGAGACGTGCAGGTTGCAGTAGCTTAACAAGACGGTTTAAATGACCCTTGGAAGAGACGTGCAAGTCGCAGTAGCTTAACAAGATGGTTTAAATGACCCTTTGGAAGAGACGTGCAGGTCGCAGTAGTTTAACAAGACGGTTTAAATGCCCCTTGGAAGAGCCTTGCAGGTCGCAGTAGCTTAATAAGACGGTTTAAATGCCCCTTGGTAGAAACGTTCAGATCACAGTTGTTTAACAAGACGGTTTAAATGCCACTTGGTAGAGTGGTGGAGGTTGCAGTAGCTTAACAAGACAGTTTAAATGCCCTTTGTAAGAGACATGCAGGACGCAGCAGCTTAACAAGACTGTTTAAATGCCCCTTGGAAGATACATGCAGGTCGCAGTAGCTTACCAAGACGATTTAAATGCCCCCTTGAAGAGACGTGCAGGTCGCAGTAGCTTAACAAGACAGTTTAAATGCCTCTAGGAAGAGACGTGCAGGTCGCAGTAGCTTAACAAGACGGTTTAAATGCCCCTTAGAAGAGACGAGCAGGTCGCAGTAGCTTAACAAGACGGTTTAAATGCCCCTTGGAAGAGCGGTGGAGGTCGCAGTAGCTTAACAAGACAGTTTAAATGCCCCTTGGAAGAGACGTGCAGGTCGCAGTAGTTTAACAAGACAGTTTAAATGCCCCTTGGAAGAGACGTGCAGGTCGCAGTAGCTTAACAAGAAGGTTTAAGTAGACCTTAGAAGAGGCTTGCAGGTCGCAGTAGCTTACCAAGACGGTTTAAATGGCCTTTGGAAGAGCGGTGGAGGTCGCAGTAGCTTAACAAGACGGCTTAAATGCCGCTTGGAAGAGACGTGCAGATCGCAGTAGCTTAACAAGACAGTTTAAATGCCCCTTGGAAGAGGCTTGCAGGTCACAGTAGCTTACCAAGATGGTTTAAATGGCCCATGGTAGAGACATGCAGGTCGCAGTAGCTCAACAAGATGGTTTAAATGCCCCATTGAAGAGACGTGCAGGTCGCAGTAGCTTAACAAGACGTTTTAAATGCCAATTGGAAGAGCGATGGAGGTCGCAGTAGATTAACAAGACAGTTTAAATGCCCCTTGGAAGAGACGTGCAGGTCGCAGTAGCTTAATAAGACGGTTTAATTGCCCCTTGGAAGAGACGTTCAGGTCACAGTAGCTTAACAAGACGGTTTAAATGCCCCTTGGAAGAGAAGTGCAGGTCGCAGTAGCTTAGCAAGACGTTTTAAATACCCCTTAGAAGAGGCTTGCAGGACGCAGTAGCTTACCAAGACGGTTTAAATGACCCTTGGAAGAGCGGTGGAGGTCGAAGTAGCTTAACAAGACGGTTTAAATGCCCCTTGGAAGAGACGTGCAGGTCGCAGTAGCTTAACAAGACGGTTTAAATGCGTCTTGGAAGAGACGTGCAGGTCGCAGTAGCTTAACAAGACGGTTTAAATGCCCCTTAGAAGAGACGAGCAGGTCGCAGTAGCTTAACAAGACGGTTTAAATGCCCCTTGGAAGAGACGTGCAGGTCGCTGTAGCTTAACAAGACGGTTTAAATACCCCTTAGAAGAGGCTTGCAGGTCGCAGTAGCTTACCAAGACGGTTTAAATGGCCCTTGGAAGAGCGGTGGAGGTCGCAGTAGCTTAACAAGACGGTTTAAATACCCCTTAGAAGAGGCTTGCAGGTCGCAGTAGCTTACCAAGACGTTTTAAATAGCCCAGGGAAAAGACGTGCAGGTCGCAGTAGCTTAACCAGACGGTTTAAATGTCCCCTTGGAAGAGACGTGCAGGTAGCAGTAGCTTAATAAGACGGTTTAAATGCCCTTTGTTAGAAACGTTCAGGTCACAGTAGTTTAACAAGACGGTTTAAATGCCCCTTGGAAGAGACGTGCAGGTCGCAGTAGCTTAACAAGACAGTTTAAATGCTCCTTGGAAGAGACGTGCAGGTCGCAGTAGCTTAATAAGATGGTTTAAATGCCCCTTGGTAGAAACGTGCAGGACACAGTAGTTTAACAAGACAGTTTAGATGCCCCTTGGAAGAGATGTGCAGGTCGCAGTAGCTTAATAAGACTGTTTAAATGCCCCTTGGAAGAGACGTGCAGTTCGCAGTAGCTTAACAAGACGTTTTAAATGCCACTTGGAAAAGTGGTGGAGGTTACAGTATCCTAACAAGACGGTTTAAATGCCCCTTAGAGGAGACGAGCAGGTCGCAGTAGCTTAACAAGACGTTTTAAATGCCCCTTGGAAGAGCGGTGGAGATCGCAGTAGTTAAACAAGACAGTTTAAATGCCCATTGGAAGAGACGTGCAGGTCGCAGTAGCTTAAAAAGACAGTTTAAATGCCCCTTGTAAGAGCGGTGGAGGTCGATGTAGCTCAGCAAGACAGTTTAAATGCCCCTTGGAAGAGAAGTGCAGGTCGCAGTAGCTTAACAAGACGTTTTAAATGCCAATTGGAAAAGCGGTGGAGGTCGATGTAGCTCAACAAGACAGTTTAAATGCCCCTTGGAAGAGACATACAGGTCGCAGTAGCTTAACAAAACGGTTTAAATGCCCCTTGGAAGAGACGTGCAGGTCGCAGTAGCTTAACAAGATGGTTTAAATGCCCCTTGGAAGAGACGTGCAGGTCGCAGTAGCTTAATAAGACGGTTTAAATGCCCCTTGGTAGAAACGTTCAGGTAACAGTAGTTTAACAAGACGGTTTAAATGCCACTTGGTAGAGCGGTGGGGGTTGCAGTAGCTTAACAAGACAGTTTAAATGCCCTTTGTAAGAGACATGCAGGACGCAGCAGCTTAACAAGACTGTTTAAATGCCCCTTGGAAGATACATGCGGGTCGCAGTAGCTTACCAAGATGGTTTAAATGCCCCATGGTAGAGACATGCAGGTCGCAGTAGCTCAACAAGACGGTTTAAATGTCCCATTGAAGAGACATGCAGGTCGCAGTAGCTTAACAAGACAGTTTAAATGCCCCTTGGAAGAGACGTGCAGGTCGCAGTAGCTTAGCAAGACGGTTTAAATACCCCTTAGAAGAGTCTTGCAGGTCGCAGTAGCTTACCAAGACGGTTTAAATGGCCATTGGAAGAGCGGTGGAGGTTGCAATAGCTTAAAAAGACGGTTTAAATGCCCCTTGTAAGAGCGGTGGAGGTCGCTGTAGCTCAACAAGACAGTTTAAATGCCCCTTGGAAGAGACGTGCAGGTCGCAGTAGCTTAACAAGACGTACTAAATGCCAATTGGAAAAGCGGTGGAGGTCGCTGTAGCTTAACAAGACAGTTTAAATGCCCCTTGGAAGATAAGTGCAGGTCGCAGTAGCTTACCAAGATGGTTTAAATGCCCCATGGTAGAGACATGCAGGTCGCAGTAGCTCAACAAGACGGTTTAAATGCCCCATTGAAGAGACGTGCAGGTCGCAGTAGCTTAACAAGACAGTTTAAATGCCCCTTGGAAGAGACGTGCAGGTCGCAGTAGCTTAGCAAGACGGTTTAAATACCCCTTAGAAGAGTCTTGCAGGTCGCAGTAGCTTACCAAGACAGTTTAAATGCCCCTTGGAAGAGACGTACAGGTCGCAGTAGCTTAACAAGACAGTTTAAATGCACCTTGTAAGAGCGGTGGAGGTCGCTGTAGCTCAACAAGACAGTTTAAATGCCCCTTGGTAGAGACGTGCAGGTCGCTTTAGCTTAACAAGACGTTTTAAATGCCAATTGGAAAAGCGGTGGAGGTCGCTGTAGCTCAACAAGACAGTCTAAATGCCCATTGGAAGAGACGTGCAGGTCACAGTAGCTTAACAAAACGGTTTAAATGCCCCTTGGAAGAGACGTGCAGGTCGCAGTAGCTTAACAAGATGGTTTAAATGCCCCTTGGAAGAGACGTGCAGGTCGCAGTAGCTTAATAAGACGGTTTAAATGCCCCTTGGTAGAAAAGTTCAGGTCACAGTAGTTTAACAAGACTGTTTAAATGCCACTTGGTAGAGCGGTGGAGGTTGCAGTAGCTTAACAAGACAGTTTAAATGCCCTTTGTAAGAGACATGCAGGACGCAGCAGCTTAACAAGACTGTTTAAATGCCCCTTGGAAGATACGTGCAGGTCGCAGTAGCTTACCAAGATGGTTTAAATGCCCCATGGTAGAGACATGCAGGTCGCAGTAGCTCAACAAGACGGTTTAAATGCCCCATTGAAGAGACATGCAGGTCGCAGTAGCTTAACAAGACAGTTTAAATGCCCCTGGGAATAGACGTGCAGGTCGTAGTAGCTTAGCAAGACGGTTTAAATACCCCTTAGAAGAGTCTTGCAGCTCGCAGTAGCTTACCAAGACGGTTTAAATGGCCCTTGGAAGAGCGGTGGAGGTCGCAGTAGCTTAACAAGACAGTTTAAATGACCCTTGGAAGAGACGTGCAGGTCGCAGTAGCTTAACCAGACGGTTTAAATGCGTCTTGGAAGAGACGTGCAGGTCGCAGTAACTTAACAAGACGGTTTAAATGCCCATTAGAAGAGACGAGCAGGTCGCAGTAGCTTAACAAGACAGTTTAAATGCCCCTTGGAAGAGCGGTGGAGGTAGCAGTAGCTTAACAAGACAGTTTAAATGCCCCTTGGAAGAGACGTGCAGGTCGCAGTAGCTTGACAAGAGAGTTTAAATGCCCCTTGGAAGAGACGTGCAGGTCGCAGTAGCTTAATAAGACGGTTTAAAAGCCCCTTGGAAGAGACGTTCAGGTCACAGTAGCTTAACAAGACGGTTTAAATGCCCATTGGAAGAGACGTGCAGATCGCAGTAGCTTAACAAGACGGTTTAAATGCCTCTTAGAAGAGGCTTGCAGGTCGCAGTAGCTTACCAAGACGGTTTAAATGGCCCTTGGAAGAGACGTGCAGGTCGCAGTAGCTTAACAAGACGGTTTAAATGGCCCTTTTAAGAGCGGTGGAGGTCGCAGTAGCTTAACAAGACGATTTAAATGCCCCTTGGAAGAGACGTGCAGGCCGCAGTAGCTTAACAAGACGGTTTAAATGCGTCTTGTAAGAGACGTGCAGGTCGCAGTAGCTTAACAAGACGGTTTAAATGCCCCTTAGAAGAGACGAGCAGGTCGCAGTAGCTTAACAAGACGGTTTAAATGCCCCTTGGAAGAGCGGTGGAGGTCGCAGTAGCTTAACAAGACGATTTTAATGCCCCTTAGAAGAGACGTGCAGGTCGCAGTAGCTTAACAAGACAGTTTAAATGCGTCTTGTAAGAGACGTGCAGGTCACAGTAGCTTAACAAAACGGTTTAAATGCCCCTTGGAAGAGACGTGCAGGTCGCAGTAGCTTAACAAGATGGTTTAAATGCCCCTTGGAAGAGACGTGCAGGTCGCAGTAGCTTAATAAGACGGTTTAAATGCCCCTTGGTAGAAACGTTCAGGTCCCAATAGTTTAACAATACAGTTTATATGCCCGTTGGAAGAGACGTGCAGATCGCAGTAGCTTAACAAGACGGTTTAAATGCCCCTTAGAAGAGGCTTGCAGGTCGCAGTAGCTTACCAAGACGGTTTAAATGGCCCTTGGAAGAGACGTGTAGGTCTCAGTAGCTTAACAAGACGGTTTAAATGGCCCTTGGAAGAGCGGTGGAGGTCGCAGTAGCTTAACAAGACGATTTAAATGACCCTTGGAAGAGACGTGCAGGTCGCAGTAGCTTAACAAGACGGTTTAAATGCGTCTTGTAAGAGACGTGCAGGTCGCAGTAGCTTAACAAGACGGTTTAAATGCCCCTTAGAAGAAACGAGCAGGTCGCAGTAGCTTAACAAGACGGTTTAAATGGCCCTTGGAAAAGCGGTGGAGGTCGCAGTAGCTTAACAAGACGGTTTAAATGCCCCTTGGAAGAGACGTGCAGGTCGCAGTAGCTTAACAAGATGGTTTAAATGCGTCTTGGAAAAGACGTGCAGGTCGCAGTAGCTTAACAAGCCTGTTTAAATGCCCCTTGGAAGAGACGTGCAGGTCGCAGTAGCTTAACAAGACAGTTTAAATGCCCATTGGAAGAGACGTGCAGGTCGCAGTAGCTTAACAAGACGGTTTAAATACCCCTTAGAAGAGGCTTGCTGGTCGCTTTAGCTTACCAAGACGGTTTAAATGGCCCTTGTAAGAGCGGTGGAGGTCGCAGTAGCTTAACAAGACGGCTTAAATGCCGCTTGGAAGAAACGTGCAGGTCGCAGTAGCTTAACAAGACAGTTTAAATGCCCCTTGGAAGAGGCTTGCAGGTCACAGTAGCTTAACAAGACGGTTTAAATGGCCCATGGTAGAGACATGCAGGTCGCAGTAGCTCAACAAGACGGTTTAAATGCCCCATTGAAGAGACGTGCAGGTCGCAGTAGCTTAACAAGACAGTTTAAATGCCCCTTGGAAGAGACGTGCAGGTCGCAGTAGCTTAACAAGATGTTTTTAATGCCAATTGGAAGAGCGGTGGAGGTCGCAGTAGATTAACAAGACAGTTTAAATGACCCTTGGAAGAAACGTGCAGGTCGCAGTAGCTTAATAAGACGGTTTAAATGCCCCTTGGAAGAGACGTTCAGGTCACAGTAGCTTAACAAGACGGATTAAATGCCCCTTGGAAGAGACGTGTAGGTCGCAGTAGCTTAGCAAGACGTTTTAAATACCCTTTAGAAGAGGCTTGCAGATCGCAGAAGCTTACCAAGACGGTTTAAATGGCCCTTGGAAGAACGGTGGAGGTCGCAGTAGCTTAAAAAGACGGTTTAAATGCCCCTTGGAAGAGACGTGCAGGTCGCAGTAGCTTAACAAGACGTTTTAAATGCCCCTTAGAAGAGACGTGCAGGTCGCCGTAGCTTAACAAGACGGTTTTAATGCACCTTGGAAGAGCGGTGGAGATCGCAGTAGCTTAACAAGACAGTTTAAATGCCCCTTGGAAGAGACGTGCAGGTCGCAGTAGCTTAACAAGACAGTTTAAATGCCCCTTGGAAGAGACGAGCAGGTCGCAGTAGCTTAACAAGACGTTTTAAATGGCCCTTGGAAGAGCTGTGGAGGTCGCAGTAGCTTAACAAGACGGCTTAAATGCCGCTTGGAAGAGACGTGCAGGTCGCAGTAGCTTAACAAGACAGTTTAAATGCCCCTTGGAAGAGGCTTGCATGTCGCAGTAGCTTACCAAGACTGTTTAAATGTCCCCTTGGAAGAGACGTGCAGGTAGCAGTAGCTTAATAAGACGGTTTAAATGCCCCTTGGTAGAAACGTTCAGGTCACAGTAGTTTAACAAGACGGTTTAAATGCCCCTTGGAGAGCGGTGGAGGTCGCAGTAGCTTAACAAGACCGTTTAAATGCCCCTTGGAAGAGACGTGCAGGTCGCAGTAGCTTAACAAGACAGTTTAAATGCCACTTGTAAGAGCGGTGGAGGTCGCTGTAGCTCAACAAGACAGTTTAAATGCCCAATGGAAGAGACGTGCAGGTCGCAGTTGCTTAACAAGACTGTTTAAATGCCCCTTGGAAAAGACATGCAGGTCACAGCAGCTTGACAAGACTGTTTAAATGACCCCTTGTCAGAGACGTGCAGGTCGCAGTAGCTTAACAAGACTGTTTAAATGCCCCTTGGTAGAGACATGCTGGTCGTAGTAGCTTAACAAGACGGCTTAAATACCCATTGGAAGAGACGTGCAGTTGGCAGTAGCTTAACAAGACGGTTTAAATGCCCCTTGAAAGAGACGTGCAGGTCGCAGTAGCTTAACAAGACAGTTTAATTGCCCCTTGGAAGAGATGTGCAGGTCGCAGTAGCTTAATAAGACGGTTTAAATGCCCCTTGGAAGAGCATTGAAGGTCGCAGTAGCTTAACAAGACAGTTTAAATGCCCCTTGGAAGAGACGTGCAATTCGCATTAGCTTAACAAGACGGTTTAAATGCCCCTTGGAAAAGTGGTGGAGGTCACAGTAACTTAACAAGACCGTTTAAATGTCCCTTGGAAGAGAAGTGCAAGTCGCAGTAGCTTAACAAGACAATTTAAATTCCCCTTGGAAGAGACGTGCAGGTCGCAGTAGCTTAACAAGACGGTTTAAATGCCCCTTGGAAGAGCGGTGGAGGTCGCAGTAGCTTAACAAGACAGTTTAAATGCCCCTTGGAAGAGACGTGCAGGTCACAGTAGCTTAACAAGATGTTTTAAATCCCCCTTGGAAGAGACGTGCAGGTCGCAGTAGCTTAACAAGACGGTAGAAATGCGCCTTGGAAGAGGCTTGTAGGTCGCAGTAGCTTACCAAGACGGTTTAAATGGCCCTTGGAAGAGAAGTGCAAGTCGCAGTAGCTTAACAAGACAATTTAAATGGCACTTGGAAGAGACGTGCAGGTCGCAGTAGCTTAACAAGACGGTTTAAATGCCCCTTGGAAGAGCGGTGGAGGTCGCAGTAGCTTAACAAGACGGTTTAAATTCCCCTTGGAAAAGTGGTGTAGATTACAGTAGCTTAACAAGACGGTTTAAATGACCCTTGGAAGAGACGTGCAAGTCGCAGTAGCTTAACAAGATGGTTTAAATGCCCCTTCGAAGAGACGTGCAGGTCGCAGTAGTTTAACAAGACGGTTTAAATGCCCCTTGGAAGAGACGTGCAGGTCGGAGTAGCTTAAAAAGATGGTTTAAATGCCCCTTGGAAGAGCGGTGGAGGTCGCAGTAGCTTAACAAGACAGTTTAAATGCCCTTTGGTAGAGACATGCAGGTCGCAGCAGCTTAACAAGACTATTTAAATGCCCCTTGGAAGACACGTGCAGGTCGCAGTAGCTTAACAAGACGGTTTAAATGCCCCATTGAGGAGACGTGCAGGTCGCAGTAGCTTAACAAGACCGTTTAAATGTCCCTTGGAAGAGAAGTGCAAGTCGCAGTAGCTTAACAAGACAATTTAAATGGCACTTGGAAGAGACGTGCAGGTCGCAGTAGCTTAACAAGACGGTTTAAATGCCCCTTGGAAGAGCGGTGGAGGTCGCAGTAGCTTAACAAGACAGTTTAAATGCCCCTTGGAAGAGACGTGCAGGTCTCAGTAGCTTAACAAGATGGTGTAAATGCCCCATGGAAGAGCGGTGGAGGTCGCAGAAGCTTAACAAGACAGTTTAAATACCCCTTGGAAGAGACGTGCAGGTCGCAGTAGCTTAATAATATGGTTTAAATGTCCCTTGGAAGAGACGTGCAGGTCGCAGTAGCTTAATAAGGCTGTTTAAATGCCCCTTGGAAGAGACTTGCAGGTCGCAGTAGCTTAACAAGACGGTTTAAATGCCACTTGGAAGAGCGGTGGACGTCGCAGTAGCTTAACAAGACAGTTTAAATGCCCCTTGTAAGAGCTGTGGAGGTCGCTGTAGCATAACAAGACAGTTTAAATGCCCCTTGGAAGAGAAGTGCAGGTCGCAGTAGCTTAATAAGATGGTTTAAATTCCGCTTGGAAGAGACGTGCAGGTCGCAATAGCTTAATAAGACGGTTTAAATGCCCCTTGGAAGAGAAGTGCAGGTCGCAGTAGCTTAATAAGACGGTTTAAATGCCCCTTGGAAGAGACGTACAGGTCACAGTAGCTTATCAAGACGGTTTAAATGCCCCTTGGAAGAG
Source organism: Phyllobates terribilis (assembly GCF_046119375.1). Classification (NCBI taxonomy): domain Eukaryota; kingdom Metazoa; phylum Chordata; class Amphibia; order Anura; family Dendrobatidae; genus Phyllobates; species Phyllobates terribilis. Next base: position 2,399,771 of record NW_027362924.1, on the reverse strand, counting down.
AAGTGCAGGTCGCAGTAGCTTACCAAGGCGGTTTAAATGGCCATTGGAAGAGACGTGCAGGTCGCAGTAGCTTAACAAGACGGTTTAAATGCCCCTTGGAAGAGACATGCAGGTCGCAGTAGCTTAAAAAGACGGTTTAAATGCCCCTTGGCAGAGACATGCAGGTCGCAGCAGCTTAACAAGACTGTTTAAATGCCCCTTGGAAGAGCGGTGGAGGTCGCAGTAGCTTAACAAGACGGTTTAAATGCCCCTTGGAAAAGTGGTGTAGATTACAGTAGCTTAACAAGACGGTTTAAATGACCCTTGGAAGAGACGTGCAAGTCGCAGTAGCTTAACAAGATGGTTTAAATGCCCCTTGGAAGAGACGTGCAGGTCGCAGTAGTTTAACAAGTCGGTTTAAATGCCCCTTGGAAGAGACGTGTATGTCGCAGTAGCTTAAAAAGACGGTTTAAATGCCCCTTGGAAGAGCGGTGTAGGTCGCAGTAGCTTAGCAAGACAATTTAAGTGCCCTTTGGAAGAGACATGCAGGTCGCAGCAGCTTAACAAGACTATTTAAATGCCCCTTGGAAGATACGTGCAGGTCGCAGTAGCTTAACAAGACGGTTTAAATGCCCCTTGGAAGATACATGCAGGTCGCAGTAGTTTAACAAGACGGTTTAAATGCCCCTTGGAAGAGACGTGTATGTCGCAGTAGCTTAAAAAGACGGTTTAAATGCCCCATTGAAGAGACGTGCAGGACGCAGTAGCTTAAATAGACCGTTTAAATGTCCCTTGGAAGAGAAGTGCAAGTCGCAGTAGCTTAACAAGACTATTTAAATGCCCCTTGGAAGAGACGTGCAGGTCGCAGTAGCTTAACACGACGGTTTAAATGCCCCTTGGAAGAGCGGTGGAGGTCGCAGTAGCTTAACAAGACATTTTAAATGCCCCGTGGAAGAGACGTGCAGGTCGCAGTAGCTTAACAAGATGGTTTAAATGCCCCATGGAAGAGCGGTGGAGGTGGCAGAAGCTTAACAAGACAGATTAAATACCCCTTGGAAGAGACGTGCAGGTCGCAGTAGCTTAATAAGATGGTTTAAATGTCCCTTGGAAGAGACGTGAAGTTCGCAGTAGCTTAACAATACGGTTTAAATGCCACTTGGAAGAGCGGTGGAGGTCTCAGTAGCTTAATAAGACGGTTTAAATGCCCCTTGGAAGAGACGTGCAGGTCGCAGTAGCTTAACAATACGGTTTAAATGCCCCTTGGAAGAGACGTGCAGGTCGCAGTAGCTTAACAAGACGGTTTAAATGCCACTTGGAAGAGTGGTGGGGTCGCAGTAGCTTAACAAGACAGTTTCAATGCCCCTTGGAAGAGACCTGCAGGTCGCAGTAGCTTAACAAGACAGTTTAAATGCCCCTTGTAAGAGCGGTTTAGGTCGCTGTAGCTTAACAAGACGGTTTAAATGCCACTTGGAAGAGCGGTGGAGGTCGCAGTAGCTTAACAAGACGGTTTAAATGCCCCTTGGAAGAGCGGTGGAGGTCGCAGTAGCTTAACAAGACAGTTTAAATGCCCCGTGGAAGAGACGTGCAGGTCGCAGTAGCTTAATAAGATGGTTTAAATTCCCCTTGGAAGAGACGTGCAGTTCGCAGTAGCTTAATAAGACGGTTTAAATGCCCCTTGGAAGAGAAGTGCAGGTCGCAGTAGCTTAACAAGACGGTTTAAATGCCCCATGGAAGAGAAGTGCAGGTCGCAGTAGCTTACCAAGATGGTTTAAATGGCCCTTGGAAGAGACGTGCAGGTCGCAGTAGCTTAACAAGACGGTTTAAATGCCCCTTGGAAGAGACATGCAGGTCGCAGCAGCTTAACAAGACTGTTTAAATGCCCCATGGAAGAGACGTGCAGGTCGCAGTAGCTTAAAAAGACGGTTTAAATGCCCCTTGGCAGAGACATGCAGGTCGCATTAGCTTAACAAGACGGTTTAAATGCCCCTTGGAAGAGACGTGCAGGTCGCAGTAGCTTAACAAGACGGTTTAAATGCCACTTGGAAGAGCGGTGGAGGTCGCAGTAGCTTAATAAGACGGTTAAAGTGCCCCTTGGAAGAGACGTGCAGGTCGCAGTAGCTTATCAAGACGGTTTAAATGCCACTTGGAAGAACGGTGGACGTCGCAGTAGTTAACAAGACAGTTTAAATGCCCCTTGGAAGAGACGTGCAGGTCGCAGTAGCTTAACAAGACGGTTTAAATGCCCCTTGGAAGAGAAGTGTAGGTCGCAGTAGCTTACAAGACGGTTTAAATGGCCCTTGGAAGAGACATGCAGGTCGCTGTAGCTTAACAAGACGGTTTAAATTCCCCTTGGAAGAGACACGCAGGTCGCAGCAGCTTAACATGACTGTTTAAATGCCCCTTGGAAGAGACGTGCAGGTCGCAGGAGCTTAAAAAGACGGTTTAAATGCCCCTTGGCAGAGACGTGCAGGTCGCAGTAGCTCAACAAGACGGTTTAAATGCCCCTTGGAAGAGCGGTGGAGATTACATTAGCTTAACAAGACGGTTTAAATGCCCCTTGGAAGAGACGTGCAAGTCGCAGTAGCTTAACAAGATGGTTTAAATGCCCCTTAGAAGAGACGTGCAGGTCGCAGTAGCTTAACAAGACGGTTTATATGCCCATTGGTAGAGACGTGCAGGTCGCAGTAGCTTAACAAGACGGTTTAAATGCCCCTTGGAAAAGTGGTGGAGGTTACAGTAGCTTAACAAGACCGTTTAAAAGTCCCTTGGTAGAGAAGTGCAAGTCGCAGTAGCTTAACAAGACAGTTTAAATACCCCTTGGAAGAGACGTGCAGGTCGCAGAAGCTTAACAAGATGGTTTAAATGCGCCTTGGAAGAGCGGTGGAGGTCGCAGTAGCTTAACAAGACAGTTTAATTGCCCCGTGGAAGAGACGTGCAGGTCGCAGTAGCTTAACAAGATGGTTTAAATGCCCCATGGAAGAGCGGTGGAGGTCGCAGAAGCTTAACAAGACAGATTAAATACCCCTTGGAAGAGACGAGCAGGTCGCAGTAGCTTAATAAGACGGTTTAAATGCCCCTTGGAAGAGACGTGCAGGTCGCAGTAGCTTAATAAGACTGTTTCAAGGTCCCTTGGAAGAGACGTGCAGGTCGCATTAGCTTAACAAGACGGTTTAAATGCCCCTTGGAAGAGACGTGTAGTTCGCAGAAGCTTAATAAGACGGTTTAAATGCCCCTTGGAAGAGACGTGCAGGTCGCAGTAGCTTAACAAGACGATTTAAATGCCACTTGGAAGAGCGGTGGGGTCGCAGTAGCTTAACAAGACAGTTTAAATGCCCCTTGGAAGAGACGTGCAGGTCGCAGTAGCTTCACAAGACAGTTTAAATGCCCCTTGTAAGAGCGGTCAAGGTCGCTGTAGCTTAACAGGACAGTTTAAATGCCCCTTGAAAGAGAAGTGCAGGTCGCAGTACCTTAATAAGATGGTTTAAATTCCCCTTGGAAGAGTCGTGCAGGTCGCAGTAGCTTAACAAGACGGTTTAAATGGCCCTTGGAAGAGAAGTGCAGGTCGCAGTAGCTTAATAAGACGGTTTAAATGCCCCTTGGAAGAGACGTACAGGTCGCAGTAGCTTAACAAGACGGTTTAAATGCCCCATGGAAGAGAAGTGCAGGTTGCAGTAGCTTACCAAGACGGTTTAAATGGCCCTTGGAAGAGACGTGCAGGTTGCAGTAGCTTAACAAGATGGTTTAAATGCCCCTTGGAAGAGATATGCAGGTCGCATTAGCTTAACAAGACGGTTTAAATGGCCCTTGGAAGAGAAGTGCAGGTCGCAGTAGCTTAATAAGACGGTTTAAATGCCCCTTGGAAGAGAAGTGCAGGTCGCAGTAGCTTAACAAGACGGTTTAAATGCCCCATGGAAGAGAAGTGCAGGTCGCAGTAGCTTACCAAGATGGTTTAAATGGCCCTTGGAAGAGACGTGCAGGTCGCAGTAGCTTAACAAGACGGTTTAAATGCCCCTTGGAAGAGACATGCAGGTCGCAGCAGCTTAACAAGACTGTTTAAATGCCCCATGGAAGAGACGTGCAGGTCGCAGTAGCTTAAAAAGACGGTTTAAATGCCCCTTGGCAGAGACATGCAGGTCGCATTAGCTTAACAAGACGGTTTAAATGCCCCTTGGAAGAGACGTGCAGGTCGCAGTAGCTTAACAAGACGGTTTAAATGCCACTTGGAAGAGCGGTGGAGGTCGCAGTAGCTTAATAAGACGGTTAAAATGCCCCTTGGAAGAGACGTGCAGGTCGCAGTAGCTTATCAAGACGGTTTAAATGCCACTTGGAAGAACGGTGGACGTCGCAGTAGTTAACAAGACAGTTTAAATGCCCCTTGGAAGAGACGTGCAGGTCGCAGTAGCTTAACAAGACGGTTTAAATGCCCCTTGGAAGAGAAGTGTAGGTCGCAGTAGCTTACAAGACGGTTTAAATGGCCCTTGGAAGAGACATGCAGGTCGCTGTAGCTTAACAAGACGGTTTAAATTCCCCTTGGAAGAGACACGCAGGTCGCAGCAGCTTAACATGACTGTTTAAATGCCCCTTGGAAGAGACGTGCAGGTCGCAGGAGCTTAAAAAGACGGTTTAAATGCCCCTTGGCAGAGACGTGCAGGTCGCAGTAGCTCAACAAGACGGTTTAAATGCCCCTTGGAAGAGCGGTGGAGATTACATTAGCTTAACAAGACGGTTTAAATGCCCCTTGGAAGAGACGTGCAAGTCGCAGTAGCTTAACAAGATGGTTTAAATGCCCCTTAGAAGAGACGTGCAGGTCGCAGTAGCTTAACAAGACGGTTTATATGCCCATTGGTAGAGACGTGCAGGTCGCAGTAGCTTAACAAGACGGTTTAAATGCCCCTTGGAAAAGTGGTGGAGGTTACAGTAGCTTAACAAGACCGTTTAAAAGTCCCTTGGTAGAGAAGTGCAAGTCGCAGTAGCTTAACAAGACAGTTTAAATACCCCTTGGAAGAGACGTGCAGGTCGCAGAAGCTTAACAAGATGGTTTAAATGCGCCTTGGAAGAGCGGTGGAGGTCGCAGTAGCTTAACAAGACAGTTTAATTGCCCCGTGGAAGAGACGTGCAGGTCGCAGTAGCTTAACAAGATGGTTTAAATGCCCCATGGAAGAGCGGTGGAGGTCGCAGAAGCTTAACAAGACAGATTAAATACCCCTTGGAAGAGACGAGCAGGTCGCAGTAGCTTAATAAGACGGTTTAAATGCCCCTTGGAAGAGACGTGCAGGTCGCAGTAGCTTAATAAGACTGTTTCAAGGTCCCTTGGAAGAGACGTGCAGGTCGCATTAGCTTAACAAGACGGTTTAAATGCCCCTTGGAAGAGACGTGTAGTTCGCAGAAGCTTAATAAGACGGTTTAAATGCCCCTTGGAAGAGACGTGCAGGTCGCAGTAGCTTAACAAGACGATTTAAATGCCACTTGGAAGAGCGGTGGGGTCGCAGTAGCTTAACAAGACAGTTTAAATGCCCCTTGGAAGAGACGTGCAGGTCGCAGTAGCTTCACAAGACAGTTTAAATGCCCCTTGTAAGAGCGGTCAAGGTCGCTGTAGCTTAACAGGACAGTTTAAATGCCCCTTGGAAGAGAAGTGCAGGTCGCAGTACCTTAATAAGATGGTTTAAATTCCCCTTGGAAGAGTCGTGCAGGTCGCAGTAGCTTAACAAGACGGTTTAAATGGCCCTTGGAAGAGAAGTGCAGGTCGCAGTAGCTTAATAAGACGGTTTAAATGCCCCTTGGAAGAGACGTACAGGTCGCAGTAGCTTAACAAGACGGTTTAAATGCCCCATGGAAGAGAAGTGCAGGTTGCAGTAGCTTACCAAGACGGTTTAAATGGCCCTTGGAAGAGACGTGCAGGTTGCAGTAGCTTAACAAGATGGTTTAAATGCCCCTTGGAAGAGATATGCAGGTCGCAGCAGCTTAACAAGACTGTTTAAATGCCCCTTGGAAGAGACGTGCAGGTCGCAGTAGCTTAACAAGATGGTTTAAATGCCCCATGGAAGAGAGGTGAAGGTCGCAGAAGCTTAACAAGACGGTTTAAATGCCACTTGGAAGAGCGGTGGAGGTAGCAGTAGCTTAACAAGACAGTTAAAATGCCCCTTGGAAGAGACGTGCAGGTCGCATTAGCTTAATAAGATGGTTTAAATGTCCCTTGGAAGAGACGTGCAGGTCACATTAGCTTAACAAGACGGTTTAAATGCCCCTTGGAAGAGACGTGCAGGTCGCAGTAGCTTAATAAGACGGTTTAAATGCCCCTTGGAACAGCGGTGGAGGTCGCAGTAGCTTAACAAGAAGGTTTAAATGCCACTTGGAAGAGCGGTGGAGGTCGCAGTAGCTTAACAAGACAGTTTAAATGCCCCTTGGAAGAGACGTGCAGGTCGCAGTAGCTTAACAAGACGTTTTAAATGCCAATTGGAAGAGCGGAGGAGGTCGCAGTAGATTAACAAGACAGTTTAAATGCCCCTTGGAAGAGACGTGCAGGTCGCAGTAGCTTGACAAGACAGTTTAAATGCCCCTTGGAAGAGACGTGCAGGTCGCAGTAGCTTAATAAGACGGTTTAAAAGCCCCTTGGAAGAGACGTTCAGGTCACAGTAGCTTAACAAGACGGTTTAAATGCCCATTGGAAGAGACGTGCAGATCGCAGTAGCTTAACAAGAAGGTTTAAATGCCCCTTAGAAAAGGCTTGCAGGTCGCAGTAGCTTACCAAGACGGTTTAAATGGCCCTTGGAAGAGACGTGCAGGTCGCAGTAGCTTAACAAGACGTTTTAAATGCCAATTGGAAGAGCGGTGGAGTTCCCAGTAGCTTAACAAGACGGATTAAATGTCCCCTTGGAAGAGCGGTGGAGGTCTCAGTAGCTTAACAAGACGGTTTAAATGCCCCTTGAAAGAGACATGCAGGTCACAGTAGCTTAACAAAATGGTTTAAATGCCCCTTGGAAGAGACGTGCAGGTCGCAGTAGCTTATCAAGATGGTTTAAATGCCCCTTGGAAGAGACGTGCAGGTCGCAGTAGCTTAATAAGACGGTTTAAATGCCCCTTGGTAGAAACGTACAGGTCACAGTAGTTTAACAAGACGGTTTAAATGCCACTTGGAAGAGACGTGCAGGTCGCAGTAGCTTAATAAGATGGTTTAAATGCCCCTTGGTAGAAACGTGCAGGTCACAGTAGTTTAACAAGACAGTTTAAATGGCCCTTGGAAGAGACGTGCAGGTCGCAGTAGCTTAACAAGACGGTTTCAATGCCCCTTGGAAGAGACGTGCAGGTCGCAGTAGCTTAACAAGACGGTTTAAATGCCACTTGGAAAAGTGGTGGAGGTTACAGTAGCTTAACAAGACGGTTTAAATGCCCCTTGGAAGAGACGTGCAAGTCGCAGTAGCTTAAAAAGACGCTTTAAATGCGTCTTGGAAGAGATGTGCAGGTCGCAGTAGCTTAACAAGACGGTTTAAATGCCCCTTAGAAGAGACGAGCAGGTCGCATTAGCTGAACAAGACCGTTTAAATGCCACTTGGAAGAGCGGTGGATGTCGCAGTACCTAAACAAGACAGTTTAAATGCCCCTTGGAAGAGACGTGCAGGTCGCAGTAGCTTAACAAGACAGTTTAAATGCCCCTTGTAAGAGCGGTGGAGGTCGCTGTAGCTTAACAAGACAGTTTAAATGCCTGTTGGAAGAGACATGCAGGTCGCAGTAGCTTAACAAGACTGTTTAAATACCCCATGGAACAGACGTGCAGGTCGCAGTAGCTTAACAAGACTGTTTAAATGCCCCTTGGTAGAGACATGCAGGTCGCAGTAGCTTAACAAGACGGCTTAAATACCCATTGGAAGACACGTGCAGGTCGCAGTAGGTTAACAAGACGGTATAAATGCCCCTTGAAAGAGACGTGCAGGTCGTAGTAGCTTAACAAGATGGTTTAAATGCCCCTTGGAAGATACATGCAGGTCGCAGTAGTTTAACAAGACGGTTTAAATGCCCCTTGGAAGAGACGTGTATGTCGCAGTAGCTTAAAAAGACGGTTTAAATGCCCCATTGAAGAGACGTGCAGGACGCATTAGCTTAAATAGACCGTTTAAATGTCCCTTGGAAGAGAAGTGCAAGTCGCAGTAGCTTAACAAGACTATTTAAATACCCCTTGGAAAAGCGGTGGAGGTCGCAGTAGCTTAACAATACATTTTAAATGCCCCGTGGAAGAGACGTGCAGGTCGCAGTAGCTTAACAAGATGGTTTAAATGCCCCATGGAAGAGCGGTGGAGGTGGCAGAAGCTTAACAAGACAGATTAAATACCCCTTGGAAGAGACGTGCAGGTCGCAGTAGCTTAATAAGATGGTTTAAATGTCCCTTGGAAGAGACGTGAAGTTCGCAGTAGCTTAACAATACGGTTTAAATGCCACTTGGAAGAGCGGTGGAGGTCTCAGTAGCTTAATAAGACGGTTTAAATGCCCCTTGGAAGAGACGTGCAGGTCGCAGTAGCTTAACAATACGGTTTAAATGCCCCTTGGAAGAGACGTGCAGGTCGCAGTAGCTTAACAAGACGGTTTAAATGCCACTTGGAAGAGTGGTGGGGTCGCAGTAGCTTAACAAGACAGTTCAATGCCCCTTGGAAGATACCTGCAGGTCGCAGTAGCTTAACAAGACAGTTTAAATGCCCCTTGTAAGAGCGGTTTAGGTCGCTGTAGCTTAACAAGACGGTTTAAATGCCACTTGGAAGAGCGGTGGAGGTCGCAGTAGCTTAACAAGACGGTTTAAATGCCCCTTGGAAGAGCGGTGGAGGTCGCAGTAGCTTAACAAGACAGTTTAAATGCCCCGTGGAAGAGACGTGCAGGTCGCAGTAGCTTAATAAGATGGTTTAAATTCCCCTTGGAAGAGACGTGCAGTTCGCAGTAGCTTAATAAGACGGTTTAAATGCCCCTTGGAAGAGAAGTGCAGGTCGCAGTAGCTTAACAAGACGGTTTAAATGCCCCATGGAAGAGAAGTGCAGGTCGCAGTAGCTTACCAAGATGGTTTAAATGGCCCTTGGAAGAGACGTGCAGGTCGCAGTAGCTTAACAAGACGGTTTAAATGCCCCTTGGAAGAGACATGCAGGTCGCAGCAGCTTAACAAGACTGTTTAAATGCCCCATGGAAGAGACGTGCAGGTCGCAGTAGCTTAAAAAGACGGTTTAAATGCCCCTTGGCAGAGACATGCAGGTCGCATTAGCTTAACAAGACGGTTTAAATGCCCCTTGGAAGAGACGTGCAGGTCGCAGTAGCTTAACAAGACGGTTTAAATGCCACTTGGAAGAGCGGTGGAGGTCGCAGTAGCTTAATAAGACGGTTAAAATGCCCCTTGGAAGAGACGTGCAGGTCGCAGTAGCTTATCAAGACGGTTTAAATGCCACTTGGAAGAACGGTGGACGTCGCAGTAGTTAACAAGACAGTTTAAATGCCCCTTGGAAGAGACGTGAAGGTCGCAGTAGCTTAACAAGACGGTTTAAATGCCCCTTGGAAGAGAAGTGTAGGTCGCAGTAGCTTACAAGACGGTTTAAATGGCCCTTGGAAGAGACATGCAGGTCGCTGTAGCTTAACAAGACGGTTTAAATGCCCCTTGGAAGAGACACGCAGGTCGCAGCAGCTTAACATGACTGTTTAAATGCCCCTTGGAAGAGACGTGCAGGTCGCAGGAGCTTAAAAAGACGGTTTAAATGCCCCTTGGCAGAGACGTGGAGGTCGCAGTAGCTCAACAAGACGGTTTAAATGCCCCTTGGAAGAGCGGTGGAGATTACATTAGCTTAACAAGACGGTTTAAATGCCCCTTGGAAGAGACGTGCAAGTCGCAGTAGCTTAACAAGATGGTTTAAATGCCCCTTAGAAGAGACGTGCAGGTCGCAGTAGCTTAACAAGACGGTTTATATGCCCATTGGTAGAGACGTGCAGGTCGCAGTAGCTTAACAAGACGGTTTAAATGCCCCTTGGAAAAGTGGTGGAGGTTACAGTAGCTTAACAAGACCGTTTAAAAGTCCCTTGGTAGAGAAGTGCAAGTCGCAGTAGCTTAACAAGACAGTTTAAATACCCCTTGGAAGAGACGTGCAGGTCGCAGTAGCTTAACAAGACGGTTTATATGCCCATTGGTAGAGACGTGCAGGTCGCAGTAGCTTAACAAGACGGTTTAAATGCCCCTTGGAAAAGTGGTGGAGGTTACAGTAGCTTAACAAGACCGTTTAAAAGTCCCTTGGTAGAGAAGTGCAAGTCGCAGTAGCTTAACAAGACAGTTTAAATACCCCTTGGAAGAGACGTGCAGGTCGCAGAAGCTTAACAAGATGGTTTAAATGCGCCTTGGAAGAGCGGTGGAGGTCGCAGTAGCTTAACAAGACAGTTTAATTGCCCCGTGGAAGAGACGTGCAGGTCGCAGTAGCTTAACAAGATGGTTTAAATGCCCCATGGAAGAGCGGTGGAGGTCGCAGAAGCTTAACAAGACAGATTAAATACCCCTTGGAAGAGACGAGCAGGTCGCAGTAGCTTAATAAGACGGTTTAAATGCCCCTTGGAAGAGACGTGCAGGTCGCAGTAGCTTAATAAGACTGTTTCAAGGTCCCTTGGAAGAGACGTGCAGGTCGCATTAGCTTAACAAGACGGTTTAAATGCCCCTTGGAAGAGACGTGTAGTTCGCAGAAGCTTAATAAGACGGTTTAAATGCCCCTTGGAAGAGACGTGCAGGTCGCAGTAGCTTAACAAGACGATTTAAATGCCACTTGGAAGAGCGGTGGGGTCGCAGTAGCTTAACAAGACAGTTTAAATGCCCCTTGGAAGAGACGTGCAGGTCGCAGTAGCTTCACAAGACAGTTTAAATGCCCCTTGTAAGAGCGGTCAAGGTCGCTGTAGCTTAACAGGACAGTTTAAATGCCCCTTGGAAGAGAAGTGCAGGTCGCAGTACCTTAATAAGATGGTTTTAATTCCCCTTGGAAGAGTCGTGCAGGTCGCAGTAGCTTAACAAGACGGTTTAAATGCCCCTTGGAAGAGAAGTGCAGGTCGCAGTAGCTTAATAAGACGGTTTAAATGCCCCTTGGAAGAGACGTACAGGTCGCAGTAGCTTAACAAGACGGTTTAAATGCCCCATGGAAGAGAAGTGCAGGTTGCAGTAGCTTACCAAGACGGTTTAAATGGCCCTTGGAAGAGACGTGCAGGTTGCAGTAGCTTAACAAGATGGTTTAAATGCCCCTTGGAAGAGATATGCAGGTCGCAGCAGCTTAACAAGACTGTTTAAATGCCCCTTGGAAGAGACGTGCAGGTCGCAGTAGCTTAACAAGATGGTTTAAATGTCCCATGGAAGAGAGGTGAAGGTCGCAGAAGCTTAACAAGACGGTTTAAATGCCACTTGGAAGAGCGGTGGAGGTAGAAGTAGCTTAACAAGACAGTTAAAATGCCCCTTGGAAGAGACGTGCAGGTCGCATTAGCTTAATAAGATGGTTTAAAAGTCCCTTGGAAGAGACGTGCAGGTCACATTAGCTTAACAAGACGGTTTAAATGCCCCTTGGAAGAGACGTGCAGGTCGTAGTAGCTTAACAAGACGGTTTAAATGCCCCTTGGAACAGCGGTGGAGGTCGCAGTAGCTTAACAAGAATGTTTAAATGCCACTTGGAAGAGCGGTGGAGGTCGCAGTAGCTTAACAAGACAGTTTAAATGCCCCTTGGAAGAGACGTGCAGGTCGCAGTAGCTTAACAAGACGTTTTAAATGCCAATTGGAAGAGCGGAGGAGGTCGCAGTAGATTAACAATACAGTTTAAATGCCCCTTGGAAGAGACGTGCAGGTCGCAGTAGCTTGACAAGACAGTTTTAATGCCCCTTGGAAGAGACGTGCAGGTCGCAGTAGCTTAATAAGACGGTTTAAAAGCCCCTTGGAAGAGACGTTCAGGTCACAGTAGCTTAACAAGACGGTTTAAATGCCCATTGGAAGAGACGTGCAGATCGCAGTAGCTTAACAAGAAGGTTTAAATGCCCCTTAGAAAAGGCTTGCAGGTCGCAGTAGCTTACCAAGACGGTTTAAATGGCCCTTGGAAGAGACGTGCAGGTCGCAGTAGCTTAACAAGACGTTTTAAATGCCAATTGGAAGAGCGGTGGAGTTCGCAGTAGCTTAACAAGACGGATTAAATGTCCCCTTGGAAGAGCGGTGGAGGTCTCAGTAGCTTAACAAGACGGTTTAAATGCCCCTTGAAAGAGACATGCAGGTCACAGTAGCTTAACAAAATGGTTTAAATGCCCCTTGGAAGAGACGTGCAGGTCGCAGTAGCTTAACAAGATGGTTTAAATGCCCCTTGGAAGAGACGTGCAGGTCGCAGTAGCTTAATAAGACGGTTTAAATGCCCCTTGGTAGAAACGTACAGGTCACAGTAGTTTAACAAGACGGTTTAAATGCCACTTGGAAGAGACGTGCAGGTCGCAGTAGCTTAATAAGATGGTTTAAATGCCCCTTGGTAGAAACGTGCAGGTCACAGTAGTTTAACAAGACAGTTTAAATGGCCCTTGGAAGAGACGTGCAGGTCGCAGTAGCTTAACAAGACGGTTTCAATGCCCCTTGGAAGAGACGTGCAGGTCGCAGAAGCTTAACAAGACGGTTTAAATGCCACTTGGAAAAGTGGTGGAGGTTACAGTAGCTTAACAAGACGGTTTAAATGCCCCTTGGAAGAGACGTGCAAGTCGCAGTAGCTTAAAAAGACGGTTTAAATGCGTCTTGGAAGAGATGTGCAGGTCGCAGTAGCTTAACAAGACGGTTTAAATGCCCCTTAGAAGAGACGAGCAGGTCGCATTAGCTGAACAAGACCGTTTAAATGCCACTTGGAAGAGCGGTGGATGTCGCAGTACCTAAACAAGACAGTTTAAATGCCCCTTGGAAGAGACGTGCAGGTCGCAGTAGCTTAACAAGACAGTTTAAATGCCCCTTGTAAGAGCGGTGGAGGTCGCTGTAGCTTAACAAGACAGTTTAAATGCCCGTTGGAAGAGACATGCAGGTCGCAGTAGCTTAACAAGACTGTTTAAATACCCCATGGAACAGACGTGCAGGTCGCAGTAGCTTAACAAGACTGTTTAAATGCCCCTTGGTAGAGACATGCAGGTCGCAGTAGCTTAACAAGACGGCTTAAATACCCATTGGAAGACACGTGCAGGTCGCAGTAGCTTAACAAGACGGTTTAAATGCCCCTTGAAAGAGACGTGCAGGTCGTAGTAGCTTAACAAGATGGTTTAATTGCCCCTTGGAAGAGACGTGCAGGTCTCAGTAGCTTAATAAGATGGTTTAAATGCCCCTTGGAAGAGCGTTGAAGGTCGCAGTAGCTTAACAAGACAGTTTAAATGCCCCATGGAAGAGACATGCAGGTCGCAGTAGCTTACCAAGACGGTTTAAATGGCCCTTGGAAGAGACGTGCAGGTCGCAGTAGCTTAACAAGACAGTTTAAATGCCCCTTGGAAGAGACATGCAGGTCGCAGCAGCTTAACAAGACTGTTTAAATGCCCCATGGAAGAGACGTGCAGGTCGCAGTAGCTTAAAAAGATGGTTTAAATGCCCCTTAGCAGAGACATGCAGGTCGCATTAGCTTAACAAGACGGTTTTAATGCCCCTTGGAAGAGACGTGCAGGTCGCAGTAGCTTAACAAGAAGGTTTAAATGCCACTTGGAAGAGCGGTGGAGGTTGCAGTAGCTTAATAAGACGGTTAAAATGCCCCTTGGAAGAGACGTGCAGGTCGCAGTAGCTTATCAAGACGGTTTAAATGCCACTTGGAAGAGCGGTGGACGTCGCAGTAGTTAACAAGACAGTTTAAATGCCCCTTGGAAGAGACGTGCAGGTCGCAGTAGCTTAACAAGATGGTTTAAATGCCCCTTGGAAGAGAAGTGTAGGTCGCAGTAGCTTACAAGACGGTTTAAATGGCCCTTGGAAGAGACATGCAGGTCGCTGTAGCTTAACAAGACGGTTTAAATGCCCCTTGGAAGAGACATGCAGGTCGCAGTAGCTTAACAAAAGGGTTTAAATGCCCCTTAGTAAAGGCTTGCAGGTCACAGTATCTTACCAAGACGGTTTAAATGCCCCTTGGAAGAGACGTGCAGGTCGCAGTAGCTTAAGAAGATGGTTTAAATGCCCCTTGGAAGAGCGGTGGAGGTCGCAGTAGCTTAACTAGACTGTTTAAATGTCCCGTGGAAAAGACGTGCAGGTCGCAGTAGCTTAACAAGATGTTTTAAATGCCCCTTGGAAGAGACGTGCAGGTCGCAGTAGCTTAACAAGACGGTTTAAATGCCCCTTGGAAGAGACATGCAGGTCGCAGCAGCATAACAAGACTGTTTAAATGCCCCTTGGAAGAGACGTGCAGGTCGCAGTAGCTTAAAAAGATGGTTTAAATGCCCCTTGGCAGAGACATGCAGGTCGCAGTAGCTTAACAAGACGGTTTAAATGACCCTTGGAAGAGACGTGCAGGTCGCAGTAGCTTAACAAGACGGTTTAAATGCCCCTTGGAAGAGCGGTGGAGGTCGCAGTAGCTTAACAAGACGGTTTAAATTCCCCTTGGAAAAGTGGTGTAGATTACAGTAGCTTAACAAGATGGTTTAAATGACCCTTGGAAGAGACGTGCAAGTCGCAGTAGCTTAACAAGATGGTTTAAATGCCCCTTCGAAGAGACGTGCAGGTCGCAGTAGTTTAACAAGACGGTTTAAATGCCCCTTGGAAGAGACGTGCAGGTCGCAGTAGCTTAAAAAGACGGTTTAAATGCCCCTTGGAAGAGCGGTGGAGGTCGCAGTAGCTTAACAAGACAGTTTAAATGCCCTTTGGTAGAGACATGCAGGTCGCAGCAGCTTAACAAGACTATTTAAATGCCCCTTGGAAGATACGTGCAGGTCGCAGTAGCTTAACAAGATGGTTTAAATGCCCCATTGAGGAGACGTGCAGGTCGCAGTAGCTTAACAAGACCGTTTAAATGTCCCTTGGAAGAGAAGTGCAAGTCGCAGTAGCTTAACAAGACAATTTAAATGGCACTTGGAAGAGACGTGCAGGTCGCAGTAGCTTAACAAGACGGTTTAAATGCCCCTTGGTAGAGCGGTGGAGGTCGCAGTAGCTTAACAAGACAGTTTAAATGCCCCTTGGAAGAGACGTGCAGTTCTCAGTAGCTTAACAAGATGGTTTAAATGCCCCAAGGAAGAGCAGTGGAGGTCGCAGAAGCTTAACAAGACAGTTTAAATACCCCTTGGAAGAGACGTGCAGGTCGCAGTAGCTTAATAAGATGGTTTAAATGTCCCTTGGAAAAGACGTGCAGGTCGCAGTAGCTTAATAAGGCTGTTTAAATGCCCCTTGGAAGAGACTTGCAGGTCGCAGTAGCTTAACAAGACGGTTTAAATGCCACTTGGAAGAGCGGTGGAGGTCGCAGTAGCTTAACAAGACAGTTTAAATGCCCCTTGTAAGAGCTGTGTAGGTCGCTGTAGCTTAACAAGACAGTTTAAATGCCCCTTGGAAGAGAAGTGCTGGTCGCAGTAGCTTAATAAGATGGTTTAAATTCCCCTTGGAAGAGACGTGCAGGTCGCAGTAGCTTAATAAGACGGTTTAAATGCCCCTTGGAAGAGAAGTGCAGGTCGCAGTAGCTTAATAAGACGGTTTAAATGCCCCTTGGAAGAGATGTACAGGTCGCAGTAGCTTATCAAGACGGTTTAAATGCCCCTTGGAAGAGAAGTGCAGGTCGCAGTAGCTTACCAAGGCGATTTAAATGGCTATTGGAAGAGACGTGCAGGTCGCAGTAGCTTAACAAGACGGTTTAAATGCCCCTTGGAAGAGACATGCAGGTCGCAGTAGCTTAAAAAGACGGTTTAAATGCCCCTTGGCAGAGACATGCAGGTCGCAGCAGCTTAACAAGATTGTTTAAATGCCCCTTGGAAGAGCGGTGGAGGTCGCAGTAGCTTAACAAGACGGTTTAAATGCCCCTTGGAAAAGTGGTGTAGATTACAGTAGCTTAACAAGACGGTTTAAATTACCCTTGGAAGAGACGTGCAAGTCGCAGTAGCTTAACAAGATGGTTTAAATGCCCCTTGGAAGAGACGTGCAGGTCGCAGTAGTTTAACAAGTCGGTTTAAATGCCCCTTGGAAGAGACGTGTATGTCGCAGTAGCTTAACAAGACAGTTTAAATGCCCTTTGGAAGAGACATGCAGGTCGCAGCAGCTTAACAAGACTATTTAAATGCCCCTTGGAAGATACGTGCAGGTCGCAGTAGCTTAACAAGACGGTTTAAATGCCCCTTGGAAGATACATGCAGGTCGCAGTAGTTTAACAAGACGGTTTAAATGCCCCTTGGAAGAGACGTGTATGTCGCAGTAGCTTAAAAAGACGGTTTAAATGCCCCATTGAAGAGACGTGCAGGACGCAGTAGCTTAACAAGACCGTTTAAATGTCCCTTGGAAGAGAAGTGCAAGTCGCAGTAGCTTAACAAGACTATTTAAATGCCCCTTGGAAGAGACGTGCAGGTCGCAGTAGCTTAACAAGACGGTTTAAATGCCCCTTGGAAGAGCGGTGGAGGTCGCAGTAGCTTAACAAGACATTTTAAATGCCCCGTGGAAGAGACTTGCAGGTCGCAGTAGCTTAACAATACGGTTTAAATGCCCCTTGGAAGAGACGTGCAGGTCGCAGTAGCTTAACAAGACGGTTTAAATGCCACTTGGAAGAGTGGTGGGGTCGCAGTAGCTTAACAAGACAGTTTCAATGCCCCTTGGAAGAGACCTGCAGGTCGCAGTAGCTTAACAAGACAGTTTAAATGCCCCTTGTAAGAGCGGTTTAGGTCGCTGTAGCTTAACAAGACGGTTTAAATGCCACTTGGAAGAGCGGTGGAGGTCGCAGTAGCTTAACAAGACGGTTTAAATGCCCCTTGGAAGAGCGGTGGAGGTCGCAGTAGCTTAACAAGACAGTTTAAATGCCCCGTGGAAGAGACGTGCAGGTCGCAGTAGCTTAATAAGATGGTTTAAATTCCCCTTGGAAGAGACGTGCAGTTCACAGTAGCTTAATAAGACGGTTTAAATGCCACTTGGAAGAGAAGTGCAGGTCACAGTAGCTTAACAAGACGGTTTAAATGCCCCATGGAAGAGACATGCAGGTCGCAGTAGCTTACCAAGACGGTTTAAATGGCCCTTGGAAGAGACGTGCAGGTCGCAGTAGCTTAACAAGACGATTTAAATGCCCCTTGGAAGAGACATGCAGGTCGCAGCAGCTTAACAAGACTGTTTAAATGCCCCATGGAAGAGACGTGCAGGTCGCAGTAGCTTAAAAAGACGGTTTAAATGCCCCTTGGCAGAGACATGCAGGTCGCATTAGCTTAACAAGACGGTTTAAATGCCCCTTGGAAGAGACGTGCAGGTCGCAGTAGCTTAACAAGACGGTTTAAATGCCACTTGGAAGAGCGGTGGAGGTTGCAGTAGCTTAATAAGACGGTTAAAATGCCCCTTGGAAGAGACGTGCAGGTCGCAGTAGCTTATCAAGACGGTTTAAATGCCACTTGGAAGAGCGGTGGACGTCGCAGTAGTTAACAAGACAGTTTAAATGCCCCTTGGAAGAGACGTGCAGGTCGCAGTAGCTTAACAAGACGGTTTAAATGCCCCTTGGAAGAGAAGTGTAGGTCGCAGTAGCTTACAAGACGGTTTAAATGGCCCTTGGAAGAGACATGCAGGTCGCTGTAGCTTAACAAGACGGTTTAAATGCCCCTTGGAAGAGACATGCAGGTCGCAGCAGCTTAACATGACTGTTTAAATGCCCCTTGGAAGAGACGTGAAGGTCGAAGGAGCTTAAAAAGACGGTTTAAATGCCCCTTGGCAGAGACATGCAGGTCGCAGTAGCTTAACAAGACGGTTTAAATGACCCTTGGAAGAGACGTGCAGGTCGCAGTAGCTCTACAAGACGGTTTAAATGCCCCTTGGAAGAGCGGTGGAGGTCGCAGTAGCTTAACAAGACAGTTTAAATGCCCCTTGGAAGAGTGGTGTAGATTACATTAGCTTAACAAGACGGTTTAAATGCCCCTTGGAAGAGACGTGCAAGTCGCAGTAGCTTAACAAGATGGTTTAAATGCCCCTTAGAAGAGACGTGCATATCGCAGTTGCTTAAAAAGATGGTTTAAATGCCCCTTGGAAGAGCGGTGTAGGTCGCAGTAGCTTAACAAGACAGTTTAAATGCCCCTTGGAAGATACGTGCAGGTCGCAGTAGCTTAACAAGACGGTTTATATGCCCATTGGTAGAGACGTCCAGGTCGCAGTAGCTTAACAAGACGGTTTAAATGCCCCTTGGAAAAGTGGTGGAGGTTACAGTAGCTTAACAAGACCGTTTAAAAGTCCCTTGCTAGAGAAGTGCAAGTCACAGTAGCTTAACAAGACAGTTTAAATACCCCTTGGAAGAGACGTGCAGGTCGCAGAAGCTTAACAAGATGCTTTAAATGCGCCTTGGAAGAGCGGTGGAGGTCGCAGTATCTTAACAAGACAGTTTAAATGCCCCGTGGAAGAGACGTGCAGGTCGCAGTAGCTTAACAAGATGGTTTAAATGCCCCATGGAAGAGCGGTGGAGGTCGCAGAAGCTTAACAAGACAGATTAAATACCCCTTGGAAGAGACGAGCAGGTCGCAGTAGCTTAATAAGACGGTTTAAATGCCCCTTTGAAGAGACGTGCAGGTCGCAGTAGCTTAATAAGACTGTTTCAATGTCCCTTGGAAGAGACGTGCAGGTCGCATTAGCTTAACAAGACGGTTTAAATACCCCTTGGAAGAGACGTGCAGTTCGCAGTAGCTTAATAAGACGGTTTAAATGCCACTTGGAAGAGCGGTGGGGTCGCAGTAGCTTAACAAAACAGTTTAAATGCCCCTTGGAAGAGAAGTGCAGGTCGCAGTATCATCAAAAGACAGTTTAAATGCCCCTTGTAAGAGCGGTCAAGGTCGCTGTAGCTTAACAGGACAGTATAAATGCCCCTTGGAAGAGAAGTGCAGGTCGCAGTAGCTTAATAAGATGGTTTAAATTCCCCTTGGAAGAGTCGTGCAGGTCGCAGTAGCTTAACAAGACGGTTTAAATGCCCCTTGGAAGAGAAGTGCAGGTCGCAGTAGCTTAATAAGACGGTTTAAATGCCCCTTGGAAGAGACGTACAGGTCGCAGTAGCTTAACAAGACGGCTTAAATGCCCCATGGAAGAGAAGTGCAGGTTGCAGTAGCTTACCAAGACGGTTTAAATGGCCCTTGGAACAGACGTGCAGGTTGCAGTAGCTTAACAAGATGGTTTAAATGCCCCTTGGAAGAGATATGCAGGTCACAGCAGCTTAACAAGACTGTTTAAATGCCCCTTGGCAGAGACATGCATGTTGCATTAGCTTAACAAGACGGTTTAAATGCCCCTTGGATGAGACGTGCAGGTCGCACTAGCTTAATAAGACGGTTTAAATGCCACTTGGAAGAGCGGTGGAGGTCGCAGCAGCTTAATAAGACGGTTTAAATGCCCCATGGAAGAGACGTGCAGGTCGCAGTAGCTTAACAAGACTGTTTAAATGCCCCTTCGAAGATACGTGCAGGTCGCAGTAGCTTAACAAGACGGTTTAAATGCCCATTGGTAGAGACATGCAGGTCGCAGTAGCTTAACAAGACGGTTTAAATGCCCCTTGGAAAAGTGGTGGAGGTTACAATAGCTTAACAAGACCGTTTAAATGTCCCTTGGTAGAGAAGTGCAAGTCGCAGTAGCTTAACAAGACAGTTTAAATACTCCTTGGAAGAGACGTGCAGGTCGCAGTAGCTTAACAAGATGGTTTAAATGCCCCATGGAAGAGCGGTGGAGGTCGCAGAAGCTTATCAAGACAGATTAAATACCCCTTGGAAGAGACGTGCAGTTCGCAGTAGCTTAATAAGATGGTTTAAATGTCCCTTGGAAGAGACGTGCATTTAGCATTAGCTTAACAAGACGGTTTAAATGCCCCTTGGAAGAGCGCTGGAGGTCGCAGTAGCTTAATAAGACGGTTTAAATGCCCCTTGGAAGAGACGTGCATTTCGCAGTAGCTTAATAAGACTGTTTCAATGTCCCTTGGAAGAGACGTGCAGGTCACATTAGCTTAACAAGACGGTTTAAATGCCCCTTGGAAGAGACGTGCAGTTCGCAGTAGCTTAATAAGACGGTTTAAATGACCCTTGGAAGAGACGTGCAGGTCGCAGTAGCTTAACAAGACGGTTTAAATGCCACTTGGAAGAGCGGTGGGGTCGCAGTAGCTTAACAAGACAGTTTAAATGCCCCTTGGAAGAGACGTGCAGGTCGCAGTATCTTCACAAGACAGTTTAAATGCCCCTTGTAAGAGCGGTCAAGGTCGCTGTAGCTTAACAGGACAGTTTAAATGCCCCTTGGAAGAGAAGTGCAGGTCGCAGTAGCTTAATAAGATGGTTTAAATTCCCCTTGGAAGAGTCGTGCAGGTCGCAGTAGCTTAACAAGATGGTTTAAATGCCCCTTGGAAGAGAAGTGCAGGTCGCAGTAGCTTAATAAGACGGTTTAAATGCCCCTTGGAAGAGACGTACAGGTCGCAGTAGCTTAACAAGACGGTTTAAATGCCCCATGGAAGAGAAGTGCAGGTTGCATTAGCTTACCAAGACGGTTTAAATGGCCCTTGGAAGAGACGTGCAGGTCGCAGTAGCTTAACAAGATGGTTTAAATGCCCCTTGGAAGAGATATGCAGGTCGCAGCAGCTTAACAGGACGGTTTAAATGGCCCTTGAAAGAGATGTGCAGGTCGCAGTAGCTTAACAAGATGGTTTAAATGCCCCTTGGAAGAGACGTGCAGGTCGCAGTAGCTTAAAAAGACGGTTTAAATGCCCCTTGGCAGAGACATGCATGTCACATTAGCTTAACAAGATGGTTTAAATGCCCCTTGGAAGAGACGTGCAGGTCGCAGTAGCTTAACAAGACGGTTTAAATGCCACTTGGAAGAGCGGTGGAGGTCGCAGTAGCTTAACAAGACAGTTTAAATTCCTCTTGTAAGAGCTGTGGAGGTCGCTGTAGCTTAACAAGACAGTTTAAATGCCCCTTGGAAGAGAAGTGCAGGTCGCAGTAGCTTAATAAGATGGTTTAAATTCCCCTTGGAAGAGACGTGCAGGTCGCAGTAGCTTAATAAGACGGTTTAAATGCCCCTTGGAAGAGAAGTGCAGGTCGCAGTAGCTTAATAAGACGGTTTAAATGCCCCTTGGAAGAGACGTACAGGTCGCAGTAGCTTAACAAGACGGTTTAAATGCCCCTTGGAAGAGAAGTGCAGGTCGCAGTAGCTTACCAAGGCGGTTTAAATGGCCATTGGAAGAGACGTGCAGGTCGCAGTAGCTTAACAAGACGGTTTAAATGCCCCTTGGAAGAGACATGCAGGTCGCAGTAGCTTAAAAAGACGGTTTAAATGCCCCTTGGCAGAGACATGCAGGTCGCAGTAGCTTAACAAGACTGTTTAAATGCCCCTTGGAAGAGCGGTGGAGGTCGCAGTAGCTTAACAAGACGGTTTAAATGACCCTTGGAAGAGACGTGCAAGTCGCAGTAGCTTAACAAGATGGTTTAAATGCCCCTTGGAAGAGACGTGCAGGTCGCAGTAGTTTAACAAGTCGGTTTAAATGCCCCTTGGAAGAGACGTGTATGTCGCAGTAGCTTAAAAACACGGTTTAAATGCCCCTTGGAAGAGCGGTGTAGGTCGCAGTAGCTTAACAAGACAGTTTAAATGCCCCTTGGAAGATACGTGAAGGTCGCAGTAGCTTAACAAGACGGTTTATATGCCCATTGGCAGAGACGTGCAGGTCGCAGTAGCTTAACAAGACGGTTTAAATGCCCTTTGGAAAAGTGGTGGAGGTTACAGTAGCTTAACAAGACCGTTTAAAAGTCCCTTGGTAGAGAAGTGCAAGTCACAGTAGCTTAACAAGACAGTTTAAATACCCCTTGGAAGAGACGTGCAGGTCGCAGAAGCTTAACAAGATGCTTTAAATGCGCCTTGGAAGAGCGGTGGAGGTCGCAGTATCTTAACAAGACAGTTTAAATGCCCCGTGGAAGAGACGTGCAGGTCGCAGTAACTTAACAAGATGGTTTAAATGCCCCATGGAAGAGCGGTGGAGGTCGCAGAAGCTTAACAAGACAGATTAAATACCCCTTGGAAGAGACGAGCAGGTCGCAGTAGCTTAATAAGACGGTTTAAATGCCCCTTTGAAGAGACGTGCAGGTCGCAGTAGCTTAATAAGACTGTTTCAATGTCCCTTGGAAGAGACGTGCAGGTCGCATTAGCTTAACAAGACGGTTTAAATACCCCTTGGAAGAGACGTGCAGTTCGCAGTAGCTTAATAAGACGGTTTAAATGCCACTTGAAAGAGCGGTGGGGTCGCAGTAGCTTAACAAGACAGTTTAAATGCCCCTTGGAAGAGACGTGCAGGTCGCAGTATCATCAAAAGACAGTTCAAATGCCCCTTGTAAGAGCGGTCAAGGTCGCTGTAGCTTAACAGGACAGTATAAATGCCCCTTGGAAGAGAAGTGCAGGTCGCAGTAGCTTAATAAGATGGTTTAAATTCCCCTTGGAAGAGTCGTGCAGGTCGCAGTAGCTTAACAAGACGGTTTAAATGCCCCTTGGAAGAGAAGTGCAGGTCGCAGTAGCTTAATAAGACGGTTTAAATGCCCCTTGGAAGAGACGTACAGGTCGCAGTAGCTTAACAAGACGGCTTAAATGCCCCATGGAAGAGAAGTGCAGGTTTCAGTAGCTTACCAAGACGGTTTAAATGGCCCTTGGAAGAGACGTGCAGGTTGCAGTAGCTTAACAAGATGGTTTAAATGCCCCTTGGAAGAGATATGCAGGTCGCAGCAGCTTAACAAGACTGTTTAAATGCCCCTTGGCAGAGACATGCATGTTGCATTAGCTTAACAAGACGGTTTAAATGCCCCTTGGATGAGACGTGGAGGTCGCACTAGCTTAATAAGACGGTTTAAATGCCACTTGGAAGAGCGGTGGAGGTCGCAGCAGCTTAATAAGACGGTTTAAATGCCCCATGGAAGAGACGTGCAGGTCGCAGTAGCTTAACAAGACTGTTTAAATGCCCCTTCGAAGACACGTGCAGGTCGCAGTAGCTTAACAAGACGGTTTAAATGCCCATTGGTAGAGACATGCAGGTCGCAGTAGCTTAACAAGACGGTTTAAATGCCCCTTGGAAAAGTGGTGGAGGTTACAATAGCTTAACAAGACCGTTTAAATGTCCCTTGGTAGAGAAGTGCAAGTCGCAGTAGCTTAACAAGACAGTTTAAATACTCCTTGGAAGAGACGTGCAGGTCGCAGATGCTTAACAAGACGGTTTAAATGCCCCTTGGAAGAGCGGTGGAGGTCGCAGTAGCTTAACAAGACAGTTTAAATGCCCCGTGGAAGAGACGTGCAGGTCGCAGTAGCTTAACAAGATGGTTTAAATGCCCCATGGAAGAGCGGTGGAGGTCGCAGAAGCTTATCAAGACAGATTAAATACCCCTTGGAAGAGACGTGCAGTTCGCAGTAGCTTAATAAGATGGTTTAAATGTCCCTTGGAAGAGACGTGCATTTAGCATTAGCTTAACAAGACGGTTTAAATGCCCCTTGGAAGAGCGCTGGAGGTCGCAGTAGCTTAATAAGACGGTTTAAATGCCCCTTGGAAGAGACGTGCATTTCGCAGTAGCTTAATAAGACTGTTTCAATGTCCCTTGGAAGAGACGTGCAGGTCACATTAGCTTAACAAGACGGTTTAAATGCCCCTTGGAAGAGACGTGCAGTTCGCAGTAGCTTAATAAGACGGTTTAAATGACCCTTGGAAGAGACGTGCAGGTCGCAGTAGCTTAACAAGACGGTTTAAATGCCACTTGGAAGAGCGGTGGGGTCGCAGTAGCTTAACAAGACAGTTTAAATGCCCCTTGGAAGAGACGTGCAGGTCGCAGTATCATCAAAAGACAGTTTAAATGCCCCTTGTAAGAGCGGTCAAGGTCGCTGTAGCTTAACAGGACAGTATAAATGCCCCTTGGAAGAGACGTGCAGGTCGCAGTAGCTTAACAAGACAGTTTAAATGCCCCTTGTAAGAGCGGTGGAGGTCGCTGTAGCTTAACAAGACAGTTTAAATGCCCGTTGGAAGAGACATGCAGGTCGCAGTAGCTTAACAAGACTGTTTAAATACCCCATGGAACAGACGTGCAGGTCGCAGTAGCTTAACAAGACTGTTTAAATGCCCCTTGGTAGAGACATGCAGGTCGCAGTAGCTTAACAAGACGGCTTAAATACCCATTGGAAGACACGTGCAGGTCGCAGTAGCTTAACAAGACGGTTTAAATGCCCCTTGAAAGAGACGTGCAGGTCGTTGTAGCTTAACAAGATGGTTTAATTGCCCCTTGGAAGAGACGTGCAGGTCGCAGTAGCTTAATAAGATGGTTTAAATGCCCCTTGGAAGAGCGTTGAAGGTCGCAGTAGCTTAACAAGACAGTTTAAATGCCCCATGGAAGAGACATGCAGGTCGCAGTAGCTTACCAAGACGGTTTAAATGGCCCTTGGAAGAGACGTGCAGGTCGCAGTAGCTTAACAAGACAGTTTAAATGCCCCTTGGAAGAGACATGCAGGTCGCAGCAGCTTAACAAGACTGTTTAAATGCCCCATGGAAGAGACGTGCAGGTCGCAGTAGCTTAAAAAGATGGTTTAAATGCCCCTTGGCAGAGACATGCAGGTCGCATTAGCTTAACAAGACGGTTTAAATGCCCCTTGGAAGAGACGTGCAGGTCGCAGTAGCTTAACAAGACGGTTTAAATGCCACTTGGAAGAGCGGTGGAGGTTGCAGTAGCTTAATAAGACGGTTAAAATGCCCCTTGGAAGAGACGTGCAGGTCGCAGTAGCTTATCAAGACGGTTTAAATGCCACTTGGAAGAGCGGTGGACGTCGCAGTAGTTAACAAGACAGTTTAAATGCCCCTTGGAAGAGACGTGCAGGTCGCAGTAGCTTAACAAGATGGTTTAAATGCCCCTTGGAAGAGAAGTGTAGGTCGCAGTAGCTTACAAGACGGTTTAAATGGCCCTTGGAAGAGACATGCAGGTCGCTGTAGCTTAACAAGACGGTTTAAATGCCCCTTGGAAGAGACATGCAGGTCGCAGTAGCTTAACAAAAGGGTTTAAATGCCCCTTAGTAAAGGCTTGCAGGTCACAGTATCTTACCAAGACGGTTTAAATGCCCCTTGGAAGAGACGTGCAGGTCGCAGTAGCTTAAGAAGATGGTTTAAATGCCCCTTGGAAGAGCGGTGGAGGTCGCAGTAGCTTAACTAGACTGTTTAAATGTCCCGTGGAAAAGACGTGCAGGTCGCAGTAGCTTAACAAGATGTTTTAAATGACCCTTGGAAGAGACGTGCAGGTCGCAGTAGCTTAACAAGACGGTTTAAATGCCCCTTGGAAGAGACATGCAGGTCGCAGCAGCATAACAAGACTGTTTAAATGCCCCTTGGAAGAGACGTGCAGGTCGCAGTAGCTTAAAAAGATGGTTTAAATGCCCCTTGGCAGAGACATGCAGGTCGCAGTAGCTTAACAAGACGGTTTAAATGACCCTTGGAAGAGACGTGCAGGTCGCAGTAGCTTAACAAGACGGTTTAAATGCCCCTTGGAAGAGCGGTGGAGGTCGCAGTAGCTTAACAAGACGGTTTAAATTCCCCTTGGAAAAGTGGTGTAGATTACAGTAGCTTAACAAGATGGTTTAAATGACCCTTGGAAGAGACGTGCAAGTCGCAGTAGCTTAACAAGATGGTTTAAATGCCCCTTCGAAGAGACGTGCAGGTCGCAGTAGTTTAACAAGACGGTTTAAATGCCCCTTGGAAGAGACGTGCAGGTCGCAGTAGCTTAAAAAGACGGTTTAAATGCCCCTTGGAAGAGCGGTGGAGGTCGCAGTAGCTTAACAAGACAGTTTAAATGCCCTTTGGTAGAGACATGCAGGTCGCAGCAGCTTAACAAGACTATTTAAATGCCCCTTGGAAGATACGTGCAGGTCGCAGTAGCTTAACAAGATGGTTTAAATGCCCCATTGAGGAGACGTGCAGGTCGCAGTAGCTTAACAAGACCGTTTAAATGTCCCTTGGAAGAGAAGTGCAAGTCGCAGTAGCTTAACAAGACAATTTAAATGGCACTTGGAAGAGACGTGCAGGTCGCAGTAGCTTAACAAGACGGTTTAAATGCCCCTTGGTAGAGCGGTGGAGGTCGCAGTAGCTTAACAAGACAGTTTACATGCCCCTTGGAAGAGACGTGCAGTTCTCAGTAGCTTAACAAGATGGTTTAAATGCCCCATGGAAGAGCGGTGGAGGTCGCAGAAGCTTAACAAGACAGTTTAAATACCCCTTGGAAGAGACGTGCAGGTCGCAGTAGCTTAATAAGATGGTTTAAATGTCCCTTGGAAAAGACGTGCAGGTCGCAGTAGCTTAATAAGGCTGTTTAAATGCCCCTTGGAAGAGACTTGCAGGTCGCAGTAGCTTAACAAGACGGTTTAAATGCCACTTGGAGGAGCGGTGGAGGTCGCAGTAGCTTAACAAGACAGTTTAAATGCCCCTTGTAAGAGCTGTGTAGGTCGCTGTAGCTTAACAAGACAGTTTAAATGCCCCTTGGAAGAGAAGTGCAGGTCGCAGTAGCTTAATAAGATGGTTTAAATTCCCCTTGGAAGAGACGTGCAGGTCGCAGTAGCTTAATAAGACGGTTTAAATGCCCCTTGGAAGAGAAGTGCAGGTCGCAGTAGCTTAATAAGACGGTTTAAATGCCCCTTGGAAGAGATGTACAGGTCGCAGTAGCTTATCAAGACGGTTTAAATGCCCCTTGGAAGAGAAGTGCAGGTCGCAGTAGCTTACCAAGGCGGTTTAAATGGCTATTGGAAGAGACGTGCAGGTCGCAGTAGCTTAACAAGACGGTTTAAATGCCCCTTGGAAGAGACATGCAGGTCGCAGTAGCTTAAAAAGACGGTTTAAATGCCCCTTGGCAGAGACATGCAGGTCGCAGCAGCTTAACAAGACTGTTTAAATGCCCCTTGGAAGAGCGGTGGAGGTCGCAGTAGCTTAACAAGACGGTTTAAATGCCCCTTGGAAAAGTGGTGTAGATTACAGTAGCTTAACAAGACGGTTTAAATTACCCTTGGAAGAGACGTGCAAGTCGCAGTAGCTTAACAAGAT
The DNA here is from genome assembly GCF_046119375.1 of Phyllobates terribilis. Taxonomy (NCBI): domain Eukaryota; kingdom Metazoa; phylum Chordata; class Amphibia; order Anura; family Dendrobatidae; genus Phyllobates; species Phyllobates terribilis. Next base: position 2,372,619 of record NW_027362924.1, on the reverse strand, counting down.
GGTTTAAATGCCCCTTGGAAGAGACGTGCAGGTCGCAGTAGTTTAACAAGTCGGTTTAAATGACCCTTGGAAGAGACGTGTATGTCGCAGTAGCTTAACAAGACAGTTTAAATGCCCTTTGGAAGAGACATGCAGGTCGCAGCAGCTTAACTAGACTATTTAAATGCCCCTTGGAAGATACGTGCAGGTCGCAGTAGCTTAACAAGACGGTTTAAATGCCCCTTGGAAGATACATGCAGGTCGCAGTAGTTTAACAAGACGGTTTAAATGCCCGTTGGAAGAGACGTGTATGTCGCAGTAGCTTAAAAAGACGGTTTAAATGCCCCATTGAAGAGACGTGCAGGACGCAGTAGCTTAACAAGACCGTTTACATGTCCCTTGGAAGAGAAGTGCAAGTCGCAGTAGCTTAACAAGACTATTTAAATGCCCCTTGGAAGAGACGTGCAGGTCGCAGTAGCTTAACAAGACGGTTTAAATGCCCCTTGGAAGAGCGGTGGAGGTCGCAGTAGCTTAACAAGAAATTTTAAATGCCCCGTGGAAGAGACTTGCAGGTCGCAGTAGCTTAACAATACGGTTTAAATGCCCCTTGGAAGAGACGTGCAGGTCGCAGTAGCTTAACAAGACGGTTTAAATGCCACTTGGAAGAGTGGTGGGGTCGCAGTAGCTTAACAAGACAGTTTCAATGCCCCTTGGAAGAGACCTGCAGGTCGCAGTAGCTTAACAAGACAGTTTAAATGCCCCTTGTAAGAGCGGTTTAGGTCGCTGTAGCATAACAAGACGGTTTAAATGCCACTTGGAAGAGCGGTGGAGGTCGCAGTAGCTTAACAAGACGGTTTAAATGCCCCTTGGAAGAGCGGTGGAGGTCGCAGTAGCTTAACAAGACAGTTTAAATGCCCCGTGGAAGAGACGTGCAGGTCGCAGTAGCTTAATAAGATGGTTTAAATTCCCCTTGGAAGAGACGTGCAGTTCGCAGTAGCTTAATAAGACGGTTTAAATGCCACTTGGAAGAGAAGTGCAGGTCACAGTAGCTTAACAAGACGGTTTAAATGCCCCATGGAAGAGACATGCAGGTCGCAGTAGCTTACCAAGACGGTTTAAATGGCCCTTGGAAGAGACGTGCAGGTTGCAGTAGCTTAACAAGACGGTTTAAATGCCCCTTGGAAGAGACATGCAGGTCGCAGCAGCTTAACAAGACTGTTTAAATGCCCCATGGAAGAGACGTGCAGGTCGCAGTAGCTTAAAAAGACGGTTTAAATGCCCCTTGGCAGAGACATGCAGGTCGCATTAGCTTAACAAGACGGTTTAAATGCCCCTTGGAAGAGACGTGCAGGTCGCAGTAGCTTAACAAGACGGTTTAAATGCCACTTGGAAGAGCGGTGGAGGTTGCAGTAGCTTAATAAGACGGTTAAAATGCCCCTTGGAAGAGACGTGCAGGTCGCAGTAGCTTATCAAGACGGTTTAAATGCCACTTGGAAGAGCGGTGGACGTCGCAGTAGTTAACAAGACAGTTTAAATGCCCCTTGGAAGAGACGTGCAGGTCGCAGTAGCTTAACAAGACGGTTTAAATGCCCCTTGGAAGAGAAGTGTAGGTCGCAGTAGCTTACAAGACGGTTTAAATGGCCCTTGGAAGAGACATGCAGGTCGCTGTAGCTTAACAAGACGGTTTAAATGCCCCTTGGAAGAGACATGCAGGTCGCAGCAGCTTAACATGACTGTTTAAATGCCCCTTGGAAGAGACGTGAAGGTCGAAGGAGCTTAAAAAGACGGTTTAAATGCCACTTGGCAGAGACATGCAGGTCGCAGTAGCTTAACAAGACGGTTTAAATGACCCTTGGAAGAGACGTGCAGGTCGCAGTAGCTCAACAAGACGGTTTAAATGCCCCTTGGAAGAGCGGTGGAGGTCGCAGTAGCTTAACAAGACAGTTTAAATGCCCCTTGGAAGAGTGGTGTAGATTACATTAGCTTAACAAGACGGTTTAAATGCCCCTTGGAAGAGACGTGCAAGTCGCAGTAGCTTAACAAGATGGTTTAAATGCCCCTTAGAAGAGACGTGCATATCGCAGTTGCTTAAAAAGATGGTTTAAATGCCCCTTGGAAGATACGTGCAGGTCGCAGTAGCTTAACAAGACGGTTTATATGCCCATTGGTAGAGACGTGCAGGTCGCAGTAGCTTAACAAGACGGTTTAAATGCCCCTTGGAAAAGTGGTGGAGGTTACAGTAGCTTAACAAGACCGTTTAAAAGTCCCTTGGTAGAGAAGTGCAAGTCACAGTAGCTTAACAAGACAGTTTAAATACCCCTTGGAAGAGACGTGCAGGTCGCAGAAGCTTAACAAGATGCTTTAAATGCGCCTTGGAAGAGCGGTGGAGGTCGCAGTATCTTAACAAGACAGTTTAAATGCCCCGTGGAAGAGACGTGCAGGTCGCAGTAGCTTAACAAGATGGTTTAAATGCCCCATGGAAGAGCGGTGGAGGTCGCAGAAGCTTAACAAGACAGATTAAATACCCCTTGGAAGAGACGAGCAGGTCGCAGTAGCTTAATAAGACGGTTTAAATGCCCCTTTGAAGAGACGTGCAGGTCGCATTAGCTTAACAAGACGGTTTAAATACCCCTTGGAAGAGACGTGCAGTTCGCAGTAGCTTAATAAGACGGTTTAAATGCCACTTGGAATAGCGGTGGGGTCGCAGTAGCTTAACAAGACAGTTTAAATGCCCCTTGGAAGAGACGTGCAGGTCGCAGTATCATCAAAAGACAGTTTAAATGCCCCTTGTAAGAGCGGTCAAGGTCGCTGTAGCTTAACAGGACAGTATAGATGCCCCTTGGAAGAGAAGTGCAGGTCGCAGTAGCTTAATAAGATGGTTTAAATTCCCCTTGGAAGAGTCGTGCAGGTCGCAGTAGCTTAACAAGACGGTTTAAATGCCCCTTGGAAGAGAAGTGCAGGTCGCAGTAGCTTAATAAGACGGTTTAAATGCCCCTTGGAAGAGACGTACAGGTCGCAGTAGCTTAACAAGACGGCTTAAATGCCCCATGGAAGAGAAGTGCAGGTTGCAGTAGCTTACCAAGACGGTTTAAATGGCCCTTGGAAGAGACGTGCAGGTTGCAGTAGCTTAACAAGATGGTTTAAATGCCCCTTGGAAGAGATATGCAGGTCGCAGCAGCTTAACAAGACTGTTTAAATGCCCCATGGCAGAGACATGCATGTTGCATTAGCTTAACAAGACGGTTTAAATGCCCCTTGGATGAGACGTGCAGGTCGCACTAGCTTAATAAGACGGTTTAAATGCCACTTGGAAGAGCGGTGGAGGTCGCAGCAGCTTAATAAGACGGTTTAAATGCCCCATGGAAGAGACGTGCAGGTCGCAGTAGCTTAACAAGACTGTTTAAATGCCCCTTCGAAGATACGTGCAGGTCGCAGTAGCTTAACAAGACGGTTTAAATGCCCATTGGTAGAGACATGCAGGTCGCAGTAGCTTAACAAGACGGTTTAAATGCCCCTTGGAAAAGTGGTGGAGGTTACAATAGCTTAACAAGACCGTTTAAATGTCCCTTGGTAGAGAAGTGCAAGTCGCAGTAGCTTAACAAGACAGTTTAAATACTCCTTGGAAGAGACGTGCAGGTCGCAGATGCTTAACAAGACGGTTTAAATGCCCCTTGGAAGAGCGGTGGAGGTCGCAGTAGCTTAACAAGACAGTTTAAATGCCCCGTGGAAGAGACGTGCAGGTCGCAGTAGCTTAACAAGATGGTTTAAATGCCCCATGGAAGAGCGGTGGAGGTCGCAGAAGCTTATCAAGACAGATTAAATACCCCTTGGAAGAGACGTGCAGTTCGCAGTAGCTTAATAAGATGGTTTAAATGTCCCTTGGAAGAGACGTGCATTTAGCATTAGCTTAACAAGACGGTTTAAATGCCCCTTGGAAGAGCGCTGGAGGTCGCAGTAGCTTAATAAGACGGTTTAAATGCCCCTTGGAAGAGACGTGCATTTCGCAGTAGCTTAATAAGACTGTTTCAATGTCCCTTGGAAGAGACGTGCAGGTCAGATTAGCTTAACAAGACGGTTTAAATGCCCCTTGGAAGAGACGTGCAGTTCGCAGTAGCTTAATAAGACGGTTTAAATGACCCTTGGAAGAGACGTGCAGGTCGCAGTAGCTTAACAAGACGGTTTAAATGCCACTTGGAAGAGCGGTGGGGTCGCAGTAGCTTAACAAGACAGTTTAAATGCCCCTTGGAAGAGACGTGCAGGTCGCAGTAGCTTCACAAGACAGTTTAAATGCCCCTTGTAAGAGCGGTCAAGGTCGCTGTAGCTTAACAGGAAAGTTTAAATGCCCCTTGGAAGAGAAGTGCAGGTCGCAGTAGCTTAATAAGATGGTTTAAATTCCCCTTGGAAGAGTCGTGCAGGTCGCAGTAGCTTAACAAGATGGTTTAAATGCCCCTTGGAAGAGAAGTGCAGGTCGCAGTAGCTTAATAAGACGGTTTAAATGCCCCTTGGAAGAGACGTACAGGTCGCAGTAGCTTAACAAGACGGTTTAAATGCCCCATGGAAGAGAAGTGCATTACCAAGACGGTTTAAATGGCCCTTGGAAGAGACGTGCAGGTCGCAGTAGCTTAACAAGATGGTTTAAATGCCCCTTGGAAGAGATATGCAGGTCGCAGCAGCTTAACAGGACGGTTTAAATGGCCCTTGAAAGAGATGTGCAGGTCGCAGTAGCTTAACAAGATGGTTTAAATGCCCCTTGGAAGAGACGTGCAGGTCGCAGTAGCTTAAAAAGACGGTTTAAATGCCCCTTGGCAGAGACATGCATGTCACATTAGCTTAACAAGATGGTTTAAATGCCCCTTGGAAGAGACGTGCAGGTCGCAGTAGCTTAACAAGACGGTTTAAATGCCACTTGGAAGAGCGGTGGAGGTCGCAGTAGCTTAACAAGACAGTTTAAATTCCCCTTGTAAGAGCTGTGGAGGTCGCTGTAGCTTAACAAGACAGTTTAAATGCCCCTTGGAAGAGAAGTGCAGGTCGCAGTAGCTTAATAAGACGGTTTAAATGCCCCTTGGAAGAGAAGTGCAGGTCGCAGTAGCTTAATAAGACGGTTTAAATGCCCCTTGGAAGAGACGTACAGGTCGCAGTAGCTTAACAAGACGGTTTAAATGCCCCTTGGAAGAGAAGTGCAGGTCGCAGTAGCTTACCAAGGCGGTTTAAATGGCCATTGGAAGAGACGTGCAGGTCGCAGTAGCTTAACAAGACGGTTTAAATGCCCCTTGGAAGAGACATGCAGGTCGCAGTAGCTTAAAAAGACGGTTTAAATGCCCCTTGGCAGAGACATGCAGGTCGCAGTAGCTTAACAAGACTGTTTAAATGCCCCTTGGAAGAGCGGTGGAGGTCGCAGTAGCTTAACAAGACGGTTTAAATGACCCTTGGAAGAGACGTGCAAGTCGCAGTAGCTTAACAAGATGGTTTAAATGCCCCTTGGAAGAGACGTGCAGGTCGCAGTAGTTTAACAAGTCGGTTTAAATGCCCCTTGGAAGAGACGTGTATGTCGCAGTAGCTTAAAAACACGGTTTAAATGCCCCTTGGAAGAGCGGTGTAGGTCGCAGTAGCTTAACAAGACAGTTTAAATGCCCCTTGGAAGATACGTGCAGGTCGCAGTAGCTTAACAAGACGGTTTATATGCCCATTGGTAGAGACGTGCAGGTCGCAGTAGCTTAACAAGACGGTTTAAATGCCCTTTGGAAAAGTGGTGGAGGTTACAGTAGCTTAACAAGACCGTTTAAAAGTCCCTTGGTAGAGAAGTGCAAGTCACAGTAGCTTAACAAGACAGTTTAAATACCCCTTGGAAGAGACGTGCAGGTCGCAGAAGCTTAACAAGATGCTTTAAATGCGCCTTGGAAGAGCGGTGGAGGTCGCAGTATCTTAACAAGACAGTTTAAATGCCCCGTGGAAGAGACGTGCAGGTCGCAGTAACTTAACAAGATGGTTTAAATGCCCCATGGAAGAGCGGTGGAGGTCGCAGAAGCTTAACAAGACAGATTAAATACCCCTTGGAAGAGACGAGCAGGTCGCAGTAGCTTAATAAGACGGTTTAAATGCCCCTTTGAAGAGACGTGCAGGTCGCAGTAGCTTAATAAGACTGTTTCAATGTCCCTTGGAAGAGACGTGCAGGTCGCATTAGCTTAACAAGACGGTTTAAATACCCCTTGGAAGAGACGTGCAGTTCGCAGTAGCTTAATAAGACGGTTTAAATGCCACTTGTAAGAGCGGTGGGGTCGCAGTAGCTTAACAAGACAGTTTAAATGCCCCTTGGAAGAGACGTGCAGGTCGCAGTATCATCAAAAGACAGTTCAAATGCCCCTTGTAAGAACGGTCAAGGTCGCTGTAGCTTAACAGGACAGTATAAATGCCCCTTGGAAGAGAAGTGCAGGTCGCAGTAGCTTAATAAGATGGTTTAAATTCCCCTTGGAAGAGTCGTGCAGGTCGCAGTAGCTTAACAAGACGGTTTAAATGCCCCTTGGAAGAGAAGTGCAGGTCGCAGTAGCTTAATAAGACGGTTTAAATGCCCCTTGGAAGAGACGTACAGGTCGCAGTAGCTTAACAAGACGGCTTAAATGCCCCATGGAAGAGAAGTGCAGGTTGCAGTAGCTTACCAAGACGGTTTAAATGGCCCTTGGAAGAGACGTGCAGGTTGCAGTAGCTTAACAAGATGGTTTAAATGCCCCTTGGAAGAGATATGCAGGTCGCAGCAGCTTAACAAGACTGTTTAAATGCCCCTTGGCAGAGACATGCATGTTGCATTAGCTTAACAAGACGGTTCAAATGCCCCTTGGATGAGACGTGCAGGTCGCACTAGCTTAATAAGACGGTTTAAATGCCACTTGGAAGAGCGGTGGAGGTCGCAGCAGCTTAATAAGACGGTTTAAATGCCCCATGGAAGAGACGTGCAGGTCGCAGTAGCTTAACAAGACTGTTTAAATGCCCCTTCGAAGACACGTGCAGGTCGCAGTAGCTTAACAAGACGGTTTAAATGCCCATTGGTAGAGACATGCAGGTCGCAGTAGCTTAACAAGACGGTTTAAATGCCCCTTGGAAAAGTGGTGGAGGTTACAATAGCTTAACAAGACCGTTTAAATGTCCCTTGGTAGAGAAGTGCAAGTCGCAGTAGCTTAACAAGACAGTTTAAATACTCCTTGGAAGAGACGTGCAGGTCGCAGATGCTTAACAAGACGGTTTAAATGCCCCTTGGAAGAGCGGTGGAGGTCGCAGTAGCTTAACAAGACAGTTTAAATGCCCCGTGGAAGAGACGTGCAGGTCGCAGTAGCTTAACAAGATGGTTTAAATGCCCCATGGAAGAGCGGTGGAGGTCGCAGAAGCTTATCAAGACAGATTAAATACCCCTTGGAAGAGACGTGCAGTTCGCAGTAGCTTAATAAGATGGTTTAAATGTCCCTTGGAAGAGACGTGCATTTAGCATTAGCTTAACAAGACGGTTTAAATGCCCCTTGGAAGAGCGCTGGAGGTCGCAGTAGCTTAATAAGACGGTTTAAATGCCCCTTGGAAGAGACGTGCATTTCGCAGTAGCTTAATAAGACTGTTTCAATGTCCCTTGGAAGAGACGTGCAGGTCACATTAGCTTAACAAGACGGTTTAAATGCCCCTTGGAAGAGACGTGCAGTTCGCAGTAGCTTAATAAGACGGTTTAAATGACCCTTGGAAGAGACGTGCAGGTCGCAGTAGCTTAACAAGACGGTTTAAATGCCACTTGGAAGAGCGGTGGGGTCGCAGTAGCTTAACAAGACAGTTTAAATGCCCCTTGGAAGAGACGTGCAGGTCGCAGTATCATCAAAAGACAGTTTAAATGTCCCTTGTAAGTGCGGTCAAGGTCGCTGTAGCTTAACAGGACAGTATAAATGCCCCTTGGAAGAGAAGTGCAGGTCGCAGTAGCTTAATAAGATGGTTTAAATTCCCCTTGGAAGAGTCGTGCAGGTCGCAGTAGCTTAACAAGACGGTTTAAATGCCCCTTGGAAGAGAAGTGCAGGTCGCAGTAGCTTAATAAGACGGTTTAAATGCCCCTTGGAAGAGACGTACAGGTCGCAGTAGCTTAACAAGACGGCTTAAATGCCCCATGGAAGAGAAGTGCAGGTTGCAGTAGCTTACCAAGACGGTTTAAATGGCCCTTGGAAGAGACGTGCAGGTTGCAGTAGCTTAACAAGATGGTTTAAATGCCCCTTGGAAGAGATATGCAGGTCGCAGCAGCTTAACAAGACTGTTTAAATGCCCCTTGGCAGAGACATGCATGTTGCATTAGCTTAACAAGACGGTTTAAATGCCCCTTGGATGAGACGTGCAGGTCGCACTAGCTTAATAAGACGGTTTAAATGCCACTTGGAAGAGCGGTGGAGGTCGCAGCAGCTTAATAAGACGGTTTAAATGCCCCATGGAAGAGACATGCAGGTCGCAGTAGCTTAACAAGACTGTTTAAATGCCCCTTCGAAGATACGTGCAGGTCGCAGTAGCTTAACAAGACGGTTTAAATGCCCATTGGTAGAGACATGCAGGTCGCAGTAGCTTAACAAGACGGTTTAAATGCCCCTTGGAAAAGTGGTGGAGGTTACAATAGCTTAACAAGACCGTTTAAATGTCCCTTGGTAGAGAAGTGCAAGTCGCAGTAGCTTAACAAGACAGTTTAAATACTCCTTGGAAGAGACGTGCAGGTCGCAGATGCTTAACAAGACGGTTTAAATGCCCCTTGGAAGAGCGGTGGAGGTCGCAGTAGCTTAACAAGACAGTTTAAATGCCCCATGGAAGAGACGTGCAGGTCGCAGTAGCTTAACAAGATGGTTTAAATGCCCCATGGAAGTGCGGTGGAGGTCGCAGAAGCTTATCAAGACAGATTAAATACCCCTTGGAAGAGACGTGCAGTTCGCAGTAGCTTAATAAGATGGTTTAAATGTCCCTTGGAAGAGACGTGCATTTAGCATTAGCTTAACAAGACGGTTTAAATGCCCCTTGGAAGAGCGCTGGAGGTCGCAGTAGCTTAATAAGACGGTTTAAATGCCCCTTGGAAGAGACGTGCATTTCGCAGTAGCTTAATAAGACTGTTTCAATGTCCCTTGGAAGAGACGTGCAGGTCACATTAGCTTAACAAGACAGTTTAAATGCCCCTTGGAAGAGACGTGCAGTTCGCAGTAGCTTAATAAGACGGTTTAAATGACCCTTGGAAGAGACGTGCAGGTCGCAGTAGCTTAACAAGACGGTTTAAATGCCACTTGGAAGAGCGGTGGGGTCGCAGTAGCTTAACAAGACAGTTTAAATGCCCCTTGGAAGAGACGTGCAGGTCGCAGTAGCTTCACAAGACAGTTTAAATGCCCCTTGTAAGAGAGGTCAAGGTCGCTGTAGCTTAACAGGACAGTTTAAATGCCCCTTGGAAGAGAAGTGCAGGTCGCAGTAGCTTAATAAGATGGTTTAAATTCCCCTTGGAAGAGTCGTGCAGGTCGCAGTAGCTTAACAAGATGGTTTAAATGCCCCTTGGAAGAGAAGTGCAGGTCGCAGTAGCTTAATAAGACGGTTTAAATGCCCCTTGGAAGAGACGTACAGGTCGCAGTAGCTTAACAAAACGGTTTAAATGCCCCATGGAAGAGAAGTGCAGGTTGCATTAGCTTACCAAGACGGTTTAAATGGCCCTTGGAAGAGACGTGCAGGTCGCAGTAGCTTAACAAGATGGTTTAAATGCCCCTTGGAAGAGATATGCAGGTCGCAGCAGCTTAACAAGACGGTTTAAATGGCCCTTGAAAGAGATGTGCAGGTCGCAGGAGCTTAACAAGATGGTTTAAATGCCCCTTGGAAGAGACGTGCAGGTCGCAGTAGCTTAAAAAGACGGTTTAAATGCCCCTTGGCAGAGACATGCATGTCGCATTAGCTTAACAAGACGGTTTAAATGCCCCTTGGAAGAGACGTGCAGGTCGCAGTAGCTTAACAAGACGGTTTAAATGCCACTTGGAAGAGCGGTGGAGGTCGCAGTAGCTTAACAAGACAGTTTAAATTCCCCTTGTAAGAGCTGTGGAGGTCGCTGTAGCTTAACAAGACAGTTTAAATGCCCCTTGGAAGAGAAATGCAGGTCGCAGTAGCTTAATAAGATGGTTTAAATTCCCCTTGGAAGAGACGTGCAGGTCGCAGTAGCTTAATAAGACGGTTTAAATGCCCCTTGGAAGAGAAGTGCAGGTCGCAGTAGCTTAATAAGACGGTTTAAATGCCCCTTGGAAGAGACGTGCAGGTCGCAGTATCTTAACAAGACGGTTTAAATGCCCCTTGGAAGAGAAGTGCAGGTCGCAGTAGCTTACCAAGGCGGTTTAAATGGCCATTGGAAGAGACGTGCAGGTCGCAGTAGCTTAACAAGACGGTTTAAATGCCCCTTGGAAGAGACATGCAGGTCGCAGTAGCTTAAAAAGACGGTTTAAATGCCCCTTGGCAGAGACATGCAGGTCGCAGTAGCTTAACAAGACTGTTTAAATGCCCCTTGGAAGAGCGGTGGAGGTCGCAGTAGCTTAACAAGACGGTTTAAATGACCCTTGGAAGAGACGTGCAAGTCGCAGTAGCTTAACAAGATGGTTTAAATGCCCCTTGGAAGAGACGTGCAGGTCGCAGTAGTTTAACAAGTCGGTTTAAATGCCCCTTTTAAGAGACGTGTATGTCGCAGTAGCTTAAAAACACGGTTTAAATGCCCCTTGGAAGAGCGGTGTAGGTCGCAGTAGCTTAACAAGACAGTTTTAATGCCCTTTGGAAGAGACATGCAGGTCGCAGCAGCTTAACAAGACTATTTAAATGCCCCTTGGAAGAGACGTGCAGGTCGCAGTAGCTTAACAATACAGTTTAAATGCCCCTTGGAAGATACATGCAGGTCGCAGTAGCATAAAAAGACGGTTTAAATGCCCCATTGAAGAGACGTGCAGGACGCAGTAGCTTAACAAGACCGTTTAAATGTCCCTTGGAAGAGAAGTGCAAGTCGCAGTAGCTTAACAAGACTATTTAAATGCCCCTTGGAAGAGACGTGCAGGTCGCAGTAGCTTAACAAGACGGTTTAAATGCCCCTTGGAAGAGCGGTGGAGGTCGCAGTAGCTTAACAAGACATTTTAAATGCCCCGTGGAAGAGACGTGCAGGTCGCAGTAGCTTAACAAGATGGTTTAAATGCCCCATGGAAGAGCGGTGGAGGTCGCAGAAGCTTAACAAGACAGATTAAATACCCCTTGGAAGAGACGTGCAGGTCGCAGTAGCTTAATAAGATGGTTTAAATGTCCCTTGGAAGAGACGTGCATGTCGCATTAGCTTAACAAGACGGTTTAAATGCCCCTTGGAAGAGACGTGCAGTTCGCAGTAGCTTAACAATACGGTTTAAATGCCACTTGGAAGAGCGGTGGAGGTCGCAGTAGCTTAATAAGATGGTTTAAATGCCCCTTGGAAGAGACGTGCAGGTCGCAGTAGCTTAACAATACGGTTTAAATGCCCCTTTGAAAGAGACGTGCAGGTCGCAGTAGCTTAACAAGACGGTTTAAATGCCACTTGGAAGAGCGGTGGGGTCGCAGTATCTTAACAAGACAGTTTCAATGCCCCTTGGAAGAGACCTGCAGGTCGCAGTAGCTTAACAAGACAGTTTAAATGCCCCTTGTAAGAGCGGTTTAGGTCGCTGTAGCTTAACAAGACGGTTTAAATGCCACTTGGAAGAGCGGTGGAGGTCGCAGTAGCTTAACAAGACGGTTTAAATGCCCCTTGGAAGAGCGGTGGAGGTCGCAGTAGCTTAACAAGACAGTTTAAATGCCCTGTGGAAGAGACGTGCAGGTCGCAGTAGCTTAATAAGATGGTTTAAATTCCCCTTGGAAGAGACGTGCAGTTCGTAGTAGCTTAATAAGACGGTTTAAATGCCCCTTGGAAGAGAAGTGCAGGTCGCAGTAGCTTAACAAGACGGTTTAAATGCCCTATGGAAGAGAAGTGCAGGTCGCAGTAGCTTACCAAGACGGTTTAAATGGCCCTTGGAAGAGACGTGCAGGTCGCAGTAGCTTAACAAGACGGTTTAAATGCCCCTTGGAAGAGACATGCAGGTCGCAGCAGCTTAACAAGACTGTTTAAATGCCCCTTGGAAGAGACATGTAGGTCGCAGCAGCTTAACAAGACTGTTTAAATGCCCCTTGGAAGAGACATGCAGGTCGCAGTAGTTTAACAAGACGTTTTAAATGACCCTTGGAAGAGACGTGCAGGTCGCAGTAGCTCAACAAGACGGATTAAATGCCCCTTGGAAGAGCGGTGGAGGTCGCAGTAGCTTAACAAGACAGTTTAAATGCCCCTTGGAAGAGTGGTGTAGATTACATTAGCTTAACAAGACGGTTTAAATGCCCCTTGGAAGAGACGTGCAAGTCGCAGTAGCTTAACAAGATGGTTTAAATGCCCCTTAGAAGAGACGTGCATATCGCAGTTGCTTAAAAAGATGGTTTAAATGCCCCTTGGAAGAGCGGTGTAGGTCGCAGTAGCTTAACAAGACAGTTTAAATGCCACTTGGAAGAGACATGCAGGTCGCAGCAGCTTAACAAGACTGTTTAAATGCCCCTTCGAAGATAAGTGCAGGTCGCAGTAGCTTAACAAGACGGTTTATATGCCCATTGGTAGAGACGTGCAGGTCGCAGTAGCTTAACAAGACGGTTTAAATGCCTCTTGGAAAAGTGGTGGAGGTTACAGTAGCTTAACAAGACCGTTTAAAAGTCCCTTGGTAGAGAAGTGCAAGTCGCAGTAGCTTAACAAGACAGTTTAAATGCCCCGTGGAAGAGACGTGCAGGTCGCAGTAGCTTAACAAGATGGTTTAAATGCCCCATGGAAGAGCGGTGGAGGTAGCAGAAGCTTAACAAGACAGATTAAATACCCCTAGGAAGAGACGAGCAGGTCGCAGTAGCTTAATAAGACGGTTTAAATGCCCCTTGGAAGAGACGTGCAGGTCGCAGTAGCTTAATAAGACTGTTTCAATGTCCCTTGGAAGAGACGTGCAGGTCACATTAGCTTAACAAGACGGTTTAAATGCCCCTTGGTAGAGACGTGCAGTTCGCAGTAGCTTAATAAGACGGTTTAAATGCCCCTTTGAAGAGACGTGCAGGTCGCAGTAGCTTAACAAGACGGTTTAAATGCCACTTGGAAGAGCGGTGGGGTCGCAGTAGCTTAACAAGACAGTTTAAATGCCCCTTGGAAGAGACGTGCAGGTCGCAGTAGCTTCACAAGACAGTTTAAATGCCCATTGTAAGAGCGGTCAAGGTCGCTGTAGCTTAATAGGACAGTTTAAATGCCCCTTGGAAGAGAAGTGCAGGTCGCAGTAGCTTAATAAGATGGTTTAAATTCCCCTTGGAAGAGACGTGCAGGTCGCAGTAGCTTAACAAGACGGTTTAAATGCCCCTTGGAAGAGAAGTGCAGGTCGCAGTAGCTTAATAAGACGGTTTAAATGCCCCTTGGAAGAGACGTGCAGGTCGCAGTAGCTTAACAAGATGGTTTAAATGCCCCTTGGAAGAGATATGCAGGTCGCAGCAGCTTAACAAGACGGTTTAAATGCCCCTTGGAAAAGTGGTGGAGTTTACAGTAGCTTAACAAGACCGTTTAAATGTCCCTTGGTAGAGAAGTGCAAGTCGCAGTAGCTTAACAAGACAGTTTAAATACTCCTTGGAAGAGACGTGCAGGTCGCAGAAGCTTAACAAGACGGTTTAAATACTCCTTGGAAGAGACGTGCAGGTCGCAGAAGCTTAACAAGACGGTTTAAATGCCCCTTGGAAGAGCGGTGGAGGTCGCAGTAGCTTAACAAGACAGTTTAAATTCCCCGTGGAAGAGACGTGCAGGTCGCAGTAGCTTAACAAGATAGTTTAAATGCCCCATGGAAGAGCGGTGGAGGTCGCAGAAGATTATCAAGACAGATTATATACCCCTTGGAAGAGACGTGCAGGTCGCAGTAGCTTAATAAGATGGTTTAAATGTCCCTTGGAAGAGACGTGCAGGTCGCATTAGCTTAACAAGATGGTTTAAATGCCCCTTGGAAGAGCGGTGGAGGTCGCAGTAGCTTAATAAGACGGTTTAAATGCCCCTTGGAAGAGACGTGCAGGACGCAGTAGCTTAACGAGACGGTTTAAATAGCCCTTGGAAGAGATGTGCAGGTCGCAGTAGCTTAACAAGATGGTTTAAATGCCCCTTGGAAGAGACGTGCAGGTCGCAGTAGCTTAAAAAGACGGTTTAAATGCCCCTTGGCAGAGACATGCATGTCGCATTAGCTTAACAAGACGGTTTAAATGCCCCTTGGAAGAGACATGCAGGTCGCAGTAGCTTAACAAGACAGTTTAAATGCCCCTTGGAAGAGCGGTGGAGGTCGCAGTAGCTTAATAAGACGGTTTAAATGCCCCTTGGAAGAGACGTGCAGGTCGCAGTAGCTTAACAAGACGGTTTAAATGCCACTTGGAAGAGCGGTGGTGGTCGCAGTAGCTTAACAAGACGGTTTAAATGCCCCTTGGAAGAGACGTGCAGGTCGCAGTAGCTTAACAATACAGTTTAAATGCCCCTTGTAAGAGCGGTGGAGGTCGCTGTAGCTTAACAAGACAGTTTAAATGCCCCTTGGAAGAGAAGTGCAGGTCGCAGTAGCTTAATAAGAAGGTTTAAATGCCCCTTGGAAGAGACGTGCAGGTCGCAGTAGCTTAACAAGACGGCTTAAATGCCCCTTGGAAGAGAAGTGCAGGTCGCAGTAGCTTAAGAAGACGGTTTAAATGCCCCTTGGAAGAGAAGTGCAGGTGGCAGGAGCTTAAGAAGACGGTTTAAATGCCCCTTGGAAGAGAAGTGCAGGTGGCAGTAGCTTACAAGATGGTTTAATTGGCCCTTGGAAGAGACGTGCAGTTCGCAGTAGCTTAACAAGACGGTTTAAATGCCCCTTGGAAGAGACATGCAGGTCGCAGCAGCTTAACAAGACTGTTTAAATACCCCTTGGAAGTGAAGTGCAGGTCGCAGTAGCTTAAAAAGACGGTTTAAATGCCCCTTGGAAGAGACATGCAGGTCGCAGTCGCTCAACAAGACGGTTTAAATGACCCTTGGAAGAGACGTGCAGGTCGCAGTAGCTCAACAAGACAGTTTAAATGCCCCTTGGAAGAGACGTGCAGGTCGCAGTAGCTCAACAAGACGTTTTAAATGCCCCTTGGAAGAGCGGTGGAGGTCGCAGTAGCTTAACAAGACGGCTTAAATACCCCTTGGAAGAGACGTGAAGGTCGCAGTAGCTTAACAAGATGGTTTAAATGCCCCTTGGAAGAGCGGTGGAGGTCGCAATAGCTTAATAAGACGGCTTAAATGCCCCTTGGAAGAGACGTGCAGGTCGCAGTAGCTTAACAAGAGGGTTTAAATGCCCCTTGGAAGAGATGTGCATGTCGCAGTAGCTTAAATAGATGGTTTAAATGCCCCTTGGAAGAGCGGTGGAGGTCGCAGCAGCTTGAAAAGACGGTTTAAATGCCCCTTTAAAGAGACGTGCATTTCGCAGTGGCTTAACAAAATGGTTTAAATGCCCCTTGGAAGAGACATGCAGGTCGCGGTAGCTTAGCAAGACGGTTTAAATGCCCCTTGGAAGAGACATGCAGGTCGCAGTAGCTTAACAAGATGGTTTAAATGCCCCTTGGAAAAGTGGTGGAGGTTACAGTAGCTTAACAAGACGGTTTAAATGCCCCTTGGAAGAGACGTGCAGGTCGCAGTAGCTTAACAAGACGGTTTAAATGCGCCCTGGAAGAGACGTGCAGGTCGCAGTAGCTTAACAAGACGGTTTAAATGCCCCTTGGAAGAGACGAACAGTTCGCAGTAGCTTAACAAGACGGTTTAAATTCCCCTTGGAAGAAACGTGCAGGTCGCAGTAGTTTAACGAGATGGTTTAAATCCCCCTTGGAAGAGACGTGCAAGTCGCAGTAGCTTAACAAGACGGTTGAAATGCCCCTTGGAAGTGACGTGCAGGTCGCAGTAGCTTAATAAGACGGTTTAAATGCCCCTTGGAAGAGACATGCAGGTCGCAGTAGCTTAACAAGACGGTTTAAATGCACCTTGGAAGAGACGTGCAGGTCGCAGTAGCTTAACAAGACGGTTTAAATGCCCCTTGGAAGAGACATGCAGGTCACAGTAGCTTAAGAAGACGGTTTAAATGCACCTTGGAAGATACGTGCAGGTCGCAGTAGCTTAACAAGACGGTTTAAATGCCACTTGGAAAAGTGGTGGAGGTTACAGTAGCTTAACAAGATGGTTGAAATGCGCCTTGGAAGAGACGTGCAGGTCACAGTAGCTTAACAAGACAGTTTAAATGCCCCTTGGAAAAGTGATGGAGGTTACAGTAGCTTAACAAGACTGTTTAAATGCGCCTTGGAAGAGAGGTACAGGTCGCAGTAGCTTAACAAAACGGTTTAAATGCACCTTGGAAGAGATGTGCAGGTCGCAGTAGCTTAACAAGACGGTTTAAATGCCGCTTGGAAAAGTGGTGGAGGTTACAGTAGCTTAACAAGACGGTTTAAATGCGCCTTGCAAGAGACGTGCAGGTCACAATAGCTTAAAAAGACGGTTGAAATGCCCCTTGGAAGAGACGTGCAGGTCGCAGTAGCTTAGCAAGACGCTTTAAATGCCCCTTGCAAGAGACGTGCAGGTCGCAGAAGCTTAACAAAAGGGTTAAATGCCCCTTAGAAAAGGCTTGCAGGTCGCAGTAGCTTACCAAGACTTTTTAAATGCCCCTTGGAAGAGACGTGGAGGTCGCAGTAGCTTAACAAGACAGTTTAAATGCCCCTTGGAAGAGCGGTGGATGTCGCAGTAGCTTAACAAGACGGTTTAAATGCCCCTTGGAAAAGACGTGCAGGTCGCAGTAGCTTAACAAGATGTTTTAAATGCCCCTTGGAAGAGACGTGCAGGTCGCAGTAGCTTAACAAGACGGTATAAATGCCCCTTGGAAGAGGCTTGCAGGTCGCAGTAGCTTACCAAGACGGTTTAAATGGCCCTTGGAAGAGACGTGCAGGTCGCAGTAGCTTAACAAGACGGTTTAAATGCCCCTTGGAAGAGCGTTGAAGGTCGCAGTAGCTTAACAAGATGGTTTAAATGCCAATTGGAAGAGACATGCAGGTCGCAGCAGCTTAACAAGACTGTTTAAATGCCCCTTGGAAGAGACGTGCAGGTTGCAGTAGCTTAAAAAGACGTTTTAAATGCCCCTTGGTAGAGACGTGCAGGTCGCAGTAGCTTAACAAGACGGTTTAAATGCCCCTTTGAAGAGACGTGCAGGTCGCAGTAGCTTAACAAGACAGTTTAAACGCACCTTGGAAGAAACGTGCAGATTGCAGTAGCTTAAAAAGACGGTTTAAATGTCCCTTGGTAGAGCGGTGGAGGTCGCAGTAGCTTAACAAGATGGTTTAAGTGCCCCTTGGAAGAGAAGTGTAGGTCGCAGTAGCTTATCAAGACGATTTAAATGCCCCTTGGAAGAGACGTGCAGGTCGCAGTAGCTTAACAAGACGGTTTAAATGCCCCTTGGAAGAGCGGTGTTGGTCGCAGTAGCTTAACAAGACAGTTTAAATGCCCATTGGAAGAGATATGCAGGGCGCAGCAGCTTAACAAGACTGTTTAAATGCCCCTTGGAAAATACGTGCAGGTCGCAGTAGCTTACCAAGATGGTTTAAATGCCCCATGGTAGAGACATGCAGGTCGCAGTAGCTCAACAAGATGGTTTAAATGCCCCATTGAAGAGACGTGCAGGTCGCAGTAGCTTAACAAGATGGTTTAAATGCCCCTTGGAAGAGCGACGGAGGTCGCAGTAGCTTAACAAGACGATTTAAATGCCCCTTGGAAGAGACGTGCATGTCACAGTAGCTTAACAAGACGTATTAAACGCCCCTTGGAAGAGACGTGCAGGTCACAGGAGCTTAATAAGACGGTTTAAATGTCCCTTGGAAGAGACGTGCAGGTCGCAGAAGCTTAACAAGACAGTTTAAATGCCCCTTGGTAAAGACGTGCAGGTCACAGGAGCTTAACAAGACGGTTTAAATGCCAATTGGAAGAGCGGTGGAGGTCGCAGTAGATTAGCAAGACAGTTTAAATGCCCCTTGGAAGAGACGTGCAGGTCGCAGTAGCTTGACAAGACAGTTTAAATGCCCCTTGGAAGAGACGTGCAGGTCGTAGTAGCTTAATAAGATGGTTTAAATGCCCCTTGGAAGAGACGTTCAGGTCACAGTAGCTTAACAAGACGGTTTAAATGCCCCTTGAAAGAGACGTGCAGGTCGCAGTAGGTTAGCAATACGGTTTAAATGCCCCTTAGAAGAGGCTTGCAGGTCGCAGTAGCTTACCAAGACGGTTTAAATGGCCCTTGGAAGAGCGGTGGAGGTCGCAGTAGCTTAACAAGACGGTTTAAATGCCCCTTGGAAGAGACGTACAGGTCGCAGTAGCTTAACAAGACAGCTTAAATGCCCCTTGGAAGAGGCTTGCATGTCACAGTAGCTTACGAAGACGGTTTAAATGGCCCTTGGAAGAGACTTGCAGGTTGTAGTAGCTTGAAAAGACGGTTTAACTGCCCCTTGGAAAAGCGTTGGAGGTCGCAGTAGCTTAACAAGATGGTTTAAATGCCCCTTGGAAGAGAAGTGCAGGTCGCAGTAGCTTACCAAGACGATTTAGATGTCCCTTGGAAGAGACGTGCAGGTCGCAGTAGCTTAGAAAGACGGTTTAAGTGCCCCTTGGAAGAGCGGTGTAGGTCGCAGTAGCTTAACAAGACAGTTTAAATGCCCTTTGGAAGAGACATGCAGGTCGCAGCAGCTTAACAAGACTGTTTAAATGCCCCTTGGAAGATACGTGCAGATCGCAGTAGCTTAACAAGACGGTTTAAATGCCACTTGGTAGAGACATGCAGGTCGCAGTAGCTTAACAAGATGGTTTAAATGCTCCTTGGAAGATACGTGCAGGTCGCAGTAGCTTAACAAGATGTTTTAAATACCCCATTGAAGAGAAGTGCAGGTAGGAGTAGCTTAACAACACGGTTTAAATGCCCCTTGGAAGAGGCTTGCAGGTCGCAGTAGCTTACCAAGACGGTTTAAATGGCCCTTGGAAGAGACGTGCAGGTCACAGTAGCTTAACAAGACGGTTTAAATGCCCCTTTGAAGAGACGTGCAGGCCGCAGTAGCTTAACAAGACGGTTTAAATGCCCCTTGGAAGAGCGTTGAAGGTCGCAGTAGCTTAACAAGACGGTTTAAATGCCCCTTTGAAGAGACGTACAGGTCGCAGTAGCTTAACAAGACGGTTTAAATGCCCCTTTGAAAAACGGTGGAGGTAGCAGTAGCTTAACAAGACGGTTTAAATGCCCCTTGGAAGAGACGTGCAAGTAGCAGTAGCTTAACAAGATGGTTTAAATGCCCCTTGGAAGAGACGTGCAGGTCGCAGTAGCTTAACAAGACGGTTTAAATGCCCCTTGGAAGAGACTTGCAGGTCGCAGTAGCTTAACAAGACGGTTTAAATGCCCCTTTGAAAAACGTTGGAGGTCACAGTAGCTTAACAAGACGGTTTAAATGCCCCTTGGAAGAGACGTGCAGGTTGTAGTAGATTGAAAAGACGGTTTAACTGCCCATTGGTAAAGCGGTGCAGGTCGCAGTAGCTTAAAAAGACGGTTTAAATGCCCCTTGGAAGAGCGGTGTAGGTCGCAGTAGCTTAACAAGACAGTTTAAATGCCCTTTGGAAGAGACATGCAGGTCGCAGCTGCTTAACAAGACTGTTTAAATGCCCCTTGGAAGATACGTGCAGGTCGCAGTAGCTTAACAAAACGGTTTAAATGCCACTTGGTAGAGACATGCAGGTAGCAGTAGCTTAACAAGACGGTTTAAATGCCCCTTGGAAGAGAAGTGCAGGTCGCAGTAGCTTAACAAGACGGTTTAAATGCCCCTTGGAAGAGACGTACAGGTCGCAGTAGCTTAACAAGACGGTTTAAATGGCCCTTGGAAGAGATGTGCAGGTTGCAGTAGCTTAACAAGATGGTTTAAATGCCCCTTGGAATAGACGTGCAGGTCGCAGTAGCTTAAAAAGACGCTTTAAATGCCCCTTGGCAGAGACATGCATGTCGCATTAGCTTAACAAGACGGTTTAAATGCCCCTTGGAAGAGACGTGCAGGTCGCAGTAGCTTAACAAGACAGTTTAAATGCCACTTGGAAGAGCGGTGGAGGTCGCAGAAGCTTAATAAGACGGTTTAAATGCCCCTTGGAAGAGGCGTGCAGGTCGCAGTAGCTTAACAAGACGGTTTAAATGCCACTTGGAAGAGCGGTGGAGGTCGCAGTAGCTTAACAAGACGGTTTAAATGCCCCTTGGAAGAGACGTGCCGGTCGCAGTAGCTTAACAAGACAGTTTAAATGCCCCTTGTAAGAGCGGTGGAGGTCGCTGTAGCTTAATAAGACAGTTTAAATGCCCCTTGGATGAGAAGTGCAGGTCGCAGTAGCTTAATAAGACGGTTTAAATGCCCCTTGGAAGAGACGTGCAGGTCGCAGTAGCTTAACAAGACAGTTTAAATGCCCCTTGTAAGATTGGTGGAGGTCGCTGTAGCTTAACAAGACAGTTTAAATGCCCCTTGGAAGAGACGTGCAGGTCGCAGTAGCTTAAAAAGACGCTTTAAATGCCCCTTGGCAGAGACATGCATGTCGCATTAGCTTAACAAGACGGTTTAAATGCCCCTTGGAAGAGACGTGCAGGTCGCAGTAGCTTAACAAGACAGTTTAAATGCCACTTGGAAGAGCGGTGGAGGTCGCAGAAGCTTAATAAGACGGTTTAAATGCCCCTTGGAAGAGGCGTGCAGGTCGCAGTAGCTTAACAAGACGGTTTAAATGCCACTTGGAAGAGCGGTGGAGGTCGCAGTAGCTTAACAAGACGGTTTAAATGCCCCTTGGAAGAGACGTGCCGGTCGCAGTAGCTTAACAAGACAGTTTAAATGCCCCTTGTAAGAGCGGTGGAGGTCGCTGTAGCTTAATAGGACAGTTTAAATGCCCCTTGGATGAGAAGTGCAGGTCGCAGTAGCTTAATAAGACGGTTTAAATGCCCCTTGGAAGAGACGTGCAGGTCGCAGTAGCTTAACAAGACAGTTTAAATGCCCCTTGTAAGATTGGTGGAGGTCGCTGTAGCTTAACAAGACAGTTTAAATGCCCCTTGGATGAGAAGTGCAGGTCGCAGTAGCTTAATAAGACGGTTTAAATGCCCCTTGGAAGAGACGTGCAGGTCGCAGTAGCTTAACAAGACGGCTTAAATGCCCCTTGGAAGAGAAGTGCGTGTCGCAGTAGCTTAATAAGACGGTTTAAATGCCCCTTGGAAGAGACGTACAGGTGGCAGTAGCTTTAGAAGACAGTTTAAATGCCCCTTGGAAGAGAAGTGCAAATCGCAGTAGCTTACAAGATGGTTTAAATGGCCCTTGGAAGAGACTTGCAGGTCGCAGTAGCTTAACAAGACGGTTTAAATGCCCCTCGGAAGAGATATGCAGGTCGCAGCAGCTTAACAAGACTGTTTAAATACCCCTTGGAAGAGAAGTGCAGGTCGCAGTAGCTTAAAAAGACAGTTTAAATGCCCCTTGGAAGAGACGTGCAGGTCTCAGTAGCTTAAAAAGACGCTTTAAATGCCCCTTTGCAGAGACATGCATGTCGCATTAGCTTAACAAGACGGTTTAAATGCCCCTTGGAAGAGACGTGCAGGTCGCAGTAGCTTAACAAGACAGTTTAAATGCCACTTGGAAGAGCGGTGGATAGTGTTGAGCATTCCGATACTGAAATATCGGGTATCGGCCGATATTCGCGGTATCGGAATTCCGATACTTAATTCCGATACTTTTACAATATCGAATACCGGAATCGGAAGTTCCCATAATGCCTGCGCTCTGCAGTGTCTGTGAAGGATGACAAGTTGGATGGCAGCGCGATCCAGCCTGTCATCAGAATGCCATCCCAGCGGGGGAGAATTCTCCTGATTGTTTAAAAGCCGGCGCGCGGAAAAAAGCCGCCGGCTTTTAAACAATCGCACAGCCCCGTACTGCTTCCCCGCAGCCTCCTCCGCTCCCCTCGCCACCTCCCATCCCAATCGTAAATTAGGACCGGGCGGGGAGTGCAGCACCAAGGAGCGAAGTACCCGGGCGGGGAAGCCGGCAGTGAAAAGACTTCACCGCCGACTTTCCCGTTCTGTGCTGCGCTTTCCCGCCGGTTATTTCAAATGAACAGCTGAGGTATCAGGTGATGCCGATCAGCTGTTCATTTGAAGTCGCCCGGTGCCCTCAGAGGGTTCATGTGAGTTCATGCTTGACTGCATGAACTCACATGAACTTTCCCACGGCCACACAGGTCAGCCTCACCTCCCAGACCATCATACCGGTCATAATTAGTGTGTGTGCGGGGTGTGTGTGTGCGGGGTGTGTGTGTGCGGGGTGTGTGTGTGCGAGGTGTGTGTGTGCGGGGTGTCTGTGTGCGGGGTGTCTGTGTGCGGGGTGTCTGTGTGCGGGGTGTCTGTGTGCGGGGTGTGTGTGCGGGTGTGTGTGCGGGTGTGTGTGCGGGTTGTCTGTGTGCGGGGTGTCTGTGTGCGGGGTGTGTGCGTGCAGGCAGACATAGGCCGATGTGACACTACTACTCCCATCGGCCTATGTCTGTCCCCCATGGACTCGTGCCAGCAGGATCAGCTCGATGGGAGCAGTAGTTCCCATCAGCCTGATCCTATTTAAATTGCCCTACTGTGTCCCCAATAAATGTTAGATACATGTCATTGGTGGCCAGTGGTTACCTACAATAAATTAGTTCATACATTACCTGTCCCCGCCGATCGCCACCTAAAATAAAGTAAAAAATAAAAAACTACACCTATACTCACCTAGACACCTAATTCCCCGAAGCCATCGATCTCCTGTAATAAAATGTAAAATAATAAACCACAACCTTATCCTTACCCCTCCGTAGTAGTCCACGAGTGTCCCACGATGATCTCCAGTTCAGAGCAGCCACATAGAATGTGACCGCTCTGAACCGCTGCCGCCGCTAGAATGACGGGGCCATAAGGGTTCACCGGAGTTCAGGCAGCTCTGCTCCGGTTAGCTGCTTTACGGCCCTGCTGTATCGTGAGAAATTCCCACGGTACAGCAGTGCCGTAAAGGAGGTCTCCGGAGCTGCGCTGACTGAATGCACTCCGGTGACCTCAGTCAGTGGCTCCCGCTGCCGGGAGCGGACGTGTACCCGGCAGCGTGAGCTTACAGCAGCCGTGCACAGCTGTCACCATCTCCAGATGTGACAGCTGTGCATGGGAGATCAGCGCAGGAACGTGTACAGGTAACTATTATTTTTAGTAAACTAAGAATTAAATAAAATGGTGTGTTTTATTTCAAATAAATTATTTTTTTCTGGGTGTAGTGTTTGTTTTCTTTTTAACACTTTGTAGGTTAGTAATGGGGGTGTCTTATAGACGCCCATCATTACTAACCTGGGCTTCATGGCAGCTGGCGCTGACATGAACCCCACCACTATTACCCCCTGCCACCGCACCAGGGCAGCGTGGAAGAGCGAGGCTAAGTGCCAGAATTGGCGCATCCTATGGATGCGCCATTTCTGGGGCGGCTGACGGCTGGTGTTTCTAGCCTGGGAGGGGGTCATTATTCATGGCACCCTTCCTGGGCTATTAATATCAGCCCCCAGCTGTCTGCCTAGCCTTTGCTAGCTATTAAAATAGGGGGGACCCCACGTCATTTTTTTTGGGGGGGTCCCCCATTTTAATAGCTAGTAAAGGCTAGGTATTCAGCTGGGGGCTGATATTAGTAGCCTGGGAAGCTCCGTGGGTTTTACCCCATTCTCAGGCTTCAAACATCTGCCCCAGCCGTCTGCTTAACCTCCGCTAGAGACTAAAATTATGGGGGATCCCACGCCATTTTTTTTTAAAATAAATCCTTTATTTTAACACTAAATGACATTTGAGGAGTTAATAAAGATGCAGTCCCTAAATTATTATTTATTTTTTAATTAATTTTTCCCAAAACTTTTGACGTGGGCTTCGCCATATTTTTGTATGCCAGCCAGGTACAGCATCCAGCTTCTATGAACGCGCTATTTTCCGGGGCGGCTGCGGACTGCAATTTTCAGCGGGGGGGGGGGGCGGGGGGCAGAAAGCTTGGGCCTCCCTCTCCCTGCGCTGCAGATTCCATCCCCCAGCTGCCTAGTTGAACCTGGCTGGACACAAAAATAGGGAGAAGCTCCACGTTTTTTTTTTTTTTTTAATTATTTCATGAAATTCATGGAATAATTAAGAAAAAAAGGGCTTCCCTATATTGTTGTGTCCAACCAGGTACAAATAGGCAGCTGGTGGTTGGGGGCAGCCCGTTCCTGCCTGCTGTACCTGGCTGGACACAAATATAGTGCAAAGCCCCACGTCAATTTTTTTTTAATTATTTCAGGAAATTCATGAAATAATTAAAAAAAAATTATGTGGGGCTTCGCCCTATATTTGTGTCCAGTCAGGTACAGCAGGCAGGAACAGGCTGCCCCCAACCACCAGCTGCCTATTTGTACCTAGCCGGACACAACAATATAGGGAAGCCCTTTTTTTCTTAATTATTCCATGAATTACATGAAATAATTAAAAAAAAAAATACGTGGGGCTTCGCCCTATTTTTGTGTCCAGCCAGGTACAACAAGGCAGCTGGGGGCTGGAATCCGCAGCGCAGGGAGGCCCAAGCTTTCTGGGCCCCACCCGCTGCAAATTGCAGTCCGCAGCCGCCCCGGAAAATGGCGCGTTCATAGAAGCGCCATCTTCTGGCGCTGTACCCAACTCATCCAGGGCCCTGGTGCGGTGGCTCACTGGGTAATAAAGGGGTTAAGGCCAGCTTGGCATTATCAGCTGGCCCTAAGCCCGAAATTCATGGGGTCACGCCAATATTAAACATGACCGCCATGAATTTCTAGTAAAGTATTTAAAAAAAACACAAACACCCAGAAAAAAGTCCTTTAATTGAAATAAAGACACAATTCTTTATTGTTCTAAATTAAACCATACTTACCATCACGCCCATTCCAGCTGAAGCCAACGATCTCCTGCAATAAAAGAAAAATAATAAAGCAACATCATCCTTACCTTTCCATGGTTCCCAGGACACCTCCAGCTCTGCTACATCGAGATGACAGGCTGGACCGCAGCAGAACGCTGCCATCCAGCCTGTCATCCCACAGACACTGAGAAGCGCAGGCATGCTTGTGCTCCTCAGTGTCTGGCTGTGACGGCATAAAGATGAGCCGAGGTCATGTCCAATGAACTCGGCGCACCTCATGCACGTCACTGACAGCGTGGGAAAATTCTCACGCTGAAGCGCTGAGTGCAGGAGAATTCTCCCACGCTGTCAGTGACATACATGAGGTGAGGTCATGTCCAATGAACTCAGCTCACCTCATGCACGTCACTGACAGCGTGGGAAAATTCTCCTGCACTCAGCGCTTCAGCGTGAGAATTTTCCCACGCTGTCAGTGACGTGCATGAGGTGCGCCGAGTTCATTGGACATGACCTCGGCTCATCTTTATGCCGTCACAGCCAGACACTGAGGAGCGCAAGCATGCCTGCGCTTCTCAGTGTCTGCAGGTTGACAGGCTGGATGGCAGCGTTCTGCTGCGGTCCAGCCTGTCATCTCGATGTAGCAGAGCTGAAGCTGTCGTGGGAACCATGGAAAGGTAAGGATGATGTTGCTTTATTATTTTACTTTTATTGCAGGAGATCGTTGGCTTCAGCTGGAATGGGCGTGATGGTAAGTATGGTTTAATTTAGAACAATAAAGAATTGTGTGTTTATTTCAATTAAAGGACTTTTTTCTGGGTGTTTGTGTTTTTTTTAAATACTTTACTAGAAATTCATGGTGGTCATGTCTAATATTGGCGTGACCCCATGAATTTCAGGCTTAGGGCCAGCTGATAATGCCAAGCTGGCCTTAACCCCTTTATTACCCAGTGAGCCATCGCACCAGGGCCCTGGATGAGTTGGGTACAGCGCCAGAAGATGGCGCTTCTATGAACGCGCCATTTTCCGGGGCGGCTGCAGACTGCAATTTGCAGCGGGTGGGGCCCAGAAAGCTTGGGCCTCCCTGCGCTGCAGATTCCAGCCCCCAGCTGCCTAGTTGTACCTGGCTGGACACAAAAATAGGGCGAAGCTCCACGTATTTTTTTTTTAAATTCATGAAATTCATGAAATAATTAAGAAAAAAAGGGCTTCTCTATATTGTTGTGTCCGGCCAGGTACAAATAGGCAGCTGGTGGTTAGGGGCAGCCCGTTCCTGCCTGCTGTACCTGACTGGACACAAATATAGTGCGAAGCCCCACATCAATTTTTTTTAATTATTTCATGAATTTCCTGAAATGATTTTAAAAAAATTGATGTGGGGCTTCGCACTATATTTGTGTCCAGCCAGGTACAGCAGGCAGGAACGGGCTGCCCCTAACCACCAGCTGCCTATTTGTACCTAGTTGGACACAACAATATAGGGAAGCCCTTTTTTTCTTAATTATTTCATGAATTTCATGAAATAATTAAAAAAAAAAAATACGTGAAGCTTCTCCCTATTTTTGTGTCCAGCCAGGTACAACTAGGCAGCTGGGGGATGGAATCTGCAGCGCAGGGAGGCCCAAGCTTTCTGCCCCCCCCCCCCCCGCTGAAAATTGCAGTCCGCAGCCACCCCGGAAAATGACGCGTTCATAGAAGCTGGATGCTGTACCTGGCTGGCATACAAAAATATGGCGAAGCCCACGTCAAAAGTTTTGGGAAAAATTAATTAAAAAATAAATAATAATTTAGGGACTGCATCTTTATTAACTACTCAAATGTCATTTAGTGTTAAAATAAAGGATTTATTTAAAAAAAAATTGACGTGGGGCTTCGCCCTATATTTGTGTCCAGCCAGGTACAGCAGGCAGGAATGGGCTGCCCCCAACCACCAGCTGCCTATTTGTACCTGGTTGGACACAACAATATAGGGAAGCCCTTTTTTTCTTAATTATTCCATGAATTTCATGAAATAATTAAAAAAAAAAATGCGTGGGGCTTCGCCCTATTTTTGTGCCCAGCCAGGTACAACTAGGCAGCTGGGGGCTGGAATCCGCAGCGCAGGGAGACCCAAGCTTTCTGGGTCACCCCCGCTGCAAATTGCAGTCCGCAGCCGCCCCAGAAAATGGCGCGTTCATAGAAGCGCCATCTTCTGGCGCTGTACCCAACTCATCCAGGGCCCTGGTGCGGTAGCTCACTGGGTAATAAAGGGGTTAAGGCCAGCTTGGCATTATCAGCTGGCCCTAAGCCCGAAATTCATGGGGTCACGCCAATATTAGACATGACCACCATGAATTTCTAGTAAAGTATTTAAAAAAACACAACACCCAGAATAAAGTCCTTTAATTGAAATAAACACACAATTCTTTATTGTTCTAAATTAAACCATACTTACCATCACGCCCATTCCAGCTGAAGCCAATGTCTTCTGCAATAAAAGAAAAATAATAAAGCAACATCATCCTTACCTTTCCATGGTTCCCACGACAGCTTCAGCTCTGCTACATCGAGATGACAGGCTGGACCGCAGCAGAAAGCTGCCATCCAGCCTGTCATCCCGCAGACACTGAGAAGCGCAGGCATGCTTGTGCTCCTCAGTGTCTGGCTGTGACGGCATAAAGATGAGCCGAGGTCATGTCCAATGAACTCAGCTCACCTCATGCACGTCACTGACAGCGTGGGAAAATTCTCCTGCACTCAGCACTTCAGCGTGAGAATTTTCCCACGCTGTCAGTGACGTGCATGAGGTGAGCTGAGTTCATTGGACATGACCTCACCTCATGTATGTCACTGACAGCGTGGGAGAATTCTCACGCTGAAGCGCTGAGTGCAGGAGAATTTTCCCACGCTGTCAGTGACGTGCATGAGGTGAGCTGAGTTCATTGGACATGAGCTCACCTCATGCACGTCACTGACAGCGTGGGAAAATTCTCCAGCACTCAGCGCTTCAGCGTGAGAATTTTCCCACGCTGTCAGTGACGTGCATGAGGTGAGCTGAGTTCATTGGACATGAACTCGGCTCATCTGGATGACGTCACAGAGAGACACTGAGGAGCGCAAGCATGCCTGCGCTTCAGTGTCTGCGGGATGACAGGCTGGATGGCAGCGTTCTGCTGCGGTCCAGCCTGTCATCTCGATGTAGCAGAGCTGAAGCTGTCGTGGGAACCATGGAAAGGTAAGGATGAGGTTGCTTTATTATTTTTCTTTTATTGCAGGAGATCGTTGGCTTCAGCTGGAATGGGCGTGACGGTAAGTATGGTTTAATTTAGAACAATAAAGAATTGTGTGTTTATTTCAATTAAAGGACTTTATTCTGGGTGTTTGTGTTTTTCTTTAACTTTGACTATGGGGTTAGTAATGGGGGTGTCTTATAGACGCCTCTCCATTACTAACCTGGGCTTGATGTCAGCTGGCATTATAAGCTGACATCAACCCCAACCCTATTACCCCCTGCCACCGCTACAGGGCAGTGGGAAGAGCGAGGCTAAGTGCCAGAATTGGTGCATCCTATGGATGCGCCATTTCTGGGGCGGCTGATGGCTGGTGTTTCTAGAATGGGAGGGGGCCAATATTCATGGCACCCTTCCTGGGCTATTAAAATCAGCCCCCAGCTGTCTGCCTAGCCTTTGCTAGCTATTAAATTAGGGGGGACCCCACGTTATTTTTTTGGGGGGGTTCCCCCATTTTAATAGCTAGTAAAGGCTAGGTATTCAGCTGGGGGCTGATATTAGTAGCCTGGGAAGCTCCGTGGGTATTACCCCCTTGCCAGGCTTCAAACATTTGCCCCAGCTGTCTGCTTAACCTCCGCTAGAGCCTAAAATTAAGGGGAACCCCACGCCAATTTTTTTTTAAATAAATCCTTTATTTTAACACTAAATGACAAGTACAGTAATCAACACTGTCACTATACTTCATATATATGTGACTGACATGTTTCTATCTATCTAATCTATGTGTGATGCTCTATCTTTCTGTTATAAATTGTCGGGTACCGCTGCTGAATTGCCGGCCGGCTTTTTTAGAGAGACGGTGCACGAAAACACTAATATTTTTTTAAATAAATCCTTTGCACTAAATGACAAGTACAGTAAGCAACACTGTCACTGTACTTCATATATATGTGACTGACATGTTTCTATCTACCTAATCTATGTGTGAAGCTCTATTCTTTCTGTTGTAAATTGTCGGGTACCGGTGAATGCCGCTGATGAATTGCCGGCTTTTCATGTCATTCTACATTATTCTTAGTTGTTTTACTTCATGTAGAATTAACCTACAAGGAAAGAAAGGGTTTATTTTCATTCCGATATTTGTGTCCCATTGACTTGCATTGGTTTCCGGTATCGGAATCGGCGATATCCGATACTTTTTGGGTATCGGCCCGATCCAATCCGATACGATATTTCCTGATATCGGAAGGTATCGCTCAACACTAGCGGTGGAGGTCGCAGAAGCTTAATAAGACGGTTTAAATGCCCCTTGGAAGAGATGTGCAGGTCGCAGTAGCTTAACAAGACGGTTTAAATGAAACTTGGAAGAGCGGTGGAGGTCGCAGTAGCTTAACAAGACGGTTTAAATGCCCCTTGGAAGAGACGTGCAGGTCGCAGTAGCTTAACAAGACAGTTTAAATGCCCCTTGTAAGAGCGGTGGAGGTCGCTGTAGCTTAACAAGACAGTTTAAATGCCCCTTGGAAGAGAAGTGCAGGTCGCAGTAGCTTAATAAGACGGTTTAAATGCCCCATGGAAGAGACGTGCAGGTCGCAGTAGCTTAACAAGACGGCTTAAATGCCCCTTGGAAGAGAAGTGCAGGTCGCAGTAGCTTAATAAGACGGTTTAAATGCCCCTTGGAAGAGACGTACAGGTGGCAGTAGCTTTAGAAGACGGTTTAAATGCCCCTTGGAAGAGAAGTGCAGGTCGCAGTAGCTTACAAGATGGTTTAAATGGCCCTTGGAAGAGACTTGCAGGTCGCAGTAGCTTAACAAGACGGTTTAAATGCCCCTCGGAAGAGACATGCAGGTCGCAGCAACTTAACAAGACTGTTTAAATACCCCCTGGAAGAGAAGAGTAGGTCGCAGTAGCTTAAAAAGACGGTTTAAATGCCCCTTGGAAGAGACATGCAGGTCGCAGTAGCTCAACAAGACGGTTTAAATGACCCTTGGAAGAGACGTGCAGGTCGCAGTAGCTCAACAAGACAGTTTAAATGCCCCTTGGAAGAGACGTGCAGGTCGCAGTAGCTCAACAAGACGTTTTAAATGCCCCTTGGAAGAGCGGTGGAGGTCGCAGTAGCTTAACAAGACGGCTTAAATGCCCCTTGGAAAAGTGGTGTAGATTACAGTAGCTTAACAAGACGGTTTAAAATGCCGCTTGGAAGAGACGTGCAAGTCGCAGTAGCTTAACAAAATGGTTTAAATGCCCCTTGGAAGAGACGTGCAGGTCGCAGTAGCTTAACAAGACGGTTTAAATGACCCTTGGAAGAGACGTGCATATCGCAGTTGCTTAAAAAGACGGTTTAAATGCCCCATGGAAGAGCGGTGTAGGTCGCAGTAGCTTAACAAGACTGTTTAAATGCCCCTTGGAAGATACGTGCAGGTCGCAGTAGCTTAACAGTACGGTTTAAATGCCCATTGGTAGAGACATGCAGGTCGCAGTAGCTTAACATGACGGTTTAAATGCCCCATTGAAGAGACGTGCAGGTCACAGTATCTTAACAAGACGGTTTAAATGCCCCTTGGAAGAGCGGTGTAGGTCGCAGTAGCTTAACAAGACTGTTTAAATGCCCCTTGGAAGATACGTGCAGGTCGCAGTAGCTTAATAAGACGGTTTAAATGTCCCTTGGAAGAGACGTGCAGGTCGAAGTAGCTTAACAAGACGGTTTAAATGTCCCCTGGAAACGACGTGCAGGTCGCAGTAGCTTAACAAGACGGTTTAAATGCCACTTGGAAGAGCGGTGGAGGTCGCAATAGCTTAATAAGGCGGCTTAAATGCCCCTTGGAAGAGACGTGCAGGTCGCAGTAGCTTAACAAGAGGGTTTAAATGCCCCTTGGAAGAGACGTGCATGTCGCAGTAGCTTAAATAGATGGTTTAAATGCCCCTTGGAAGAGCGGTGGAGGTCGCAGCAGCTTAAAAAGACGGTTTAAATGCCCCTTTAAAGAGACGTGCATTTCGCAGTGGCTTAACAAAATGGTTTAAATGCCCCTTGGAAGAGACATGCAGGTCGCAGTAGCTTAACAAGACGGTTTAAATGCCCCTTGGAAGAGACATGCAGGTCGCAGTAGCTTAATAAGACGGTTTAAATGCCCCTTGGAAAAGTGGTGGAGGTTACAGTAGCTTAACAAGACGGTTTAAATGCCCCTTGAAAGAGACGTGCAGGTCGCAGTAGCTTAAAAAGATGGTTTAAATGCGCCCTGGAAGAGACGTGCAGGTCGCAGTAGCTTAACAAGACGGTTTAAATGCCCCTTGGAAGAGACGAACATTTCGCAGTAGCTTAACAAGACGGTTTAAATTCCCCTTGGAAGAAATGTGCAGGTCGCAGTAGTTTAACAAGATGGTTTAAATCCCCCTTGGAAGAGACGTGCAGGTCGCAGGAGCTTAACAAGACGGTTTAAATGCTCCTTGGAAGAGACGTGCAAGTCGCAGTAGCTTAACAAGACTGTTGAAATGCCCCTTGGAAGTGACGTGCAGGTCGCAGTAGCTTAATAAGACGGTTTAAATGCCCCTTGGTAGAGACGTGCAGGTCGCAGTAGCTTAACAAGACGGTTTAAATGCCCCTTGGAAGAGACATGCAGGTCGCAGTAGCTTAACAAGACGGTTTAAATGCGCCTTGGAAGAGACGTGCAGGTCGCAGTAGCTTAACAAGACAGTTTAAATGCCCCTTGGAAAAGTGGTGGAGGTTACAGTAGCTTAAAAAGACTGTTTAAATGCGCCTTGGAAGAGACGTGCAGGTCGCAGTAGCTTAACAAGACGGTTTAAATGCACCTTGGAAGAGACGTGCAGGTCGCAGTAGCTTAACAAGACGGTTTAAATGCCGCTTGGAAAAGTGGTGGAGGTTACAGTAGCTTAACAAGACGGTTTAAATGCGCCTTGGAAGAGACGTGCAGGTCACAGTAGCTTAAAAAGACGGTTGAAATGCACCTTGGAAGAGACGTGCAGGTCGCAGTAGCTTAGCAAGACGGTTTAAATGCCCCTTGCAAGAGACGTGCAGGTCGCAGTAGCTTAACAAAAGGGTTTAAATGCCCCTTAGAAAAGGCTTGCAGGTCGCAGTAGCTTACCAAGACTTTTTAAATGCCCCTTGGAAGAGACGTGCAGGTCGCAGTAGCTTAACAAGATGGCTTAAATGCCCCTTGGAAGAGCGGTGGATGTCGCAGTAGCTTAACAAGACAGTTTAAATGCCCCTTGGAAAAGACGTGCAGGTCGCAGTAGCTTAACAAGATGTTTTAAATGCCCCTTGGAAGAGACGTGCAGGTCGCAGTAGCTTAACAACACGGTATAAATGCCCCTTGGAAGAGGCTTGCAGGTCGCAGTAGTTTACCAAGACGGTTTAAATGGCCCTTGGAAGAGACGTGCAGGTCGCAGTAGCTTAACAAGACGGTTTAAATGCCCCTTGGAAGAGCGGTGAAGGTCTCAGTAGCTTAACAAGATGGTTTAAATGCCCCTTGGAAGAGACATGCAGGTCGCAGCAGCTTAACAAGACTGTTTAAATGCCCCTTGGAAGAGACGTGCAGGTCGCAGTAGCTTAAAAAGACGGTTTAAATGCCCCTTGGTAGAGACGTGCAGGTCGCAGTAGGTTAACAAGACGGTTTAAATGCCCCTTTGAAGAGACGTGCAGGTCGCAGTAGCTTAACAAGACGGGTTAAATGCCCCTTGGAAGAAACGTGCAGATTGCAGTAGCTTAAAAAGACGGTTTAAATGCCCCTTGGTAGAGAGGTGGAGGTCGCAGTAGCTTAACAAGATGGTTTAAATGCCCCTTGGAAAAGTGGTGGAGGTTACAGTAGCTTAAAAAGACTGTTTAAATGCGCCTTGGAAGAGACGTGCAGGTCGCAGTAGCTTAACAAGACGGTTTAAATGCACCTTGGAAGAGACGTGCAGGTCGCAGTAGCTTAACAAGACGGTTTAAATGCCGCTTGGAAAAGTGGTGGAGGTTACAGTAGCTTAACAAGACGGTTTAAATGCGCCTTGGAAGAGACGTGCAGGTCACAGTAGCTTAAAAAGACGGTTGAAATGCACCTTGGAAGAGACGTGCAGGTCGCAGTAGCTTAGCAAGACGGTTTAAATGCCCCTTGCAAGAGACGTGCAGGTCGCAGTAGCTTAACAAAAGGGTTTAAATGCCCCTTAGAAAAGGCTTGCAGGTCGCAGTAGCTTACCAAGACTTTTTAAATGCCCCTTGGAAGAGACGTGCAGGTCGCAGTAGCTTAACAAGATGGTTTAAATGCCCCTTGGAAGAGCGGTGGATGTCGCAGTAGCTTAACAAGACAGTTTAAATGCCCCTTGGAAAAGACGTGCAGGTCGCAGTAGCTTAACAAGATGTTTTAAATGCCCCTTGGAAGAGACGTGCAGGTCGCAGTAGCTTAACAACACGGTATAAATGCCCCTTGGAAGAGGCTTGCAGGTCGCAGTAGTTTACCAAGACGGTTTAAATGGCCCTTGGAAGAGACGTGCAGGTCGCAGTAGCTTAACAAGACGGTTTAAATGCCCCTTGGAAGAGCGGTGAAGGTCGCAGTAGCTTAACAAGATGGTTTAAATGCCCCTTGGAAGAGACATGCAGGTCGCAGCAGCTTAACAAGACTGTTTAAATGCCCCTTGGAAGAGACGTGCAGGTCGCAGTAGCTTAAAAAGACGGTTTAAATGCCCCTTGGTAGAGACGTGCAGGTCGCAGTAGGTTAACAAGACGGTTTAAATGCCCCTTTGAAGAGACGTGCAGGTCGCAGTAGCTTAACAAGACGGGTTAAATGCCCCTTGGAAGAAACGTGCAGATTGCAGTAGCTTAAAAAGACGGTTTAAATGCCCCTTGGTAGAGAGGTGGAGGTCGCAGTAGCTTAACAAGATGGTTTAAGTGCCCCTTGGAAGAGAAGTGTAGGTCGCAGAAGCTTACCAGGACGATTTAAATGCCCCTTTGAAGAGAGGTGCAGGTCGCAGTAGCTTAACAAGACGGTTTAAATGCCCCTTGGAAGAGCGGTGTAGGTCGCAGTAGCTTAACAAGACAGTTTAAATGCCCTTTGGAAGAGATATGCAGGGCGCAGCAGCTTAACAAGACTGTTTAAATGCCCCTTGGAAGATACGTGCAGGTCGCAGTAGCTTACCAAGATGGTTTAAATGCCCCATGGTAGAGACATGCAGGTCGCAGTAGCTCAACAAGACTGTTCAAATGCCCCATTGAAGAGACGTGCAGGTCGCAGTAGATTAACAAGACGGTTTAAATGCCCCTTCGAAAAGTGGTGGAGGTCGCAGTAGCTTAACAAGACGATTAAAATGTCCCTTTGAAGAGACGTGCAGGTGGCAGTAGCTTAACAAGTCGGTTTAAATGCCCATTGGAAGAGACTTGCAGGTCACAGGAGCTTAAAAAGATGTTTTAAATGTCCGTTGGAAGAGACGTGCAGGTCGCAATAGCTTAACAAGATGGATAAATGCCCCTTGGAAGAGCGGTGGAGGTCGCAGTAGCTTAACAAGACGATTTAAATGCCCCTTGGAAGAGACGTGCAGGTCACAGGAGCTTAACAAGACGGTTCAAATGTCCCTTGGAAGAGACGTGCAGGTCGCAGAAGCTTAACAAGACAGTTTAAATGCCCCTTGGTAGAGACGTGCAGGTCACAGGAGCTTAACAAAACGGTTTAAATGCCAATTGGAAGAGCGGTGGAGGTCGCAGTAGATTATCAAGACAGTTTAAATGCCCCTTGGAAGAGACGTGCAGGTCGCAGTAGCTTGACAAGACAGTTTACATGCCCCTTGGAAGAGACGTGCAGGTCGTAGTAGCTTAATAAGACGGTTTAAATGCCCCTT
The DNA here is from genome assembly GCF_046119375.1 of Phyllobates terribilis. Lineage (NCBI taxonomy): Eukaryota > Metazoa > Chordata > Amphibia > Anura > Dendrobatidae > Phyllobates > Phyllobates terribilis. The sequence goes on along the minus strand of NW_027362924.1, from coordinate 2,337,583 downwards.
GGAAAAGACGTTCAGGTCGCAGTAGCTTAACAAGATGGTTTAAATGCCCCTTGGAAGAGAAGTGCAGGTCGCAGTAGCTTACCAAGACGATTTAAATGCCCCTTGGAAGAGACGTGCAGGTCGCAGTAGCTTAAAAAGACGGTTTAAATGCCCCTTGGAAGAGCGGAGTAGGTCGCAGTAGCTTAACAAGACAGTTTAAATGCCCTTTGGAAGAGACATGCAGGTCGCAGCAGCTTAACAAGACTGTTTAAATGCCCCTTGGAAGATACGTGCAGGTCGCAGTAGCTTAACAAGACGGTTTAAATGCCACTTGGTAGAGACATGCAGGTCGCAGTAGCTTAACAAGATGGTTTAAACGCTCCTTGGAAGAGCGTTGAAAGTCGCAGTAGCTTAACAAGACGATTTAAATGCCCCCTTGAAGAGACGTGCAGGTCGCAGTAGCTTAACAAGACTGTTTAAATGCTCCTTGGAAGAGACGTGCAGGTCGTAGTAGCTTAACTAGACGGTTGAAATACCCCTTGGAAGAGAGGTGGAGGTCGCAGTAGCTTAACAAGACAGTTTAAATGCCAATTGGAAAAGTGGTGTAGATTACAGTAGCTTAACAAGACGGTTTAAATGCCCCTTGGAAGAGACGTGCAAGTCGCAGTAGCTTAACAAGATGGTTTAAATGCCCCTTGGAAGAGACGTGCAGGTCGCAGTAGCTTAACAAGACGGTTTAAATGCCCCTTGGAAGAGACGTGCAGGTCGCAGTAGCTTAACAAGACGGTTTAAATGCCCCTTTGAAAAGCGGTGGAGGTCGCAGTAGCTTAACAAGACGGTTTAAATGCCCCTTGGAAGAGACGTGCAGGTTGCAGCAGCTTAAGAAGACTGTTTAACTGCCCCTTGGTAAAGCGGTGGAGGTCGCAGTAGATTAACAAGAAGGTTTAAATGCCCCTTGGAAGAGTAGTACAGGTCGCAGTAGCTTACCAAGACGATTTAAATGCCCCTTGGAAGAGACGTGCAGGTCGCAGTAGCTTAAAAAGACGGTTTAAATGCCCCTTCGAAGAGCGGTGTAGGTCGCAGTAGCTTAACAAGACGGTTTAAATGCCACTTGGTAGAGACATGCAGGTCGCAGTAGCTTAACAAGATGGTTTAAATGCTCCTTGTTAGAGACATGCAGGTCGCAGTAGCTTAACAAGACGGTTTAAATGCCCCATTGAAGAGAAGTGCAGGTCGCAGTAGCTTAACAAGACGGTTTAAATGCCCCTTGGAATAGACGTGCAGGTCGCAGTAGCTTAACAAGATGATTTAAGTGCCCCAAGGAAGAGACGTGCAGGTCGCAGTAGCTTAACAAGACGGTTTAATTGCCCCTTGGAAGAGACGTGCAGGTCGCAGTAGCTTAACAAGACGGTTTAAATTCCCCTTGGAAGAGACTTGCAGGTCGCAGTAGCTTAACACGATGTTTTAAATGCTACTTGGAAGAGCAGTGGAGGTCGCAGTAGCTTAACAAGACAGTTTAAATGCCCATTGGAAGAGACGTGCAGGTGGCAGCAGCTTAATAAGATGGTTTAAATGCCCCTTGGAAGAGACGTGCAGGTCGCAGTTGCTTAACAAGACGGTTTAAATGACCCTTGGAAGAGACGTGCAGGTCGCAGTAGCTTAACAAGACGTTTTAAATGCCCCTTAGAAGAGGCTTGCAGGTCGCAGTATGTTACCAAGACGGTTCAAATGCCCCTTGGAAAAGACGTGCAGGTCGCAGTAGCTTAACAAGATGGTTTAAATGCCCCTTGGAAGAGTGGTGGAGGTCGCAGTAGCTTAACAAGACGGTTTAAATGCCCCTTGGAAAAGACGTGAAGGTCACAGTAGCTTAACAAGATGGTTTAAATGCCCCTTTGAAAAGCGGTGGAGGTCGCAGTAGCTTAACAAGACGGTTTAAATGCCCCTTGGAAGAGACGTGCAGGTTGCAGCAGCTTAAGAAGACTGTTTAACTGCCCCTTGGTAAAGCTGTGGAGGTCGCAGTAGCTTAACAAGAAGGTTTAAATGCCCCTTGGAAGAGTAGTACAGGTCGCAGTAGCTTACCAAGACGATTTAAATGCCCCTTGGAAGAGACGTGCAGGTCGCAGTAGCTTAAAAAGACGGTTTAAATGCCCCTTCGAAGAGCGGTGTAGGTCGCAGTAGCTTAACAAGACGGTTTAAATGCCACTTGGTAGAGACATGCAGGTCGCAGTAGCTTAACAAGATGGTTTAAATGCTCCTTGTTAGAGACATGCAGGTCGCAGTAGGTTAACAAGACGTTTTAAATGCCCCATTGAAGAGAAGTGCAGGTCGCAGTAGCTTAACAAAACGGTTTAAATGTCCCTTGGAATAGACGTGCAGGTCGCAGTAGCTTAACAAGATGATTTAAGTGCCCCAAGGAAGAGACGTGCAGGTCGCAGTAGCTTAACAAGACGGTTTAATTGCCCCTTGGAAGAGACGTGCAGGTCGCAGTAGCTTAATAAGACGGTTTAAATTCCCCTTGGAAGAGACTTGCAGGTCGCAGTAGCTTAACACGATGTTTTAAATGCTACTTGGAAGAGCAGTGGAGGTCGCAGTAGCTTAACAAGACAGTTTAAATGCCCATTGGAAGAGACGTGCAGGTGGCAGCAGCTTAATAAGATGGTTTAAATGCCCCTTGGAAGAGACGTGTAGGTCGCAGTTGCTTAACAAGACGGTTTAAATGACCCTTGGAAGAGACGTGCAGGTCGCAGTAGCTTAACAAGACGTTTTAAATGCCCCTTAGAAGAGGCTTGCAGGTCGCAGTATCTTACCAAGACGGTTCAAATGCCCCTTGGAAAAGACGTGCAGGTCGCAGTAGCTTAACAAGATGGTTTAAATGCCCCTTGGAAGAGTAGTGGAGGTCGCAGTAGCTTAACAAGACGGTTTAAATGCCCCTTGGAAAAGACATGAAGGTCACAGTAGCTTAACAAGATGGTTTAAATGCCCCTTGGAAGAGCGGTGGAGGTCGCAGTAGCTTAACAAGACAGTTTAAATGCCCCTTGGAAGAGACCTGCAGGTCACAGTAGCTTAAAAAGACGGTTTAAATGCCCCTTGGAAGAGACATGCAGGTCGCAATAGCTTAATAATACGATTAAAATGCCCCTACGAAGAAACGTGCAGGTGACAGTAGTTTAAAAAGACGGTTTAAATGCCATTTGGAAGAGACGTGCAGGTCGCAGTAGCTTAACAAGATGGTTTAAATGCCCCTTGGAAGAGCTGTGGAGGTGGCTGTAGCTTAACAAGATGGTTTAAATGCTCCTTGGAAAAGACGTGAAGGTCGCAGTAGCTTAACAAGATGGTTTAAATGCCCCTTGGAAGAGACGTGCAGGTCGCAGTAGCTTAACAAGCCAGTTTAAATGCCCCTTGGAAGAGGCTTGCAGGTCGCAGTAGCTTACCAGGACTGTTTAAATGGCTCTTGGAAGAGACATGCAGGTCGCAGTAGCTTAAAAAGACGGTTTAAATGCCCCTTGGAAGAGCGTTGGAGGTCGCAGTAGCTTAACAAGACGGTTTAAATGCCCCTTGGATGAGACATGCAGGTCAAAGTAGCTTAAAAAGACGTTTTAAATGCCCCTTGGAAGAGACATGCAGGTCGCAGTAGCTTAATAAGACGGTTTAAATGCCCCTTGGTAGAAACGTGCAGGTCACAGTAGTTTAACAAGAAGGTTTAAATGCCGCTTGGAAGAGACGTGCAGGTCGCAGTAGGTTAACAAGATGGTTTAAATGCCCCTTGGAAGAGCGGTGGAGGTCACAGTAGCTTAACAAGACGGTTTAAATGCCCCTAGGAAGAGACTTGCAGGTCTCAGTAGCTTAACAAGACAGTTTAAATGCCCCTTGGAAAAGACGTGCAGGTCGCAGTAGCTTAAAAAGACGGTTTAAATGCCCCTTGTAAGTGCGGTGGAGGTCGCAGTAGCATAACAAGACAGTTTAAATGCCCCTTGGAAGAGACACGCAGGTCGCAGCAGCTTAACAAGACGGTTTAAATGCCCCTTGGAAGAGACGTGCAGGTCGCAGTAGCTTAACAAGACGGATTAAATGCCCCTTGGAAGAGACATGCAGGTCGCAGTAGCTTAACAAAGCGGTATAAATGCCCCTTGGAAGAGACATGCAGGTCGCAGTCGCTTAACAAGACGATTTAAATGCCCCTTGGAAAAGTGGTGCAGGTTACAGTAGCTTAACATGACGGTTTAAATGCCGCTTGGAAGAGACGTGCAGGTCGCAGTAGCTTAACAAGACGGTTTAAATTCACCTTTGAAAAGCGGTGGAGGTCGCATTAGCTTAACAAGACGGTTTAAATGCCCCTTGGAAGAGACGTGCAGGTCGCAGTAGCTTAAAAAGATGGTTTAAATGCCCCTTGGAAGAGCCGTGGAGGTCACAGCAGCTTACAAAGACAGTTTAAATGGCCCTTGGAAGTGACGTGCAGGTCGCAGTAGCTTAACAAGACAGTTTAAATGCCCCTTGGAAGAGACGTGCAGGTCTCAGTAGCTTAATAAGACGGTTTAAATGCCCCTTGGAAGAGACGTGCAGGTTGCAGTAGCTTAACAAGACGGTTGAAATACCCCTTGGAAGAGAGGTGTAGGTCGCTGTAGCTTAGCAAGACAGTTTAAATGCCCCTTGGAAGAGACGTGCAGGTCGCAGTAGCTTAACAAGACTGTTTAAATGCCCCTTGGAAGGGACGTGCAGGTCGCAGGAGCTTAACAAGACGGGTTACATGCCCCTTGCAACAGACGTGCAGGTCGCAGTAGCTTAACAAGAGGGTTTAAATGCCCCTTAGAAATGTGGTGGAGGTTACTGTAGCTTAACAAAACGATTTAAATGCCCCTTGGTAGAGACGAGCATGTCGCAGTAGCTTAAAAAGACGGTTTAAATGCCCCTTGTAAGTGCGGTGGAGGTCTCAGTAGCATAACAAGACAGTTTAAATGCCCCTTGGAAGAGACATGCAGGTCGCAGCAGCTTAACAAGACGGTTTAAATGCCCCTTGGAAGAGACGTGCAGGTCGCAGTAGCTTAACAAGACGGATTAAATGCCCCTTGGAAGAGACATGCAGGTCGCAGTAGCTTAACAAAGCGGTTTAAATGCCCCTTGGAAGAGACATGCAGGTCGCAGTAGCTTAACAAGACGGTTTAAATGCCCCTTGGAAAAGTGGTGCAGGTTACAGTAGCTTAACATGACGGTTTAAATGCCCCTTGGAAGAGACGTGGAGGTCGCAGTAGCTTAACAAGACGGTTTAAATTCCCCTTTGAAAAGCGGTGGAGGTCGCATTAGCTTAACAAGACGGTTTAAATGCCCCTTGGAAGAGACGTGCAGGTCGCAGTAGCTTAACAAGATGGTTTAAATGCCCCTTGGAAGAGCCGTGGAGGTCACAGCAGCTTACAAAGACAGTTTAAATGGCCCTTGGAAGAGACGTGCAGGTCGCAGTAGCTTAACAAGACCGTTTAAATGCCCCTTGGAAGAGACGTGCAGGTCTCAGTAGCTTAACAAGACGGTTTAAATGCCCTTTGGAAGAGACGTGCAGGTCGCAGTAGCTTAACAAGACAGTTTAAATGCCCCTTGGAAGAGACGTGCAGGTCGCAGTAGCTTAACAAGACTGTTTAAATGCCCCTTGGAAGGGACGTGCAGGTCGCAGGAGCTTAACAAGACGGTTTACATGCCCCTTGCAACAGACGTGCATGTCGCAGTAGCTTAACAAGAGGGTTTAAATGCCCCTTAGAAATGTGGTGGAGGTTACAGTAGCTTAACAAAACGATTTAATTGCCCCTTGGTAGAGACGTGCAGGTCGCAGTAGCTTAACAAGATGGTTTAAATGCCCCTTGGAAGAGCTTTGGAGGTCGCAGAAGCTTAACAAGACAGTTTAACTGCCCCTTTGAAGAGACGTGCAGGTCACAGGATCTTAATAAGACGTTTTAAATGTCCCTTGGAAGAGACGTGCAGGTCACAGTAGCTTAACTTGACGGTTTAAATGCCCCTTGGAATAGCGCTGGAGGTCGCAGTAGCTTAACAAGACGGTTTAAATGCCCCTTCGAATAGACATGCAGGTCACAGTAACTTAAAAAGACGGTTTAAATGCCCCTTGGAAGAGATGTGCAGGTCGCAGTAGCTTAACAAGATGGTTTAAATGCCCCTTGGAAGAAACATGCAGGTCGCAGTAGCTTTACAAGACGGTTTAAATTCCCTTTGGAAGAGACTTGCAGGTCGCAGTAGCTTAACAAGACAGTTTAAATGCCCCTTGTAAGAGACGTACTGGTCGCAGTAGCTTAATAAGACGGTTTAAATGCCCCTTGCAAGAGACATGCAGGTCGCAGTAGCTTAATAAGACGGTTTAAATGCCCCTTGCAAGAGACGTGCTGGTCACAGTAGATTAACAAGACGGTTTAAATGCCACTTGGAAGAGACGTGCAGGTCGCAGTAGCTTAACAAGATGGTTTAAATGCCCCTTGTTAGAGCAGTGGAGGTCGCATTAGCTTAACAAGACGGTTTAAGTGCCCCTTGGAAGAGACATGCAGGTCACAGTAGCTTAACAAGATGGTTTAAATGCCCCTTAGAAGAGACGTGCAGGTCGCATTAGCTTAAAAAGACGGTTTAAATGCCCTTTGGAAGAGACATGCAGGTCGCAGCAGCTTAACAAGACTGTTTAAATGCCCCTTGGAAGAGAAATGCAGGTCGCAGTAGCTTAACAAGACGGTTTAAATGCCCCTTGGATAAGTGTTGGAGGTTACAGTAGCTTAACAAGACGGTTTAAATGCCCCTTGGAAGAGACGTGCAAGTCGCAGTAGCTTAACAAGACGATTTAAATGCCCCTTGGAAGAGACGTGCAGGTCGCAGTAGCTTAACAAAATGCTTTAAATGCCCCTTGTTAGAGACGTGCAGGTCACAGTAGCTTAACAAGACAGTTTAAATGCCACTTGGAAGAGACGTGCAGGTTGCAGTAGCTTAAAAAGACGGTTTAAATGCCCCTTTGTAGAGCGGTGGAGGTCACAGTAGCTTAACAAGATGGTTTAAATGCCCCTTGAAAGAGAAGTGCAGGTCGCAGTAGCTTACCAAGACGATTTAAATGCCATTTGGAAGAGACATGCAGGTCGCAGTAGCTTAACAAGACGGTTAAAATGCCCCTTGGAAGAGCGGTGTAGGTCGCAGTAGCTCAACAAGACAGTTTAAATGCCCTTTGGAAGAGACACGCAGGTCGCAGCAGCTTAACAAGACTGTTTAAATGCCGCTTGGAAGAGACGTGCAGGTCGCAGTAGCTTAACAAGACAGTTTAAATGCCCCTTGGTAGAGACATGCAGGTTGCAGTAGGTTAACAAGACGGTTCAAATGCCCCATTGAAGAGACGTGAAGGTCGCAGTAGCTTAACAAGATGGTTTAAATGCCCCTTGGAAGAGCGGTGGAGGTCGCAGAAGCTTAACAAGGCAGTTTAAATGCCCCTTGGAAGAGACGTGCAGGATGCAGTAGCTTACCAAGACGGTTTAAATGGCCCGTGGAAGAGACGTGCAGGTCGCAATAGCTTAACAAGACGGTTTAAATGCCCCTTGAAAGAGAGGTGGAGGTCGCAATAGCTTAACAAGACGGTTTAAATGACCCTTGGAATAGACATGCAGGTCACAGTAGCTTAACAAGACGGTTTAAATGCCCCTTGGAAGAGACGTGCAGGTCGCAGTAGCTTAATAAGATGGTTTAAATGCCCCTTGGAAGTGACATGCAGGTCGCAGTAGTTTAACAAGATGGTTTAAATGCCCCTTGGAAGAGACGTGCAGGTTGCAGTAGCTTAACAAGACGGTTTACATGCCCCTTGGAAATGTGGTGGAGGTTACAGTAGCTTAACAAGATGGTTTAAATGCCCCTTGGAAGAGACGTGCAATTCGCAGTAGCTTAATAAGACGGTTTAAATGCCCCTTGCAAGAGAGGTGCGGGTCGCAGTAGCTTAAAAAGACGGTTTACATGCCCCTTGGAAATGTGGTGGAGGTTACAGTAGCTTAACAAGATGGTTTAAATGCCCCTTGGAAGAGACGTGCAATTCGCAGTAGCTTAATAAGACGGTTTAAATGCCCCTTGGAAAAGACGTGCAGGTCGCAGTAGCTTAACAAGACGGTTTAAATGCACCTTGGTAGAGACATGTAGGTCGCAGTAGCTTAACAAGATGGTTTAAATGCCCCATTGAAGAGACGTGCAGGTCGCAGTAGCTTAACAATACGGTTTAAATGCCCCTTGGAAAAGTGGTGGAGTTTGCAGTAGCTTAACAAGACAGTTTAAATGCCCCTTGGAATAGACGTGCAGGTCGCAGTAGCTTAATAAGATGGTTTAAATGCCCCTTGGAAGAGACTTGCAGGTCGCAGTAGCTTAACAACATTGTTTAAATGCCCCTTAGAAGAGACATGCAGGTCGCAGCAGCTTAACAAGACGGTTTAAATGCCCCTCAGAAGAGGCTTGCAGGTCGCAGTAGCTTACCAAGATGGTTTAAATGCCCCTTGGAAAAGACGTGCAGGTCGCAGCAGCTTAACAAGATGGTTTAAATGCCCCTTGGAAGAGTGGTGGAGGTCGCAGTAGCTTAACAAGATGGTTTAAATGCCCCTTGGAAGAGCCGTGGAGGTCACAGCAGCTTACAAAGACAGTTTAAATGGCCCTTGGAAGAGACGTGCAGGTCGCAGTAGCTTAACAAGACCGTTTAAATGCCCCTTGGAAGAGACGTGCAGGTCTCAGTAGCTTAACAAGACGGTTTAAATGCCCTTTGGAAGAGACGTGCAGGTCGCAGTAGCTTAACAAGACAGTTTAAATGCCCCTTGGAAGAGACGTGCAGGTCGCAGTAGCTTAACAAGACTGTTTAAATGCCCCTTGAAAGGGACGTGCAGGTCGCAGGAGCTTAACAAGACGGTTTACATGCCCCTTGCAACAGACGTGCATGTCGCAGTAGCTTAACAAGAGGGTTTAAATGCCCCTTAGAAATGTGGTGGAGGTTACAGTAGCTTAACAAAACGATTTAATTGCCCCTTGGTAGAGACGTGCAGGTCGCAGTAGCTTAACAAGATGGTTTAAATGCCCCTTGGAAGAGCTTTGGAGGTCGCAGAAGCTTAACAAGACAGTTTAACTGCCCCTTTGAAGAGACGTGCAGGTCACAGGATCTTAATAAGACGTTTTAAATGTCCCTTGGAAGAGACGTGCAGGTCACAGTAGCTTAACTTGACGGTTTAAATGCCCCTTGGAATAGCGCTGGAGGTCGCAGTAGCTTAACAAGACGGTTTAAATGCCCCTTCGAATAGACATGCAGGTCACAGTAACTTAAAAAGACGGTTTAAATGCCCCTTGGAAGAGATGTGCAGGTCGCAGTAGCTTAACAAGATGGTTTAAATGCCCCTTGGAAGAAACATGCAGGTCGCAGTAGCTTTACAAGACGGTTTAAATTCCCTTTGGAAGAGACTTGCAGGTCGCAGTAGCTTAACAAGACAGTTTAAATGCCCCTTGTAAGAGACGTACTGGTCGCAGTAGCTTAATAAGACGGTTTAAATGCCCCTTGCAAGAGACATGCAGGTCGCAGTAGCTTAATAAGACGGTTTAAATGCCCCTTGCAAGAGACGTGCTGGTCACAGTAGATTAACAAGACGGTTTAAATGCCACTTGGAAGAGACGTGCAGGTCGCAGTAGCTTAACAAGATGGTTTAAATGCCCCTTGTTAGAGCAGTGGAGGTCGCATTAGCTTAACAAGACGGTTTAAATGCCCCTTGGAAGAGACATGCAGGTCACAGTAGCTTAACAAGATGGTTTAAATGCCCCTTAGAAGAGACGTGCAGGTCGCATTAGCTTAAAAAGACGGTTTAAATGCCCTTTGGAAGAGACATGCAGGTCGCAGCAGCTTAACAAGACTGTTTAAATGCCCCTTGGAAGAGAAATGCAGGTCGCAGTAGCTTAACAAGACGGTTTAAATGCCCCTTGGATAAGTGTTGGAGGTTACAGTAGCTTAACAAGACGGTTTAAATGCCCCTTGGAAGAGACGTGCAAGTCGCAGTAGCTTAACAAGACGATTTAAATGCCCCTTGGAAGAGACGTGCAGGTCGCAGTAGCTTAACAAAATGCTTTAAATGCCCCTTGTTAGAGACGTGCAGGTCACAGTAGCTTAACAAGACAGTTTAAATGCCACTTGGAAGAGACGTGCAGGTTGCAGTAGCTTAAAAAGACGGTTTAAATGCCCCTTTGTAGAGCGGTGGAGGTCACAGTAGCTTAACAAGTTGGTTTAAATGCCCCTTGAAAGAGAAGTGCAGGTCGCAGTAGCTTACCAAGACGATTTAAATGCCCTTTGGAAGAGACATGCAGGTCGCAGTAGCTTAACAAGACGGTTAAAATGCCCCTTGGAAGAGCGGTGTAGGTCGCAGTAGCTCAACAAGACAGTTTAAATGCCCTTTGGAAGAGACATGCAGGTCGCAGCAGCTTAACAAGACTGTTTAAATGCCGCTTGGAAGAGACGTGCAGGTCGCAGTAGCTTAACAAGACAGTTTAAATGCCCCTTGGTAGAGACATGCAGGTTGCAGTAGGTTAACAAGACGGTTCAAATGCCCCATTGAAGAGACGTGAAGGTCGCAGTAGCTTAACAAGATGGTTTAAATGCCCCTTGGAAGAGCGGTGGAGGTCGCAGAAGCTTAACAAGGCAGTTTAAATGCCCCTTGGAAGAGACGTGCAGGATGCAGTAGCTTACCAAGACGGTTTAAATGGCCCGTGGAAGAGACGTGCAGGTCGCAATAGCTTAACAAGACGGTTTAAATGCCCCTTGAAAGAGAGGTGGAGGTCGCAATAGCTTAACAAGACGGTTTAAATGACCCTTGGAATAGACATGCAGGTCACAGTAGCTTAACAAGACGGTTTAAATGCCCCTTGGAAGAGACGTGCAGGTCGCAGTAGCTTAATAAGATGGTTTAAATGCCCCTTGGAAGTGACATGCAGGTCGCAGTAGTTTAACAAGATGGTTTAAATGCCCCTTGGAAGAGACGTGCAGGTTGCAGTAGCTTAACAAGACGGTTTACATGCCCCTTGGAAATGTGGTGGAGGTTACAGTAGCTTAACAAGATGGTTTAAATGCCCCTTGGAAGAGACGTGCAATTCGCAGTAGCTTAATAAGACGGTTTAAATGCCCCTTGCAAGAGAGGTGCGGGTCGCAGTAGCTTAAAAAGACGGTTTACATGCCCCTTGGAAATGTGGTGGAGGTTACAGTAGCTTAACAAGATGGTTTAAATGCCCCTTGGAAGAGACGTGCAATTCGCAGTAGCTTAATAAGACGGTTTAAATGCCCCTTGGAAAAGACGTGCAGGTCGCAGTAGCTTAACAAGACGGTTTAAATGCACCTTGGTAGAGACATGTAGGTCGCAGTAGCTTAACAAGATGGTTTAAATGCCCCATTGAAGAGACGTGCAGGTCGCAGTAGCTTAACAATACGGTTTAAATGCCCCTTGGAAAAGTGGTGGAGTTTGCAGTAGCTTAACAAGACGGTTTAAATGCCCCTTGGAAGAGAAGTGCAAGTCGCAGTAGCTTAACAAGACAATTTAAATGCCCCTTGGAAGAGACGTGCAGGTCGCAGTAGCTTAACAAGACGGTTTAAATGCCCCTTGGAAGAGACGTGCAGGTCGCAGTAGCTTAACAAGATGGTTTAAATGCCCCTTGGAAGAGCGGTGGAGGTCGCAGAAGCTTAACAAGACAGTTTAAATGACCCTTGGAAGAGACGTGCCGGTCACAGGAGCTTAATAAGACGGTTTAAATGTCCCTTGGAAGAGACGTGCAGGTCGCAGTAGCTTAACAAGACGGTTTAAATGCCCCTTGGAAAAGACGTGCAGGTCCCAGTAGCTTAACAAGACAGTTTAAATACCCCTTGGAATAGACGTGCAGGTCGCAGTAGCTTAATAAGATGGTTTAAATGCCCCTTGGAAGAGACTTGCAGGTCGCAGTAGCTTAACAACATTGTTTAAATGCCCCTTAGAAGAGACATGCAGGTCGCAGCAGCTTAACAAGACGGTTTAAATGCCCCTCAGAAGAGGCTTGCAGGTCGCAGTAGCTTACCAAGATGGTTTAAATGCCCCTTGGAAAAGACGTGCAGGTCGCAGCAGCTTAACAAGATGGTTTAAATGCCCCTTGGAAGAGTGGTGGAGGTCGCAGTAGCTTAACAAGATTGTTTAAATGCCCCTTGAAAGAGACGTGCAGGTCGCAGTAGCTTAACAAGACAGTTTAAGTGCCCCTTGAAAGAGTCGTGTAGGTCGCAGTAGCTTAACAAGACGGTTTAAATGCCCATTGGAAGAGCGGTGGAGGTCGCAGTAGCTTAACAAGATGGATTAAATGCCCCTTGGAAGAGACATGCAGGTCACAGTAGCTTAACAAGATGGTTTAAATGCCCCTTGGAAGAGACGTGCAGGTCGCAGTAGCTTAACAAGCTGGTTTAAATGCCCCTTGGAAGAGACGTGCAGGTCGCAGTAGATTAACAAGACGGTTTAAATGCCCCTTGGTAGAAACGTGCAGGTCACCGTAGCTTAACAAGACGGTTTAAATGCCACTTGGAAGAGACGTGCAGGTCGCAGTAGCTTAATAAGACGGTTTAAATGCCCCTTGGAAGAGCGGTGGAGGTCGCAGTAGCTTAACAAGACTGTTTAAATGCCCATTGTAAGTGCGGTGGAGGTCGCAGTAGCTTAACAAGACGGTTTAAATGCCCCTTGGAAGAAACGTGCAGGTCACAGGATCTTAATAAGACGGTTTAAATGTCCCTTGGAAGAGACGTGCAGGTCGCAGTAGTTTAACAAGACGGTTTAAATGCCCCTTGGAAGAGACGTGCAGGTTCCAGTAGCTTAACAAGACGGTTTACATGCCCCTTGGAAGAAACGTGCAGGTCACAGGATCTTAATAAGACGGTTTAAATGTCCCTTGGAAGAGACGTGCTGGTCGCAGTAGCTTAATAAGACGGTTTAAATGCCCCTTGCAAGAGACGTGCAGGTCGCAGTAGCTTAATAAGACGGTTTAAATGCCCCTTGCAAGAGACGTGCTGGTCACAGTAGATTAACAAGACGGTTTAAATGCCACTTGGAAGAGACGTGCAGGTCGCAGTAGCTTAACAAGATGGTTTAAATGCCCCTTGTTAGAGCAGTGGAGGTCGCATTAGCTTAACAAGACGGTTTAAATGCCCATTGGAAGAGACGTGCAGGTCGCAGTAGCTTAATAAGACGGTTTAAATGCCCCTTGGAAGAGACATGCAGGTCACAGTAGCTTAACAAGACGGTTTAAATGCCCCTTAGAAGAGACGTGCAGGTCGCATTAGCTTAAAAAGACGGTTTAAATGCCCTTTGGAAGAGACATGCAGGTCGCAGCAGCTTAACAAGACTGTTTAAATGCCCCTTGCAAAAGTGTTGGAGGTTACAGTAGCTTAACAAGACGGTTTAAATGCCCCTTGGAAGAGACGTGCAAGTCGCAGTAGCTTAACAAGACGATTTAAATGCCCCTTGGAAGAGACGTGCAGGTCACAGTAGCTTAACAAGACAGTTTAAATGCCCCTTGGAAGAGACGTGCAGGTTGCAGTAGCTTAAAAAGACGGTTTAAATGCCCCTTGGTAGAGCGGTGGAGGTCACAGTAGCTTAACAAGATGGTTTAAATGCCCCTTGGAAGAGAAGTGCAAGTCGCAGGAGCTTACCAAGACGATTTAAATGCCCTTTGGAAGAGACATGCAGGTCGCAGTAGCTTAACAAGACGGTTAAAATGCCCCTTGGAAGAGTGGTGTAGGTCGCAGTAGCTCAACAAGACAGTTTAAATGCCCTTTGGAAGAGACATGCAGGTCGCAGCAGCTTAACAAGACTGTTTAAATGCCGCTTGGAAGAGAAGTGCAGGTCGCAGTAGCTTAACAAGACAGTTTAAATGCCCCTTGGTAGAGACATGCAGGTTGCAGTAGCTTAACAAGACGATTCAAATGCCCCATTGAAGAGACGTGCAGGTCGCAATAGCTTAACAAGATGGTTTAAATGCCCCTTGGAAGAGCGGTGGAGGTCGCAGAAGCTTAACAAGGCAGTTTAAATGCCCCTTGGAAGAGACGTGCAGGACGCAGTAGCTTACCAAGATGGTTTAAATGGCACGTGGAAGAGACGTGCAGGTCGCAATAGCTTAACAAGACAGTTTAAATGCCCCTTGAAAGAGAGGTGGAGGTCGCAATAGCTTAACAAGACGGTTTAAATGACCCTTGGAATAGACATGCAGGTCACAGTAGCTTGACAAGACGGTTTAAATGCCCCTTGGAAGAGACGTGCAGGTCGCAGTAGCTTAATAAGATGGTTTAAATGCCCCTTGGAAGAGACATGCAGGTCGCAGTAGTTTAACAAGACGGTTTAAATGCCCCTTGGAAGAGACGTGCAGGTTGCAGTAGCTTAACAAGACGGTTTACATGCCCCTTGGAAATGTGGTGGAGGTTACAGTAGCTTAACAAGATGGTTTAAATGCCCCTTGGAAGAGACGTGCAATTCGCAGTAGCTGAATAAGACGGTTTAAATGCCCCTTGCAAGAGACGTGCGGGTCGCAGTAGCTTAAAAAGACGGTTTAAATGCCCTTTGGAAGAGACATGATGGTCTCAGCAGCTTAACAAGACTGTTTAAATGCCCCTTGGAAGAGACGTGCAGGTCGCAGTAGCTTAACAAGACGGTTTAAATGCACCTTGGTAGAGACATGTAGGTCGCAATAGCTTAACAAGATGGTTTAAATGCCCCATTGAAGAGACGTGCAGGTCGCAGTAGCTTAACAATACGGTTTAAATGCCCCTTGGAAAAGTGGTGGAGTTTGCAGTAGCTTAACAAGACGGTTTAAATGCCCCTTGGAAGAGAAGTGCAAGTCGCAGTAGCTTAACAAGACAATTTAAATGCCCCTTGGAAGAGACGTGCAGGTCGCAGTAGCTTAACAAGACGGTTTAAATGCCCCTTGGAAGAGACGTGCAGGTCGCAGTAGCTTAACAAGATGGTTTAAATGCCCCTTGGAAGAACGGTGGAGGTCGCAGAAGCTTAACAAGACAGTTTAAATGACCCTTGGAAGAGACGTGCCGGTCACAGGAGCTTAATAAGACGGTTTAAATGTCCCTTGGAAGAGACGTGCAGGTCGCAGTAGCTTAACAAGACGGTTTAAATGCCCCTTGGAAAAGACGTGCAGGTCCCAGTAGCTTAACAAGACAGTTTAAATGCCCCTTGGAAGAGACGTGCAGGTCGCAGTAGCTTAATAAGATGGTTTAAATGCCCCTTGGAAGAGACTTGCAGGTCGCAGTAGCTTAACAAGACAGTTTGAATGCCTCTTAGAAGAGACATGCAGGTCGCAGTAGCTTAACAAGACGGTTTAAATGCCCCTCAGAAGAGGCTTGCAGGTCGCAGTAGCTTACCAAGATGGTTTAAATGCCCCTTGGAAAAGACGTGCAGGTCGCAGTAGCTTAACAAGATGGTTTAAATGCCCCTTGGAAGAGCGGTGGAGGTCGCAGTAGCTTAACAAGATTGTTTAAATGCCCCTTGAAAGAGACGTGCAGGTCGCAGTAGCTTAACAAGACAGTTTAAGTGCCCCTTGAAAGAGACGTGCAGGTCGCAGTAGCTTAACAAGACGGTTTAAATGCCCCTTGGAAGAGCGGTGGAGGTCGCAGTAGCTTAACAAGATGGTTTAAATGCCCCTTGGAAGAGACATGCAGGTCACAGTAGCTTAACAAGATGGTTTAAATGCCCCTTGGAAGAGACGTGCAGGTCGCAGTAGCTTAACAAGATGGTTTAAATGCCCATTGGAAGAGACGTGCAGGTCGCAGTAGATTAACAAGACGGTTTAAATGCCGTTTGGAAGAGACGTCCAGGTCGCAGTAGCTTAACAAGACAGTTTACGTGCCCCTTGGAAGAGACTTGCTGGTCGCAGTAGCTTAATAAGACGGTTTAAATGCCCCTTCAAGAGACGTGCAGGTCGCAGTAGCTTAATAAGACGGTTTAAATGCCCCTTGGTAGAAACGTGCAGGTCACCGTAGCTTAACAAGACGGTTTAAATGCCACTTGGAAGAGATGTGCAGGTCGCAGTAGCTTAATAAGACGGTTTAAATGCCCCTTGGAAGAGCGGTGGAGGTCGCAGTAGCTTAACAAGACTGTTTAAATGCCCATTGTAAGTGCGGTGGAGGTCGCAGTAGCTTAACAAGACGGTTTACATGCCCCTTGGAAGAAACGCGCAGGTCGCAATAGCTTAACAAGACGGTTTAAATGCCCCTTGGAAGAAACGTGCAGGTCACAGGATCTTAATAAGACGGTTTAAATGTCCCTTGGAAGAGACGTGCAGGTTGCAGTAGCTTACCAAGACAGTTTAAATGGCCCTTGGAAAAGACGTGCAGGTCGCAGTAGCTTAACAAGACGGTTTAAATGCCCCTTGGAAGAGCGGTGGAGGTCGCAGTAGCTTAACAAGACGGTTTAAATGCCCCTTCGAATAGACATGCAGGTCACAGTAGCTTAACAAGACGGTTTAAATGCCCCATTGAAGAGATGTGCAGGTCGCAGTAGCTTAACAAGATGGTTTAAATGCCCCTTGGAAGAGACATGCAGGTTGCCGTAGCTTAACAAGACGGTTTAAATGCCCCTTGGAAGAGACGTGCAGGTCGCTGTAGCTTAACAAGACAGTTTAAAGGCCCCTTGCAAGAGACGTGCAGGTCACAGTAGCTTAATAAGACGGTTTAAATGCCCCTTGGTAGAAACGTGCAGGTCACAGTAGCTTAACAAGACGGTTTAAATGCCCCTTGGAAAAGCGGTGGAGGTCGCAGTAGCTTAACAAGACGGTTTAAATGCCCCTTCGAATAGACATGCAGGTCACAGTAGCTTAACAAAACGGTTTAAATGCCCCTTGGAAGAGACGTGCAGGTCGCAGTAGCTTAATAAGACGGTTTAAATGCCCCTTGCAAGAGACGTGCAGGTCGCAGTAGCTTAATAAGACGGTTTAAATGCCCCTTGGTAGAAACGTGCAGGTCACAGTAGCTTAACAAGACGGTTTAAATGCCCCTTGGAAAAGCGGTGGAGGTCGCAGTAGCTTAACAAGACGGTTTAAATGCCCCTTCGAATAGACATGCAGGTCACAGTAGCTTAACAAGACGGTTTAAATGCCCCTTGGAAGAGATGTGCAGGTCGCAGTAGCTTAACAAGATGGTTTAAATGCCCCTCGGAAGAGACATGCAGGTCGCAGTAGCTTAATAAGACGGTTTAAATGCCCCTTGCAAGAGACGTGCAGGTCGCAGTAGCTTAATAAGACGGTTTAAATGCCCCTTGGTAGAAACGTGCAGGTCACAGTAGCTTAACAAGACGGTTTAAATGCCCCTTGGAAAAGCGGTGGAGGTCGCAGTAGCTTAACAAGACGGTTTAAATGCCCCTTCGAATAGACATGTGTAACGGGTCTGGGAGGCGGAACCTCTGAGCTACTATACAAGGGGGCGGTCCTTGTAAGGGAGCGGGTGGCGACCAGGGAAGACGGGCAGGAAGTCACAGCAGGTGACCGGGACAGTCTCTGAGTGAACGGGCTGGAGGTCACGGCAAGTGACCGGGGCAGTCTCTGGATGAACGGGCTGATGGTCACGGCAAGTGACCGGGGCAATCTCTAAATGAACGGGCAGATGGTCACGGCAAGTGACCGGGGCAGTCTCTGAATGAACGGGCAGATGGTCACGGCAAGTGACCGCGGCAGTCTCTAGGTAAGGGGTTGGTACGACCTGTGGCGGCTGATGATAGACGTGAGCTCCCAGGTGAGCAGGCGAGAGTCTCTGGATGAACGGGTGGTCACAGCATGTGACGGCGGAGCCTCCAGGAAGACCAACAGACAGGCGGCAGATGAGCGCTCCCAGGTGAGCGGGCAGAAGTCTCTGGACGGGCGGGTGGTCACAGCACGTGACGGCAGAGCCTCCAGGTAGGCTAGCAGACAGGCAGCAGATGAGCGCTCCCAGGTGAGCGGGCAGGAGTCACTGGACAGGCAGGTGGTCACAGCACGTGACGGCGGAGCCTCCAGGTAGGCTAGCAGACAGGTAGCAGATGTGTGCTCCCAGGTGAGCGGGCAAGCTGGTCCATAGACAGACTGACAGGAGTTGGAAGGCAGACCGTCGGACCTCAGGCAAGCAGGCAGGTAGCTGATGTGCGCTCCCAGGTGAGCGGGCAGGCTGGTCCTTAGACAGACTGACAGGAGTAGTAAGGCAGACCGTCGGACCTCAGACTAGCAGGCAGGTAGCAGATAATCAGGCAGGAATCTGGCAGGTAACTGGCAGGTAACTGGCAACGGGACCTGAGGGCTGAAGCAGAGTAGTGAACAGTGCAACAACATTGCTCGGGCACCTCCATTTTGGAGGAGGTGCCTTATATATGGTGAAGTCCTCCGGCCATTGGCCGGGGACTCCTTAGGACGGCGCGCGCGGCCCCTTTAAGAGGGAGGTAGAGCGCGCGCGCCCTAAGCACAGTGGCCGGGAAGGAGCGCGCGCTGGCAGCAGAGCGAGAGGAGGACGCCGGGCACGGAGCAGAGAGGTGAGGGGAACAGCGTCCCTGCCTAGCAGAGGGCAGGGACGTCGGCGCTACAGTACCCCCCCCTTTAGGCCCCCCTTTTTTAGGCCAGACAGAAATTTAGCAAGGATAAGAGGGGCATGGATGTTCTCCCGGGGCTCCCACGTTCTCTCCTCAGGACCAAACCCCTTCCAATCTACTAGAAAAAAGGTCTTTCCTCTTACCCTTTTGGTGGCAAGAATGTTCTCTACCTCAAACTCGTCCTCAGCAGAAACCGGAGCAGGAGGCGTACCTGTAGACTTGGAAAAACAGTTAAGAACCACAGGTTTGAGGAGAGATACATGGAAGGAGTTAGGGATCCGTAAGTTGGCCGGGAGTTTCAATTTATAGGCCACCGGGTTGATCTGACTGATGACCTCCAGAGGACCGATGAACCGAGGCCCTAACTTGTAAGACGGTATCTTGAGTCGGACATATTTAGATGAGAGCCAGACTTTATCTCCAGGACGAAATTGTGGAGGATCCAGGCGTTTTTTGTCAGCGTGTCTTTTCATCCGTTCGGACGACTGAAGGAGTGCGGATCGGGTACTCTCCCAAATGGAGGAAAATTTGCTAATGAGAGATTCCGCAGCCGGGTTGTCCACAGAGGTGGAAACAGGAAAAGGAATCCGAGGATGCTGACCGAAGACTACAAAAAACGGGGATTTGGAGGAGGATTCGCTCTGGTGATTATTATAAGAGAACTCGGCCCATGGTAGGAGATCCACCCAGTCTGAATGATGGGCATTAACGAAGTGCCGGAGGTAACTGGTCAGGTTCTGATTGATCCGCTCCACTTGACCATTGGACTGTGGGTGGTAAGCGGAAGAGAAGTCCAGGGTGACGTCTAGCAGTTTACAAGTGGCTCTCCAGAAACGTGAGGTGAACTGTACCCCACGATCCGACACGATGTGGAGGGGCAGGCCATGAAGACGGAAGATGTGGCGGATAAAGTCTTTAGCCAGCTCGGGTGCAGACGGGAGGCCTGGCAGGGGAATAAAGTGAGCCATCTTGGAAAAGCGGTCAGCGACCACCCAAATGACCGTACAACCGGCAGAGACGGGGAGATCAGTTATGAAGTCCATAGCAATATGCTGCCAGGGGGCAGCAGGCACAGGAAGCGGAAGGAGGCGACCGGCTGGCAGGTGTCTCGGGACTTTGTTGCGGGCGCAGGACACACAGGTAGAAACAAAGTCTATTACGTCCTTGTGCAGGGTAGGCCACCAGTAGTGCCGGGCAATAAGCTGGAGGGTCTTTTTCTGACCGGCATGGCCAGCTAGTTTAGACGAATGGCCCCAGTGTAGGATCTTCTCCCGATCAGGTACTGAAACAAACGTCTTACCGGGAGGGAGACGATTTAGACTCACGGGAGCCACCTGCATTACTCTGGCGGGATCGATGATATGTTTAGGTTCTTCCTCGAGATCGGACACCAGAAAGGATCGGGACAAGGCGTCTGCTTTGACGTTTTTGTCAGCCGGGCGAAAATGAAGAACAAAATCAAAGCGAGCAAAAAACAAGGACCACCGGGCTTGGCGCGGGTTAAGTCTCTGGGCATGCTGGAGGTAAGCCAAGTTCTTGTGGTCAGTGTAAATTATTACCGGGTGAAGAGCCCCCTCGAGCAGGTAACGCCACTCCTCCAATGCCAGTTTGATGGCCAATAACTCTCGGTCTCCTATGGAATAATTGCGCTCTGAGGAGGAGAAGAGTTTAGAGAAGAAGCCACAAGTTACCATTCTCCCGGAAGATGATTTTTGAGTAAGTACCGCTCCGGCTCCAGAGGAGGAGGCGTCAACTTCCAGGAAGAACTGCTTGTTGCCATCTGGGCGATGCAGCACCGGGGCGGAAGAGAAGGCCTGTTTTAGGGAAAGAAAGGCCTCCTCTGCTTCGGGCGGCCACTCTTTGGGATTAGTACCTTTACGGGTGAGCGCGGAAATTGGGGCAGTCCGGGAAGAGAAGTGTGGTATGAAGAGGCGGTAGTAGTTGGCGAAGCCCAGGAATCGCTGAATGGCCTTCAACCCCTCCGGTCGAGGCCATTTCTCGATGGCAGACAGTTTCTCTGGATCCATTCGTAGGCCGGTCTGAGAAATAATGTAGCCCAAAAACGGAAGCGAGGTCTGCTCAAAGAGGCACATCTCGTATTTAGCGAAGAGGTGATTCTGCCTGAGCCTGAGCAGGACCTGACAAACGTCCCTCCGGTGAGTCTGGAGATCCGGAGAGAAGACCAAGATGTCGTCCAGGTAAACCACTACGCAGGAGTAGAGAAGGTCCCGGAAGATGTCATTGACCAACTCTTGAAAGACGGCAGGAGCGTTACAGAGACCAAAGGGCATTACCAGATATTCATAGTGGCCGTCCCGGGTGTTGAATGCCGTCTTCCATTCATCCCCCTGACGGATACGAACCAGGTTGTACGCCCCACGGAGGTCCAGTTTGGTGAAGATTCTAGCCCCCCTCAGACGATCAAATAACTCCCGAATGAGCGGAAGGGGGTACTTATTCTTCACCGTGATCTGGTTAAGACCTCTATAGTCTATACAGGGACGGAGAGAGCCGTCCTTCTTTTTGACGAAAAAGAAGCCTGCTCCCGCCGGGGAGGTAGATTTCCGGATGAATCCCCTGGCCAGATTCTCCTCAATATATTCGGACATCGACCGGGTCTCAGCAGCGGATAATGGATAAATACGCCCACGGGGAGGAGAAGTACCAGGTAACAGGTCGATAGGGCAGTCGTATGGTCTATGAGGGGGTAGTGTCTCTGCCTCCTTTTTATTAAAGACATCAGCATAAGACCAATAAGGAATCGGAAGTCCAGGTAGATTAGCTGGGGTAGGAGAAGGACGGACGGGATGGACGGGAAACAGACAGGTCTTATGGCAGTCCTGTCCCCAGCGAAGGACTTCTCTGGTCTGCCAGTCAAGCACGGGTGCATGTCTCTGGAGCCAAGGTAGGCCTAGCAAGAGGGCGTGAGAGAGTCCAGGCAGAACATGAAAGGAGATACTCTCAGAATGCAGCATTCCCACCTGCAGAGTAATGGATTCGGTGATGAGTTGGATGGGGCGTGGTAAGAGACCCCCATCCACGGCAGCAACAGACAAGGGTACAGCCAGAGGTTTGCTGGGGATGTGGTATTTCTCTACCAGGGACTGTGAAATAAGATTCCCGGCTGCTCCAGAGTCAAGTTGGGCTAGTTCGAAATAACGGTTCTCCCCGCAGACGATTGAGACTGACAACAGCAGAGATGGAGAGGATTTATTCTTGTCTAGGTCGACCTCTCTGAGCGAACCTAGACACAGGCGTTTCCCGACCTCTCCGGGCAGGCACGGATCTGGTGCTCCTTACTGCCACAGTAGAAGCAGCTCCCCTCGGCACGGCGTAAGTCCTGACGGATTTTGAGCATCTTGGTCTGGTCGACCTGCATAGGCTCAGGAGAGTGTACCTGGGTAGAGACGGAGGGAGTGACGGGTTTCTGAAAAGTAGGAGCTAGACGTGGTAACCTCCTCTCACGGGTGACCTCTTTGGCACGCTCCTGGAACCGTAGGTCAATCCGGGTGGCAAGAGTTATTAGGTCATCGAGAGTGGTAGGAATGTCCCGACCGGCAAGTTCATCTTTAATACGGCCGGACAGACCCTCCCAGAAGACGGAAACCAGAGCATCATTATCCCAGGCCAGCTCCGAGGCAAGGGTATGGAACCATATGGCATATTGGCCCACGGTGAGACTTCCCTGACGGAGGCGTAGCAGTGATGATGCGGATGAGGTCTTCCGTCCGGGTTCGTCGAAGACTTTCCGGAAAGCCGTGAGAAAAGCAGGCAAGTTGGATACCAGGGGGTCTCCTCTCTCCCATAGAGGATTTAGCCAGGCCAGGGCCTCCCCGGTGAGATGGGACATGATGAATGCAATTTTGGCCCGGTCGGAGTTAAACTGGTGAGACAATAGTTCAAAGTGCAGGGTGCACTGATTTATGAAGCCCCGAGCCTGGGCGGAGTCGCCTCCGAAGCGAGGAGGTGCAGAAAGCCGGGGTCCGGGGTAAGATATCATGGTACTAGTGGGCAGCGGAGCTGCCGGATTGCGAGACATGGCACTGGCGGAGGTTGCTGGTGGAGCAGTCAGAGTGTCCAGGCGAGTATTGACATTCCGCAGGTGACCCAGGATGGACTCCTGTTGGGACCTTTGACGGGACAGTTCATGACACAGGTCCGAGAGCGAGGGAGCTTGGGTGCCACCGGGTTCCATGGCCTGAGCAAACTGTAACGGGTCTGGGAGGCGGAACCTCTGAGCTACTATACAAGGGGGCGGTCCTTGTAAGGGAGCGGGTGGCGACCAGGGAAGACGGGCAGGAAGTCACAGCAGGTGACCGGGACAGTCTCTGAGTGAACGGGCTGGAGGTCACGGCAAGTGACCGGGGCAATCTCTGGATGAACGGGCTGATGGTCACGGCAAGTGACCGGGGCAGTCTCTAAATGAACGGGCAGATGGTCACGGCAAGTGACCGGGGCAATCTCTGAATGAACGGGCAGATGGTCACGGCAAGTGACCGGGGCAGTCTCTAGGTAAGGGGTTGGTACGACCTGTGGCGGCTGATGATAGACGTGAGCTCCCAGGTGAGCAGGCGAGAGTCTCTGGATGAACGGGTGGTCACAGCATGTGACGGCGGAGCCTCCAGGAAGACCAACAGACAGGCGGCAGATGAGCGCTCCCAGGTGAGCGGGCAGAAGTCTCTGGACGGGCGGGTGGTCACAGCACGTGACGGCAGAGCCTCCAGGTAGGCTAGCAGACAGGCAGCAGATGAGCGCTCCCAGGTGAGCGGGCAGGAGTCACTGGACAGGCAGGTGGTCACAGCACGTGACGTCGGAGCCTCCAGGTAGGCTAGCAGACAGGTAGCAGATGTGTGCTCCCAGGTGAGCGGGCAAGCTGGTCCATAGACAGACTGACAGGAGTTGGAAGGCAGACCGTCGGACCTCAGGCAAGCAGGCAGGTAGCTGATGTGCGCTCCCAGGTGAGCGGGCAGGCTGGTCCTTAGACAGACTGACAGGAGTAGTAAGGCAGACCGTCGGACCTCAGACTAGCAGGCAGGTAGCAGATAATCAGGCAGGAATCTGGCAGGTAACTGGCAGGTAACTGGCAACGGGACCTGAGGGCTGAAGCAGAGTAGTGAACAGTGCAACAACATTGCTCGGGCACCTCCATTTTGGAGGAGGTGCCTTATATATGGTGAAGTCCTCCGGCCATTGGCCGGGGACTCCTTAGGACGGCGCGCGCGGCCCCTTTAAGAGGGAGGGAGAGCGCGCGCGCCCTAAGCACAGTGGCCAGGAAGGAGCGAGCGCTGGCAGCAGAGCGGGAGGAGGACGCCGGGCACGGAGCAGAGAGGTGAGGGGAACAGCGTCCCTGCCTAGCAGAGGGCAGGGACGCCGGCGCTACAACATGCAGGTCACAGTAGCTTAACAAGATGGTTTAAATGCCCCTTGGAAGAGATGTGCAGGTCGCAGTAGCTTAACAAGATGGTTTAAATGCCCCTCGGAAGAGACATGCAGGTCGCAGTAGCTTAACAAGGCGGTTTAAATGCCCCTTGGAAGAGACATGCAGGTCGCAGTAGCTTACCAAGACAGTTTAAATGCCCCTTGGAAGAGACGTGCAGGTCGCAGTAGCTTAATAATACGGTTTAAATGCCCCTTGCAAGAGACGTGCAGGTCGCAGTAGCTTAATAATACGGTTTAAATGCCCCTTGGTAGAAACGTGCAGGTCACAGTAGCTTAACAAGACGGTTTAAATGCCACTTGGAAGAAACGTGCAGGTCGCAGTAGCTTAATAAGATGGTTTAAATTCCCCTTGGAAGAGACGTGCAGGTCGCAGTAGCTTAAAAAGACGGTTTAAATGCCCCTTAGAAGAGCGTTGGAGGTCGCAGTAGCTTAACAAGACGGTTTAAATGCCCATTGGAAGAGACGTGCAGGTCGCAGTAGCTTAAAAAGACGCTTTAAATGCCCCTTGGAAGAGACGTGCAGGTCGCAGTAGCTTAACAAGACGGTTTAAATGCCCCTTGGAAGAGACCTGCAGGTCGCAGTAGCTTAAAAAGACGGTTTAAATGCCCCTTAGAAGAGCGGTGGAGGTCGCAGTAGCTTAACAAGACTGTTTAAATGCCCATTGTAAGTGCGGTGGAGGTCGCAGTAGCTTAACAAGATGGTTTAAATGCCCCTTGGAAGAAACGTGCAGGTCACAGGATCTTAATAAGACGGTTTAAATGTCCCTTGAAAGAGACGTGCAGGTCGCAGTAGCTTACCAAGACAGTTTAAATGGCCCTTGGAAGAGACGTGCAGGTCACAGTAGCTTAACAAGACGGTTTAAATGCCCCTTGGAAGAGCGGTGGAGGTCGCAGTAGCTTAACAAGATGGTTTAAATGCCCCTTGGAAGAGACATGCAGGTCGCAGTAGCTTAACAAGACGGTTTAAATGCCCCTTGGAAGAGACGTGCAGGTCGCAGTAGCTTAATAAGACGGTTTAAATGCCCCTTGCAAGAGACGTGCAGGTAGCAGTAGCTTAATAAGACGGTTTAAATGCCCCTTGGTAGAAACGTGAAGGTCACAGTAGCTTAACAAGACGTTTTAAATGCCCCTTGGAAAAGCGGTGGAGGTCGCAGTAGCTTAACAAGACGGTTTAAATGCTCCTTCGAATAGACATGCTGGTCACAGTAGCTTAACAAGACGGTTTAAATGCCCCTTGGAAGAGATGAGCAGGTCGCAGTAGCTTAACAAGATGCTTTAAATGCCCCTTGGAAGAGACATGCAGGTCGCAGTAGCTTAACAAGACAGTTTAAGTGCCCCTTGGAAGAGACGTGCAGGTCGCAGTAGCTTAACAAGACGGTTTAAATGCCCCTTGGAAGAGACGTGCAGGTCGCAGTAGCTTAACAAGACAGTTTAAGTGCCCCTTGGAAGAGACTTGCTGGTCACGGTAGCTTAACAAGACGGTTTAAATGCCCCTTGGAAGAGACGTGCAGGTCGCAGTAGCTTAATAAGACGGTTTAAATGCCCCTTGGTAGAAACGTGCAGGTCACGGTAGCTTAACAAGACGGTTTAAATGCCCCTTGGAAGAGACGTGCAGGTCGCAGTAGCTTAATAAGACGGTTTAAATGCCCCTTGGAAGAGCGGTGGAGGTCGCAGTAGCTTAACAAGACGGTTTAAATGCCCCTTGGAAGAGACGTGCAGGTCGCAGTAGCTTAACAAGATGGTTTAAATGCCCCTTGGAAGAGCGGTGGAGGTCGCAGTAGCTTAACTAGACGGTTTAAATGCCCCTTGGAAGAGACCTGCAGGTTGCAGTAGCTTAACAAGACGGTTTAAATGCCCCTTGGAAGAGACGTGCAGGTCGCAGTAGCTTAATAAGACGGTTTAAATGCCCCTTGGAAGAGCGGTGGAGGTCGCAGTAGCTTAACAAGACTGTTTAAATGCCCATTGTAAGTGCGGTGGAGGTCGCAGTAGCTTAACAAGACGGTTTAAATGCCCCTTGGAAGAAACGTGCAGGTCACAGGATCTTAATAAGACGGTTTAAATGTCCCTTGGAAGAGACGTGCAGGTCGCAGTAGCTTACCAAGACAGTTTAAATGGCCCTTGGAAGAGACGTGCAGGTCGCAGTAGCTTAACAAGACGGTTTAAATGCCCCTTGGAAGAGCGGTGGAGGTCGCAGTAGCTTAACAAGACGGTTTAAATGCCCCTTCGAATAGACATGCAGGTCACAGTAGCTTAACAAGACGGTTTAAATGCCCCTTGGAAGAGATGTGCAGGTCGCAGTAGCTTAATAAGATGGTTTAAAAGCCCCTTGGAAGAGAAATGCAGGTCGCAGTAGCTTAAAAAGACGGTTTAAATGCCCCTTGGAAGGGACGTGCAGGTCGCTGTAGCTTAACAAGACAGTTTAAATGCCCCTTGGAAGAGACGTGCAGGTCGCAGTAGCTTAATAAGACGGTTTAAATGCCCCTTGCAAGAGACGTGCAGGTCGCAGTAGCTTACCAAGACAGTTTAAATGGCCCTTGGAAGAGACGTGCAGGTAGCAGTAGCTTAACAAGACGGTTTAAATTCCCCTTGGAAGAGCGTTGGAGGTCGCAGTAGCTTAACAAGACGGTTTAAATGCCCCTTCGAATAGACATGCAGGTCACAGTAGCTTAACAAGACGGTTTAAATGCCCCTTGGAAGAGATGTGCAGGTCGCAGTAGCTTAACAAGATGGTTTAAATGCCCCTTGGAAGAGACATGCAGGTCGCAGTAGCTTAACAAGACGGTTTAAATGCCCCTTGGAAGAGACGTGCAGGTCGCTGTCGCTTAACAAGACAGTTTAAATGCCCCTTGGAAGAGACGTGCAGGTCGCAGTAGCTTAATAAGACGGTTTAAATGCCCCTTGCAAGAGACGTGCAGGTCGCAGTAGCTTAATAAGACATTTTAAATGCCCCTTGGTAGAAACGTGCAGGTCACAGTAGCTTAACAAGATGGTTTAAATGCCCCTTGGAAAAGCGGTGGAGGTCGCAGTAGCTTAACAAGACGGTTTAAATGCCCCTTCGAATAGACATGCAGGTCACAGTAGCTTAACAAGACGGTTTAAATGCCCCTTGGAAGAGATGTGTAGGTTGCAGTAGCTTAACAAGATGGTTTAAATGCCCCTCGGAAAAGACATGCAGGTCTCAGTAGCTTAACAAGACGGTTTAAATGCCCCTTGGAAGAGACGTGCAGGTCGCAGTAGCATAACAAGACAGTTTAAATGCCCCTTGGAAGAGATGTGCAGGTCGCAGTAGCTTAATAAGAAGGTTTAAATGCCCCTTGCAAGAGACGTGCAGGTAGCAGTAGCTCTAATAAGACGGTTTATATGCCCCTTGGTAGAAACGTGCAGGTCACAGTAGCTTAACAAGACGGTTTAAATGCCACTTGGAAGAGACGTGCAGGTCGCAGTAGCTTAACAAGATGGTTTAAATGCCCCTTGGAAGAGCGTTGGAGGTCGCAGTAGCTTAACAAGACGGTTTAAATGCCCATTGGAAGAGACGTGCAGGTCGCAGTAGCTTAAAAAGACGGTTTAAATGCCCCTTGGAAGAGACGTGCAGATCGCAGGAGCTTAACAAGACGGTTTAAATGCCCCTTGGAAGAGACCTGCAGGTCGCAGTAGCTTAACAAGACGGTTTAAATGCCCCTTTGAAGAGACGTGCAGGTCGCAGTAGCTTAAAAAGACGGTTTAAATGCCCCTTGGAAGAGTGGTGGAGGTCGCAGTAGCTTAACAAGACTGTTTAAATGCCCATTGTAAGTGCGGTGGAGGTCGCAGTAGCTTAACAAGACGGTTTAAATGCCCCTTGGAAGAAACGTGCAGGTCACAGGATCTTAATAAGACGGTTTAAATGTCCCTTGGAAGAGACGTGCAGGTCGCAGTAGCTTACCAAGACAGTTTAAATGGCCCTTGGAAGAGACGTGCAGGTCGCAGTAGCTTAACAAGACGGTTTAAATGCCCCTTGGAAGAGCGGTGGAGGTCGCAGTAGCTTAACAAGACTGTTTAAATGCCCATTGTAAGTGCGGTGGAGGTCGCAGTAGCTTAACAAGACTTTTTAAATGCCCCTTGGAAGAAACGTGCAGCTCACAGGATCTCAATAAGACGGTTTAAATGTCCCTTGGAAGAGACGTGCAGGTCGCAGTATCTTAACAAGACGGTTTAAATGCCCCTTCGAATAGACATGCAGGTCACAGTAGCTTAACAAGACGGTTTAAATGTCCCTTGGAAGAGATGTGCAGGTCGCAGTAGCTTAACAAGATGGTTTAAATGCCTTTTGGAAGAGACATGCAGGTCGCAGTAGCTTAACAAGATGGTTTAAATGCCCCTTGGAAGAGACGTGCAGGTCGCAGTAGCTTAGCAAGACAGTTTAAATGCCCCTTGGAAGAGACGTGCAGGTCGCAGTAGCTTTTCAAGACGGTTCAAATGCCCCATTGAAGAGACGTGCAGGTCGCATAACTTAACAAGACGGTTTAAATGCCCCTTGGAAGAGCGGTGGAGGTCGCAGAAGCTTAACAAGGCAGTTTAATTGCCCCTTGGAAGAGACGTGCAGGTCACAGGATCTTAATAAGACGGTTTAAATGTCCCTTGGAAGAGACGTACAGGTTGCAGTAGCTTAAAAAGATGGTTTAAATGGCCCTTGGAAGAGACATGCAGGTCGCAGTAGCTTAAAAAGATGGTTTAAATGGCCCTTGGAAAAGACGTGCAGGTCGCAGTAGCTTAATAAGATGGTTTAAATGCCCCTTGGAAGAGACATGCAGGTCTCAGTAGCTTAACAAGACGGTTTAAATGCCCCTTGGAAGAGCGGTGTAGGTTGCAGTAGCTTAACAAGACGGTTTAAATGCCCCTTCGAATAGACATGCAGGTCACAGTAGCTTAATAAGACGGTTTAAATGCCCCTTGGAAGAGATGTGTAGGTCGCAGTAGCTTAACAAGATGGTTTAAATGCCCCTTGGAAGAGACATGCAGGTCGCAGTAGCTTAACAAGATGGTTTAAATGCCCCTTGGAAGAGCGTTGGAGGTCGCATTAGCTTAACAAGACGTTTTAAATGCCCATTGAAAGAGACATGCAGGTCGCAATAGCTTAATAAGACGGTTTAAATGCCCCTTGGAAGAGACATGCAGGTCGCAGTAGCTTAACAAGACGGTTTAAATGCCCCATTGAAGAGACGTGCAGGTCGTAGTAGCTTAACAATACGGTTTAAATGCCCCTTGGAAAAGTGGTGGAGGTTACAGTAGCTTAACAAGACGGTTTACATGCCCCTTGGAAGAGACGTGCAAGTCGCAGTAGCTTAACAAGACGATTTAAATGCCCCTTGGAAGAGATGTGCAGGTTGCAGTAGCTTAATAAGACGGTTTAAATGCCCCTTGGAAGAGATGTGCAGGTCGCAGTAGCTTAACAAGATGGTTTAAATGCCCCTTGGAAGAGCGGTGGAGGTCGCAGAAGCTTAACAAGACAGTTTAAATGCCCCTTGGAAGAGACGTGCAGGTAACAGGAGCTTAATAAGACGGTTTTAATGTCCCTTGGAAGAGACGTGTAGGTCGCAGTAGCTTACCAAGACGATTTAAATGCCCTTTGGAAGAGATATGCAGGTCGCAGTAGCTTAACAACATGGTTTAAATGCCCCTTGGAAGAGCGGTGTAGGTCGCAGTAGCTTAACAAGACAGTTTAAATGCCCTTTGGAAGAGACATGCAGGTCGCAGCAGCTTAACAAGACTGTTTAAATGCCGCTTGGAAGAGACGTGCAGGTCGCAGTAGCTTACCAAGACGGTTTAAATGCCCCTTGGTAGAGACATGCAGGTCGCAGTATCTTAACAAGAAGGTTCACTTGCCCCATTGAAGAGACGTGCAGGTCGCAGTAGCTTAACAAGACGGTTTAATTGCCCCTTGGAAAAGTGGTGGAGGTTACAGTAGCTTAGCAAGATGGTTTAAATGCCCTTTGGAAGAGACGTGCAAGTCGCAGTAGCTTAACAAGATTATTTAAATGCCCCCTGGAAGAGACTTGCAGGTCGCAGTAGCTTAAGAAGACAGTTTAAATGCCCCTTGGAAGAGACATGCAGGTCACAGGATCTTAATAAGACGGTTTAAATGTCCCTTGGAAGAGATGTGCAGGTCGCAGTAGCTTAAAAAGACGGTTTAAATGGCCCTTGGAAGAGACGTGCAGGTCGCAGTAGCTTAACAAGACGGTTTAAATGCCCCTTGCAAGAGACGTGCAGGTCGCAGTATCTTAACAAGATGGTTTAAATGCCCCTTGGAAGAGACATGCAGGTCGCAGTAGCTTAACAAGACGGTTTAAATGCCCATTGGAAGAGACCTGCAGGTGGCAGTAGCTTAAAAAGACGGTTTAAATTTCCTTTGGAAGAGACGTGCAGGTCGCAGTAGTTTAATAAGACGGTTTAAATGGCCCATTGAAGAGACGTGCAGGTCGCAGTACCTTAACAATACGGTTTAAATGCCCCTTGGAAAAGTGGTGGAGGTTACAGTAGCTTAACAAGACGGTTTACATGCCCCTTGGAAGAGACGTGCAAGTCGCAGTAGTTTAACAAGACGATTGAAATGCCCCTTGGAAGAGACGTGCAGGTTGCAGTAGCTTAACAAGACGGTTTAAATGCCCCTTGGAAGAGATGGGCAGGTCGCAGTAGCTTAACAAGATGGTTTAAATGCCCCTTGGAAGAGCGGTGGAGGTCGCAGAAGCTTAACAAGACAGTTTAAATGCTCCTTGGAAGAGACGTGCAGGTAACAGGAGCTTAATAAGACTGTTTTAATGTCCCTAGGAAGAGAAGTACAGGTCGCAGTAGCTTAACAAGACTGTTTAAATGCCCATTGTAAGAGACCTGCAGGTCGCAGTAGCTTAACAAGACGGTTTAAATGCCCCTTGGAAGAGACGTGCAGGTCGGAGTAGCTTAAAAAGACGGTTTAAGTGCCCCTTGGAAGAGCGGTGGAGGTCGCAGTAGCTTAACAAGACTGTTTAAATGCCCATTGTAAGTGCGGTGGAGGTCGCAGTAGCTTAACAAGACTTTTTAAATGCCCCTTGGAAGAAACGTGCAGGTCACAGGATCTTAATAAGACGGTTTTAATGTCCCTTGGAAGAGACGTGCAGGTCGCAGTAGCTTAACAAGACGGTATAAATGTCCCTTGGAAGAGACGTGCAGGTCGCAGTAGCTTAACAAGATGGTTTAAATGCCCCTTCGAATAGACATGCAGGTCACAGTAGCTTAACAAGACGGTTTAAATGTCCCTTGGAAGAGATGTGCAGGTCGCAGTAGCTTAACAAGATGGTTTAAATGCCCCTTGGAAGAGACATGCAGGTCGCAGTAGCTTAGCAAGACAGTTTAAATGCCCCTTGGAAGAGACGTGCAGGTCGCAGTAGCTTAACAAGACGGTTCAAATGCCCCATTGAAGAGACGTGCAGGTCGCAGTAGCTTAACAAGACGGTTTAAATGCCCCTTGGAAGAGCGGTGGAGGTCACAGAAGCTTAACAAGGCAGTTTAAATGCCCCTTGGAAGAGACATGCAGGTCACAGGATCTTAATAAGACGGTTTAAATGTCCCTTGGAAGAGATGTGCCGGTCGCAATAGCTTAACAAGACGGTTTAAATGCTACTTGGAAGAGCGGTGGAGGTCGCAGTAGCTTAACAAGACGGTTTAAATGACCCTTGGAATAGACATGCAGGTCACAGTAGCTTAACAAGACGGTTTAAATGCCCCTTGGAAGAGACGTGCAGGTCGCAGTAGCTTAATAAGATGGTTTAAATGCCCCTTGGAAGAGACATGCAGGTCGCAGTAGCTTAACAAGGCGGTTTAAATGCCCCTTGGAAGAGACGTGCAGGTCGCAGTAGCTAAACAAGACGGTTTAAATGCCCCTTGGAAATGTGGTGGAGGTTACAGTAGCTTAACAAGATGGTTTAAATGCCCCCTGGAAGAGACGTGCAGGTCGCAGTAGCTTAACAAGACAGTTTAAATGCCCCTTGTAAGAGACGTGCAGGTCGCAGTAGCTTAATAAGACGGTTTAAATGCCCCTTGGAAGAGACGTGCAGGTCGCAGTAGCTTAAAAAGAAGGTTTAAATGCCCTTTGGAAGAGACATGCAGGTCGCAGCAGCTTAACAAGACTGTTTAAATTCCCCTTGGAAGAGACGTGCAGGTCGCAGTAGCTTAACAAGACGGTTTAAATGCACCTTGGTAGAGACATGTAGGTCGCAGTAGCTTAACAAGATGGTTTAAATGCCCCATTGAAGAGACGTGCAGGTCGCAGTAGCTTAACAATACGGTTTAAATGCCCCTTGGAAAAGTGGTGGAGGTTACAGTAGCTTAACAAGACGGTTTAAATGCCCCTTGGAAGAGACGTGCAAGTCGCAGTAGCTTAACAAGACAATTTAAATGCCCCTTGCAAGAGACGTGCAGGTCGCAGTAGCTTAACAAGACGGTTTAAATGCCCCTTGGTAGAAACGTGCAGGTCACCGTAGCTTAACAAGACGGTTTAAATGCCACTTGGAAGAGACGTGCAGGTCGCAGTAGCTTAACAAGATGGTTTAAATGCCCCTTGGAAGATCGTTGGAGTTCGCATTAGCTTAACAAGACGGTTTAAATGCCCATTGGAAGAGACGTGCAGGTCGCAGTAGCTTAAAAAGACGGTTTAAATGCCCCTTGGAAGAGACGCGCAGGTCGCAGTAGCTTAACAAGACGGTTTAAATGCCCCTTGGAAGAGACCTGCAGTTCGCAGTAGCTTAACAAGACGGTTTAAATGCCCCTTGGAAGAGACGTGCAGGTCGCAGTAGCTTAAAAAGAAGGTTTAAATGCCCCTTGGAAGAGCGGTGGAGGTCGCAGTAGCTTAACAAGACTGTTTAAATGCCCATTGTAAGTGCGGTGGAGGTCGCAGTAGCTAAACAAGACGGTTTAAATGCCCCTTGGAAGAAACGTGCAGGTCACAGGATCTTAATAAGACGGTTTAAATGTCCCTTGGAAGAGACGTGCAGGTCGCAGTAGCTTAATAAGACATTTTAAATGCCCCTTGGTAGAAACGTGCAGGTCACAGTAGCTTAACAAGATGGTTTAAATGCCCCTTGGAAAAGCGGTGGAGGTCGCAGTAGCTTAACAAGACGGTTTAAATGCCCCTTCGAATAGACATGCAGGTCACAGTAGCTTAACAAGACGGTTTAAATGCCCCTTGGAAGAGACGTGCAGGTCGCAGTAGCTTAACAAGACAGTTTAAATGCCCCTTGCAAGAGACGTGCAGGTCATAGGATCTTAATAAGACGGTTTATATGCCCCTTGGTAGAAACGTGCAGGTCACAGTAGCTTAAAAAGTCGGTTTAAATGCCACTTGGAAGAGACGTGCAGGTCGCAGTAGCTTAACAAGATGGTTTAAATGCCCCTTGGAAGAGCGTTGGAGGTCGCAGTAGCTTAACAAGACGGTTTAAATGCCCATTGGAAGAGACGTGCAGGTCGCAGTAGCTTAAAAAGACGGTTTAAATGCCCCTTGGAAGAGACGTGCAGGTCGCAGTAGCTTAACAAGACGGTTTAAATGCCCCTTGGAAGAAACCTGCAGGTCGCAGTAGCTTAACAAGACGGTTTAAATGCCCCTTGGAAGAGACGTGCAGGTCGCAGTAGCTTAAAAAGACGGTTTAAATGCCCCTTGGAAGAGTGGTGGAGGTCGCAGTAGCTTAACAAGACTGTTTAAATGCCCATTGTAAGTGCGGTGGAGGTCGCAGTAGCTTAACAAGACGGTTTAAATGCCCTTTGGAAGAAACGTGCAGGTCACAGGATCTTAATAAGACGGTTTAAATTTCCCTTGGAAGAGACGTGCAGGTCGCAGTAGCTTACCAAGACAGTTTAAATGGCCCTTGGAAGAGACGTGCAGGTCGCAGTAGCTTAACAAGACGGTTTAAATGCCCCTTGGAAGAGCGGTGGAGGTCACAGTAGCTTAGCAAGACTGTTTAAATGCCCATTGCAAGAGCGGTGGAGGTCGCAGTAGCTTAACAAGACTTTTTAAATGCCCCTTGGAAGAAACGTGCAGGTCACAGGATCTTAATAAGACAGTTTAAATGTCCCTTGGAAGAGACGTTCAGGTCGCAGTAGCTTAACAAGACGGTTTAAATGCCCCTTCGAATAGACATGCAGGTCACAGTAGCTTAACAAGACGGTTTAAATGTCCCTTGGAAGAGATGTGCAGGTCGCAGTAGCTTAACAAGATGGTTTAAATGCCCCTTGGAAGAGACATGCAGGTCGCAGTAGCTTAGCAAGATGGTTTAAATGCCCCTTGGAAGAGACGTGCAGGTCGCAGTAGCTTAGCAAGACAGTTTAAATGCCCCTTGGAAGAGACGTGCAGGTCGCAGTAGCTTAACAAGATGGTTCAAATGCCCCATTGAAGAGACGTGCAGGTCGCAGTAGCTTAACAAGACGGTTTAAATGCCCCTTGGAAGAGCGGTGGAGGTCGCAGAAGCTTAACAAGGCAGTTTAAATGCCCCTTGGAAGAGACGTGCAGGTCACAGGATCTTAATAAGACGGTTTAAATGGCCCTTGGAAGAGACGTGCAGGTCGCAGTAGCTTAAAAAGATGGTTGAAATGGCCCTTGGAAGAGACGTGCAGGTCGCAGTAGCTTAATAAGATGGTTTAAATGCCCCTTGGAAGAGACATGCAGGTCTCAGTAGCTTAACAAGACGGTTTAAATGCCCCTTGGAAGAGCGGTGTAGGTCGCAGTAGCGGTTTAAATGCCCCTTCGAATAGACATGCAGGTCACAGTAGCTTAACAAGACGGTTTAAATGCCCCTTGGAAGAGATGTGTAGGTCGCAGTAGCTTAACAAGATGGTTTAAATGCCCCTTGGAAGAGACATGCAGGTCGCAGTAGATTAACAAGATGGTTTAAATGTACCTTGGAAGAGCGTTGGAGGTCGCATTAGCTTAACAAGACGTTTTAAATGCCCATTGAAAGAGACATGCAGGTCGCAATAGCTTAATAAGATGGTTTAAATGCCCCTTGGAAGAGACATGCAGGTCGCAGTAGCTTAACAAGACAGTTTAAATGCCCCTTGGAAGGGACGTGCAGGTCGCAGTAGCTTAAAAAGACGATTTAAATGCCCTTTGGAAGAGACATGCAGGTCGCAGGAGCTTAACAAAACTGATTAAATGCCCCTTGGAAGAGACGTGCAGTTCGCAGTAGCTTAACAAGACGGTTTAAATGCACCTTGGTAGAGACATGCAGGTCGCAGTAGCTTAACAAGACGGTTTAAATGCCCCATTGAAGAGACGTGCAAGTTGCAGTAGCTTAACAATACGGTTTAAATGCCCCTTGGAAAAGTGGTGGAGGTTACAGTAGCTTAACAAGACGGTTTACATGCCCCTTGGAAGAGACGTGCAAGAAGCAGTAGCTTAACAAGACGATTTAAATTCCCCTTGGAAGAGATGTGCAGGTTGCAGTAGCTTAATAAGACGGATTAAATGCCCCTTGGAAGAGATGTGCAGGTCGCAGTAGCTTAACAAGATGGTTTAAATGCCCCTTGGAAGAGCGGTGGAGGTCGCAGAAGCTTAACAAGACAGTTTAAATGCCCCTTGGAAGAGACGTGCAGGTAACAGGAGCTTAATAAGACGGTTTTAATGTCCCTTGGAAGAGACGTGCAGGTCGCAGTAGCTTACCAAGACGATTTAAATGCCCTTTGGGAGAGACATGCAGGTCGCAGTAGCTTAACAAGACGGTTTAAATGCCCCTTGGAAGAGCGGTGTAGGTCGCAGTAGCTTAACAAGACAGTTTAAATGCCCCTTGGAAAAGTGGTGGAGGTTACAGTAGCTTAGCAAGATGGTTTAAATGCCCTTTGGAAGAGACGTGCAAGTCGCAGCAGCTTAACAAGATTATTTAAATGCCCCCTGGAAGAGACTTGCAGGTCGCAGTAGCTTAAGAAGACGGTTTAAATACCCCTTGGAAGAGACGTGCAGGTCGCAGTAGCTTAACAAGACAGTTTAAATATCCCTTGGAAGAGCGCTGGAGGTCGCAGAAGCTTAACAATACAGTTTAAATGCCCCTTGGAAGAGACATGCAGGTCACAGGATCTTAATAAGACGGTTTAAATGTCCCTTGGAAGAGACGTGCAGGTCGCCGTAGCTTAAAAAGATGGTTTAAATGGCCCTTGGAAGAGACGTGCAGGTCGCAGTAGCTTAACAAGACGGTTTAAATGCCCCTTGGAAGAGACGTGCAGGTCGCAGTAGCTTAACAAGATGGTTTAAATGCCCCTTGGAAGAGACATGCAGGTCGCAGTAGCTTAACAAGACGGTTTAAATGCCCATTGGAGGAGACCTGCAGGTCGCAGAAGCTTACAAAGACGGTTTAAATGACCTTTGGAAGAGACGTGCAGGTTGCAGTAGCTTAACAAGACGGTTTAAATGCCCCTTGGAAGAGATGTGCAGGTCGCAGTAGCTAAACAAGATGGTTTAAATGCCCCTTGGAAGAGCGGTGGAGGTCGCAGAAGCTTAACAAGACAGTTTAAATGCCCCTTGGAAGAGACGTGCAGGTAACAGGAGCTTAATAAGACGGTTTTAATGTCCCTAGGAAGAGAAGTGCAGGTCGCAGTAGCTTAACAAGACTGTTTAAATGCCCATTGTAAGAGACCTGCAGGTCGCAGTAGCTTAACAAGACGGTTTAAATGCCCCTTGGAAGAGACGTGCAGGTCGCAGTAGCTTAAAAAGACGGTTTAAATGCCCCTTGAAAGAGCGGTGGAGGTCGCAGTAGCTTAACAAGACTGTTTAAATGCGCATTGTAAGTGCGGTGGAGGTCGCAGTAGCTTAACAAGACGGTTTCAATGCCCCTTGGAAGAAACGTGCATGTCACAGGATCTTAATAAGACGGTTTAAATGTCCCTTGGAAGAGACGTGCAGGTCGCAGTAGCTTACCAAGACAGTTTAAATGCCCCTTGGAAGAGCGGTGGAGGTCGCAGTAGCGTAACAAGACTGTTTAAATGCCCATTGTAAGTGCGGTGGAGGTCGCAGTAGCTTATCAAGACTTTTTAAATGCCCCTTGGAAGAAACGTGCAGGTCACAGGATCTTAATAAGACGGTTTAAATGTCCCTTGGAAGAGACGTGCAGGTCGCAGTAGCTTAACAAGACGGTTTAAATGTCCCTTGGAAGAGACTTGCAGGTCGCAGTAGCTTAACAAAACGGTTTAAATGTCCCTTGGAAGAGCGATGGAGGTCGCAGTAGCTTAACAAGACGGTTTAAATGCCCCTTCGAATAGACATGCAGGTCACAGTAACTTAACAAGACGGTTTAAATGTCCCTTGGAAGAGATGTGCAGGTCGCAGTAGCTTAACAAGATGGTTTAAATGCCCCTTGGAAGAGACATGCAGGTCGCAGTAGCTTAACAAGATGGTTTAAATGCCCCTTGGAAGAGACGTGCAGGTCGCAGTAGCTTAGCAAGACAGTTTAAATGCCCCTTGGAAGAGACGTGCAGGTCGCAGTAGCTTAACAAGACGGTTCAAATGCCCCATTGAAGAGACGTGCAGGTCGCAGTAGCTTAACAAGACGGTTTAAATGCCCCTTGGAAGAGCGGTGGAGGTCGCATAAGCTTAACAAGGCAGTTTAAATGCCCCTTGGAAGAGACGTGCAGGTCAGAGGATCTTAATAAGACGGTTTAAATGTCCCTTGGAAGAGACGTGCCGGTCGCAATAGCTTAACAAGATGGTTTAAATGCCCCTTGGAAGAGCGGTGGAGGTCGCAGTAGCTTAACAAGACGGTTTAAATGACCCTTGGAATAGACATGCAGGTCACAGTAGCTTAACAAGACGTTTTAAATGCCCCTTGGAAGAGACGTGCAGGTCGCAGTAGCTTAACAAGACGGTTTAAATGCCCCTTGGAAATGTGGTGGAGGTTACAGTAGCTTAACAAGACGGTTTAAATGCCCCTTGGAAGAGACGTGCAGGTCGCAGTAGCTTAATAAGACGGTTTAAATGCCCCTTGCAAGAGACGTGCAGGTCGCAGTAGCTTAAAAAAGACGGTTTAAATGCCCTTTGGAAGAGACATGCACGTCGCAGCAGCTTAACAAGACTGTTTAAATGCACCTTGGTAGAGACATGTAGGTCGCAGTAGCTTAACAAGATGGTTTAAATGCCCCATTGAAGAGACGTGCAGGTCGCAGTAGCTTAACAATACGGTTTAAATGCCCCTTGGAAAAGTGGTGGAGGTTACAGTAGCTTAACAAGACGGTTTAAGTGCCCCTTGGAAGAGACGTGCAAGTCGCAGTAGCTTAACAAGACAATTTAAATGCCCCTTGCAAGAGACGTGCAGGTCGCAGTAGCTTAACAAGACGGTTTAAATGCCCCTTGGGAGAAACGTGCAGGTCACCGTAGCTTAACAAGACGGTTTAAATGCCACTTGGAAGAGACGTGCAGGTCGCAGTAGCTTAACAAGATGGTTTAAATGCCCCTTGGAAGAGCGGTGGAGGTCGCAGTAGCTTAACAAGACGATTTAAATGCCCCTTGGAAGAGACCTGCAGGTCGCAGTAGCTTAACAAGACGGTTTAAATGCCCCTTGGAAGAGACGTGCAGGTCGCCGTAGCTTAATAAGACGGTTTAAATGCCCCTTGGAAGAGCGGTGGAGGTCGCAGTAGCTTAACAAGACTGTTTAAATGCCCATTGTAAGTGCGGTGGAGGTCGCAGTAGCTTAACAAGACGGTTTAAATGCCCCTTGGAAGAAACGTGCAGGTCACAGGATCTTAATAAGACGGATTAAATGTCCCTTGGAAGAGACGTGCAGGTCGCAGTAGCTTACCAAGACAGTTTAAATGGCCCTTGGAAGAGACGTGCAGGTCGCAGTAGCTTAACAAGACGGTTTAAATGCCCCTTGGAAGAGATGTGCAGGTCGCAGTAGCTTAACAAGATGGTTTAAAAGCCCCTTGGAAGAGACATGCAGGTCGCAGTAGCTTAACAAGACGGTTTAAATGCCCCTTGAAAGAGACGTGCAGGTCGCTGTAGCTTAGCAAGACAGTTTAAATGCCCCTTGGAAGAGACGTGCAGGTCGCAGTAGCTTAATAAGACGGTTTAAATGCCCCTTGCAAGAAACGTGCAGGTCGCAGTAGCTTACCAAGACAGTTTAAATGGCCCTTGGAAGAGACGTGCAGGTCGCAGTAGCTTAACAAGACGGTTTAAATTCCCTTTGGAAGAGCGTTGGAGGTCGCAGTAGCTTAACAAGACGGTTTAAATGCCCCTTCGAATAGACACGCAGGTCACAGTAGCTTAACAAGATGGTTTAAATGCCCCCTGGAAGAGATGTGCAGGTTGCAGTAGCTTAACAAGATGGTTTAAATGCCCCTTGGAAGAGACATGCAGGTCGCAGTAGCTTAACAAGACGGTTTAAATGCCCCTTGGAAGAGACGTGCAGGTCGCTGTCGCTTAACAAGACAGTTTAAATGCCCCTTGGAAGAGACGTGCAGGTCGCAGTAGCTTAATAAGATGGTTTAAATGCCCCTTGCAAGAGACGTGCAGGTCGCAGTAGCTTAATAAGACAGTTTAAATGCCCCTTGGTAGAAACGTGCAGGTCACAGTAGCTTAACAAGAACGTTTAAATGCCCCTTGGAAAAGCGGTGGAGGTCACAGTAGCTTAACAAGACGGTTCAAATGGCCCTTCGAATAGACATGCAGGTCAAAATAGCTTAACAAGACGTTTTAAATTCCCCTTGGAAGAGATGTGCAGGTCGCAGTAGCTTAACAAGACGGTTTAAATGCCCCTCGGAAAAGACATGCAGGTCTCAGTAGCTTAACAAGGCGGTTTAAATGCCCCTTGGAAGAGACGTGCAGGTCGCAATAGCTTAACAAGACAGTTTAAATGCCCCTTGGAAGAGACGTGCAGGTCGCAGTAGCTTAATAAGACGGTTTAAATGCCCCTTGCAAGAGACGTGCAGGTCGCAGTAGCTTAACAAGACGGTTTAAATGCCCCTTGGAAGAGACGTGCAGGTCGCAGTAGCTTAACAAGACGGTTTAAATGCCCCTTGGAAATGTGGTGGAGGTTACAGTAGCTTAACAAGACGGTTTAAATGCCCCTTGGAAGAGACGTGCAGGTCGCAGTAGCTTAATAAGACGGTTTAAATGCCCCTTGCAAGAGACGTGCAGGTCGCAGTAGCTTAAAAAGACGGTTTAAATGACCTTTGGAAGAGACATGCAGGTCGCAGCAGCATAACAAGACTGTTTAAATGCACCTTGATAGAGACATGTAGGTCGCAGTAGCTTAACAAGATGGTTTAAATGCCCCATTGAAGAGACGTGCAGGTCGCAGTAGCTTAACAATACGGTTTAAATGCCCCTTGTAAAAGTGGTGGAGGTTACAGTAGCTTAACAAGACGGTTTAAATGCCCCTTGGAAGAGACGTTCAAGTCGCAGTAGCTTAACAAGACAATTTAAATGCCCCTTGCAAGAGACGTGCAGGTCGCAGTAGCTTAACAAGACGGTTTAAATGCCCCTTGGTAGAAACGTACAGGTCACCGTAGCTTAACAAGACGGTTTAAATGCCACTTGGAAGAGACGTGCAGGTCGCAGTAGCTTAACAAGATGGTTTAAATGCCCCTTGGAAGAGCGGTGGAGGTCGCAGTAGCTCAACAAGACGGTTTAAATGCCCCTTGGAAGAGACCTGCAGGTCGCAGTAGCTTAACAAGACGGTTTAAATGCCCCTTGGAAGAGACGTGCAGGTCGCAGTAGCTTAATAAGACGGTTTAAATGCCCCTTCGAAGAGCGGTGGAGATCGCAGTAGCTTAACAAGACTGTTTAAATGCCCATTGTAAGTGCGGTGGAGGTCGCAGTAGCTTAACAAGATGGTTTAAATGCCCCTTGGAAGAAACGTGCAGGTCACAGGATCTTATTAAGACGGTTTAAATGTCCCTTGGAAGAGACGTGCAGGTCGCAGTAGCTTACCAAGACAGTTTAAATGGCCCTTGGAAGAGACGTGCAGGTCGCAGTAGCTTAACAAGACGGTTTAAATGCCCCTTGGAAGAGCGGTGGAGGTCGCAGTAGCTTAACAAGACGGTTTAAATGCCCCTTGGAAGAGATGTGCAGGTCGCAGTAGCTTAACAAGATGGTTTAAAAGCCCCTTGGAAGAGTGGTGGAGGTCGCAGTAGCTTAACAAGACTGTTTAAATGCCCATTGTAAGTGCGGTGGAGGTCGCAGTAGCTTAACAAGATGGTTTAAATGCCCCTTGAAAGAAACGTGCAGGTCTCAGGATCTTAATAAGACGGTTTAAATGTCCCTTGGAAGGGACGTGCAGGTCGCAGTAGCTTACCAAGACAGTTTAAATGGCCCTTGGAAGAGACGTGCAGGTCGCAGTAGCTTAACAAGACGGTTTAAATGCCCCTTGGAAGAGCGGTGGAGGTCGCAGTAGCTTAACAAGACGGTTTAAATGCCCCTTGGAAGAGATGTGCAGGTCGCAGTAGCTTAACAAGATGGTTTAAAAGCCCCTTGGAAGAGACATGCAGGTCGCAGTAGCTTAACAAGACGGTTTAAATGC
Source organism: Phyllobates terribilis (assembly GCF_046119375.1). Lineage (NCBI taxonomy): Eukaryota > Metazoa > Chordata > Amphibia > Anura > Dendrobatidae > Phyllobates > Phyllobates terribilis. The sequence goes on along the minus strand of NW_027362924.1, from coordinate 2,296,090 downwards.
CCCTTGAAAGAGACGTACAGGTCGCTGTAGCTTAGCAAGACAGTTTAAATGCCCCTTGGAAGAGACGTGCAGGTCGCAGTAGCTTAATAAGACGGTTTAAATGCCCCTTGCAAGAAACGTGCAGGTCGCAGTAGCTTACCAAGACAGTTTAAATGGCCCTTGGAAGAGACGTGCAGGTCGCAGTAGCTTAACAAGACGGTTTAAATTCCCCTTGGAAGAGCGTTGGAGGTCGCAGTAGCTTAACAAGACGGTTTAAATGCCCATTCGAATAGACACGCAGGTCACAGTAGCTTAACAAGACGGTTTAAATGCCCCCTGGAAGAGATGTGCAGGTCGCAGTAGCTTAACAAGATGGTTTAAATGCCCCTTGGAAGAGACATGCAGGTCGCAGTAGCTTAACAAGACGGTTTAAATGCCCCTTGGAAGAGAAGTGCAGGTCGCTGTCGCTTAACAAGACAGTTTAAATGCCCCTTGGAAGAGACGTGCAGGTCGCAGTAGCTTAATAAGATGGTTTAAATGCCCCTTGCAAGAGACGTGCAGGTCGCAGTAGCTTAATAAGACGGTTTAAATGCCCCTTGTTAGAAACGTGCAGGTCACAGTAGCTTAACAAGACGGTTTAAATGCCCCTTGGAAAAGCGGTGGAGGTCGCAGTAGCTTAACAAGACGGTTCAAATGAGCCTTCGAATAGACATGCAGGTCAAAATAGCTTAACAAGACGGTTTAAATTCCCCTTGGAAGAGATGTGCAGGTCGCAGAAGCTTAACAAGACGGTTTAAATGCCCCTCGGAAAAGACATGCAGGTCTCAGTAGCTTAACAAGGCGGTTTAAATGCCCCTTGGAAGAGACGTGCAGGTCGCAGTAGCTTAACAAGACAGTTTAAATGCCACTTGGAAGAGAATTGCAGGTCGCAGTAGCTTAATAAGACGGTTTAAATGCCCCTTGCAAGAGACGTGCAGGTCGCAGTAGCTTAATAAGACGGTTTATATGCCCCTTGATAGAAATGTGCAGGTCACAGTAGCTTAACAAGACGGTTTAATTGCTCCTTGGAAAAGTGGTGGAGGTTACAGTAGCTTAGCAAGATGGTTTAAATGCCCTTTGGAAGAGACGTGCAAGTCGCAGTAGCTTAACAAGATTATTTAAATGCCCCCTGGAAGAGACTTGCAGGTCGCAGTAGCTTAAGAAGACCGTTTAAATACCCCTTGGAAGAGACGTGCAGGCCGCAGTAGCTTAACAAGACAGTTTAAATATCCCTTGGAAGAGCGCTGGAGGTCGCAGAAGCTTAACAAGACAGTTTAAATGCCCCTTGGAAGAGACATACAGGTCGCAGTAGCTTAACAAGACGGTTTAAATGCCCATTGGAAGAGACCTGCAGGTCGCAGAAGCTTAAAAAGACGGTTTAAATGACCTTTGGAAGAGACGTGCAGGTCGCAGTAGCTTAAAAAGACGGTTTAAATGGCCCATTGAAGAGACGTGCAGGTCGCAGTACCTTAACAATACGGTTTAAATGCCCCTTGGAAGAGACGTGCAGGTTGCAGTAGCTTAACAAGACGGTTTAAATGCCCCTTGGAAGAGATGTGCAGGTCGCAGTAGCTTAACAAGATGGTTTAAATGCCCCTTGGAAGAGCGGTGGAGGTCGCAGAAGCTTAACAAGACAGTTTAAATGCCCCTTGGAAGAGACGTGCAGGTAACAGGAGCTTAATAAGACGGTTTTAATGTGCCTAGGAAGAGTAGTGCAGGTCGCAGTAGCTTAACAAGACTGTTTAAATGCCCATTGTAAGAGACCTGCAGGTCGCAGTAGCTTAACAAGACGCTTTAAATGCCCCTTGGAAGAGACGTGCAGGTCGCAGTAGCTTAAAAAGACGGTTTAAATGCCCCTTGGAAGAGCGGTGGAGGTCGCAGTAGCTTAACAAGACTGTTTAAATGTGCATTGTAAGTGCGGTGGAGGTCGCAGTAGCTTAACAAGACGGTTTAAATGCCCCTTGGAAGAAACGTGCAGGTCACAGGATCTTAATACGACGGTTTAAATGTCCCTTGGAAGAGACGTGCAGGTCGCAGTAGCTTAAAAAGATGGTTTAAATGGCCCTTGGAAGAGACGTGCAGATCGCAGTAGCTTAACAAGACGGTTTAAATGCCCCTTGGAAGAGCGGTGGAGGTCGCAGAAGCTTAACAAGGCAGTTTAAATGCCCCTTGGAAGAGACGTGCAGGTCACAGGATCTTAATAAGACGGTTTAAATGTCCCTTGGAAGAGACGTGCAGGTCGCAGTAGCTTAAAAAGATGGTTGAAATGGCCCTTGGAAGAAACGTGCAGGTCTCAGGATCTTAATAAGACGGTTTAAATGTTCCTTGGAAGAGACGTGCCGGTCGCAATAGCTTAACAAGACGGTTTAAATGCCCCTTGGAAGAGCGGTGGAGGTCGCAGTAGCTTAACAAGACGGTTTAAATGACCCTTGGAATAGACATGCAGGTCACAGTAGCTTAACAAGACGGTTTAAATGCCCCTTGGAAGAGACGTGCAGGTCGCAGTAGCTTAATAAGATGGTTTAAATGCCCCTTGGAAGAGACATGCAGGTCGCAGTAGCTTAACAAGACGTTTTAAATGCCCCTTGGAAGAGACGTGCAGGTCGCAGTAGCTTAACAAGACGGTTTAAATGCCCCTTGGAAATGTGGTGGAGGTTACAGTAGCTTAACAAGACGGTATAAATGCCCCTTGGAAGAGACGTGCAGGTCGCAGTAGCTTAATAATACGGTTTAAATGTCCCTTGCAAGAGACGTGCAGGTCGCAGTAGCTTAAAAAGACGGTTTAAATGCCCTTTGGAAGAGACATGCAGGTCGCAGCAGCTTAACAAGACTGTTTAAATGCACCTTGTTAGAGACATGTAGGTCGCAGTAGCTTAACAAGATGGTTTAAATGCCCCATGGAAGAGACGTGCAGGTCGCAGTAGCTTAACAATACGGTTTAAATGCCCCTTGGAAAAGTGGTGGAGGTTACCGTAGCTTAACAAGACGGTTTAAATGCCCCTTGGAAGAGACGTGCAAGTCGCAGTAGCTTAACAAGACAATTTAAATGCCCCTTGCAAGAGACGTGCAGGTCGCAGTAGCTTAACAAGATGGTTTAAAAGCCCCTTGGAAGAGACATGCAGGTCGCAGTAGCTTAACAAGACGGTTTAAATGCCCATTGAAAGAGACGTGCAGGTCACTGTAGCTTAGCAAGACAGTTTAAATGCCCCTTGGAAGAGACGTGCAGGTCGCAGTAGCTTAATAAGACGGTTTAAATGCCCCTTGCAAGAAACGTGCAGGTCGCAGTAGCTTACCAAGACAGTTTAAATGGCCCTTGGAAGAGACGTGCAGGTCGCAGTAGCTTAACAAGACGGTTTAAATTCCCCTTGGAAGAGCGTTGGAGGTCGCAGTAGCTTAACAAGACGGTTTAAATGCCCCTTCGAATAGACACGCAGGTCACAGTAGCTTAACAAGACGGTTTAAATGCCCCCTGGAAGAGATGTGCAGGTCGCAGTAGCTTAACAAGACGGTTTAAATGCCCCTTGGAAGAGACATGCAGGTCGCAGTAGCTTAACAAGACGGTTTAAATGCCCCTTGGAAGAGAAGTGCAGGTCGCTGTCGCTTAACAAGACAGTTTAAATGCCCCTTGGAAGAGACGTGCAGGTCGCAGTAGCTTAATAAGATGGTTTAAAGGCCCCTTGCAAGAGACGTGCAGGTCGAAGTAGCTTAATAAGACGGTTTAAATGCCCCTTGGTAGAAACGTGCAGGTCACAGTAGCTTAACAAGACGGTTTAAATGCCCCTTGGAAAAGCGGTGGAGGTCGCAGTAGCTTAACAAGACGGTTCAAATGAGCCTTCGAATAGACATGCAGGTCAAAATAGCTTAACAAGACGGTTTAAATTCCCCTTGGAAGAGATGTGCAGGTCGCAGTAGCTTAACAAGACGGTTTAAATGCCCCTCGGAAAAGACATGCAGGTCTCAGTAGCTTAACAAGGCGGTTTAAATGCCCCTTGGAAGAGACGTGCAGGTCGCAGTAGCTTAACAAGACAGTTTAAATGCCACTTGGAAGAGACTTGCAGGTCGCAGTAGCTTAATAAGACGGTTTAAATGCCCCTTGCAAGAGACGTGCAGGTCGCAGTAGCTTAATAAGACGGTTTATATGCCCCTTGATAGAAATGTGCAGGTCACAGTAGCTTAACAAGACGGTTTAATTGCTCCTTGGAAAAGTGGTGGAGGTTACAGTAGCTTAGCAAGATGGTTTAAATGCCCTTTGGAAGAGACGTGCAAGTCGCAGTAGCTTAACAAGATTATTTAAATGCCCCCTGGAAGAGACGTGCAGGTCGCAGTAGCTTAAGAAGACGGTTTAAATACCCCTTGGAAGAGACGTGCAGGCCGCAGTAGCTTAACAAGACAGTTTAAATATCCCTTGGAAGAGCGCTGGAGGTCGCAGAAGCTTAACAAGACAGTTTAAATGCCCCTTGGAAGAGACATACAGGTCGCAGTAGCTTAACAAGACGGTTTAAATGCCCATTGGAAGAGACCTGCAGGTCGCAGAAGCTTAAAAAGACGGTTTAAATGACCTTTGGAAGAGACGTGCAGGTCGCAGTAGCTTAAAAAGACGGTTTAAATGGCCCATTGAAGAGACGTGCAGGTCGCAGTACCTTAACAATACGGTTTAAATGCCCCTTGGAAGAGACGTGCAGGTTGCAGTAGCTTAACAAGACGGTTTAAATGCCCCTTGGAAGAGATGTGCAGGTCGCAGTAGCTTAACAAGATGGTTTAAATGCCCCTTGGAAGAGCGGTGGAGGTCGCAGAAGCTTAACAAGACAGTTTAAATGCCCCTTGGAAAAGACGTGCAGGTAACAGGAGCTTAATAAGACGGTTTTAATGTGCCTAGGAAGAGTAGTGCAGGTCGCAGTAGCTTAACAAGACTGTTTAAATGCCCATTGTAAGAGACCTGCAGGTCGCAGTAGCTTAACAAGACGCTTTAAATGCCCCTTGGAAGAGACGTGCAGGTCGCAGTAGCTTAAAAAGACGGTTTAAATGCCCCTTGGAAGAGCGGTGGAGGTCGCAGTAGCTTAACAAGACTGTTTAAATGCGCATTGTAAGTGCGGTGGAGGTCGCAGTAGCTTAACAAGACGGTTTAAATGCCCCTTGGAAGAAACGTGCAGGTCACAGGATCTTAATACGACGGTTTAAATGTCCCTTGGAAGAGACGTGCAGGTCGCAGTAGCTTAAAAAGATGGTTTAAATGGCCCTTGGAAGAGACGTGCAGATCGCAGTAGCTTAACAAGACGGTTTAAATGCCCCTTGGAAGAAACCTGCAGGTCACAGGATCTTAATAAGACTGTTTAAATGTCCCTTGGAAGAGACGTGCAGGTCGCAGTAGCTTACCAAGACAGTTTAAATGCCCCTTGGAAGAGCGGTGGAGGTCGCAGTAGCTTAACAAGACTGTTTAAATGCCCATTGTAAGTGCGGTGGAGGTCGCAGTAGCTTATCAAGACTTTTTAAATGCCCCTTGGAAGAAACGTCCAGGTCACAGGATCTTAATAAGACGGTTTAAATGTCCCTTGGAAGAGACGTGCAGGTCGCAGTAGCTTAACAAGACGGTTTAAATGTCCCTTGGAAGAGACTTGCAGGTCGCAGTAGCTTAACAAAACGGTTTAAATGTCCCTTGGAAGAGCGATGGAGGTCGCAGTAGCTTAACAAGACGGTTTAAATGCCCCTTCGAATAGACATGCAGGTCACAGTAGCTTAACAAGACGGTTTAAATGTCCCTTGGAAGAGATGTGCAGGTCGCAGTAGCTTAACAAGATGGTTTAAATGCCCCTTGGAAGAGACATGACATGCAGGTCGCAGTAGCTTAACAAGATGGTTTAAATGCCCCTTGGAAGAGACGTGCAGGTCGCAGTAGCTTAGCAAGACAGTTTAAATGCCCCTTGGAAGAGACATGAAGGTCGCAGTAGCTTAACAAGACGGTTCAAATGCCCCATTGAAGAGATGTGCAGGTCGCAGTAGCTTAACAAGACGTTTTAAATGCCCCTTGGAAGAGCGGTGGAGGTCGCATAAGCTTAACAAGGCAGTTTAAATGCCCCTTGGAAGAGACGTGCAGGTCACAGGATCTTAATAAGACGGTTTAAATGTTCCTTGGAAGAGACGTGCCGGTCGCAATAGCTTAACAATACGGTTTAAATGCCCCTTGGAAGAGCGGTGGAGGTTGCAGTAGCTTAACAAGACGGTTTAAATGACCCTTGGAATAGACATGCAGGTCACAGTAGCTTAACAAGACGGTTTAAATGCCCCTTGGAAGAGACGTGCAGGTCGCAGTAGCTTAATAAGATGGTTTAAATGCCCCTTGGAAGAGACATGCAGGTCGCAGTAGCTTAACAAGACGTTTTAAATGCCCCTTGGAAGAGACGTGCAGGTCGCAGTAGCTTAACAAGACGGTTTAAATGCCCCTTGGAAATGTGGTGGAGGTTACAGTAGCTTAACAAGACGGTATAAATGCCCCTTGGAAGAGACGTGCAGGTCGCAGTAGCTTAATAATACGGTTTAAATGTCCCTTGCAAGAGACGTGCAGGTCGCAGTAGCTTAAAAAGACGGTTTAAATGCCCTTTGGAAGAGACATGCAGGTCGCAGCAGCTTAACAAGACTGTTTAAATGCACCTTGTTAGAGACATGTAGGTCGCAGTAGCTTAACAAGATGGTTTAAATGCCCCATGGAAGAGACGTGCAGGTCGCAGTAGCTTAACAATACGGTTTAAATGCCCCTTGGAAAAGTGGTGGAGGTTACCGTAGCTTAACAAGACGGTTTAAATGCCCCTTGGAAGAGACGTGCAAGTCGCAGTAGCTTAACAAGACAATTTAAATGCCCCTTGCAAGAGACGTGCAGGTCGCAGTAGCTTAACAAGATGGTTTAAAAGCCCCTTGGAAGAGACATGCAGGTCGCAGTAGCTTAACAAGACGGTTTAAATGCCCCTTGAAAGAGACGTGCAGGTCGCTGTAGCTTAGCAAGACAGTTTAAATGCCCCTTGGAAGAGACGTGCAGGTCGCAGTAGCTTAATAAGACGGTTTAAATGCCCCTTGCAAGAAACGTGCAGGTCGCAGTAGCTTACCAAGACAGTTTAAATGGCCCTTGGAAGAGACGTGCAGGTCGCAGTAGCTTAACAAGACGGTTTAAATTCCCCTTGGAAGAGCGTTGGAGGTCGCAGTAGCTTAACAAGACGGTTTAAATGCCCCTTCGAATAGACACGCAGGTCACAGTAGCTTAACAAGACGGTTTAAATGCCCCCTGGAAGAGATGTGCAGGTCGCAGTAGCTTAACAAGATGGTTTAAATGCCCCTTGGAAGAGACATGCAGGTCGCAGTAGCTTAACAAGACGGTTTAAATGCCCCTTGGAAGAGACGTGCAGGTCGCTGTCGCTTAACAAGACAGTTTAAATGCCCCTTGGAAGAGACGTGCAGGTCGCAGTAGCTTAATAAGATGGTTTAAATGCCCCTTGCAAGAGACGTGCAGGTCGCAGTAGCTTAATAAGACGGTTTAAATGCCCCTTGATAGAAACGTGCAGGTCACAGTAGCTTAACAAGACGGTTTAAATGCCCCTTGGAAAAGCGGTGGAGGTCGCAGTAGCTTAACAAGACGGTTCAAATGCCCCTTCGAATAGACATGCAGGTCAAAATAGCTTAACAAGACGTTTTAAATTCCCCTTGGAAGAGATGTGCAGGTCGCAGTAGCTTAACAAGACGGTTTAAATGCCCCTAGGAAAAGACATGCAGGTCTCAGTAGCTTAACAAGGCGGTTTAAATGCCCCTTGGAAGAGACGTGCAGGTCGCAGTAGCTTAACAAGACAGTTTAAATGCCCCTTGGAAGAGACGTGCAGGTCGCAGTAGCTTAATAAGACGGTTTAAATGCCCCTTGCAAGAGACGTGCAGGTCGCAGTAGCTTAACAAGACGGTTTAAATGCCCCTTGTAAGAGACGTGCAGGTCGCAGTAGCTTAACAAGACGGTTTAAATGCCCCTTGGAAATGTGGTGGAGGTTACAGTAGCTTAACAAGACGGTTTAAATGCCCCTTGGAAGAGACGTGCAGGTCGCAGTAGCTTAATAAGACGGTTTAAATGCCCCTTGCAAGAGACGTGCAGGTCGCAGTAGCTTAAAAAGACGGTTTAAATGCCCTTTGGAAGAGACATGCAGGTCGCAGCAGCTTAACAAGAATGTTTAAATGCACCTTGGTAGAGACATGTAGGTCGCAGTAGCTTAACAAGATGGTTTAAATGCCCCATTGAAGAGACGTGCAGGTCGCAGTAGCTTAACAATACGGTTTAAATGCCCCTTGTAAAAGTGGTGGAGGTTACAGTAGCTTAACAAGACGGTTTAAATGCCCCTTGGAAGAGACGTTCAAGTCGCAGTAGCTTAACAAGACAATTTAAATGCCCCTTGCAAGAGACGTGCAGGTCGCAGTAGCTTAACAAGACGGTTTAAATGCCCCTTGGTAGAAACGTGCAGGTCACCGTAGCTTAACAAGACGGTTTAAATGCCACTTGGAAGAGACGTGCAGGTCGCAGTAGCTTAACAAGATGGTTTAAATGCCCCTTGGAAGAGCGGTGGAGGTCGCAGTAGCTTAACAAGACGGTTTAAATGCCCCTTGGAAGAGACCTGCTGGTCACAGTAGCTTAACAAGACTGTTTAAATGCCCCTTGGAAGAGACGTGCAGGTCGCAGTAGCTTAATAAGACGGTTTAAATGCCCCTTGGAAGAGCGGTGGAGGTCGCAGTAGCTTAACAAGACTGTTTAAATGCCCATTGTAAGTGCGGTGGAGGTCGCAGTAGCTTAACAAGACGGTTTAAATGACCCTTAGAAGAAACGTGCAGGTCACAGGATCTTAATAAGACGGTTTAAATGTCCCTTGGAAGAGACGTGCAGGTCGCAGTAGCTTACCAAGACAGTTTAAATGTCCCTTGGAAGAGACGTGCAGGTCGCAGTAGCTTACCAAGACAGTTTAAATGGCCCTTGGAAGAGACGTGCAGGTCGCAGTAGCTTAACAAGATGGTTTAAAAGCACCTTGGAAGAGACATGCAGGTCGCAGTAGCTTAACAAGACGGTTTAAATGCCCCTTGAAAGAGACGTGCAGGTCGCTGTAGCTTAGCAAGACAGTTTAAATGCCCCTTGGAAGAGACGTGCAGGTCGCAGTAGCTTAATAAGACGGATTAAATGCCCCTTGCAAGAAACGTGCAGGTCGCAGTAGCTTACCAAGACAGTTTAAATGGCCCTTGGAAGAGACGTGCAGGTCGCAGTAGCTTAACAAGACGGTTTAAATTCCCCTTGGAAGAGCGTTGGAGGTCGCAGTAGCTTAACAAGACGGTTTAAATGCCCCTTCGAATAGACACGCAGGTCACAGTAGCTTAACAAGACGGTTTAAATGCCCCCTGGAAGAGATGTGCAGGTCGCAGTAGCTTAACAAGATGGTTTAAATGCCCCTTGGAAGAGACATGCAGGTCGCAGTAGCTTAACAAGACGGTTTAAATGCCCCTTGGAAGAGACGTGCAGGTCGCTGTCGCTTAACAAGACAGTTTAAATGCCCCTTGGAAGAGACGTGCAGGTCGCAGTAGCTTAATAAGATGGTTTAAATGCCCCTTGCAAGAGACGTGCAGGTCGCAGTAGCTTAATAAGACGGTTTAAATGCCCCTTGGTAGAAACGTGCAGGTCACAGTAGCTAAACAAGACGGTTTAAATGCCCCTTGGAAAAGCGGTGGAGGTCGCAGTAGCTTAACAAGACGGTTCAAATGCCCCTTCGAATAGACATGCAGGTCAAAATAGCTTAACAAGACGTTTTAAATTCCCCTTGGAAGAGATGTGCAGGTCGCAGTAGCTTAACAAGACGGTTTAAATGCCCCTCGGAAAAGACATGCAGGTCTCAGTAGCTTAACAAGGCGGTTTAAATGCCCCTTGGAAGAGACGTGCAGGTCGCAGTAGCTTAACAAAACAGTTTAAATGCCACTTGGAAGAGACGTGCATGTCGCAGTAGCTTAATAAGACGGTTTAAATGCCCCTTGCAAGAGACGTGCAGGTCGCAGTAGCTTAATAAGACGGTTTATATGCCCCTTGGTCGAAATGTGCAGGTCACAGTAGCTTAACAAGACGGTTTAAATGCCACTTGGAAGAGACGTGCAGGTCGCAGTAGCTTAACAAGATGGTTTAAATGCCCCTTGGAAGAGCGTTGGAGGTCGCAGTAGCTTAACAAGACGGTTTAAATGCCCATTGGAAGAGACGTTCAGGTCGCAGTAGCTTAAAAAGACGGTTTAAATGCCCCTTGGAAGAGACGTGCAGGTCGCAGTAGCTTAACAAGACGGTTTAAATGCCCCTTGGAAAAGACCTGCAGGTCGCAGTAGCTTAACAAGATGGTTTAAATGCCCCTTGGAAGAGACGTGCAGGTCGCAGTAGCTTAAAAAGACGGTTTAAATGCCCCTTGGAAGAGCGGTGGAGGTCGCAGTAGCTTAACAAGACTGTTTATATGCCCATTGTAAGTGCGGTGGAGGTCGCAGTAGCTTAACAAGACGGTTTAAATGCCCCTTGGAAGAAACGTGCAGGTCACAGGATCTTAATAAGACGGTTTAAATGTCCCTTGGAAGAGACGTGCAGGTCGCAGTAGCTTAACAAGACGGTTTAAATGCCCCTTCGAATAGACATGCAGGTCACAGTAGCTTAACAAGCCGGTTTAAATGTCCCTTGGAAGAGATGTGCAGGTCGCAGTAGCTTAACAAGATGGTTTAAATGCCCCTTGGAAGAGACATGCAGGTCGCAGTAGCTTAACAAGATGGTTTAAATGCCCCTTGGAAGAGACGTGCAGGTCGCAGTAGCTTAGCAAGACAGTTTAAATGTCCCTTGGAAGAGACGTGCAGGTCGCAGTAGCTTAACAAGACGGTTTAAATGCCCCTTGGAAGAGCGGTGGAGATCGCAGAAACTTAACAAGGCAGTTTAAATGCCCCTTGGAAGAGACGTGCAGGTCACAGGATCTTAATAAGATGGTTTAAATGTCCCTTGGAAGAGACGTGCAGGTCGCAGTAGCTTAAAAAGATGGTTTAAATGGCCCTTGGAAGAGACGTGCAGGTCGCAGTAGCTTAATAAGATGGTTTAAATGCCCCTTGGAAGAGACATGCAGGTCGCAGTAGCTTAACAAGACGGTTTAAATGCCCCTTGGAAGAGCGGTGGAGGTCGCAGTAGCTTAACAATACGGTTTAAATGCCCCTTCGAATAGACATGCAGGTCACAGTTTCTTAACAAGACTGTTTAAATGCCCCTTGGAAAAGATGTGTAGGTCGCAGTAGCTTAACAAGATGGTTTAAATGCCCCTTGGAAGAGACATGCAGGTCGCAGTAGCTTAACAAGATGGTTTAAATGCCCCTTGGAAGAGCGTTGGAGGTCGCATTAGCTTAACAAGACGTTTTAAATGCCCATTGAAAGAGACATGCAGGTCGCAATAGCTTAATAAGACGTTTTAAATGCCCCTTGGAAGAGACATGCAGGTCGCAGTAGCTTAACAAGACAGTTTAAATGCCCCTTGGAAGAGACGTGCAGGTCGCAGTAGCTTAACAAGACGGTTTAAATGCACCTTGGTAGAGACATGCAGGTCGCAGTAGCTTAACAAGAAGGTGTCACACTGTCACAGAATACTGGAGGTAGGGGGCCTAAGCTGACCCTAAGCTGGGGCCCTGACTAATCCCTCAACCTGGAGGTACTGTTAAAGGTACAGAGGTCCAGGCCGCCAGCGTAACCCCTACCTCCTGAGGATCCCTGCACCTCAGTAATCTAGTCCTGAGAAGGACCCCGATCACAACAATTGGGAACCAGAAATAATATGCCCACACACAGTATTTAGACGAACGAGACAGTACAAGGGAAAAACCAAAACCACCTTGCATACAACTTCTACACAACTACAACAGAGGGAACACCAACGGGAAAGGAGATAAATGATAAAGCGAGGAAAGGGAAATAACACTTCCAAATACACTTATCTCAGCAACTCCAAACACCACGATCCGCTCTGTAAGTCTGAATGAAAAGCTTTCACCGACACCTCCCAAACAGACCTGCAGGAATATAAAGGAGTCTCACTAAAGAAGCATTGATTGCAGCTGGGCGAGGCTGGACCTCAGCTAGCCCAGAGAGAGAGAGAATTAACTCCTTCACTGCCGAGAAAACACAAAGCACCAACAAGTCAGCTGCGAGAAGTCAGGCTGTGTACTCGTGACGATCTTCGTGGCAACACACCCGTGACAGTACCCCCCCTTCTACAAGGGGCCTCCGGACCCTCAGGGCCAGGTTTATCCGGGTGAGTCGTGTGGAAGGCCCGAACTAATCGGTCTGCGTTAATATCCGACGCAGGAACCCACATCCTCTCCTCAGGACCATACCCCTTCCAATGAACCAAGTACTGAAGGGACCGGCGATTAAAGCGTGAATCAATGACCCTCGATACCTGGAACTCCAAGTTACCATTGACAACCACAGGAGGGGGAGGTAAAGGTGACGGTACCACCGGCGCCACATACCTCTTAAGCAATGATCTGTGAAACACGTTGTGAATTTTAAACGTAGGGGGGAGGTCAAGACGGAATGCCACCGGATTAATAACAGAACTGATTCTGTACGGCCCGATGAACCTGGGACCCAGTTTCCAGGAGGGAACCTTAAGTTTTATATTCCTGGTAGACAACCATACCCGATCGTTCACACTTAGGTCCGGACCAGACACTCTCCTCCTATCAGCCATACGTTTGTATCGGTTCCCCATAGTATTCAGATTCTTCAGCACCCCTCTCCATACTGAAGCGAGAGATGAGGAAAATCGTTCCTCCTCCGGAACCCCCGAAGAGCCCCCTCTACTGAAAGTACAAAACTGGGGGTGAAAACCATACGCCCCAAAAAACGGGGACTTACCAGTGGACTCGCTCCGCCTATTATTGAGAGCAAACTCTGCCAGAGGTAGGAAAGAAGCCCAGTCCTCCTGGTTCTCTGACACAAAACACCGAAGATATGTCTCCAAGCTCTGGTTCATACGTTCCGTCTGACCATTGGTCTGAGGATGAAAAGCCGACGAGAATGACAAATGCATCCCCCGCCGTGCACAAAACGCCTTCCAGAACTTGGACACAAACTGAGACCCCCGATCAGACACCACCTCGGAGGGTACCCCGTGAAGCCTCACAATCTCCCCAATGAACACCTGCGCAAGAGTTTTAGCATTAGGGAGAGCCGGAAGAGCGATAAAATGTGCCATCTTGCTGAACCTGTCCACTACAACGAGTATGACCGTTTTACCCGAAGACGGAGGGAGGTCCGTAATAAAGTCCATAGACAGATGAGTCCAAGGACGCTCCGGGATCTTCAAAGGTAAAAGGGCCCCAGACGGACGGGTATGTGAGGTCTTAGAGCGCGCACAAACCCCACAGGACGCGACAAAAGTTACCACCTCTTTATGTAAGTTAGGCCACCAAAACCGACGCGAGAGGAGATCCACAGTTGCTTTACTCCCTGGGTGTCCTGCAAAAACTGAGTTATGGTGAGCCTCGATCACCTTTTGTCGCAACTGATCTGGAACGAACAGTCTCCCCGGAGGTCCAACAGGGGCGTCCCCCTGAGCCTCCAATATCTCCTCCTCCAGCTCAGAGCATACTGCCGAAACCACCACCCCCTCCTGAAGAATAGGAATCGGGTCGTCCGTATTCCCGGCCCCAGGGAAACTACGAGATAAGGCATCCGCCTTTACATTTTTAGACCCAGGACGATATGTAACGACGAAATTAAACCTGGTAAAAAACAATGACCACCTAGCTTGTCTGGGATTCAGACGTTTAGCGGACTCCAGATATAGCAGGTTCTTGTGATCGGTGATGACGGTGACCAGATGAACTGCCCCCTCCAAAAAATGGCACCACTCCTCAAAAGCTAACTTAATGGCCAAGAGTTCCCTATTGCCGACATCGTAATTCCTCTCAGCGGACGACAATTTTTTAGAGAAAAAGGCGCACGGATGCCACTTACCAGGGGACGAACCCTGTGACAATACTGCTCCCACCCCTACCTCGGAAGCGTCTACCTCTACAAAGAATGGCTGAGACGCATCAGGTTGAATGAGTATGGGTGCCGAGGCAAAACATTTTTTCAAGGAGGAGAATGCTTGACAAGCCTTGTCAGACCACCTAGAAAAATCCGTCCCCTTTTTAGTCATGTCTGTGAGAGGCTTAACCATGGACGAGAAATTACGAATGAACTTCCGGTAATAGTTAGCAAACCCCAGGAAACGTTGTAGTGCCTTAAGATTCTCCGGCCGATCCCACTCAAGAACTGCCCGCACTTTCCCAGGGTCCATACGAAAACCGGAAGCTGAAACCAGGAAGCCTAAAAACTGGAGTTCCTGTACGGCGAACACACACTTTTCCCACTTGGCATACAGTTTATTATCCCGCAAGATCTGTAACACCTGTCTAACGTGCTCCTGATGAGACACCAGATCCGGCGAGTAAATTAAGATATCATCCAGATATATGACAACAAACTGTCCCACCAGGTGGCGAAAAATATCATTCACAAAGTGTTGAAACACCGCCGGGGCATTAGTCAGACCGAATGGCATGACAAGGTTCTCATAATGCCCCTCCGGAGTGTTAAAAGCCGTCTTCCACTCATCCCCCTCCTTCATCCTAATCAGATTGTACGCCCCCCTGAGATCCAACTTAGAGAACCATTTGGCGCCCACGATCTGATTAAAGAGATCGGGAATAAGTGGGAGCGGATACGGATCTCGGACCGTAATCCGATTAAGTTCACGGAAATCCAGGCAAGGGCGTAGGCCTCCATCTTTCTTCTTAACAAAGAAGAACCCCGCGGCCACCGGTGAAGATGAAGGTCTAATATGCCCCTTAGCCAGACTTTCAGAAATATAATCCTTCATGGCCTGCCTCTCAGGACCAGAAAGGTTATACAACCTAGCTTTAGGTAACTTGGCCTCAGGGAGCAGTTTTACAGAACAGTCATACTCGCGATGAGGAGGTAGTTCCTGACACCCATTCTCCGAGAATACATCCTCAAAGTCCGCCAGAAATGGAGGTAAGACCCAAGGAGTAACCGCACCGATGACCGTGTTCATGCAGTTTTTATTACAGAATTTACTCCATTGGCTTATCTCTCTGGTTTGCCAATTAATAACCGGGTTATGCTTAGCTAACCAAGGAAGGCCCAACACTATAGGAGTGGGAAGACCCTCCAACACGTAGCAAGACAACAGTTCTTTATGTATTGCCCCCACTTGAAGTTTTACGCCATGCACAGCTTGCAAAAAACTTCCCTGACCGAGAGGCCTGGCATCGATCGAGAATATGGGGATGGGTTTAGCCAACTCACTCAACCGCATACCTTGAACCCGGGCAAACCGAGCATCAACCAGATTAGCCCCGGCCCCACTATCCAGAAGAACAGATATCCTCTCAGTTCTCGTACCCACCACCACCTCCGCCGGTACGAGAAACTGAGACGAACCTAGGGACGAAATACCTACTCCCAGATTGCCGTCCACCACACAACCTGGGATCAACAGTTTTTTCGACGACTCTTTACTCTGCAAGGGACGGGATGGACACCCCCCAATAAAATGTCCCTTTTTCCCGCAGAGGAAACACCTTCCTGTCTTATGGCGCACCACCGGTCCCCTTCCCCGAAATGATGTCCCTCCTAATTGCATAGGCTCCTCCGGACTGACCAGGGGAACCACCATATGAGGGGACCTTGTAGGAGGTGGAGACATTACAGGGGGTAGAGTTATCCCGCACCTCTCCCGAAGCCGTCTGTCAACGCGAATAGCAAGGGCCATAGCGGCTTCCAGTGACGCGGGAGAGTCATACTGAGCCAACACATCCTGTAATTTGTCGGATAAACCATGACAAAACTGGCTCCTAAGAGCCGGGTCATTCCACTGGGTGTCCGTGGCCCACCTACGGAACTCCGAACAGAATTCCTCCGCCGGACGATCTCCCTGCTGAATCCTACGTAACTTAGACTCAGCAAGGGAGATCCGATCTGGGTCATCATATACGAGTCCCAGAGCAGCGAAAAACCTATCCACTGACTGGAGAACCGGGGAGCTTGGGGAAAGAGAGAACGCCCAAGATTGTGGGTCCCCTTGTAGGAGCGAGATGACAATTCCCACCCTTTGTTCTTCACTGCCCGATGACCGAGGCCGCAGCCGAAAGTACAATTTGCATGCCTCCCGGAAAACAAAAAACTTGTCCCGCCCCCCAGTGAACCTGTCAGGGAGAGCTACTTTAGGTTCTGGTCCGGCTTGCTCCAGAGGATGCAAAACCTTGGACCTAACGTCCGCCAGCCCCATGGACAAACTCTGCAACTGCCGAGCTAGATCGTCTACTGCATCCATGGCAGCTGGAGAAAAACTAAGTTGGTCGGTGAAAATGTCACACTGTCACAGAATACTGGAGGTAGGGGGCCTAAGCTGACCCTAAGCTGGGGCCCTGACTAATCCCTCAACCTGGAGGTACTGTTAAAGGTACAGAGGTCCAGGCCGCCAGCGTAACCCCTACCTCCTGAGGATCCCTGCACCTCAGTAATCTAGTCCTGAGAAGGACCCCGATCACAACAATTGGGAACCAGAAATAATATGCCCACACACAGTATTTAGACGAACGAGACAGTACAAGGGAAAAACCAAAACCACCTTGCATACAACTTCTACACAACTACAACAGAGGGAACACCAACGGGAAAGGAGATAAATGATAAAGCGAGGAAAGGGAAATAACACTTCCAAATACACTTATCTCAGCAACTCCAAACACCACGATCCGCTCTGTAAGTCTGAATGAAAAGCTTTCACCGACACCTCCCAAACAGACCTGCAGGAATATAAAGGAGTCTCACTAAAGAAGCATTGATTGTAGCTGGGCGAGGCTGGACCTCAGCTAGCCCAGAGAGAGAGAGAATTAACTCCTTCACTGCCGAGAAAACACAAAGCACCAACAAGTCAGCTGCGAGAAGTCAGGCTGTGTACTCGTGACGATCTTCGTGGCAACACACCCGTGACAGAAGGTTTAAATGCCCCATTGAAGAAACGTGCAGGTCGCAGTAGCTTAACAATACGGTTTAAATGCCCCTTGGAAAAGTGGTGGAGGTTACAGTAGCTTAACAAGACGGTTTACATGCCCCTTGGAAGAGACGTGCAAGTCGCAGTAGCTTAACAAGACGATTTAAATGCCCCTTGGAAGAGACGTGCAGGTTGCAGTAGCTTAATAAGACGGTTTTAATGCCCCTTGGAAGAGATGTGCAGGTTGCAGTAGCTTAACAAGATGGTTTAAATGCCCCTTGGAAGAGCGGTGGAGGTCGCAGAAGCTTAACAAGACAGTTTAAATGCCCCTTGGAAGAGACGTGCAGGTAACAGGAGCTTAATAAGACGGTTTTAATGTCCCTTGGAAGAGACGTGCAGGTCGCAGTAGCTTACCAAGACGATTTAAATGCCCTTTGGAAGAGACATGCAGGTCGCAGTAGCTTAACAAGACGGTTTAAATGCCCCTTGGAGGAGCGGTGTAGGTCGCAGTAGCTTAACAAGACAGTTTAAATGCCCTTTGGAAGAGACATGCAGGTCGCAGCAGCTTAACAAGACTGTTTAAATGCCGCTTGGAAGAGACGTGCAGGTCGCAGTAGCTTACCAAGACGGTTTAAATGCCCCTTGGTAGAGACATGCAGGTCGCAGTATCTTAACAAGAAGGTTCACTTGCCCCATGGAAGAGACGTGCAGGTCGCAGTAGCTTAACAAGACGGTTTAATTGCCCCTTGGAAAAGTGGTGGAGGTTACAGTAGCTTAGCAAGATGGTTTAAATGCCCTTTGGAAGAGACGTGCAAGTCGCAGTAGCTTAACAAGATTATTTAAATGCCCCCTGGAAGAGACTTGCAGGTCGCAGTAGCTTAACAAGAAGGTTTAAATACCCCTTGGAAGAGACGTGCAGGTCGCAGTAGCTTAACAAGACAGTTTAAATATCCCTTGGAAGAGCGTTGGAGGTCGCAGAAGCTTAACAAGACAGTTTAAATGCCCCTTGGAAGAGACATGCAGGTCACAGGATCTTAATAAGACGGTTTAAATGTCCCTTGGAAGAGACGTGCAGGTCGCAGTAGCTTAAAAAGATGGTTTAAATGGCCCTTGGAAGAGACGTGCAGGTCGCAGTAGCTTAACAAGACGGTTTAAATGCCCCTTGGAAGAGACGTGCAGGTCGCAGTAGCTTAACAAGATGGTTTAAATGCCCCTTGGAAGAGACATGCAGGTCGCAGTAGCTTAACAAGACGGTTTAAATGCCCATTGGAAGAGACCTGCAGGTCGCAGTAGCTTAAAAAGACGGTTTAAATGACCTTTGGAAGAGACGTGCAGGTCGCAGTAGCTTAAAAAGACGGTTTAAATGCCCCTTGGAAGAGCGGTGGAGGTCGCAGTAGCTTAACAAGACTGTTTAAATGCCCATTGTAAGTGCGGTGGAGGTCGCAGTAGCTTAACAAGACGGTTTAAATGCCCCATTGAAGAGACGTGCAGGTCGCAGTACCTTAACAATACGGTTTAAATGCCCCTTGGAAAAGTGGTGGAGGTTACAGTAGCTTAACAAGACGGTTTACATGCCCCTTGGAAGAGACGTGCAAGTCGCAGTAGTTTAACAAGACGATTTAAATGCCCCTTGGAAGAGACGTGCAGGTTGCAGTAGCTTAACAAGACGGTTTAAATGCCCCTTGGAAGAGATGTGCAGGTCGCAGTAGCTTAACAAGACGGTTTAAATGCCCCTTGGAAGAGACGTGCAGGTCGCAGAAGCTTAACAAGACAGTTTAAATGCCCCTTGGAAGAGACGTGCAGGTAACAGGAGCTTAATAAGACGGTTTTAATGTCATAGTTACATAGTTACATAGTTACATAGTTTATAAGGCCGAAAAAAGACAAGCGTCCATCCAGTTCAGCCTATTTCTTGTGCACTGCAGCTATTCCGCAGCGTTGATCCAGGGGAAGGCAACAAAAAACCATGAGGTATAGGCCAATTTACATCACTGAGGAAAAATTCACTTCCCGACACCAATCTGGCAGTAAGATTAAATCCCTGGATTAATTAACTAAGCATAAGATGTAATTTTATTGTTCTCAAGAAAGACGTCCAGGCCTCTCTTGCACTCTTTAAGTGAGTTGGACATCACCACTTCCTCTCCCAGAGAGTTCCAGAGTCTCACGGCTCTGACCGTAAAGAATCCCCTTCTCTGCTGGTGCAGGAACCTCCTTTCCTCCAGACGCATAGTGTGCCCCCTCGTCTTTGTCACCATCCTTGGTATAAACAGGTCATGGGAGAGATCTCTGTACTGCCCCCTGATGTATTTATACATGTTTATGAGGTCTCCCCTAAGCCTTCTCTTTTCCAATGTAAATAGGCCTAATTTTGACAACCTCTCTGGGTATTCTAGTCCCTCCATTCCCTTTATTACCTTAGTCGCCCTCCTTTGTACCCTCTCTAGCTCCAATATGTCTTTCCTGAGCACCGGAGCCCAGAACTGTGCACAATATTCTAAGTGCGGCCTTACCAGCGCTTTATACAGAGGAAGAACAATGTTCTCATCATATGCCCCTATTCCTCTTCTGATGCATGCCATGACTCTATTTGCCTTCGCAGCTGCTGCCTGACACTGGGCACTCCAATTTAATTTGCTGTTAACTAAGACGCCCAGGTCCTTCTCCATGTCAGATTTCCCCAACGGTTTCCCATTTAATATGTATGGGTGACTGCTGTTTTTCTTTCCCATGTGCATGACCTTACATTTATCGGCATTGAACCCCATTTGCCATTTTTTGGCCCAACTCCCCAATTTATCTAAATTCTCCTGTAGCTGTGCCCTGTCCTCATCTGTATTAACTACTTTACAAAGTTTAGTATCATCTGCAAATATTGCTATTTTACTATGCAACCCTTCCACTAGATCATTAATAAATATATTAAATAATATAGGGCCCAAGACAGACCCTTGAGGCACCCCGCTAGTAACCCTGACACACCCTGAGCTTACTCCATTGATAACCACCCTCTGCTTTCTATCACTCAGCCAGCTATTTACCCACTTGCACACATTATCCCCCAGACCAAGCATTCTCATTTTATATACCAACCTTTTGTGTGGCACGGTATGAAACGCTTTGGAGAAGTCAAGGTATAAAACATCCACTGACTCTCCGCGGTCCAGCTGTGAGCTCACCTCCTCGTAGAAGGTGATCAGGTTTGTTTGGCAGGAGCGATCCCTCATGAATCCATGTTGATATGGAGTTAGACAGTTATTATCATTAAGATATTCTACAATAGCATCTCTAAGAAATCCTTCAAACAATTTACCCACAACAGACGTTAAGCTGACTGGTCTATAGTTCCCAGGGTCACTTCCCTAGGAAGAGAAGTGCAGGTCGCAGTAGCTTAACAAGACGGTTTAAATGCCCATTGTAAGAGACATGCAGGTCGCAGTAGCTTAACAAGACGGTTTAAATGCCCCTTGGAAGAGACGTGCAGGTCGCAGTAGCTTAAAAAGACGGTTTAAATGCCCCTTGGAAGAGCGGTGGAGGTCGCAGTAGTTTAACAAGACTGTTTAAATGCCCATTGTAAGTGCGGTGGAGGTCGCAGTAGCTTAACAAGACGGTTTAAATGCCCCTTGGAAGAAACGTGCAGGTCACAAGATCTTAATAAGACGGTTTAAATGTCCCTTGGAAGAGACGTGCAGGTCGCAGTAGCTTAAAAAGATGGTTTAAATGGCCATTGAAAGAGACGTGCAGATCGCAGTAGCTTAACAAGACGGTTTAAATGCCCCTTGGAAGAAACGTGCAGGTCACAGGATCTTAATAAGACAGTTTAAATGTCCCTTGGAAGAGACGTGCAGGTCGCAGTAGCTTACCAAGACAGTTTAAATGGCCCTTGGAAGAGACGTGCAGGTCGCAGTAGCTTAACAAGACGGTTTAAATGCCCCTTGGAAGAGCGGTGGAGGTCGCAGTAGCTTAACAAGACTGTTTAAATGCCCATTGTAAGTGCGGTGGAGGTCGCAGTAGCTTAACAAGACTTTTTAAATGCCCCTTGGAAGAAACGTGCAGGTCACAGGATCTTAATAAGACGGTTTAAATGTCCCTTGGAAGAGACGTGCAGGTCGCAGTAGCTTAACAAGACGGTTTAAATGTCCCTTGGAAGAGACTTGCAGGTCGCAGTAGCTTAACAAGACGGTTTAAATGCCCCTTGGAAGAGCGATGGAGGTCGCAGTAGCTTAACAAGCCGGTTTAAATGCCCCTTCGAATAGACATGCAGGTCACAGTAGCTTAACAAGACGGTTTAAATGTCCCTTGGAAGAGATGTGCAGGTCGCAGTAGCTTAACAAGATGGTTTAAATGCCCCTTGGAAGAGACATGCAGGTCGCAGTAGCTTAACAAGATGGTTTAAATGCCCCTTGGAAGAGACGTGCATGCCGCAGTAGCTTAGCAAGACAGTTTAAATGCCCCTTGGAAGAGACGTGCAGGTCGCAGTAGCTTAACAAGACGTTTCAAATGCCCCATTGAAGAGACGTGCAGGTCGCAGTAGCTTAACAAGACGGTTTAAATGCCCCTTGGAAGAGCGGTGGAGGTCGCAGAAGCTTAACAAGGCAGTTTAAATGCCCCTTGGAAGAGACGTGCAGGTCACAGGATCTTAATAAGACGGTTTAAATGTCCCTTGGAAGAGACGTGCCGGTCGCAATAGCTTAACAAGACAGTTTAAATGCCCCTTGGAAGAGCGGTGGAGGTCGCAGTAGCTTACCAAGATGGTTTAAATGGCACGTGGAAGAGACGTGCCGGTCGCAATAGCTTAACAAGACGGTTTAAATGCCCCTTGGAAGAGCGGTGGAGGTCGCAGTAGCTTAACAAGACGGTTTAAATGACCCTTGGAATAGACATGCAGGTCACAGTAGCTTAACAAGACGGTTTAAATGCCCCTTGGAAGAGACGTGCAGGTCGCAGTAGCTTAATAAGATGGTTTAAATGCCCCTTGGAAGAGACATGCAGGTCGCAGTAGCTTAACAAGACGGTTTAAATGCCCCTTGGAAGAGACGTGCAGGTCGCAGTAGCTTAACAAGACGGTTTAAGTGTCCCTTGGAAATGTGGTGGAGGTTACAGTAGCTTTACAAGACGGTTTAAATGCCCCTTGGAAGAAACGTGCAGGTCGCAGTAGCTTAACAAGACAGTTTAAATGCCCCTTGGAAGAGACGTGCAGGTCGCAGTAGCTTAAGAAGACGGTTTAAATGCCCCTTGCAAGAGACGTGCAGGTCGCAGTAGCTTAAAAAGACGGTTTAAATGCCCTTTGGAAGAGACATGCAGGTCGCAGCAGCTTAACAAGACTGTTTAAATGCCCCTTGGAAGAGACGTGCAGGTCGCAGTAGCTTAACAAGACGGTTTAAATGCACCTTCGTAGAGACATGTAGGTCTCAGTAGTTTAACAAGATGGTTTAAATGCCCCATTGAAGAGACGTGCAGGTCGCAGTAGCTTAACAATACGGTTTAAATGCCCCTTGGAAAAGTGGTGGAGGTTACAGTAGCTTAACAAGACGGTTTAAATGCCCCTTTTAAGAGACGTGCAAGTCGCAGTAGCTTAACAAGACAATTTAAATGCCCCTTGCAAGAGACGTGCAGGTCGCAGTAGCTTAACAAGACGGTTTAAATGCCCCTTGGAAGAGACATGCAGGTCGCAGTAGCTTAACAAGATGGTTTAAATGCCCCTTGGAAGAGACGTGCAGGTCGCAGTAGCTTAGCAAGACAGTTTAAATGCCCCTTGGAAGAGACGTGCAGGTCGCAGTAGCTTAACAAGACGTTTCAAATGCCCCATTGAAGAGACGTGCAGGTCGCAGTAGATTAACAAGACGGTTTAAATGCCCCTTGGAAGAGCGGTGGAGGTCGCAGAAGCTTAACAAGGCAGTTTAAATGCCCCTTGGAAGAGACGTGCAGGTCACAGGATCTTAATAAGACGGTTTAAATGTCCCTTGGAAGAGACGTGCCGGTCGCAATAGCTTAACAAGACGGTTTAAATGCCCCTTGGAAGAGCGGTGGAGGTCGCAGTAGCTTACCAAGACGGTTTAAATGGCCCGTGGAAGAGACGTGCCGGTCGCAATAGCTTAACAAGACGGTTTAAATGCCCCCTGGAAGAGCGGTGGAGGTCGCAGTAGCTTAACAAGACGGTTTAAATGACCCTTGGAATAGACATGCAGGTCACAGTAGCTTAACAAGATGGTTTAAATGCCCCTTGGAAGAGACGTGCAGGTCGCAGTAGCTTAATAAGATGGTTTAAATGCCCCTTGGAAGAGACATGCAGGTCGCAGTAGCTTAACAAGACGGTTTAAATGCCCCTTGGAAGAGACGTGCAGGTCGCAGCAGCTTAACAAGACGGTTTAAGTGCCCCTTGGAAATGTGGTGGAGGTTACAGTAGCTTTACAAGACGGTTTAAATGCCCCTTGAAAGAGACGTGCAAGTCGCAGTAGCTTAACAAGACAGTTTAAATGCCCCTTGCAAGAGACGTGCAGGTCGCAGTAGCTTAAAAAGACGGTTTAAATGCCCTTTGGAAGAGACATGCAGGTCGCAGCAGCTTAACAAGACTGTTTAAATGCCCCTTGGAAGAGACGTGCAGGTCGCAGTAGCTTAACAAGACGGTTTAAATGCACCTTGGTAGAGACATGTAGGTCGCAGTAGTTTAACAAGATGGTTTAAATGCCCCATTGAAGACACGTGCAGGTCGCAGTAGCTTAACAATACGGTTTAAATGCCCCCTGGAAAAGTAGTGGAGGTTACAGTAGCTTAACAAGACGGTTTAAATGCCCCTTGGAAGAGACGTGCAAGTCTCAGTAGCTTAACAAGACAATTTAAATGCCCCTTGCAAGAGACGTGCAGGTCGCAGTAGCTTAACAAGACGGTTTAAATGCCCCTTGGAAGAGACGTGCAGGTCGCAGTAGCTTAACAAGATGGTTTAAATGCCCCTTGGAAGAGCGGTGGAGGTCGCAGAAGCTTAACAAGACAGTTTAAATGCCCCTTGGAAGAGACGTGCAGGTCACAGGAGCTTAATAAGACGGTTTAAATGTCCCTTGGAAGAGACGTGCAGGTCGCAGTAGCTTAACAAGACGGTTTAAATGCCCCTTGGAAGAGACGTGCAGGTCGCAGTAGCTTAACAAGACAGTTTAAATGCCACTTGGAAGAGCGGTATAGGTCACAGTAGCTTAACAAGACAGTTTAAATGCCCCTTGGAACAGACGTGCAGGTCCCAGTAGCTTAACAAGACAGTTTAAATGCCCCTTGGAAGAGCGGTGGAGGTCGCAGTAGCTTACCAAGAAGGTTTAAATGGCCCGTGGAAGAGACGTGCCGGTCGCAATAGCTTAACAAGACGGTTTAAATGCCCCTTGGAAGAGCGGTGGAGGTCGCAGTAGCTTAACAAGACGGTTTAAATGACCCTTGGAATAGACATGCAGGTCACAGTAGCTTAACAAGACGGTTTAAATGCCCCTTGGAAGAGACGTGCAGGTCGCAGTAGCTTAATAAGATGGTTTAAATGCCCCTTGGAAGAGACATGCAGGTCGCAGAAGCTTAACAAGACGGTTTAAATGCCCCTTGGAAGAGACGTGCAGGTCGCAGTAGCTTAACAAGACGGTTTAAGTGCCCCTTGGAAATGTGGTGGAGGTTACAGTAGCTTTACAAGACGGTTTAAATGCCCCTTGGAAGAGACGTGCAGTTCGCAGTAGCTTAACAAGACAGTTTAAATGCCCCTTGGAAGAGACGTGCAGGTCGCAGTAGCTTAATAAGACGGTTTAAATGCCCCTTGCAAGAGACGTGCAGGTCGCAGTAGCTTAAAAAGACGGTTTAAATGCCCTTTGGAAGAGACACGCAGGTCGCAGCAGCTTAACAAGACTGTTTAAATGCCCCTTGGAAGAGACGTGCAGGTCGCAGTAGCTTAACAAGACGGTTTAAATGCACCTTGGTAGAGACATGTAGGTCGCAGTAGTTTAACAAGATGGTTTAATGCCCCATTGAAGAGACGAGCAGGTCGCAGTAGCTTAACAATACGGTTTAAATGCCCCTTGGAAAAGTGGTGGAGGTTACAGTAGCTTAACAAGACGGTTTAAATAACCCTTGCAAAAGACGTGCAGGTCGCAGTAGCTTAACAAGACGGTTTAAATGCCCCTTGGAAGAGACGTGCAGGTCGCAGTAGCTTAACAAGATGGTTTAAATGCCCCTTGGAAGAGCGGTGGAGGTCGCAGAAGCTTAACAAGACAGTTTAAATGCCCCTTGGAAGAGACGTGCAGGTCACAGGAGCTTAATAAGACGGTTTAAATGTCCCTTGGAAGAGACGTGCAGGTCGCAGTAGCTTAACAAGACGGTTTAAATGCCCCTTGGAAGAGACGTGCAGGTCGCAGTAGCTTAACAAGACGGTTTAAATGCCACTTGGAAGAGCGGTGTAGGTCACAGTAGCTTAACAAGACAGTTTAAATGCCCCTTGGAAGAGACGTGCAGGTCCCAGTAGCTTAACAAGACAGTTTAAATGCCCCTTGGAAGAGACGTGCAGGTCGCAGTAGCTGAATAAGATGGTGTAAATGCCCCTTGGAAGAGACTTGCAGGTCACAGTAGCTTAACAAGACGGTTTAAATGCCCCTCAGAAGAGGCTTGCAGGTCGCTGTAGCTTACCAAGATGGTTTAAATGCCCCTTGGAAAAGACGTGCAGGTCGCAGTAGCTTACCAAGATGGTTTAAATGCCCCTTGGAAGAGCGGTGTAGGTCGCAGTAGCTTAACAAGATTGTTTAAATGCCCCTTGAAAGAGACGTGCAGGTCGCAGTAGCTTAACAAGACAGTTTAAATGCCCCTTGGAAGAGGCTTGCAGGTCGCAGTAGCTTACCAAGACTGTTTAAATGGCCCTTGGAAGAGACGTGCAGGTCGCAGTAGCTTAACAAGACGGTTTAAATGCCTCTTGGAAGAGCGGTGGAGGTCGCAGTAGCTTAACAAGATGGTTTAAATGCCCCTTGGAAGAGACGTGCAGGTCGCAGTAGATTATCAAGACGGTTTAAATGCCCTTTTGAAGAGACGTGCAGGTTGCAGTAGCTTAAAAAGACGATTTAAATGCCCATAGTAAGTGCGGTGGAGGTCGCAGTAGCTTAACAAGACTGTTTAAATGCCCCTTGGAAGAAACGTGCAGGTCACAGGATCTTAATAAGACGGTTTAAATGTCCCTTGGAAGAGAAGTGCAGGTCGCAGTAGCTTACCAAGACAGTTTAAATGGCCCTTGGAAGAAACGTGCAGGTCGCAGTAGCTAAACAAGACGGTTTAAATGCCCCTTGGAAGAGCGGAGGAGGTCGCAGTAGCTTAACAAGACGGTTTAAATGCCCCTTCTAATAGACATGCAGGTCACAGTAGCTTAACAAGACGGTTTAAATGCCCCTTGGAAGAGATGTGTAGGTCGCAGTAGCTTAACAAGATGGTTTAAATGCCCCTTGGAAGAGACATGCAGGTCGCAGTAGCTTAACAAGATGGTTTAAATGCCCCTTGGAAGAGCGTTGGAGGTCGCATTAGCTTAACAAGACGTTTTAAATGTCCATTGAAAGAGACATGCAGGTCGCAGTAGCTTAATAAGACAGTTTAAAAGCCCCTTGGAAGAGACATGCAGGTCGCAGTAGCTTAACAAGACAGTTTAAATGCCCCTTGGAAGGGACGTGCAAGTCGCAGTAGCTTAACAAGACGATTTAAATGCCCCTTGGAAGAGACGTGCAGGTTGCAGTAGCTTAACAAGACGGTTTAAATGCCCCTTGGAAGAGATGTGCAGGTCGCAGTAGCTTAACAAGATGGTTTAAATGCCCCTTGGAAGAGCGGTGGAGGTCGCAGAAGCTTAACAAGACAGTTTAAATGCCCCTTGGAAGAGACATGCAGGTCACAGGATCTTAATAAGACGGTTTAAATGTCCCTTGGAAGAGACGTGCAGGTCGCAGTAGCTTAAAAAGATGGTTTAAATGCCCCTTGCAAGAGATGTGCAGGTCGCAGTAGCTTAACAAGATGGTTTAAATGCCCCTTGGAAGAGACATGCAGGTCGCAGTAGCTTAACAAGACGGTTTAAATGCCCATTGGAAGAGACCTGCAGGTCGCAGTAGCTTAACAAGACGGTTTAAATGACCCTTGGAAGAGACGTGCAGGTCGCAGTAGCTTAAAAAGGCGGTTTAAATGCCCCTTGGAAGAGCGGTGGAGGTCGCAGTAGCTTAACAAGACTGTTTAAATGCCCATTGTAAGTGCGGTGGAGGTCGCAGTAGCTTAACAAGACAGTTTAAATGCCCCTTGGAAGAGACATGCAGGTCACAGGATCTTAATAAGACGGTTTAAATGTCCCTTGAAAGAGACGTGCAGGTCGCAGTAGCTTAAAAAGGTGGTTTAAATGGCCCTTGGAAGAGACGTGCAGGTCGCAGTAGCTTAACAAGACGATTTAAATGCCCCTTGGAAGGGACGTGCAGGTTGCAGTAGCTTAACAAGATGATTTAAATGCCCCTTGGAAGAGACGTGCAGGTTGCAGTAGCTTAACAAGACGATTTAAATGACCCTTGGAAGAGACGTGCAGGTTGCAGTAGCTTAACAAGATGGTTTAAATCCCCCTTGGAAGAGACGTGCAGGTCGCAGTAGCTTAACAAGATGGTTTAAATGCCCCTTGGAAGAGCGGTGGAGGTCGCAGAAGCTTAACAAGACAGTTTAAATGCCCCTTGGAAGAGACGTGCAGGTAACAGGAGCTTAATAAGACGGTTTTAATGTCCCTTGTAAGAGACGTGCAGGTCGCAGTAGCTTACCATGACGATTTAAATGCCCTTTGGAAGAGACATGCAGGTCGCAGTAGCTTAACAAGACGGTTTAAATGCCCCTTGGAAGAGCGGTGTTGGTCGCAGTAGCTTAACAAGACAGTTTAAATGCCCTTTGGAAGAGAATGCAGGTCGCAGCAGCTTAACAAGACTGTTTAAATGCCGCTTGGAAGAGACGTGCAGGTCGCAGTAGCTTACCAAGACGGTTTAAATGCCCCTTGGTAGATACATGCAGGTCGCAGTATCTTAACAAGAAGGTTCAAATGCCCCATTGAAGAGACGTGCAGGTCGCAGTAGCTTAACAAGACGGTTTAATTGCCCCTTGGAAAAGTGGTGGAGGTTACAGTAGCTTACCAAGATGGTTTAAATGCCCTTTGGAAGAGACGTGCAAGTCGCAGTAGCTTAACAAGACGATTTAAATGCCCCCTGCAAGAGACTTGCAGGTCGCAGTAGCTTAACAAGACGGTTTAAATGCCCCTTGGAAGACACATGCAGGTCACAGGATCTTAATAAGACAGTTTAAATGTCCCTTGGAAGAGACGTCCAGGTCGCAGTAGCTTAAAAAGACGGTTTAAATGGCCCTTGGAAGAGACGTGCAGGTCGCAGTAGCTTAACAAGACGGTTTAAATGCCCCTTCGAATAGACATGCAGGTCACAGTAGCTTAACAAGACAGTTTAAATGCCCCTTGGAAGAGACGTGCAGTTCGCAGTAGCATAATAAGATGGTTTAAATGCCACTTGCAAGAGACGTGCAGGTCGCAGTAGCTTAATAAGAACGTTTAAATGCCCCTTGGTAGAAACGTGCAGGTCGCAGTAGCTTAACAAGACGGTTTAAATGCCCCTTGGAAGAGACATGCAGGTCGCAGTAGCTTAACAAGACGGTTTAAATGCCCCTCAGAAGAGGCTTGCAGGTCGCAGTAGCTTACCAAGATGGTTTAAATGCCCCTTGGAAAAGACGTGCAGGTCGCAGTAGCTTAACAAGATGGTTTAAATGCCCCCTGGAAGAGCGGTGCAGGTCGCAGTAGCTTAACAAGGCGGTTTAAATGCCCATTGGAAAAGACGTGAAGGTCGCAGTAGCTTAACAAGATTGTTTAATTGCCCCTTGGAAGAGACGTGCAGGTTGCAGTAGCTTAACAAGACAGTTTAAATGCCCTTTGGAAGAGGCTTGCAGGTCGCAGTAGCTTACCAAGATGGTTTAAATGGCCCTTGGAATAGACGAGCAGGTCGCAGTAGCTTAACAAGACGGTTTAAATGCCCCTTGGAAGAGCGGTGCAGGTCGCAGTAGCTTAACAAGACGGTTTAAATGCCCCTTCGAATAGACCTGCAGGTCACAGTAGCTTAACAAGACGGTTTAAATGCCCCTTGGAAGACATGTGCAGGTCGCAGTAGCTTAACAAGATGGTTTAAATGCCCCTTGGAAGAGCGGTGGAGGTAGCAGTAGCTTAACATGACAGTTTAAATGCCCCTTGGAAGAGACGTGCAGGTCGCAGTAGCTTAATAAGATGGTTTAAATGCCCCTTGGAAGAGACTTGCAGGTCACAGTAGCTTAACAAGACGGTTTAAATGCCCCTTGGAAGAG
Source organism: Phyllobates terribilis (assembly GCF_046119375.1). Lineage (NCBI taxonomy): Eukaryota > Metazoa > Chordata > Amphibia > Anura > Dendrobatidae > Phyllobates > Phyllobates terribilis. The sequence goes on along the minus strand of NW_027362924.1, from coordinate 2,266,637 downwards.
ACGTGCAGGTCGCAGTAGCTTAACAAGACGGTTTAAATGCTCCTCAGAAGAGGCTTTCAGGTCGCAGTAGCTTACAAAGATGGTTTAAATGCCCCTTGGAAAAGACGTGCAGGTCGCAGTAGCTTAACAAGATGGTTTAAATGCCCCTTGGAAGAGCGTTGGAGGTCGCAGTAGCTTAACAAGACGGTTTAAATGCCCATTGGAAAAGACGTGAAGGTCGCAGTAGCTTAACAAGATTGTTTAAATGCCCCTTGGAAGAGACGTGCAGGTTGCAGTAGCTTAACAAGACAGTTTAAATGCCCTTTGGAAGAGGCTTGCAGGTCGCAGTAGCTTACCAAGATGGTTTAAATGGCCCTTGGAAGAGACGTGCAGGTCGCAGTAGCTTAACAAGAAGGTTTAAATGCCCCTTGGAAGAGCGGTGGAGGTCGCAGTAGCTTAACAAGACGGTTTAAATGCCCCTTCGAATAGACCTGCAGGTCACAGTAGCTTAACAATATGGTTTAAATGCCCCTTGGAAGACATGTGCAGTTCGCAGTAGCTTAACAAGATGGTTTAAATGCCCCTTGGAAGTGCGGCGGAGGTCGCAGTAGCTTAACAAGACGGTTTAAATGACCCTTGGAATAGACATGCAGGTCACAGTAGCTTAACAAGACGGTTTAAATGCCCTTTGGAAGAGACATGCAGGTCGCAGCAGCTTAACAAGACTGTTTAAATGCCCCTTGGAAGAAACGTGCAGGTCGCAGTAGCTTAACAAGACGGTTTAAATGCACTTTGGTGGAGACATGTAGGTCGCAGTAGCTTAAGAAGATGGTTTAAATGCCCCATTGAAGAGACGTGCAGGTCGCAGTAGCTTAACAATACGGTTTAAATGCCCCTTGAAAACGTGGTGGAGGTTACAGTAGCTTAACAAGACGGTTTAAATGCCACTTGGAAGAGACGTGCAAGTCGCAGTAGCTTAACAAGACAATTTAAATGCCCCTTGCAAGAGACGTGCAGGTCGCAGTAGCTTAACAAGACGGTTTAAATGCCTCTTGGAATAGACATGCAGGTCGCAGTAGCTTAACAGGATGGTTTAAATGCCCCTTGGAAGAGACGTGCAGGTCACAGGAGCTTAATAAGACGGTTTAAATGCACTTTGGAAGAGAAATGCAGGTCGCAGCAGCTTAACAAGACTGTTTAAATGCCCCTTGGAAGAAACGTGCAGGTCGCAGTAGCTTAACAAGATGGTTTAAATGCCACTTGGAAGAGCGGTGTAGGTCACAGTAGCTTAACAAGACAGTTTAAATGCCCCTTGGAAGAGACGTGCAGGTCCCAGTAGCTTAACAAGACAGTTTAAATGCCCCTTGGAAGAGACGTGCAGGTCACAGCAGCTTAATAAGATGGTGTAAATGCCCCTTGGAAGAGACTTGCAGGTCACAGTAGCTTAACAAGACGTTTTAAATGTGCCTTGGAAGAGAAGTGCAGGTCGCAATAGCTTAACAAGACAGTTTAAATGCCCCTTGGAAGAGGCTTGCAGGTCGCAGTAGCTTACCAAGACGGTTTAAATGGCCCTTGGAAGAGACGTGCAGGTCGCAGTAGATTAACAAGACGGTTTAAATGCCCATTGGAAGAGCGGTGGAGGTCGCAGTAGCTTAACAAGATGGTTTAAATGCCCCTTGGAAGAGACATGCAGGTCACAGTAGCTTAACAAGATAGTTTAAATGCCCCTTGGAAGAGACGTGCAGGTCGCAGTAGATTAACAAGACGGCTTAAATGCCCTTTGGAAGAGACGTGCAGGTCGCAGTAGCTTAACAAGACATTTTAAATGCCCCTTGGAAGAGACGTGCAGGTCCCAGTAGCTTAACAAGACAGTTTAAATGCCCCTTGGAAGAGACGTGCAGGTCGCAGTAGCTTAATAAGATGGTGTAAATGCCCCTTTGAAGAGACTTGCAGGTCACAGTAGCTTAACAAGACGTTTTAAATGCCCCTTGGAAGAGAAGTGCAGGTCGCAGTAGCTTAACAAGACAGTTTAAATGCCCCTTGGAAGAGGCTTGCAGGTCGCAGTAGCTTACCAAGACGGTTTAAATGGCCCTTGGAAGAGACGTGCAGGTCGCAGTAGCTTAACAAGACGGTTTAAATGCCCATTGGAAGAGCGGTGGAGGTCGCAGTAGCTTAACAAGATGGTTTAAATGCCCCTTGGAAGAGACATGCAGGTCACAGTAGCTTAACAAGACGGTTTAAATGCCCCTTGAAAGAGACGTGCAGGTCGCAGTAGCTTAACAAGATGGTTTAAATGCCCCTTGGAAGAGACGTGCAGGTCGCAGTAGATTAACAAGACGGCTTAAATGCCCTTTGGAAGAGACGTGCAGGTCGCAGTAGCTTAACAAGACAGTTTAAATGCCCTTGGAAGAGACGTGCAGGTCGCAGTAGCTTAATAAGATGGTTTAAATGCCCCTTGCAAGAGATGTGCAGGTCGCAGTAGCTTAATAAGACGGTTTATATACCCCTTGGTAGAAACGTGCAGGTCACAGTAGCTTAACAAGACGGTTTAAATGCCACTTGGAAGAGAGGTGCAGGTCGCAGTAGCTTAACAAGATGGTTTAAATGCCCCTTGGAAAAGCGGTGGAGGTCGCAGTAGCTAAACAAGACTGTTTAAATGCCCATTGCAAGAGACCTGCAGGTCGCAGTAGCTTAACAAGACGGTTTAAATGCCCCTTGGAAGAGACTTGCAGGTCACAGTAGCTTAAAAAGACGTTTTAAATGCCCCTTGGAAGAGCGATGGAGGTCCCAGTAGCTTTACAAGACAGTTTAAATGCCCCTTGGAAGAGACGTGCAGGTCACAGTAGCTTAATAAGATGGTGTAAATGCCCCTTGGAAGAGACTTGCAGGTCACAGTAGCTTAAAAAGACGTTTTAAATGTGCTTTGGAAGAGAAGTGCAGGTCGCAGTAGCTTAACAAGACAGTTTAAATGCCCCTTGGAAGAGGCTTGCAGGTCGCAGTAGCTTACCAAGACGGTTTAAATGGCCCTTGGAAGAGACGTGCAGGTCGCAGTAGATTAACAAGACGGTTTAAATGCCCATTGGAAGAGCGGTGGAGGTCGCAGTAGCTTAACAAGATGGTTTAAATGCCCCTTGGAAGAGACATGCAGGTCACAGTAGCTTAACAAGATAGTTTAAATGCCCCTTGGAAGAGACGTGCAGGTCGCAGTAGATTAACAAGACGGCTTAAATGCCCTTTGGAAGAGACGTGCAGGTCGCAGTAGCTTAACAAGACAGTTTAAATGCCCCTTGGAAGAGACGTGCAGGTCCCAGTAGCTTAACAAGACAGTTTAAATGCCCCTTGGAAGAGACGTGCAGGTCGCAGTAGCTTAATAAGATGGTGTAAATGCCCCTTTGAAGAGACTTGCAGGTCACAGTAGCTTAACAAGACGTTTTAAATGCCCCTTGGAAGAGAAGTGCAGGTCGCAGTAGCTTAACAAGACAGTTTAAATGCCCCTTGGAAGAGGCTTGCAGGTCGCAGTAGCTTACCAAGACGGTTTAAATGGCCCTTGGAAGAGACGTGCAGGTCGCAGTAGCTTAACAAGACGGTTTAAATGCCCATTGGAAGAGCGGTGGAGGTCGCAGTAGCTTAACAAGATGGTTTAAATGCCCCTTGGAAGAGACATGCAGGTCACAGTAGCTTAACAAGACGGTTTAAATGCCCCTTGAAAGAGACGTGCAGGTCGCAGTAGCTTAACAAGATGGTTTAAATGCCCCCTGGAAGAGCGGTGCAGGTCGCAGTAGCTTAACAAGGCGGTTTAAATGCCCATTGGAAAAGACGTGAAGGTCGCAGTAGCTTAACAAGATTGTTTAATTGCCCCTTGGAAGAGACGTGCAGGTTGCAGTAGCTTAACAAGACAGTTTAAATGCCCTTTGGAAGAGGCTTGCAGGTCGCAGTAGCTTACCAAGATGGTTTAAATGGCCCTTGGAATAGACGAGCAGGTCGCAGTAGCTTAACAAGACGGTTTAAATGCCCCTTGGAAGAGCGGTGCAGGTCGCAGTAGCTTAACAAGACGGTTTAAATGCCCCTTCGAATAGACCTGCAGGTCACAGTAGCTTAACAAGACGGTTTAAATGCCCCTTGGAAGACATGTGCAGGTCGCAGTAGCTTAACAAGATGGTTTAAATGCCCCTTGGAAGAGCGGTGGAGGTAGCAGTAGCTTAACATGACAGTTTAAATGCCCCTTGGAAGAGACGTGCAGGTCGCAGTAGCTTAATAAGATGGTTTAAATGCCCCTTGGAAGAGACTTGCAGGTCACAGTAGCTTAACAAGACGGTTTAAATGCCCCTTGGAAGAGACGTGCAGGTCGCAGTAGCTTAACAAGACGGTTTAAATGCTCCTCAGAAGAGGCTTTCAGGTCGCAGTAGCTTACAAAGATGGTTTAAATGCCCCTTGGAAAAGACGTGCAGGTCGCAGTAGCTTAACAAGATGGTTTAAATGCCCCTTGGAAGAGCGTTGGAGGTCGCAGTAGCTTAACAAGACGGTTTAAATGCCCATTGGAAAAGACGTGAAGGTCGCAGTAGCTTAACAAGATTGTTTAAATGCCCCTTGGAAGAGACGTGCAGGTTGCAGTAGCTTAACAAGACAGTTTAAATGCCCTTTGGAAGAGGCTTGCAGGTCGCAGTAGCTTACCAAGATGGTTTAAATGGCCCTTGGAAGAGACGTGCAGGTCGCAGTAGCTTAACAAGAAGGTTTAAATGCCCCTTGGAAGAGCGGTGGAGGTCGCAGTAGCTTAACAAGACGGTTTAAATGCCCCTTCGAATAGACCTGCAGGTCACAGTAGCTTAACAATATGGTTTAAATGCCCCTTGGAAGACATGTGCAGTTCGCAGTAGCTTAACAAGATGGTTTAAATGCCCCTTGGAAGTGCGGCGGAGGTCGCAGTAGCTTAACAAGACGGTTTAAATGACCCTTGGAATAGACATGCAGGTCACAGTAGCTTAACAAGACGGTTTAAATGCCCTTTGGAAGAGACATGCAGGTCGCAGCAGCTTAACAAGACTGTTTAAATGCCCCTTGGAAGAAACGTGCAGGTCGCAGTAGCTTAACAAGACGGTTTAAATGCACTTTGGTGGAGACATGTAGGTCGCAGTAGCTTAAGAAGATGGTTTAAATGCCCCATTGAAGAGACGTGCAGGTCGCAGTAGCTTAACAATACGGTTTAAATGCCCCTTGAAAACGTGGTGGAGGTTACAGTAGCTTAACAAGACGGTTTAAATGCCACTTGGAAGAGACGTGCAAGTCGCAGTAGCTTAACAAGACAATTTAAATGCCCCTTGCAAGAGACGTGCAGGTCGCAGTAGCTTAACAAGACGGTTTAAATGCCTCTTGGAAGAGACATGCAGGTCGCAGTAGCTTAACAGGATGGTTTAAATGCCCCTTGGAAGAGACGTGCAGGTCACAGGAGCTTAATAAGACGGTTTAAATGCACTTTGGAAGAGAAATGCAGGTCGCAGCAGCTTAACAAGACTGTTTAAATGCCCCTTGGAAGAAACGTGCAGGTCGCAGTAGCTTAACAAGATGGTTTAAATGCCACTTGGAAGAGCGGTGTAGGTCACAGTAGCTTAACAAGACAGTTTAAATGCCCCTTGGAAGAGACGTGCAGGTCCCAGTAGCTTAACAAGACAGTTTAAATGCCCCTTGGAAGAGACGTGCAGGTCACAGCAGCTTAATAAGATGGTGTAAATGCCCCTTGGAAGAGACTTGCAGGTCACAGTAGCTTAACAAGACGTTTTAAATGTGCCTTGGAAGAGAAGTGCAGGTCGCAATAGCTTAACAAGACAGTTTAAATGCCCCTTGGAAGAGGCTTGCAGGTCGCAGTAGCTTACCAAGACGGTTTAAATGGCCCTTGGAAGAGACGTGCAGGTCGCAGTAGATTAACAAGACGGTTTAAATGCCCATTGGAAGAGCGGTGGAGGTCGCAGTAGCTTAACAAGATGGTTTAAATGCCCCTTGGAAGAGACATGCAGGTCACAGTAGCTTAACAAGATAGTTTAAATGCCCCTTGGAAGAGACGTGCAGGTCGCAGTAGATTAACAAGACGGCTTAAATGCCCTTTGGAAGAGACGTGCAGGTCGCAGTAGCTTAACAAGACATTTTAAATGCCCCTTGGAAGAGACGTGCAGGTCCCAGTAGCTTAACAAGACAGTTTAAATGCCCCTTGGAAGAGACGTGCAGGTCGCAGTAGCTTAATAAGATGGTGTAAATGCCCCTTTGAAGAGACTTGCAGGTCACAGTAGCTTAACAAGACGTTTTAAATGCCCCTTGGAAGAGAAGTGCAGGTCGCAGTAGCTTAACAAGACAGTTTAAATGCCCCTTGGAAGAGGCTTGCAGGTCGCAGTAGCTTACCAAGACGGTTTAAATGGCCCTTGGAAGAGACGTGCAGGTCGCAGTAGCTTAACAAGACGGTTTAAATGCCCATTGGAAGAGCGGTGGAGGTCGCAGTAGCTTAACAAGATGGTTTAAATGCCCCTTGGAAGAGACATGCAGGTCACAGTAGCTTAACAAGACGGTTTAAATGCCCCTTGAAAGAGACGTGCAGGTCGCAGTAGCTTAACAAGATGGTTTAAATGCCCCTTGGAAGAGACGTGCAGGTCGCAGTAGATTAACAAGACGGCTTAAATGCCCTTTGGAAGAGACGTGCAGGTCGCAGTAGCTTAAGAAGACAGTTTAAATGCCCTTGGAAGAGACGTGCAGGTCGCAGTAGCTTAATAAGATGGTTTAAATGCCCCTTGCAAGAGATGTGCAGGTCGCAGTAGCTTAATAAGACGGTTTATATACCCCTTGGTAGAAACGTGCAGGTCACAGTAGCTTAACAAGACGGTTTAAATGCCACTTGGAAGAGAGGTGCAGGTCGCAGTAGCTTAACAAGATGGTTTAAATGCCCCTTGGAAAAGCGGTGGAGGTCGCAGTAGCTAAACAAGACTGTTTAAATGCCCATTGCAAGAGACCTGCAGGTCGCAGTAGCTTAACAAGACGGTTTAAATGCCCCTTGGAAGAGACTTGCAGGTCACAGTAGCTTAAAAAGACGTTTTAAATGCCCCTTGGAAGAGCGATGGAGGTCCCAGTAGCTTTACAAGACAGTTTAAATGCCCCTTGGAAGAGACGTGCAGGTCACAGTAGCTTAATAAGATGGTGTAAATGCCCCTTGGAAGAGACTTGCAGGTCACAGTAGCTTAACAAGACGTTTTAAATGTGCTTTGGAAGAGAAGTGCAGGTCGCAATAGCTTAACAAGACAGTTTAAATGCCCCTTGGAAGAGGCTTGCAGGTCGCAGTAGCTTACCAAGACGGTTTAAATGGCCCTTGGAAGAGACGTGCAGGTCGCAGTAGATTAACAAGACGGTTTAAATGCCCATTGGAAGAGCGGTGGAGGTCGCAGTAGCTTAACAAGATGGTTTAAATGCCCCTTGGAAGAGACATGCAGGTCACAGTAGCTTAACAAGATAGTTTAAATGCCCCTTGGAAGAGACGTGCAGGTCGCAGTAGATTAACAAGACGGCTTAAATGCCCTTTGGAAGAGACGTGCAGGTCGCAGTAGCTTAACAAGACAGTTTAAATGCCCCTTGGAAGAGACGTGCAGGTCCCAGTAGCTTAACAAGACAGTTTAAATGCCCCTTGGAAGAGACGTGCAGGTCGCAGTAGCTTAATAAGATGGTGTAAATGCCCCTTTGAAGAGACTTGCAGGTCACAGTAGCTTAACAAGACGTTTTAAATGCCCCTTGGAAGAGAAGTGCAGGTCGCAGTAGCTTAACAAGACAGTTTAAATGCCCCTTGGAAGAGGCTTGCAGGTCGCAGTAGCTTACCAAGACGGTTTAAATGGCCCTTGGAAGAGACGTGCAGGTCGCAGTAGCTTAACAAGACGGTTTAAATGCCCATTGGAAGAGCGGTGGAGGTCGCAGTAGCTTAACAAGATGGTTTAAATGCCCCTTGGAAGAGACATGCAGGTCACAGTAGCTTAACAAGACGGTTTAAATGCCCCTTGAAAGAGACGTGCAGGTCGCAGTAGCTTAACAAGATGGTTTAAATGCCCCTTGGAAGAGACGTGCAGGTCGCAGTAGATTAACAAGATGGCTTAAATGCCCTTTGGAAGAGACGTGCAGGTCGCAGTAGCTTAACAAGACAGTTTAAATGCCCCTTGGAAGAGACGTGCAGGTAACAGGAGCTTAATAAGACGGTTTTAATGTCCCTTGTAAGAGACGTGCAGGTCGCAGTAGCTTACCATGACGATTTAAATGCCCTTTGGAAGAGACATGCAGGTCGCAGTAGCTTAACAAGACGGTTTAAATGCCCCTTGGAAGAGCGGTGTTGGTCGCAGTAGCTTAACAAGACAGTTTAAATGCCCTTTGGAAGAGAATGCAGGTCGCAGCAGCTTAACAAGACTGTTTAAATGCCGCTTGGAAGAGACGTGCAGGTCGCAGTAGCTTACCAAGACGGTTTAAATGCCCCTTGGTAGATACATGCAGGTCGCAGTATCTTAACAAGAAGGTTCAAATGCCCCATTGAAGAGACGTGCAGGTCGCAGTAGCTTAACAAGACGGTTTAATTGCCCCTTGGAAAAGTGGTGGAGGTTACAGTAGCTTACCAAGATGGTTTAAATGCCCTTTGGAAGAGACGTGCAAGTCGCAGTAGCTTAACAAGACGACTTAAATGCCCCCTGCAAGAGACTTGCAGGTCGCAGTAGCTTAACAAGACGGTTTAAATGCCCCTTGGAAGACACATGCAGGTCACAGGATCTTAATAAGACAGTTTAAATGTCCCTTGGAAGAGACGTCCAGGTCGCAGTAGCTTAAAAAGACGGTTTAAATGGCCCTTGGAAGAGACGTGCAGGTCGCAGTAGCTTAACAAGACGGTTTAAATGCCCCTTCGAATAGACATGCAGGTCACAGTAGCTTAACAAGACAGTTTAAATGCCCCTTGGAAGAGACGTGCAGTTCGCAGTAGCATAATAAGATGGTTTAAATGCCACTTGCAAGAGACGTGCAGGTCGCAGTAGCTTAATAAGAACGTTTAAATGCCCCTTGGTAGAAACGTGCAGGTCGCAGTAGCTTAACAAGACGGTTTAAATACCCCTTGGAAGAGCGATGGAGGTCGCAGTAGCTTAACAAGACAGTTTAAATGCCCCTTGGAAGAGACGTGCAGGTCGCAGTAGCTTAATAAGATGGTTTAAATGCCCCTTGGAAGAGACTTGCAGGTCACAGTAGCTTAACAAGACGGTTTAAATGCCCCTTGGAAGAGACATGCACGTCGCAGTAGCTTAACAAGACGGTTTAAATGCCCCTCAGAAGAGGCTTGCAGGTCGCAGTAGCTTACCAAGATGGTTTAAATGCCCCTTGGAAAAGACGTGCAGGTCGCAGTAGCTTAACAAGATGGTTTAAATGCCCCCTGGAAGAGCGGTGCAGGTCGCAGTAGCTTAACAAGGCGGTTTAAATGCCCATTGGAAAAGACGTGAAGGTCGCAGTAGCTTAACAAGATTGTTTAATTGCCCCTTGGAAGAGACGTGCAGGTTGCAGTAGCTTAACAAGACAGTTTAAATGCCCTTTGGAAGAGGCTTGCAGGTCGCAGTAGCTTACCAAGATGGTTTAAATGGCCCTTGGAATAGACGAGCAGGTCGCAGTAGCTTAACAAGACGGTTTAAATGCCCCTTGGAAGAGCGGTGCAGGTCGCAGTAGCTTAACAAGACGGTTTAAATGCCCCTTCGAATAGACCTGCAGGTCACAGTAGCTTAACAAGACGGTTTAAATGCCCCTTGGAAGACATGTGCAGGTCGCAGTAGCTTAACAAGATGGTTTAAATGCCCCTTGGAAGAGCGGTGGAGGTAGCAGTAGCTTAACAAGACAGTTTAAATGCCCCTTGGAAGAGACGTGCAGGTCGCAGTAGCTTAATAAGATGGTTTAAATGCCCCTTGGAAGAGACTTGCAGGTCACAGTAGCTTAACAAGACGGTTTAAATGCCCCTTGGAAGAGACGTGCAGGTCGCAGTAGCTTAACAAGACGGTTTAAATGCTCCTCAGAAGAGGCTTTCAGGTCGCAGTAGCTTACCAAGATGGTTTAAATGCCCCTTGGAAAAGACGTGCAGGTCGCAGTAGCTTAACAAGATGGTTTAAATGCCCCTTGGAAGAGCGTTGGAGGTCGCAGTAGCTTAACAAGACGGTTTAAATGCCCATTGGAAAAGACGTGAAGGTCGCAGTAGCTTAACAAGATTGTTTAAATGCCCCTTGGAAGAGACGTGCAGGTTGCAGTAGCTTAACAAGACAGTTTAAATGCCCTTTGGAAGAGGCTTGCAGGTCGCAGTAGCTTACCAAGATGGTTTAAATGGCCCTTGGAAGAGACGTGCAGGTCGCAGTAGCTTAACAAGAAGGTTTAAATGCCCCTTGGAAGAGCGGTGGAGGTCGCAGTAGCTTAACAAGACGGTTTAAATGCCCCTTCGAATAGACCTGCAGGTCACAGTAGCTTAACAATATGGTTTAAATGCCCCTTGGAAGACATGTGCAGTTCGCAGTAGCTTAACAAGATGGTTTAAATGCCCCTTGGAAGTGCGGCGGAGGTCGCAGTAGCTTAACAAGACGGTTTAAATGACCCTTGGAATAGACATGCAGGTCACAGTAGCTTAACAAGACGGTTTAAATGCCCTTTGGAAGAGACATGCAGGTCGCAGCAGCTTAACAAGACTGTTTAAATGCCCCTTGGAAGAAACGTGCAGGTCGCAGTAGCTTAACAAGACGGTTTAAATGCACTTTGGTGGAGACATGTAGGTCGCAGTAGCTTAAGAAGATGGTTTAAATGCCCCATTGAAGAGACGTGCAGGTCGCAGTAGCTTAACAATACGGTTTAAATGCCCCTTGAAAACGTGGTGGAGGTTACAGTAGCTTAACAAGACGGTTTAAATGCCACTTGGAAGAGACGTGCAAGTCGCAGTAGCTTAACAAGACAATTTAAATGCCCCTTGCAAGAGACGTGCAGGTCGCAGTAGCTTAACAAGACGGTTTAAATGCCTCTTGGAAGAGACATGCAGGTCGCAGTAGCTTAACAGGATGGTTTAAATGCCCCTTGGAAGAGACGTGCAGGTCACAGGAGCTTAATAAGACGGTTTAAATGCACTTTGGAAGAGAAATGCAGGTCGCAGCAGCTTAACAAGACTGTTTAAATGCCCCTTGGAAGAAACGTGCAGGTCGCAGTAGCTTAACAAGATGGTTTAAATGCCACTTGGAAGAGCGGTGTAGGTCACAGTAGCTTAACAAGACAGTTTAAATGCCCCTTGGAAGAGACGTGCAGGTCCCAGTAGCTTAACAAGACAGTTTAAATGCCCCTTGGAAGAGACGTGCAGGTCACAGTAGCTTAATAAGATGGTGTAAATGCCCCTTGGAAGAGACTTGCAGGTCACAGTAGCTTAACAAGACGTTTTAAATGTGCCTTGGAAGAGAAGTGCAGGTCGCAATAGCTTAACAAGACAGTTTAAATGCCCCTTGGAAGAGGCTTGCAGGTCGCAGTAGCTTACCAAGACGGTTTAAATGGCCCTTGGAAGAGACGTGCAGGTCGCAGTAGATTAACAAGACGGTTTAAATGCCCATTGGAAGAGCGGTGGAGGTCGCAGTAGCTTAACAAGATGGTTTAAATGCCCCTTGGAAGAGACATGCAGGTCACAGTAGCTTAACAAGATAGTTTAAATGCCCCTTGGAAGAGACGTGCAGGTCGCAGTAGATTAACAAGACGGCTTAAATGCCCTTTGGAAGAGACGTGCAGGTCGCAGTAGCTTAACAAGACATTTTAAATGCCCCTTGGAAGAGACGTGCAGGTCCCAGTAGCTTAACAAGACAGTTTAAATGCCCCTTGGAAGAGACGTGCAGGTCGCAGTAGCTTAATAAGATGGTGTAAATGCCCCTTTGAAGAGACTTGCAGGTCACAGTAGCTTAACAAGACGTTTTAAATGCCCCTTGGAAGAGAAGTGCAGGTCGCAGTAGCTTAACAAGACAGTTTAAATGCCCCTTGGAAGAGGCTTGCAGGTCGCAGTAGCTTACCAAGACGGTTTAAATGGCCCTTGGAAGAGACGTGCAGGTCGCAGTAGCTTAACAAGACGGTTTAAATGCCCATTGGAAGAGCGGTGGAGGTCGCAGTAGCTTAACAAGATGGTTTAAATGCCCCTTGGAAGAGACATGCAGGTCACAGTAGCTTAACAAGACGGTTTAAATGCCCCTTGAAAGAGACGTGCAGGTCGCAGTAGCTTAACAAGATGGTTTAAATGCCCCTTGGAAGAGACGTGCAGGTCGCAGTAGATTAACAAGACGGCTTAAATGCCCTTTGGAAGAGACGTGCAGGTCGCAGTAGCTTAACAAGACAGTTTAAATGCCCTTGGAAGAGACGTGCAGGTCGCAGTAGCTTAATAAGATGGTTTAAATGCCCCTTGCAAGAGATGTGCAGGTCGCAGTAGCTTAATAAGACGGTTTATATACCCCTTGGTAGAAACGTGCAGGTCACAGTAGCTTAACAAGACGGTTTAAATGCCACTTGGAAGAGACGTGCAGGTCGCAGTAGCTTAACAAGATGGTTTAAATGCCCCTTGGAAAAGCGGTGGAGGTCGCAGTAGCTAAACAAGACTGTTTAAATGCCCATTGCAAGAGACCTGCAGGTCGCAGTAGCTTAACAAGACGGTTTAAATGCCCCTTGGAAGAGACTTGCAGGTCACAGTAGCTTAAAAAGACGTTTTAAATGCCCCTTGGAAGAGCGATGGAGGTCCCAGTAGCTTTACAAGACAGTTTAAATGCCCCTTGGAAGAGACGTGCAGGTCACAGTAGCTTAATAAGATGGTGTAAATGCCCCTTGGAAGAGACTTGCAGGTCACAGTAGCTTAACAAGACGTTTTAAATGTGCTTTGGAAGAGAAGTGCAGGTCGCAATAGCTTAACAAGACAGTTTAAATGCCCCTTGGAAGAGTCTTGCAGGTCGCAGTAGCTTACCAAGACGGTTTAAATGGCCCTTGGAAGAGACGTGCAGGTCGCAGTAGATTAACAAGACGGTTTAAATGCCCATTGGAAGAGCGGTGGAGGTCGCAGTAGCTTAACAAGATGGTTTAAATGCCCCTTGGAAGAGACATGCAGGTCACAGTAGCTTAACAAGATAGTTTAAATGCCCCTTGGAAGAGACGTGCAGGTCGCAGTAGATTAACAAGACGGCTTAAATGCCCTTTGGAAGAGACGTGCAGGTCGCAGTAGCTTAACAAGACAGTTTAAATGCCCCTTGGAAGAGACGTGCAGGTCCCAGTAGCTTAACAAGACAGTTTAAATGCCCCTTGGAAGAGACGTGCAGGTCGCAGTAGCTTAATAAGATGGTGTAAATGCCCCTTTGAAGAGACTTGCAGGTCACAGTAGCTTAACAAGACGTTTTAAATGCCCCTTGGAAGAGAAGTGCAGGTCGCAGTAGCTTAACAAGACAGTTTAAATGCCCCTTGGAAGAGGCTTGCAGGTCGCAGTAGCTTACCAAGACGGTTTAAATGGCCCTTGGAAGAGACGTGCAGGTCGCAGTAGCTTAACAAGACGGTTTAAATGCCCATTGGAAGAGCGGTGGAGGTCGCAGTAGCTTAACAAGATGGTTTAAATGCCCCTTGGAAGAGACATGCAGGTCACAGTAGCTTAACAAGACGGTTTAAATGCCCCTTGAAAGAGACGTGCAGGTCGCAGTAGCTTAACAAGATGGTTTAAATGCCCCTTGGAAGAGACGTGCAGGTCGCAGTAGATTAACAAGATGGCTTAAATGCCCTTTGGAAGAGACGTGCAGGTCGCAGTAGCTTAACAAGACAGTTTAAATGCCCTTGGAAGAGACGTGCAGGTCGCAGTAGCTTAATAAGATGGTTTAAATGCCCCTTGCAAGAGATGTGCAGGTCGCAGTAGCTTAATAAGACGGTTTATATACCCCTTGGTAGAAACGTGCAGGTCACAGTAGCTTAACAAGACGGTTTAAATGCCACTTGGAAGAGAGGTGCAGGTCGCAGTAGCTTAACAAGATGGTTTAAATGCCCCTTGGAAAAGCGGTGGAGGTCGCAGTAGCTAAACAAGACTGTTTAAATGCCCATTGCAAGAGACCTGCAGGTCGCAGTAGCTTAACAAGACAGTTTAAATGCCCCTTGGAAGAGACTTGCAGGTCACAGTAGCTTAAAAAGACGTTTTAAATGCCCCTTGGAAGAGCGATGGAGGTCGCAGTAGCTTAACAAGACGGTTTAAATACCCCTTGGAAGAAACGTGCAGGTCACAGGATCTTAATAAGACGGTTTAAATGCCCTTTGGAAGAGACATGCAGGTCGCAGCAGCTTAACAAGACTGTTTAAATGCCCCTTGGAAGAGACGTGCAGGTCGCAGTAGCTTAACAAGACGGTTTAAATGCACTTTGGTGGAGACATGTAGGTCGCAGTAGCTTAAGAAGATGGTTTAAATGCCCCATTGAAGAGACGTGCAGGTCGCAGTAGCTTAACAATACGGTTTAAATGCCCCTTGAAAACGTGGTGGAGGTTACAGTAGCTTAACAAGACGGTTTAAATGCCACTTGGAAGAGACGTGCAAGTCGCAGTAGCTTAACAAGACAATTTAAATGCCCCTTGCAAGAGACGTGCAGGTCGCAGTAGCTTAACAAGACGGTTTAAATGCCTCTTGGAAGAGACATGCAGGTCGCAGTAGCTTAACAGGATGGTTTAAATGCCCCTTGGAAGAGACGTGCAGGTCACAGGAGCTTAATAAGACGGTTTAAATGCACTTTGGAAGAGAAATGCAGGTCGCAGCAGCTTAACAAGACTGTTTAAATGCCCCTTGGAAGAAACGTGCAGGTCGCAGTAGCTTAACAAGATGGTTTAAATGCCACTTGGAAGAGCGGTGTAGGTCACAGTAGCTTAACAAGACAGTTTAAATGCCCCTTGGAAGAGACGTGCAGGTCCCAGTAGCTTAACAAGACAGTTTAAATGCCCCTTGGAAGAGACGTGCAGGTCACAGTAGCTTAATAAGATGGTGTAAATGCCCCTTGGAAGAGACTTGCAGGTCACAGTAGCTTAACAAGACGTTTTAAATGTGCCTTGGAAGAGAAGTGCAGGTCGCAATAGCTTAACAAGACAGTTTAAATGCCCCTTGGAAGAGGCTTGCAGGTCGCAGTAGCTTACCAAGACGGTTTAAATGGCCCTTGGAAGAGACGTGCAGGTCGCAGTAGATTAACAAGACGGTTTAAATGCCCATTGGAAGAGCGGTGGAGGTCGCAGTAGCTTAACAAGATGGTTTAAATGCCCCTTGGAAGAGACATGCAGGTCACAGTAGCTTAACAAGATAGTTTAAATGCCCCTTGGAAGAGACGTGCAGGTCGCAGTAGATTAACAAGACGGCTTAAATGCCCTTTGGAAGAGACGTGCAGGTCGCAGTAGCTTAACAAGACATTTTAAATGCCCCTTGGAAGAGACGTGCAGGTCCCAGTAGCTTAACAAGACAGTTTAAATGCCCCTTGGAAGAGACGTGCAGGTCGCAGTAGCTTAATAAGATGGTGTAAATGCCCCTTTGAAGAGACTTGCAGGTCACAGTAGCTTAACAAGACGTTTTAAATGCCCCTTGGAAGAGAAGTGCAGGTCGCAGTAGCTTAACAAGACAGTTTAAATGCCCCTTGGAAGAGGCTTGCAGGTCGCAGTAGCTTACCAAGACGGTTTAAATGGCCCTTGGAAGAGACGTGCAGGTCGCAGTAGCTTAACAAGACGGTTTAAATGCCCATTGGAAGAGCGGTGGAGGTCGCAGTAGCTTAACAAGATGGTTTAAATGCCCCTTGGAAGAGACATGCAGGTCACAGTAGCTTAACAAGACGGTTTAAATGCCCCTTGAAAGAGACGTGCAGGTCGCAGTAGCTTAACAAGATGGTTTAAATGCCCCTTGGAAGAGACGTGCAGGTCGCAGTAGATTAACAAGACGGCTTAAATGCCCTTTGGAAGAGACGTGCAGGTCGCAGTAGCTTAACAAGACAGTTTAAATGCCCTTGGAAGAGACGTGCAGGTCGCAGTAGCTTAATAAGATGGTTTAAATGCCCCTTGCAAGAGATGTGCAGGTCGCAGTAGCTTAATAAGACGGTTTATATACCCCTTGGTAGAAACGTGCAGGTCACAGTAGCTTAACAAGACGGTTTAAATGCCACTTGGTAGAGACGTGCAGGTCGCAGTAGCTTAACAAGATGGTTTAAATGCCCCTTGGAAAAGCGGTGGAGGTCGCAGTAGCTAAACAAGACTGTTTAAATGCCCATTGCAAGAGACCTGCAGGTCGCAGTAGCTTAACAAGACGGTTTAAATGCCCCTTGGAAGAGACTTGCAGGTCACAGTAACTTAAAAAGACGTTTTAAATGCCCCTTGGAAGAGCGATGGAGGTCCCAGTAGCTTTACAAGACAGTTTAAATGCCCCTTGGAAGAGACGTGCAGGTCACAGTAGCTTAATAAGATGGTGTAAATGCCCCTTGGAAGAGACTTGCAGGTCACAGTAGCTTAACAAGACGTTTTAAATGTGCTTTGGAAGAGAAGTGCAGGTCGCAATAGCTTAACAAGACAGTTTAAATGCCCCTTGGAAGAGGCTTGCAGGTCGCAGTAGCTTACCAAGACGGTTTAAATGGCCCTTGGAAGAGACGTGCAGGTCGCAGTAGATTAACAAGACGGTTTAAATGCCCATTGGAAGAGCGGTGGAGGTCGCAGTAGCTTAACAAGATGGTTTAAATGCCCCTTGGAAGAGACATGCAGGTCACAGTAGCTTAACAAGATAGTTTAAATGCCCCTTGGAAGAGACGTGCAGGTCGCAGTAGATTAACAAGACGGCTTAAATGCCCTTTGGAAGAGACGTGCAGGTCGCAGTAGCTTAACAAGACAGTTTAAATGCCCCTTGGAAGAGACGTGCAGGTCCCAGTAGCTTAACAAGACAGTTTAAATGCCCCTTGGAAGAGACGTGCAGGTCGCAGTAGCTTAATAAGATGGTGTAAATGCCCCTTTGAAGAGACTTGCAGGTCACAGTAGCTTAACAAGACGTTTTAAATGCCCCTTGGAAGAGAAGTGCAGGTCGCAGTAGCTTAACAAGACAGTTTAAATGCCCCTTGGAAGAGGCTTGCAGGTCGCAGTAGCTTACCAAGACGGTTTAAATGGCCCTTGGAAGAGACGTGCAGGTCGCAGTAGCTTAACAAGACGGTTTAAATGCCCATTGGAAGAGCGGTGGAGGTCGCAGTAGCTTAACAAGATGGTTTAAATGCCCCTTGGAAGAGACATGCAGGTCACAGTAGCTTAACAAGACGGTTTAAATGCCCCTTGAAAGAGACGTGCAGGTCGCAGTAGCTTAACAAGATGGTTTAAATGCCCCTTGGAAGAGACGTGCAGGTCGCAGTAGATTAACAAGATGGCTTAAATGCCCTTTGGAAGAGACGTGCAGGTCGCAGTAGCTTAACAAGACAGTTTAAATGCCCTTGGAAGAGACGTGCAGGTCGCAGTAGCTTAATAAGATGGTTTAAATGCCCCTTGCAAGAGATGTGCAGGTCGCAGTAGCTTAATAAGACGGTTTATATACCCCTTGGTAGAAACGTGCAGGTCACAGTAGCTTAACAAGACGGTTTAAATGCCACTTGGAAGAGACGTGCAGGTCGCAGTAGCTTAACAAGATGGTTTAAATGCCCCTTGGAAAAGCGGTGGAGGTCGCAGTAGCTAAACAAGACTGTTTAAATGCCCATTGCAAGAGACCTGCAGGTCGCAGTAGCTTAACAAGACGGTTTAAATGCCCCTTGGAAGAGACTTGCAGGTCACAGTAGCTTAAAAAGACGTTTTAAATGCCCCTTGGAAGAGCGATGGAGGTCGCAGTAGCTTAACAAGACGGTTTAAATACCCCTTGGATGAAACGTGCAGGTCACAGGATCTTAATAAGACGGTTTAAATGTCCCTTGGAAAAGACGTGCAGGTCGCAGTAGCTTACCAAGACAGTTTAAATGGCCCTTGGAAGAGACGTGCAGGTCGCAGTAGCTTAACAAGACGGTTTAAATGCCCCTTGGAAGAGACATGCAGGTCGCAGTAGCTTAACAATACAGTTTAAATGCCCCTTAGAAGAGACGCGCAGGTCGCTGTAGCTTAATAAGACCGTTTAAATGCCCCTTGCAAGAGACGTGCAGGTCGCAGTAGCTTAATAAGATGGTTTAAATGCCACTTGGAAGAGACGTGCAGGACGCAGTAGCTTAACAAGATGGTTTAAATGCCCCTTGGAAGAGCGTTGGAGGTCGCATTAGCTTAACAAGACGTTTTAAATGCCCATTGGAAGAGACATGCAGGTCGCAGTAGCTTAATAAGACGGTTTAAATGCCCCTTGGAAGAGACATGCTGGTCGCAGTAGCTTAACAAGACGGTTTAAATGCCCCTTAGAAGAGACGTGCAGGTCGCAGTAGCTTAAAAAGACGGTTTAAATGCCCTTTGGAAGAGACATGCAGGTCGCAGCAGCTTAACAAGACTGTTTAAATGCCCCTTGGAAGAGACGTGCAGGTCGCAGTAGCTTAACAAAACGGTTTAAATGCACCTTGATAGAGACATGCAGGTCGCAGTAGCTTAACAAGATGGTTTAAATGCCCCTTGGAAGAGCGGTGGAGGTTGCCGAAGCTTAACAAGACAGATTAAATGCCCCTTGGAAGAGACGTGCAGCTCACAGGAGCTTAATAAGACGGTTTAAATGCCCCTTGAAAAAGTGGTGGAGGTTACAGTAGCTTATCAAGACGGTTTAAATGCCCCTTGGAAATGACGTGAAAGTCGCAGTAGCTTAACAAGACAATTTAAATGCCCCTTGCAAGAGACGTGCAGGTCGCAGTAGCTTAACAAGACGTTTAAATGACCCTTGGAAGAGACGTGCAGGTCGCAGTAGCTTAACAAGATGGTTTAAATGCCCCTTGGAAGAGCGGTGGAGGTTGCCGAAGCTTAACAAGACAGTTTAAATGCCCCTTGGAAGAGACGTGCAGGTCACAGGAGCTTAATAAGACGGTTTAAATGTCCCTTGGAAGAGACGTGCAGGTCGCAGTAGCTTAACTAGACGGTTTAAATGCCCCTTGGAAGAGAAGTGCAGGTCGCAGTAGCTTATCAAGACGGTTTAAATGCCACTTGGAAGAGCGGTGTAGGTCACAGTAGCTTAACAAGACAGTTTAAATGCCCCTTGGAAGAGACGTGCAGGTCGCAGTACCTTAATAAGATGGTTTAAATGCCCCTTGCAAGAGATGTGCAGGTCGCAGTAGCTTAATAAGACGGTTTAAATGCCCCTTGCTAGAAACGTGCAGGTCACAGGAGCTTAACAAGACGGTTTAAATGCCACTTGGAAGAGCGGTGTAGGTCACAGTAGCTTAACAAGACAGTTTAAATGCCCCTTGGAAGAAACGTGCAGGTCGCAGTACCTTAATAAGATGGTTTAAATGCCACTTGGAAGAGACGTGCAGGTCACAGTAGCTTAACAAGATGGTTTAAATGCCCCTTGGAAAAGCGGTGGAGGTCGCAGTAGCTTAACAAGACGGTTTAAATGCCCATTGGAAGAGAACTGCAGGTCGCAGTAGCTTAACAAGACGGTTTAAATGCCCCTTGGAAGAGACGTGCAGGTCGCAGTAGCTTAAAAAGACGGTTTAAATGCCCCTTGGAAGAGCGGTGGAGGTCGCAGTAGCTTAACAAGACTGTTTAAATGCCCATTGTAAGTGCGGTGGAGGTCGCAATAGCTTAACAAGACGGTTTAAATGCCCCGTGGAAGAAACGTGCAGGTCACAGGATCTTAATAAGACAGTTTAAATGTCCCTTGGAAGAGACGTGCAGGTCGCAGTAGCTTACCAAGACAGTTTAAATGGCCCTTGGAAGAGACGTGCAGGTCGCAGTAGCTTAACAAGACTGTTTAAATGCCCCTTGGAAGAGCGGTGGAGGTCGCAGAAGCTTAACAAGACAGTTTAAATGCCCCTTGGAAGAGACGTGCAGGTCACAGGAGCTTAATAAGACGGTTTAAATGTCCCTTGGAAGAGACGTGCAGGTTGCAGTAGCTTAACAAGACGGTTTAAATGCCCCTTGGAAGAGATGTGCAGGTCGCAGTAGCTTAACAAGATAGTTTAAATGCCCCTTGGAAGAGCGGTGGAGGTCGCAGAAGCTTAACAAGACAGTTTAAATGTCTCTTGGAAGAGACGTGCAGGTCGCAGTAGCTTACCAAGACGATTTAAATGCCCTTTGGAAGAGACATGCAGGTCGCAGGAGCTTAACAAGACGGTTTAAATGCCCCTTGGAAGAGCGGTGTAGGTTGCAGTAGCTTAACAAGACAGTTTAAATGCCCTTTGGAAGAGACATGCAGGTCGCAGCAGCTTAACAAGACTGTTTAAATGCCGCTTGGAAGAGACGTGCAGGTCGCAGTAGCTTACCAAGACGGTTTAAATGCCCCTGGGTAGAGACATTCAGGTCGCAGTATCTTAACAAGAAGGTTCAAATGCCCCATTGAAGAGACGTGCAGGTCGCAGTAGCTTAACAAGACGGTTTAATTGCCCCTTGGAAAAGTGGTGGAGGTTACAGTAGCTTAGCAAGATGGTTTAAATGCCCTTTGGAAGAGACGTGCAAGTCGCAGTAGCTTAACAATACGATTTAAATGCCCCCTGGAAGAGACTTGCAGGTCGCAGTGGCTTAACAAGACGGTTTAAATGCCACTTGGAAGAGACGTGCAGGTCGCAGTCGCTTAACAAGACAGTTTAAATATCCCTTGGAAGAGCGTTGGAGGTCGCAGAAGCTAAACAAGACAGTTTAAATGCCCCTTGGAAGAGACGTGCAGGTCACAGGATCTTAATAAGACAGTTTAAATGTCCCTTGGAAGAGACGTGCAGGTCGCAGTAGCTTAACAAGACTGTTTAAATGCCCCTTGGAAGAGCGGTGGAGGTCGCAGAAGCTTAACAAGACAGTTTAAATGCCCCTTGGAAGAGACGTGCAGGTCACAGGAGCTTAATAAGACGGTTTAAATGTCCCTTGGAAGAGACGTGCAGGTCGCAGTAGCTTAACTAGACGGTTTAAATGCCCCTTGGAAGAGACGTGCAGGTCGTAGTAGCTTAACAAGACGGTTTAAATGCCACTTGGAAGAGCGGTGTAGGTCACTGTAGCTTAACAAGACAGTTTAAATGCCCCTTGGAAGAGACGTGCAGGTCGCAGTACCTTAATAAGATGGTTTAAATGCCCCTTGCAAGAGATGTGCAGGTCGCAGTAGCTTAATAAGACGGTTTAAATGCCCCTTGGTAGAAACGTGCAGGTCACAGGAGCTTAACAAGACGGTTTAAATGCCACTTGGAAGAGCGGTGTAGGTCACAGTAGCTTAACAAGACAGTTTAAATGCCCCTTGGAAGAAACGTGCAGGTCGCAGTACCTTAATAAGATGGTTTAAATGCCACTTGGAAGAGACGTGCAGGTCGCAGTAGCTTAACAAGATGGTTTAAATGCCCCTTGGAAAAGCGTTGGAGGTCGCAGTAGCTTAACAAGACGGTTTAAATGCCCATTGGAAGAGACGTGCAGGTCGCAGTAGCTTAACAAGACGGTTTAAATGCCCCTTGGAAGAGACGTGCAGGTCGCAGTAGCTTAAAAAGACGGTTTAAATGCCCCTTGGAAGAGCGGTGGAGGTCGCAGTAGCTTAACAAGACTGTTTAAATGCCCATTGTAAGTGCGGTGGAGGTCGCAATAGCTTAACAAGACGGTTTAAATGCCCCTTGGAAGAAACGTGCAGGTCACAGGATCTTAATAAGACAGTTTAAATGTCCCTTGGAAGAGACGTGCAGGTCGCAGTAGCTTACCAAGACAGTTTAAATGGCCCTTGGAAGAGAAGTGCAGGTCACAGTAGCTTAACAAGATGGCTTAAATGCCCCTTGGAAGAGACTTGCAGGTCGCAGTGGCTTAACAAGACGGTTTAAATGCCACTTGGAAGAGACGTGCAGGTCGCAGTCGCTTAACAAGACAGTTTATATATCCCTTGGAAGAGCGTTGGAGGTCGCAGAAGCTTAACAAGACAGTTTAAATGCCACTTGGAAGAGACGTGCAGGTCACAGGATCTTAATAAGACGGTTTAAATGTCCCTTGGAAGAGACGTGCAGGTCGCAGTAGCTTAACAAGACGGTTTAAATGCCCCTTGGAAGAGACGTGCAGGTCGCAGTAGCTTAACAAGATGGCTTAAATGCCCCTTGGAAGAGACATGCAGGTCGCATTAGCTTAACAAGTCGGTTTAAATGCCCCTTGGAAGAGAAGTGCAGGTCGCAGTAGCTTAACAAGATGGTTTAAATGCCCCTTGGAAATGTGGTGGAGGTTACAGTAGCTTAACAAGATGGTTTAAATGCCCCTTGGAAGAGACGTGCAGGTTGCAGTAGCTTAATAAGACAGTTTAAATGCCCCTTGAAAGAGACGTGCAGGTCGCTGTAGCTTAATAAGACGGTTTAAATGCCCCTTGCAAGAGACGTGCAGGTCACAGTAGCTTAAAAAAACAGTTTAAATGCCACTTGGAAGAGATGTGCAGGTCGCAGTAGCTTAACAAGATGGTTTAAATGCCCCTTGGAAGAGCGGTGGAGGTCGCATTAGCTTAAGAAGACGGTTAAAATGCCCATTGGAAGAGAGGTGCAGGTCGCAGTAGCTTAATGAGTCGATTTAAATGTCCCTTGGAAGAGACTTGTAGGTCGCAGTAGCTTAACAAAACGGTTTAAATGCCCCTTGGAAGAGACGTGCAGGTCGCAGTAGCTTAACAAGACGGTTTAAATGCCCCTCAGAAGAGGCTTGCAGGTCGCAGTAGCTTACCAAGATGGTTTAAATGCCCCTTGGAAAAGACGTGGAGGTCGCAGTAGCTTAACAAGACGGTTTAAATGCCCCTTGGAAAAGACGTGAAGGTCGCAGTAGCTTAACAAGATGGTTTAAATGCCCCTTGAAAGAGACGTGCAGGTGGCAGTAGCTTAACAAGACAGTTTAAATGACAGTTGGAAGAGGCTTGCAGGTCGCAGTAGCTTACCAAGATGGTTTAAATGGCCCTTGGAAGAGACGTGCAGGTCGCAGTAGCTTAAAAAGACGGTTTAAATGCCCCTTGGAAGAGCGGTGGAGGTCGCAGTAGCTTAACAAGAAGGTTTAAATGCCCCTTGGAAGAGACATGCAGGTCACAGTAGCTTAACAAGACGGTTTAAATGCCCCTTCGAAGAGACGTGCAGGTCCCAGTAGCTTAACAAGATGGTTTAAATGCCCCTTGGAAGAGACGTGCAGGTCGCAGTAGATTAACAAGACGGTTTAAATGCCCTTTGGAAGAGACGTGCAGGTCGCATTAGCTTAACAAGACAGTTTAAATGCCCCTTGGAAGAGACGTGCAGGTCGCAATAGCTTAATAAGATAGTTTAAATGCCCCTTACAAGAGACGTGCAGGTCGCAGTAGCTTAATAGGACGGTTTAAATGCCCCTTGGTAGAAACGTGCAGGTCACAGTAGCTTAACAAGACGGTTTAAATGCCACTTGGAAGAGACGTGCAGGTCGCAGTAGCTTAACAAGATGGTTTAAATGCCCCTTGGAAGAGCGGTGGAGGTCGAAGTAGCTTAACAAGACGGTTTAAATGCCCATTGGAAGAGACCTGCAGGTCGCAGTAGCTTAACAAGACGGTTTAAATGCCCCTTGGAAGAGACGTGCAGGTCGCAGTAGCTTAATAAGACTGTTTTAATGCCCCTTGGAAGAGCGGTGGAGGTCGCAGTAGCTTAACAAGACGGTTTAAATGCCCCTTCGAATAGACATGCAGGTCACAGTAGCTTAACAAGACGGTTTAAATGCCCCTTGGAAGAGATGTGCAGGTCGCAGTAGCTTAACAAGATGGTTTAAATGCCCCTTGGAAAAGACATGCAGGTCGCAGTAGCTTAACAAGACAGTTTAAATGCCCCTTGCAAGAGACGTGCAGGTCGCAGTAGCTTAATAAGAACGTTTAAATGCCCCTTGGTAGAAACGTGCAGGTCGCAGTAGCTTAATAACATTGGTTTAAATGCCCCTTGGAAAAGGCTTGCAGGTCGCAGTAGCTTAACAAGATGGTTTAAATGCCCCTTGGAAGAGCGGTGGAGGTCGCAGTAGCTTAACAAGACGATTTAAATGCCCCTTGGAAAAGACGTGAAGGTCACAGTAGCTTAACAAGATTGTTCAAATGCCCCTTGGAAGAGACGTTCAGGTCGCAGTAGCTTAACAAGACAGTTTAAATGCCCGTTGGAAGAGGCTTGCAGGTCGCAGTAGCTTAAGAAGACAGTTTAAATGCCCCTTGGAAGAGATGTGCAGGTCGCAGTAGCTTAACAAGATGGTTTAAATGCCCCTTGGAAGAGACATGCAGGTCGCAGTAGCTTAACAAGATGGTGTAAATGCCCCTTGGAAGAGACGTGCAGGTCGCAGTAGCTTAACAAGACGGTTTAAGTGCCCTTTGGAAGAGACGTGCAGGTCGCATTAGCTTAACAAGATGGTTTACATGACCCTTGGAAGAGACGTGCAAGTCGCAGTAGCTTAACTAGACGATTTAAATGCCCTTGGAAGAGACGTGCAGGTCGCAGTAGCTTACCAAGACGGTTTAAATGCCCCTTGGTAGAGACATGCAGGTCGCAGTATCTTAACAAGAAGGTTCAAATGCCCCATTGAAGAGACGTGCAGGTCGCAGTAGCTTAATAAGACAGTTTCATTGCCCCTTTGAAAAGTGCTGGAGGTTACAGTAGCTTAGCAAGATCGTTTAAATGCCCTTTGGAAGAGACGTGCAGGTCGCAGTAGCTTAACAAGACGGTTTAAATGCCCCTTGGAAGAGACATGCAGGTCGCAGTAGCCTAACAAGACAGTTTAAATATCCATTGGAAGAGAGGTGCAGGTCGCAGTAGGTTAATAAGACGGTTTAAATGCCCCTTGGAAGAGTCGTGCAGGTCGCAGTAGCTTAACAAGATGGTTTAAATTCCCCTTGGAAATGTGGTGGAGGTTACAGTAGCTTAACAAGACGGTTTAAATGCCCCTTGGAAGAGACGTGCAGGTCGCAGTAGCTTAATAAGACAGTTTAAATGCCCCTTGGAAGAGACGTGCAGGTCTCTGTAGCTTAATAAGGTGGTTTAAATGCCCCTTGCAAGAGACATGCAGGTCACAGTAGCTTAACAAAACGGTTTAAATGCCACTTGGAAGAGATGTGCAGGTCGCAGTAGCTTAACAAGATGGTCTAAATGCCCCTTGGAAGAGCGCTTGAGGTCGAATTAGCTTAACAAGACGGCTTAAATGCCCATTGGAAGAGAGGTGCAGGTCGCAGTAGCTTAATAAGACGGTTTAAATGCCCCTTGGAAGAGACATGCAGGTCGCAGTAGCTTAACAAGACGGTTTAAATGCCCCTTGGAAGAGACGTGCAGGTAGCAGTAGCTTAACAAGATGGTTTAAATGCCCCTTGGAAGAGACATGCAGTTCGCAGTAGCTTAACAAGACGGTTTAAATGCCCCTTGGAAGAGCGGTGGAGGTCGCATTAGCTTAACAAGACAGTTTAAATGCCCATTGGAAGAGAGGTGCAGGTCGCAGTAGCTTAATAAGACTGTTTAAATGACCCTTGGAAGAGACTTGCAGGTCGCAGTAGCTTAACAAGATGGTTTAAATGCCCCTTGGAAGAGACATGCAGGTCGCAGTAGCTTAACAAGGCGGTTTAAATGCCATTTGGAAGAGCGGTGTAGGTCACAGTAGCTTAACAAGACAGTTTAAATGACCCTTGTAAGAGACGTGCAGGTCGCAGTAGCTTAACAAGACAGTTTAAATGCGCCTTGGAAGAGACGTGCAGGTCGCAGTAGCTTAATAAGATGGTTTAAATGCCCCTTGGAAGAGGCTTGCAGGTCGCAGTAACTTACCAAGACGGTTTAAATCGCCCTTGGAAGAGACGTGCAGGTCGCAGTAGCTTAACAAGACGGTTTAAATGCCCCTTGGAAGAGCTGTGGAAGTCGCAGTAGCTTAACAAGACGGTTTAAATGCCCATTGGAAGAGACGTGCAGGTCGCAGTAGCTTAGCAAGACAGTTTAAATGCCCCTTGGAAGAGACGTGAAGGTCGCAGTAGCTTAATAAGACGGTTTAAATGCCCTTTGGAAGAGACGTGCAGGTCGCAGTAACTTAACAAGACAGTTTAAATGCCCCTTGGAAGAGACGTGAAGGTCGCAGTAGCTTAATAAGACGGTTTAAATTACCCTTGCAAGTGACGTGCAGGTCGCAGTAGCTTAATAAGACGGTTTAAATGCCCCTTAGAAGAGACGTGCAGGTCGCAGTAGCTTAAAAAGATGGTTTAAATGCCCTTTGGAAGAGACATGCAGGTCGCAGCAGCTTAACAAGACTGTTAAAATGCCACATGGAAGAGACGTGCATGTCGCAGTAGCTTAACAAGAGGGTTAAAATGCACCTTGGTAGAGACATGCAGGTCGCAGTAGCTTAACAATACGGTTTAAATGCCCCATGGAAAACTGGTGGAGGATACAGTAGCTTAACAAGACGGTTTAAATGCCCCTTGGAAGAGACGTGCATGTCGCAGTAGCTTAACAAGACGATTTAAATGCCCCTTGGAAGAGACGTGCAGGTCGCAGTAGCTTAACAAGACGGTTTAAATGCCCCTTGGAAGAGACGTGCAGGTCGCAGTAGCTTAACTAGATGGTTTAAATGCCCCTTGGAAGAGCGGTGGAGGTCGCAGAAGCTTAACAAGACAGTTTAAATGAACCTTGGAAGAGACGTGCAAGTCACAGGAGGTTAATAAGACGGTTTAAATGTCCCTTGGAAGAGAAGTGCAGGTCGCAGTAGCTTAACAAGACAGTTTAAATGCCCCTTGGAAGAGACGTGCAGGTTGCAGTAGCTTAAAAAGACGGTTTAAATGCCCCTTGGTAGAGCGGTGGAGGTCACAGTAGCTTAACAAGATGGTTTAAATGCCCCTTGGAAGAGAAGTGCAGGTCGCAGTAGCTTAACAAGATGGTTTAAATGCTCTTTGGAAGAGACATGCAGGTCGCAGTAGCTTAACAAGACGGTTTAAATGCCCCATGGAAGAGTGGTGTAGGTCGCAGTAGCTTAACAAGACAGTTTAAATGCCCTTTGGAAGAGACATGCAGGTCGCAGCAGCTTAACAAGACTGTTTAAATGCCGCGTGGAAGAGACGTGCAGGTCGCAGTAGCTTAACAAGATGGTTTAAATGCCCCATTTAAGAGACGTGCAAGTCGCAGTAGCTTAACAAGACGATTTAAATGCCCCCTGTAAGAGACGTGCAGGTCTCAGTAGCTTAACAAGGCGGTTTAAATGCACCTTGGTAGAGACATGAAGGTCGCAGTAGCTTAACAAGACGGTTTACATACCCCGTTGAAGAGACATGCAGGTCGCAGTAGCTTAACAATACGGTTTAAATGCCCCTTGGAAAAGTGGTGGAGGCTACAGTAGCTTAACAAGACGGTTTAAATGCCCCTTGGAAGAGAAGTGCATGTCGCAGTAGCTTAACAAGACGAGTTAAATGCCCTTTGGAAGAGACATGCAGGTCGCAGTAGCTTAACAAGACGGTTTAAATGCCCCTTGGAAGAGCGGTGTAGGTCGCAGTAGCTTAACAAGACAGTTTAAATGCCGCATGGAAGAGACGTGCAGGTCGCAGTAGCTTAACAAGATGGTTTAAATGCCCCATGGTAGAGACATGCAGGTCGCAGTAGCTTAACAAGACGGTTCAAATGCCCCATTGAAGAGACGTGCAGGTCGCAGCAGCTTAACAAGACGGTTTAAATACAACTTGGAATAGTGGTGGAGGTTACAGTAGCTTAACAAGATGGTTTAAATGCCCCTTGGAAGAGACGTGCAAGTCGCAGTAGCTTAACAAGACGATTTAAATGCCCCCTGGAAGAGACGTGCAGGTCGCAGTACCTTAACAAGACGGTTTAAATGCTCCTTGGTAGAGACATGCAGGTCGCAGTAGCTTAACAAGACGGTTTAAATGCCCCATTGAAGAGACCTGCAGGTCGCAGTTGCTTAACAATACGGTTTAAATGCCCCTTGGAAGAGACATGCAGGTCGCAGTAGCTTAACAAGATGGTTTAAATGCCCCTTGGAAGAGCGGTGGAGGTCACAGAAGCTTAACAAGACAGTTTAAATGCCCCTTGGAAGAGACGTGCAGGTCACAGGAGCTTAATAAGATGGTTTAAATGTCCCTTGGAAGAGAAGTGCAGGTCGCAGTAGCTTAACAAGATGGTTTAAATGCCCCTTGGAAGAGAAGTGCAGGTCGCCGTAGCTTACCAAGACGATTTAAATGACCTTTGGAAGAGACATGCAGGTCGCAGTAGCTTAACAAGACTGTTTAAATGCCCCTTGGAAGAGCGGTGTAGGTCGCAGTAGCTTAACAAGACAGTCTAAATGCCCTTTGGAAGAGACATGCAGGTCGCAGAAGCTTAACAAGACGGTTTAAATGCCCCATGGAAGAGACGTGCAGGTCGCAGTAGCTTAACAAGACGGTTTAAATATCCCTTGGAAGAGCGGTGGAGGTCGCAGAAGCTTAACAATACAGTTTAAATGCCCCTTGGAAGAGACGTGCAGGTCACAGGAGCTTAATAAGACGGTTTAAATGTCCCTTGGAAGAGATGTGCAGGTCGCAGTAGATTACCAAGACAGTTTAAATGGCCCTTGGAAGAGACGTGCAGGTCGCAGTAGCTTAACAAGACGGTTTAAATGCCCCTTGGAAGAGACGTGCAGGTCGCAGTAGCTTAACAAGATGGTTTAAATGCCCCTTGGAAGAGCGGTGGAGGTCACAGGAACTTAACAATACAGTTTAAATGCCCCATGGAAGAGACGTGCAGGTCACAGGAGCTTAATAAGATGGTTTAAATGTCCCTTGGAAGGGAAGTGCAGGTCGCAGTAGCTTAACAAGATGGTTTAAATGCCCCTTGGAAGAGAAGTGCCGGTCGCAGTAGCTTACCAAGACGATTTAAATGCCCTTTGGATGAGACATGCAGGTCGCAGTAGCTTAACAAGATGGTTTAAATGCCCATTGGAAGAGAGGTGCAGGTTGCAGTAGCTTAATTAGACGGTTTAAATGCCCCTTGGAAGAGACATGCAGGTCGCAGTAGCTTAACAAGACGGTTTAAATGGCCCTTGGAAGTGACATGCAGGTCGCAGTAGCTTAAAAAGACGGTTTAAATGACCTTTGGAAGAGACATGCAGGTCGCAGCAGCTTAAAAAGACTGTTTAAATGCCCCTTGGAAGAGACGTGCAGGTCGCAGTAGCTTAACAAGACTGTTTAAATGCACCTTGGTAGAGACATGCAGGTCGCAGTAGCTTAACAAGACGGTTTAAATGCCCCATTGAAGAGACGTGCAGGTCGCAGTAGCTTAACAATACGGTTTAAATGCCCTTTGGAAAATTGGTGTAGGCTACAGTAGCTTAACAAGACGGTTTAAATGCCCCTTGGAAGAGACGTGCAAGTCGCAGTAGCTTAACAAGACAATTTAAACGCCCCTTGGAAGAGACGTGCAGGTCGCAGTAGCTTAACAAGACGGTTTAAATGCCCCTTGGAAGAGCGCTGGAGGTCGCAGAAGCTAAACAAGACGGTTTAAATGCCGCTTGGAAGAGACGTGCATGTCGCAGTAGCTTAACAGGAAGATTTAAATGCCCCTTGGAAGAGACGTGCAGGTCGCAGTAGCTTAACAAGACGGTTTAAATGCCCCTTGGAAGAGACGTGCAGGTCGCAGTAGCTTAACAAGATGGTTTAAAAGCCCTTTGAAAGAGCGGTGGAGGTCGCAGAAGCTTAACAAGACAGTTTAACTGCCCCTTGGAAGAGACGTGCAGGTCGCAGTATCTTAACAAGATGGTTTAAATGCCCCTTGGAAGAGAAGTGCAGGTCGCAGTAGCTTACCAGGACGATTTAAATGCCCTTTGGAAGAGACATGCTGGTCGCAGTAGCTTAACAAGACGATTTAAATGCCCCTTGGAAGAGCGGTGTAGGTCGCAGTAGCTTAACAAGACAGTTTAAATGCCCTTTGGAAGAGACATGCAGGTCGTAGCAGCTTAACAAGACTGTTTAAATGCCCCTTGGTAGAGACATGCAGGTCGCAGTAGCTTCACAAGACGGTTCAAATGCCCCGTTGAAGAGACGTGCAGGTCGCAGCAGCTTAACAAGACGGTTTAAATACCCCTTGGAAAAGTGGTGGAGGTTACAGTAGCTTAACAAGATGGTTTAAATGCCCCTTGGAAGAGTAGTGCAAGTCGCAGTAGCTTAACAAGACGATTTAAATGCCCCCTGGAAGAGACGTGCAGGTCGCAGTAGCTTAACAAGACGGTTTAAATGCTCCATGGAAGAGACGTGCAGGTCGCAGTAGCTTAACAAGGCGGTTTAAATATCCCTTGGAAGAGACGTGCAGGTCGCAGTAGCTTAACAAGACGGTTTA
Source organism: Phyllobates terribilis (assembly GCF_046119375.1). Taxonomy (NCBI): domain Eukaryota; kingdom Metazoa; phylum Chordata; class Amphibia; order Anura; family Dendrobatidae; genus Phyllobates; species Phyllobates terribilis. The sequence continues at coordinate 2,236,242 of NW_027362924.1, read as the reverse complement.
AATGCCCTTTGGAAGAGACGTGCAGGTCGCAGTAGCTTAACAAGACGGTTTAAATGCCCCTTGGAAGAGACGTGCAGGTCACAGTAGCTTAACAAGACAGTTTAAATGCCCCTTGGAAGAGCGGTGGAGGTCGCAGAAGCTTAACAATACAGTTTGAATGCCCCTTGGAAGAGACGTGCAGGTCACAGGAGCTTAATAAGACGGTTTAAATGTCCCTTGGAAGAGACGTGCAGGTCGCAGTACCTTACCAAGACGGTTTAAATGGCCCTTGGAAGAGACGTGCAGGTCGCAGTAGCTTAACAAGATGGTTTAAATGCCCTTTAGAAGAGCGGTGGAGGTCGCAGAAGCTTAACAATACAGTTTAAATGCCCCATGGAAGAGACGTGCAGGTCACAGGAGCTTAATAATACGGTTTAAATGTCCCTTGGAAGAGAAGTGCAGGTCGCAGTAGCTTAACAAGATGGTTTAAATGCCCCTTGGAAGAGACGGGCAGGTCGCAGTAGCTTAACAAGACGGTTTAAATGCACCTTGGTAGAGACATGCAGGTCGCAGTAGCTTAACAAGACGGTTTAAATGCCCCATTGAAGAGACGTGCAGGTCGCAGTAGCTTAACAATTCGGTTTAAATGCCCCTTGGAAAAGTGGTGGAGGTTACAGTAGCTTAAAAAGACTGTTTAAATGCCCCTTGGAAGAGACGTGCAAGTCGCAGTAGCTTAACAAGACAATTTAAATGCCCCTTGGAAGAGACGTGCAGGTCGCAGTAGCTTAACAAGATGGTTTAAATGCCCCTTGGAAGAGCGCTGGAGGTCGCAGAAGCTTAACAAGACAGTTTAAATGTCCCTTGGAAGAGACGTGCAGGTCACAGGAGCTTAATAAGACGATTTAAATGTCCCTTGCAAGAGACGTGCAGGTCGCAGTATCTTAACAAGACGGTTTAAATGCCCCTTGGAAGAGACGTGCAGGCTGCAGTAGCTTAACAAGATCGTTTAAATGCCACTTGGAAGAGCGGTGTAGGTCACAGTAGCTTAACAAGACAGTTTAAATGCCCCTTGGAAAAGACATGCAGGTCGCAGTAGCTTAACAAGTTGGTTTAAATGCCCCTTGGAAGAGCGGTGGAGGTCGCAGTAGCTTAACAAGACGGTTTAAATGCCCCTTGGAAAAGACGTGAAGGTCGCAGTAGCTTAACAACATTGTTTAAATGCCCCTTGGAAGAGACGTGCAGGTCGCAGTAGCATAACAAGACAGTTTAAATGCCCCTTGGAAGAGGCTTGCAGGTCGCAGTAGCTTACCAAAACGGTTTAAATAGCCCTTGGAAGAGACGTGCAGGTCGCAGTAGCTTAACAAGACGATTTAAATGCCCCTTGGAAGAGACGTGCAGGTCGCAGTAGCTTAACAAGACGTTTTAAATGCCCCTTGGAAGAGACGTGCAGGTCGCAGTAGCTTAACAAGTTGGTTTAAATGCCCCTTGGAAGAGCGGTGGAGGTCGCAGTAGCTTAACAAGACGATTTTAATGCCCCTTGGAAGAGACATGCAGGTCGCAGAAGCTTAACAAGACAGTTTAAATGCCCCTTGGAAGAGACGTGCAGGTCACAGGAGCTTAATAAGACGGTTTAAATGTCCTTTGGAAGAGACGTGCAGGTCGCAGTAGCTTAACAAGACAGTTTAAATGCCCCTTGGAAGAGACGTGCAGGTTGCATTAGCTTAAAAAGACGGTTTAAATGCCCCTTGGTAGAGCGGTGGAGGTCACAGTAGCTTAACAAGATGGTTTAAATGCCCCTTGGAAGAGAAGTGCAGGTCGCAGTAGCTTACCAAGACGACTTAAATGCCCTTTTGAAGAGACATGCAGGTCGCAGTAGCTTAACAAGACGGTTTAAATGCCCCTTGGAAGAGCGGTGTAGGTCGCAGTAGCTTAACAAGACAGTTTAAATGCCCTTTGGAAGAGACATGTAGGTCGCAGCAGCTTAACAAGACTGTTTAAATGCCGCGTGGAAGAGACGTGCAGGTCGCAGTAGCTTAACAAGACAGTCTAAATGGCCCTTGGTAGAGACATGCAGGTCGCAGGAGCTTAACAAGACGGTTCAAATGCCCCATTGAAGAGACGTGCAGGTCGCAGCAGCTTAACAAGATGGTTTAAATGCCCCTTGGAAAAGTGGTGGAGGTTACAGTAGCTTAACAAGATGGTTTGAATGCCCCTTGGAAGAGACGTGCAAGTCGCAGTAGCTTAACAAGACGATTTAAATGCCCCCTGGAAGAGACGTGCAGGTCGCAGTAGCTTCACAAGACGGTTTAAATGCCCCTTGGAAGAGACGTGCAGGTCGCAGTAGCTTAACAAAACGGTTTTAATATCCCTTGGAAGAGCGGTGGAGGTCGCAGAAGCTTAACAAGACAGTTTAAATGCCCCTTGGAAGAGACGTGCAGGTCACAGGATCTTAATAAGTCGGTTTAAATGTCCCTTGGCAGAGACGTGCAGGTCGCAGTAGCTTACCAAGACGGTTTAAATGGCCCTTGGAAGAGACTTGCAGGTCGCAGTAGCTTAACAAGACGGTTTAAATGCCCCTTGGAAGAGACGTGCAGGTCGCAGTAGCTTAACAAGATGGTTTAAATGCCCCTTGGAAATGTGGTGGAGGTTACAGTAGCTTAACAAGATGGTTTAAATGCCCCTTGGAAATGTGGTGGAGGTTACAGTAGCTTAACAAGACGGTTTAAATGCCACTTGGAATAGACATGCATGTCACTGTAGCTTAACAAGATGGATTAAATGCCCCTTGGAAGAGACGTGCAGGTCGCAGTAGCTTAACAAGATGGTTTAAATACCCATTGGAAGAGACATGCAGGTCGCAGTAGCTTAACAAGACGGATTAAATGCCCCTTGGAAGAGACGTGCAGGTCGCAGTAGCTTAACAAGATGGTTTAAATGCCCCTTGGAAATGTGGTGGAGGTTACAGTAGCTTAACAAGATGGTTTAAATGCCCCTTGGAAATGTGGTGGAGGTTACAGTAGCTTAACAAGACGGTTTAAATGCCACTTGGAAGAGACGTGCAGGTCGCAGTAGCTTATCAAGACAGTTTAAATACCCCTTGGAAGAGACGTGCAGGTCGCAGTAGCTTAATAAGACGGTTTAAATGCCTCTTGCAAGAGACTTGCAGGTCACAGTAGCTTAACAAGACTGTTTAAATGCCACTTGGAAGAGACGTGCAGGTCGCAGTAGATTAGCAAGATGGTTTAAATGCCCCTTGGATGAGCGGTGGAGGTCGCATTAGCTTATCAAGACGGTTTAAATGCCCATTGGAAGAGACGTGCAGGCCGCAGTAGCTTAATAAGACGGTTTAAATGCCCCTTGGAAGAGACATGCAGGTCGCAGAAGCTTAACAAGACGGTTTAAATGCCCCTTGGAAGAGACATGCAGGTCACAGTAGCTTAAAAAGATGGTTTAAATGCCCTTTGGAAGAGACATGCAGGTCGCAGCAGCTTAACAAGACTGTTTAAATGCCCCTTGGAAGAGAAGTGCAGGTCGCAGTAGCTTAACAAGAACGTTTAAATGCACCTTGGTAGAGACATGCAGGTCGCAGTAGCTTAACAAGACGGTTTAAATGCCCTATTGAAGAGACGTGCAGGTCGCAGTAGCTTAACAAGACGGTTTAAATGCCACTTGGAAATGTGGTGGAGGTTACAGTAGCTTAACAAGATGGTTTAAATGCCCCTTGGATGAGCGGTGGAGGTCGCATTAGCTTAACAAGACGGTTTAAATGCCCATTGGAAGAGAGGTGCAGGTCTCAGTAGCTTAATAAGATGGTTTAAATGCCCCTTGGAAGAGACATGCAGGTCGCAGTAGCTTAACAAGACGGTTTAAATGCCCCTTGGAAGAGACATGCAGGTCGCAGTAGCTTAAAAAGACGGTTTAAATGCCCTTTGGAAGAGACATGCAGGTCGCAGCAGCTTAACAAGACTGTTTAAATGCCCCTTGGAAGAGACGTGCAGGTCGCAGTAGCTTAACAAGACGGTTTAAATGCACCTTGGTAGAGACATGCAGGTCGCAGTAGCTTAACAAGACGGTTTAAATGCCCCGTTGAAGAGACGTGCAGATCGCAGCAGCTTAACAATACGGTTTAAATGCCCCTTCGAAAAGTGGTGGAGGTTACAGTAGCTTAACAAGATGGTTTAAATGCCCCTTGGAAGAGACGTGCAAGTCGCAGTAGCTTAACAAGACAATTTAAATGCCCGTTGGAAGAGACGTGCAGGTCGCAGTAGCTTAACAAGACGGTTTAAATGCCCCTTGGAAGAGCGGTGGAGGTCTCAGAAGCTTAACAAGACAGTTTAAATGCCCTTTGGAAGAGACGTGCAGGTCACAGGAGCTTAATAAGATGGTTTAAATGTCCCTTGGAAGAGACGTGCAGGTCGCAGTAGCTTAACAAGACGGTTTAAATGCCCCTTGGTAGAGACGTGCAGGTCGCAGTAAATTAACAAGACGGTTTAAATGCCACTTGGAAGAGAGGTGTAGGTCACATTAGCTTAACAAGACAGTTTAAATGCCCCTTGGAAGAGACGAGCAGGTCGCAGTAGCTTAACAAGACAGTTTAAATGCCCCTTGGAAGAAACGTGCAGGTCGCAGTAGCTTAATAAGATGGTTTAAATGCCCCTTGGAAGAGACGTGCAGGTCGCAGTAGCTTAACAAGACGGTTTAAATGCCCCTTGGAAGAGACGTGCAGGTCGCAGTAGCTTAACAAGACAGTATAAATGCCCCTTGGAAAAGACGTGAAGGTCGCAGTAGTTTAACAATATTGTTTAAATGCCCCTTGGAAGAGACGTGCAGGTCGCAATAGCTTAACAAGACAGTTTAAATGCCCCTTGGAAGAGGCTTACAGGTCGCAGTAGCTTACCAAGACGGTTTAAATGGCCTTTGGAAGAGACGTGCAGGTCGCAGTAGCTTAACAAGATGGTTTAAATGCCCCTTGGAAGAGCCGTAAAGGTCGCAGTAGCTTAATAAGATGGTTTAAATTCTCCTTGCAAGAGACGTGCAGGTCGCAGTAGCTTAATAAGACGGTTTAAATGACCCTTAGAAGAGACGTGCAGGTCGCAGTAGCTTAAAAAGACGGTTTAAATGCCCTTTGGAAGAGACATGCAGGTCGCAGCAGCTTAGCAAGACTGTTTAAATGCTCCTTGGAAGAGACGTGCAGGTCGCAGTAGCTTAACTAGACGGTTTAAATGCACCTTGGTAGAGACATGCAGGTCGCAGTAGCTTAACAATACTGTTTTAATGCCCCTTGGAAAAGTGGTGGAGGTTACAGTAGCTTAACAAGACAATTTAAATGCCCCTTGGGAGAGACGTGCAGGTCACAGTAGCTTAACAAGACTGTTTAAATGCCCCTTGGAAGAGACGTGCTGGTCGCAGTAGCTTAACAAGATGGTTTAAATGCCCCTTGGAAGAGCGGTGGACGTCGCAGAAGCTTAACAAGACAGTTTAAATGCCCCTTGGAAGAGACGTGCCGGTCACAGGAGCTTAACAAGACAGTTTAAATGCCCCTTGGAAGAGACGTGCAGGTCGCAGTAGCTTAAAAAGACGGTTTAAATGCCCCTTGGTAGAGCGGTGGAGGTCACAGTAGCTTAACAAGATGGTTTAAATGCCCCTTGAAAGAGAAGTGCAGGTCGTAGTAGCTTAACAAGATGGTTTAAATGCCCCGTGGAAGAGAGGTGGAGGTCGCAGTAGCTTAACAAGACGGTTTAAATGCCCCTTGGAAGAGACGTGCAGGTCGCAGCAGCTTAACAAGACGTTTTAAATGCCCCTTGGAAGAGTGGTCGGAGGTCGCAGTAGCTTAACAAGACAGTTTAAATGCCCCTTGGAAGAGACGTGAACGTCGCAGTAGCTTAATAAGACGGTTTAAATTCCCCTTGCAAGAGACGCGCAGGTCGCAGTAGCTTTATAAGATGGTTTAAATGCCCCTTACAAGAGACGTGCAGGTCGCAGCAGCTTAACAAGACTGTTTAAATGCCCCTTGGAAGAGACGTGCAGGTCTCAGTAGCTTACCAAGACGGTTTAAATGCACCTTGGCAGAGACATGCAGGTCGCAGTAGCTTAACAAGACGGTTTAAATGCCCCATTGAAGAAACGTGCAGGTCGCAGTAGCTTAACAATACGGTTTAAATGCCCCTTGGAAAAGTGGTGGAGGTTACAGTAACTTAACAAGACTGTTTAAATGCCCCTTGGAAGAGACGTTCAAGTCGCAGTAGCTTAACAAGACGATTTAAATGCCCCTTGGAAGAGACGTGCAGGTCGCAGTAGCTTAACAAGACGGTTTAAATGCCCCTTGGAAGAGACGTGCAGGTCGCAGTAGCTTAACAAGATGGTTCAAATGCCCCTTGGAAGAGCGGTGGAGGTCGCAGTAGCTTAACAAGACGATTTAAATGCCCCTTGGAAGAGACATGCAGGTCGCAGAAGCTTAACAAGAGAGTTTAAATGCCCCTTGGAAGAGACGTGCAGGTCACAGGAGCTTAATAAGACGGTTTAAATGTCCCTTGGAAGAGACGTGCAAGTCGCAGTAGCTTAACAAGACAATTTAAATGCCCCTTGGAATAGACGTGCATGTTGCATTAGCTTAAAAAGACGGTTTAAATGCCCCTTGGTAGAGCGGTGGAGGTCACAGTAGCTTAACAAGATGGTTTAAATGCCCCTTGGAAGAGAAGTGCAGGTCGCAGTAGCTTACCAAGACGATTTAAATGCCCTTTGTAAGAGACATGCAGGTCGCAGTAGCTTAACAAGATGGTTTAAATGCCTCTTGGAAGAGCGGTGTAGGTCGCAGTAGCTTAACAAGACAGTTTAAATGCCCTTTGGAAGAGGCATGTAGGTCACCGCAGCTTAACAAGACTGTTTAAATGCCACGTGGAAGAGACGTGCAGGTCGCAGTAGCTTAACAAGACGGTTTAAATGCCCCTTGGAAGAGACGTGCAGGTCTCAGTAGCTTACCAAGACGGTTTAAATGCACCTTGGTAGAGACATGCAGGTCGCAGTAGCTTAACAAGACAGTTTAAATGCCCCATTGAAGAAACGTGCAGGTCGCAGTAGCTTAACAATACGGTTTAAATGCCCCTTGGAAAAGTGGTGGAGGTTACAGTAACTTAACAAGACTGTTTAAATGCCCCTTGGAAGAGATGTGCAAGTCGCAGTAGCTTAACAAGATGATTTAAATGCCCCTTGGAAGAGACGTGCAGGTTGCAGTAGCTTAACAAGACGGTTTAAATGCCCCTTGGAAGAGACGTGCAGGTCGCAGTAGCTTAACAAGATGGTTTAAATGCCCCATGGAAGAGCGGTGGAGGTCGCAGTAGCTTAACAAGACGATTTAAATGCCCCTTGGAAGAGACATGCAGGTCGCAGAAGCTTAACAAGACAGTTTAAATGCCCCTTGGAAGAGATGTGCAGGTCACAGGAGCTTAATAAGACGGTTTAAATGTCCCTTGGAAGAGACGTGCAAGTCGCAGTAGCTTAACAAGACAATTTAAATGCCCCTTGGAAGAGACGTGCATGTTGCATTAGCTTAAAAAGACGGTTTAAATGCCCCTTGGTAGAGCGGTGGAGGTCACAGTAGCTTAACAAGATGGTTTAAATGCCCCTTGGAAGAGAAGTGCAGGTCGCAGTAGCTTACCAAGACGATTTAAATGCCCTTTGGAAGAGACATGCAGGTCGCAGTAGCTTAACAAGATGGTTTAAATGCCTCTTGGAAGAGCGGTGTAGGTCGCAGTAGCTTAACAAGACAGTTTAAATGCCCTTTGGAAGAGACATGTAGGTCACTGCAGCTTAACAAGACTGTTTAAATGCCACGTGGAAGAGACGTGCAGGTCTCAGTAGCTTAACAAGACGGTTTAAAAGCCCCTTGGTAGAGACATGCAGGTCGCAGTAGCTTAACAAGACGGTTCAAATGCCCCATTGAAGAGACGTGCAGGTCGCAGCAGCTTAACAAGACGGTTTAAATGCCACTTGGAAAAGTGGTGGAGGTTATAGTAGCTTAACAAGATGGTTTAAATGCCCCTTGGAAGAGACGTGCAAGTCGCAGTAGCTTAACAAGACGATTTAAATGCCCCCTCGAAGAGACGTGCAGGTCGCAGTAGCTTAACAGGACTGTTTAAAAGCCCCTTGGAAGAGAGGTGCGGGTCACAGTAGCTTTACAAGACGGTTTAAATGCCCCTTGGAAGAGCAGTGGAGGTCGCAGTAGCTTAACAAGACGATTTAAATGCCCCTTGGAAATGTGGTGGAGGTTACAGTAGCTTAACAAGCCGGTTTAAATGCCCCTTGGAAGAGTCGTGCAGGTCGCAGTAGCTTAACAAGACTGTTTAAATGCCCCTTGGAAGAGACTTGCAGGTCGCAGTAGCTTAATAAGACGGTTTAAATGCCCCTTACAAGAGACGTGCAGGTCACAGTAGCTTAAAAAGACGGCTTAAATGCCACTTGGAAGAGACGTGCAGGTCGCAGTAGCTTAACAAGACAGTTTAAATGCCCCTTGGAAGAGACGTGCAGGTCGCAGTAGCTTAATAAGACGTTTTAAATGCCCCTTGGAAGAGACGTGCATGCCACAGGAGCTTAATAAGACAGTTTAAATGCCCCTTGGAAGAGACGTGCAGGTCGCAGTAGCTTAACAAGACAGTTTAAATGCCCCTTGGAAGAGACGTGCAGGTCGCAGTAGCTTAATAAGATGGTTTAAATGCCCCTTGGAAGAGACATGCAGGTCGCAGTAGCTTAACAAGACGGTTTAAATGCCCCTTGGAAGAGACGTGCAGGTCGCAGTAGCTTAACAAGACGGTTTAAATGCCGCTTAGAAGAGGCTTGCAGGTCTCAGTAGCTTACCAAGATGGTTTAAATGCCCCTTGGAAAAGACGTGCAGGTCGCAGTAGCTTAACAGGACAGTTTAAATGCCCCTTGGAAGATGCTTGCAGGTCGCAGTAGCTTACCAAGGTGGATTATATGGCCCTTGGAAGAGACGTGCAGGTCGCAGTAGATTAACAAGATGGTTTAAATGCCCTTTGGAAGAGACTTGCAGGTCGCAGTAGCTTAACAAGAGAGTTTAAATGCCCCTTGGAAGAGACGTGCAGGTCGCAGTAGCTTAATAAGACGATGTAAATGCCCCTTGCAAGAGACGTGCAGGTCGCAGTAGCTTAATAAGACGGTTTAAATGCCCCTTGGTAGAAACGTGCAGGTCACAGTAGCTTAACAAGACGGTTTAAATGCCCCTTGGAAGAGCGGTGGAGGTCGCAGTAGCTTAACAAGACGGTTTAAATGACCATTGGAAGAGACCTGCAGGTCGCAGTAGCTTAATAAGATGGTTTAAATGCCCCTTGCAAGTGACGTGCCGGTCGCAGTAGCTTAATAAGACGGTTTAAATGCCCCTTGGAAATGTGGTGGAGGTTACAGTAGCTTAACAAGACGGTTTAAATGCCGCTTGCAAGAGACGTGCAGGTCACAGTAGCTTAACAAGACGGTTTAAAAGCCACTTGGAAGAGACGTGCAGGTCGCAGTAGCTTAACAAGATGGTTTAAATGCCCCTTGGAAGAGCGGTGGAGGTAGCAGTAGCTTAACAAGACAGTTTAAATGCCCATTGGAAGAGAGGTGCAGATCGCAGTAGCTTAATAAGACGGTTTAAATGCCCCTTGGAAGAGCTGTGGAAGTCGCAGTAGCTTAACAAGATGGTTTAAATGCCCCTTAGAAGAGATATGCAGGTCGCAGTAGCTTAACAAGACGGATTAAATGACCCTTGCAAGAGACGTGCAGGTCGCAGTAGCTTAAAAAGACGGTTTAAATGCCCCTTGGAAATGTGGTGGAGGTTACAGTAGCTTAACAAGACGGTTTAAATGCCCCTTGGAAGAGACGTGCAGGTCGCAGTAGCTTAACCAGACTGTTTAAATGCCCCTTGGAAGAGACGTGCACGTCGCAGTAGCTTAACAAGACAGTTTAAATATCCCTTGAAAGAGCGGTGGAGGTCGCAGAAGCTTTACAAGACAGTTTAAATGCCCCTTGGAAGAGACATGCAGGTCACAGGATCTTAATAAGACAGTTTAAATGCCCCTTGGAAGAGACATGCAGGTCGCAGTAGCTTACCAAGACGGTTTAAATGGCCCTTGGAAGAGACGTGCAGGTCGCAGTAGCTTAACAAGACGGTTTAAATGCCCCTTGGAAGAGACGTGCTGGTCACAGTAGCTTAACAAGACGGTTTAAATGCCACTTGGAAATGTGGTGGAGGTTACAGTAGCTTAACAAGATGGTTTAAATGTCCTTTGGAAGAGACATGCAGGTCGCAGTAGCTGAACAAGACTGTTTAAATGCCCCTTGGAAGAGACGTGCTGGTCACAGTAGCTTAACAAGACGGTTTAAATGGCAATTGGAAATGTGGTGGAGGTTACAGTAGCTTAACAAGATGGTTTAAATGCCCCTTGGATGAGCGGTGGAGGTCGCATTAGCTTAACAATACGGTTTAAATGCCAATTGGAAGAGAGGTGCAGGTCGCAGTAGCTTAATAAGATGGTTTAAATGCCCCTTGGAAGAGACATGCAGGTCGCAGTAGCTTAACAAGACGGTTTAAATGCCCCTTGGAAGAGACATGCAGGTCGCAGTAGCTTAAAAAGACGGTTTAAAGGCCCTTTGGAAGAGACATGCAGGTCGCAGCAGCTTAACAAGACGGTTTAAATGCCACTTGGAAGAGACGTGCAGGTCGCAGTAGCTTAACAAGATGGTTTAAATGCCCCTTGGAAGAGTGGTGGAGGTAGCAGTAGCTTAATAAGACGGTTTAAATGCCCATTGGAAGAGAGGTGCAGGTCGCAGTAGCTTAACAAGACGGTTTAAATGCCCATTGGAAGAGAGGTGCAGGTCGCAGTAGCTTAATAAGACGGTTTAAATGCCCCTTGGAAGAGCGGTGGAAGTCGCATTAGCTTAACAAGACGGTTTAATTGCCCCGTGGAAGAGACGTGCAGGTCGCAGTAGCTTAACAAGACGGTTTCAATGCCCCTTGGAAGAGCGGTGGAGGTCGCAGAAGCTTAACAAGACAGTTTAAATGCCCCTTGGAAGAGACGTGCAGGTCACAGGAGCTTAATAAGACGGTTTAAATGTCCCTTGGAAGAGACGTGCAGGTCGCAGTAGCTTAACAAGACGGTTTAAATGCCCCTTGGAAGAGACGTGCAGTTCGCAGTAGCTTAACAAGACGGTTGAAATGCCACTTGGAAGAGCGGTGTAGGTCACAGTAGCTTAACAAGACAGTTTAAATGCCCCTTGGAAGACACGTGCAGGTCGCAGTGGCTTAACAAGACAGTTAAAATGCCCCTTGGAAGAGACGTGCAGGTCGCAGTAGCTTAATAAGATGGTTTAAATGCCCCTTGGAAGAGACGTGCAGGTCCCAGTAGCTTAACAAAACGGTTTAAATGCCCCATTGAAGAGACGTGCAGGTCGCAGTAGCTTAACAATACGGTTTAAATGCCCCTTGGAAAAGTGGTGGAGGTTACAGTAGCTTAACAAGACGGTTTAAATGCCCCTTGGAAGAGACGTGCAAGTCTCAGTAGCTTAACAAGACGATTTAAATGCCCCTTGGAAGAGACGTGCAGGTCGCATTAGCTTAACAAGACGGTTTAAATGCCCTTTGGAAGAGATGTGCTGTTCGCAGTAGCTTAAAAAGATGTTTAAGTGCCCCTTGGAAGAGCGGTGGAGGTCGCAGAAGCTTAACCAGACAGTTTAAATGCCCCTTGGAAGAGACGTGCAGGTCACAGGAGCTTAATAAGACGGTTTAAATGTCCCTTGGAAGAGACGTGCAGGTTGCAGTAGCTTAACAAGACAGTTTAAATGCCCCTTGGAAGAGACGTGCAGGTTGCAGTAGCTTAAAAAGACGGTTTAAATGCCCCTTGGTAGAGCGGTGGAGGTCACAGTAGCTTAACAAGATGGTTTAAATGCCCCTTGGAAGAGAAGTGGAGGTCGCAGTAGTTTACCAAGACGATTTAAATGCCCTTTGGAAGAGACATGCAGGTCGCAGTAGCTTAATAAGACGGTTTAAATGCCCCTTAGAAGAGACGTGCAGGTCACAGTAGCTTAAAAAGACGGTTTAAATGCCCTTTGGAAGAGACATGCAGGTCGCAGTAGCTTAACAAGACTGTTTAAATTCCCCTTGGAAGAGACGTGCAAGTCGCAGTAGCTTAACAAGACGGTTTAAATGCCCTTTGGAAGAGCAGTGGAGGTCGCAGAAGCTTAACAAGACATTTTAAGTGCCCCTTGGAAGAGACGTGCAGGTCGCAGTAGCTTAACAAGACGGTTTAAATGCCCCTTGGAAGAGACGTGCAAGTCGCAGTAGCTTAACAAGACAATTTAAATGCCCCTTGGAAGAGACGTGCAGGTCACAGGATCTTAATAAGATGGTTAAATGCCCCTTGGAAGAGAAGTGGAGGTCGCAGTAGTTTACCAAGACGATTTAAATGCCCTTTGGAAGAGACATGCAGGTCGCAATAGCTTAACAAGACGGTTTAAATGCCCCTTGGAAGAGACGTGCAAATCGCAGTAGCTTAACAAGACAATTTAAATGACCCTTGGAAGAGACGTGCAGGTCACAGTAGTTTAACAAGACGGTTTAAATGCCCTTTGGAAGAGACGTGCAGGTCGCAGTAGCATAAAAAGACGGTATAAATGCCCCTTGGAAGAGACGTCCAAGTCGCAGTAGCTTAACAAGACAATTTAAATGCCCCTTGGAAGAGACGTGCAGGTCGCAGTAGCTTAACAAGATGATTTAAATGCCCCTTGGAAGAGCGGTGGAGGTCGCAGAAGCTTAACAAGACAGTTTAAATGCCCCTTGGAAGAGACGTGCCGGTCACAGGAGCTTAATAAGACGGTTTAAATGTCCCTTGGAAGAGACGTGCAGGTCGCAGTAGCTTAACAAGATGGTTTAAATGCCCCTTGGAAGAGACGCACAGGTAGCAGTAGCTTAACAAGATGGTTTAAATGCCTCTTGGAAGAGCGGTGTAGGTCACAGTAGCTTAACAAGACAGTTTAAATGCCCTTGGAAGAGACGTGCAGGTCGCAGTAGCTTAACAAGACAGTTTAAATGCCCCTTGGAAGAGACGTGCAGGTCGCAGTAGCTTAATAAGATGGTTTAAATGCCCCTTGGAAGAGACGTGCAGGTCGCAGTAGCTTAACAATACGGTTTAAATGCCCCCTTGGAAGAGACGTGCAAGTCGCAGTAGCTTAACAAGACGATTTAAATGCCCCTTGGAAGAGACGTGCATGTCGCAGTAGCTTAACAAGACAGTATAAATGCCCCTTGGAAAAGACGTGAAGGTCGCAGTAGTTTAACAAGATTGTTTAAATGCCCCTTCGAAGAGACGTGCAGGTCGCAATAGCTTAACAAGACAGTTTAAATGCCCCTTGGAAGAGGCTTACAGGTCGCAGTAGCTTACCAAGACGGTTTAAATGGCCTTTGGAAGAGACGTGCAGGTCGCAGTAGCTTAACAAGATGGTTTAAATGCCCCTTGGAAGAGCCGTAAAGGTCGCAGTAGCTTAATAAGATGGTTTAAATTCTCCTTGCAAGAGACGTGCAGGTCGCAGTAGCTTAATAAGACGGTTTAAATGACCCTTAGAAGAGACGTGCAGGTCGCAGTAGCTTAAAAAGACGGTTTAAATGCCCTTTGGAAGAGACATGCAGGTCGCAGCAGCTTAGCAAGACTGTTTAAATGCTCCTTGGAAGAGACGTGCAGGTCGCAGTAGCTTAACTAGACGGTTTAAATGCACCTTGGTAGAGACATGCAGGTCGCAGTAGCTTAACAATACTGTTTTAATGCCCCTTGGAAAAGTGGTGGAGGTTACAGTAGCTTAACAAGACAATTTAAATGCCCCTTGGAAGAGACGTGCAGGTCACAGTAGCTTAACAAGACTGTTTAAATGCCCCTTGGAAGAGACGTGCTGGTCGCAGTAGCTTAACAAGATGGTTTAAATGCCCCTTGGAAGAGCGGTGGACGTCGCAGAAGCTTAACAAGACAGTTTAAATGCCCCTTGGAAGAGACGTGCCGGTCACAGGAGCTTAACAAGACAGTTTAAATGCCCCTTGGAAGAGACGTGCAGGTCGCAGTAGCTTAAAAAGACGGTTTAAATGCCCCTTGGTAGAGCGGTGGAGGTCACAGTAGCTTAACAAGATGGTTTAAATGCCCCTTGAAAGAGAAGTGCAGGTCGTAGTAGCTTAACAAGATGGTTTAAATGCCCCTTGGAAGAGAGGTGGAGGTCGCAGTAGCTTAACAAGACGGTTTAAATGCCCCTTGGAAGAGACGTGCAGGTCGCAGCAGCTTAACAAGACGTTTTAAATGCCCCTTGGAAGAGTGGTCGGAGGTCGCAGTAGCTTAACAAGACAGTTTAAATGCCCCTTGGAAGAGACGTGAACGTCGCAGTAGCTTAATAAGACGGTTTAAATTCCCCTTGCAAGAGACGCGCAGGTCGCAGTAGCTTTATAAGACGGTTTAAATGCCCCTTACAAGAGACGTGCAGGTCGCAGCAGCTTAACAAGACTGTTCAAATGCCCCTTGGAAGAGACGTGCAGGTCTCAGTAGCTTACCAAGACGGTTTAAATGCACCTTGGCAGAGACATGCAGGTCGCAGTAGCTTAACAAGACGGTTTAAATGCCCCATTGAAGAAACGTGCAGGTCGCAGTAGCTTAACAATACGGTTTAAATGCCCCTTGGAAAAGTGGTGGAGGTTACAGTAACTTAACAAGACTGTTTAAATGCCCCTTGGAAGAGACGTTCAAGTCGCAGTAGCTTAACAAGACGATTTAAATGCCCCTTGGAAGAGACGTGCAGGTCGCAGTAGCTTAACAAGACGGTTTAAATGCCCCTTGGAAGAGACGTGCAGGTCGCAGTAGCTTAACAAGATGGTTCAAATGCCCCTTGGAAGAGCGGTGGAGGTCGCAGTAGCTTAACAAGACGATTTAAATGCCCCTTGGAAGAGACATGCAGGTCGCAGAAGCTTAACAAGAGAGTTTAAATGCCCCTTGGAAGAGACGTGCAGGTCACAGGAGCTTAATAAGACGGTTTAAATGTCCCTTGGAAGAGACGTGCAAGTCGCAGTAGCTTAACAAGACAATTTAAATGCCCCTTGGAATAGACGTGCATGTTGCATTAGCTTAAAAAGACGGTTTAAATGCCCCTTGGTAGAGCGGTGGAGGTCACTGTAGCTTAACAAGATGGTTTAAATGCCCCTTGGAAGAGAAGTGCAGGTCGCAGTAGCTTACCAAGACGATTTAAATGCCCTTTGTAAGAGACATGCAGGTCGCAGTAGCTTAACAAGATGGTTTAAATGCCTCTTGGAAGAGCGGTGTAGGTCGCAGTAGCTTAACAAGACAGTTTAAATGCCCTTTGGAAGAGGCATGTAGGTCACCGCAGCTTAACAAGACTGTTTAAATGCCACGTGGAAGAGACGTGCAGGTCGCAGTAGCTTAACAAGACGGTTTAAATGCCCCTTGGAAGAGACGTGCAGGTCTCAGTAGCTTACCAAGACGGTTTAAATGCACCTTGGTAGAGACATGCAGGTCGCAGTAGCTTAACAAGACAGTTTAAATGCCCCATTGAAGAAACGTGCAGGTCGCAGTAGCTTAACAATACGGTTTAAATGCCCCTTGGAAAAGTGGTGGAGGTTACAGTAACTTAACAAGACTGTTTAAATGCCCCTTGGAAGAGATGTGCAAGTCGCAGTAGCTTAACAAGATGATTTAAATGCCCCTTGGAAGAGACGTGCAGGTTGCAGTAGCTTAACAAGACGGTTTAAATGCCCCTTGGAAGAGACGTGCAGGTCGCAGTAGCTTAACAAGATGGTTTAAATGCCCCATGGAAGAGCGGTGGAGGTCGCAGTAGCTTAACAAGACGATTTAAATGCCCCTTGGAAGAGACATGCAGGTCGCAGAAGCTTAACAAGACAGTTTAAATGCCCCTTGGAAGAGATGTGCAGGTCACAGGAGCTTAATAAGACGGTTTAAATGTCCCTTGGAAGAGACGTGCAAGTCGCAGTAGCTTAACAAGACAATTTAAATGCCCCTTGGAAGAGACGTGCATGTTGCATTAGCTTAAAAAGACGGTTTAAATGCCCCTTGGTAGAGCGGTGGAGGTCACAGTAGCTTAACAAGATGGTTTAAATGCCCCTTGGAAGAGAAGTGCAGGTCGCAGTAGCTTACCAAGACGATTTAAATGCCCTTTGGAAGAGACATGCAGGTCGCAGTAGCTTAACAAGATGGTTTAAATGCCTCTTGGAAGAGCGGTGTAGGTCGCAGTAGCTTAACAAGACAGTTTAAATGCCCTTTGGAAGAGACATGTAGGTCACTGCAGCTTAACAAGACTGTTTAAATGCCACGTGGAAGAGACGTGCAGGTCTCAGTAGCTTAACAAGACGGTTTAAAAGCCCCTTGGTAGAGACATGCAGGTCGCAGTAGCTTAACAAGACGGTTCAAATGCCCCATTGAAGAGACGTGCAGGTCGCAGCAGCTTAACAAGACGGTTTAAATGCCACTTGGAAAAGTGGTGGAGGTTATAGTAGCTTAACAAGATGGTTTAAATGCCCCTTGGAAGAGACGTGCAAGTCGCAGTAGCTTAACAAGACGATTTAAATGCCCCCTCGAAGAGACGTGCAGGTCGCAGTAGCTTAACAGGACTGTTTAAAAGCCCCTTGGAAGAGAGGTGCGGGTCACAGTAGCTTAATAAGATGGTTTAAATGCCCCTTGGAAGAGACATGCAGGTCGCAGTAGCTTTACAAGACGGTTTAAATGCCCCTTGGAAGAGCAGTGGAGGTCGCAGTAGCTTAACAAGACGATTTAAATGCCCCTTGGAAATGTGGTGGAGGTTACAGTAGCTTAACAAGCCGGTTTAAATGCCCCTTGGAAGAGTCGTGCAGGTCGCAGTAGCTTAACAAGACTGTTTAAATGCCCCTTGGAAGAGACTTGCAGGTCGCAGTAGCTTAATAAGACGGTTTAAATGCCCCTTACAAGAGACGTGCAGGTCACAGTAGCTTAAAAAGACGGCTTAAATGCCACTTGGAAGAGACGTGCAGGTCGCAGTAGCTTAACAAGACAGTTTAAATGCCCCTTGGAAGAGACGTGCAGGTCGCAGTAGCTTAATAAGATGTTTTAAATGCCCCTTGGAAGAGACGTGCATGCCACAGGAGCTTAATAAGACAGTTTAAATGCCCCTTGGAAGAGACGTGCAGGTCGCAGTAGCTTAACAAGACAGTTTAAATGCCCCTTGGAAGAGACGTGCAGGTCGCAGTAGCTTAATAAGATGGTTTAAATGCCCCTTGGAAGAGACATGCAGGTCGCAGTAGCTTAACAAGACGGTTTAAATGCCCCTTGGAAGAGACGTGCAGGTCGCAGTAGCTTAACAAGACGGTTTAAATGCCGCTTAGAAGAGGCTTGCAGGTCTCAGTAGCTTACCAAGATGGTTTAAATGCCCCTTGGAAAAGACGTGCAGGTCGCAGTAGCTTAACAGGACAGTTTAAATGCCCCTTGGAAGATGCTTGCAGGTCGCAGTAGCTTACCAAGGTGGATTATATGGCCCTTGGAAGAGACGTGCAGGTCGCAGTAGATTAACAAGATGGTTTAAATGCCCTTTGGAAGAGACTTGCAGGTCGCAGTAGCTTAACAAGACAGTTTAAATGCCCCTTGGAAGAGACGTGCAGGTCGCAGTAGCTTAATAAGACGATGTAAATGCCCCTTGCAAGAGACGTGCAGGTCGCAGTAGCTTAATAAGACGGTTTAAATGCCCCTTGGTAGAAACGTGCAGGTCACAGTAGCTTAACAAGACGGTTTAAATGCCCCTTGGAAGAGCGGTGGAGGTCGCAGTAGCTTAACAAGACGGTTTAAATGACCATTGGAAGAGACCTGCAGGTCGCAGTAGCTTAATAAGATGGTTTAAATGCCCCTTGCAAGTGACGTGCCGGTCGCAGTAGCTTAATAAGACGGTTTAAATGCCCCTTGGAAATGTGGTGGAGGTTACAGTAGCTTAACAAGACGGTTTAAATGCCGCTTGCAAGAGACGTGCAGGTCACAGTAGCTTAACAAGACGGTTTAAAAGCCACTTGGAAGAGACGTGCAGGTCGCAGTAGCTTAACAAGATGGTTTAAATGCCCCTTGGAAGAGCGGTGGAGGTAGCAGTAGCTTAACAAGACAGTTTAAATGCCCATTGGAAGAGAGGTGCAGATCGCAGTAGCTTAATAAGACGGTTTAAATGCCCCTTGGAAGAGCTGTGGAAGTCGCAGTAGCTTAACAAGATGGTTTAAATGCCCCTTGGAATAGACATGCAGGACACATTAGCTAAACAAGACGGTTTAAATGCCCCTTGGAAGAGACGTGCAGGTCGCAGCAGCTTAACAAGATGGTTTAAATGCCCCTTAGAAGAGATATGCAGGTCGCAGTAGCTTAACAAGACGGATTAAATGACCCTTGCAAGAGACGTGCAGGTTGCAGTAGCTTAAAAAGACGGTTTAAATGCCCCTTGGAAATGTGGTGGAGGTTACAGTAGCTTAACAAGACGGTTTAAATGCCCCTTGGAAGAGACGTGCAGGTCGCAGTAGCTTAACCAGACTGTTTAAATGCCCCTTGGAAGAGACGTGCACGTCGCAGTAGCTTAACAAGACAGTTTAAATATCCCTTGAAAGAGCGGTGGAGGTCGCAGAAGCTTTACAAGACAGTTTAAATGCCCCTTGGAAGAGACATGCAGGTCACAGGATCTTAATAAGACGGTTTAAATGCCCCTTGGAAGAGACATGCAGGTCGCAGTAGCTTACCAAGACGGTTTAAATGGCCCTTGGAAGAGACGTGCAGGTCGCAGTAGCTTAACAAGACGGTTTAAATGCCCCTTGGAAGAGACGTGCTGGTCACAGTAGCTTAACAAGACGGTTTAAATGCCACTTGGAAATGTGGTGGAGGTTACAGTAGCTTAACAAGATGGTTTAAATGTCCTTTGGAAGAGACATGCAGGTCGCAGTAGCTGAACAAGACTGTTTAAATGCCCCTTGGAAGAGACGTGCTGGTCACAGTAGCTTAACAAGACGGTTTAAATGGCAATTGGAAATGTGGTGGAGGTTACAGTAGCTTAACAAGATGGTTTAAATGCCCCTTGGATGAGCGGTGGAGGTCGCATTAGCTTAACAATACGGTTTAAATGCCAATTGGAAGAGAGGTGCAGGTCGCAGTAGCTTAATAAGATGGTTTAAATGCCCCTTGGAAGAGACATGCAGGTCGCAGTAGCTTAACAAGACGGTTTAAATGCCCCTTGGAAGAGACATGCAGGTCGCAGTAGCTTAAAAAGACGGTTTAAAGGCCCTTTGGAAGAGACATGCAGGTCGCAGCAGCTTAACAAGACGGTTTAAATGCCACTTGGAAGAGACGTGCAGGTCGCAGTAGCTTAACAAGATGGTTTAAATGCCCCTTGGAAGAGTGGTGGAGGTAGCAGTAGCTTAATAAGACGGTTTAAATGCCCATTGGAAGAGAGGTGCAGGTCGCAGTAGCTTAACAAGACGGTTTAAATGCCCATTGGAAGAGAGGTGCAGGTCGCAGTAGCTTAATAAGACGGTTTAAATGCCCCTTGGAAGAGCGGTGGAAGTCGCATTAGCTTAACAAGACGGTTTAATTGCCCCGTGGAAGAGACGTGCAGGTCGCAGTAGCTTAACAAGACGGTTTCAATGCCCCTTGGAAGAGCGGTGGAGGTCGCAGAAGCTTAACAAGACAGTTTAAATGCCCCTTGGAAGAGACGTGCAGGTCACAGGAGCTTAATAAGACGGTTTAAATGTCCCTTGGAAGAGACGTGCAGGTCGCAGTAGCTTAACAAGACGGTTTAAATGCCCCTTGGAAGAGACGTGCAGTTCGCAGTAGCTTAACAAGACGGTTGAAATGCCACTTGGAAGAGCGGTGTAGGTCACAGTAGCTTAACAAGACAGTTTAAATGCCCCTTGGAAGACACGTGCAGGTCGCAGTGGCTTAACAAGACAGTTAAAATGCCCCTTGGAAGAGACGTGCAGGTCGCAGTAGCTTAATAAGATGGTTTAAATGCCCCTTGGAAGAGACGTGCAGGTCCCAGTAGCTTAACAAAACGGTTTAAATGCCCCATTGAAGAGACGTGCAGGTCGCAGTAGCTTAACAATACGGTTTAAATGCCCCTTGGAAAAGTGGTGGAGGTTACAGTAGCTTAACAAGACGGTTTAAATGCCCCTTGGAAGAGACGTGCAAGTCTCAGTAGCTTAACAAGACGATTTAAATGCCCCTTGGAAGAGACGTGCAGGTCGCATTAGCTTAACAAGACGGTTTAAATGCCCTTTGGAAGAGATGTGCTGTTCGCAGTAGCTTAAAAAGATGTTTAAGTGCCCCTTGGAAGAGCGGTGGAGGTCGCAGAAGCTTAACCAGACAGTTTAAATGCCCCTTGGAAGAGACGTGCAGGTCACAGGAGCTTAATAAGACGGTTTAAATGTCCCTTGGAAGAGACGTGCAGGTTGCAGTAGCTTAACAAGACAGTTTAAATGCCCCTTGGAAGAGACGTGCAGGTTGCAGTAGCTTAAAAAGACGGTTTAAATGCCCCTTGGTAGAGCGGTGGAGGTCACAGTAGCTTAACAAGATGGTTTAAATGCCCCTTGGAAGAGAAGTGGAGGTCGCAGTAGTTTACCAAGACGAT
This sequence comes from Phyllobates terribilis, assembly GCF_046119375.1. Lineage (NCBI taxonomy): Eukaryota > Metazoa > Chordata > Amphibia > Anura > Dendrobatidae > Phyllobates > Phyllobates terribilis. The sequence goes on along the minus strand of NW_027362924.1, from coordinate 2,215,602 downwards.
TTAAATGCCCTTTGGAAGAGACATGCAGGTCGCAGTAGCTTAATAAGACGGTTTAAATGCCCCTTGGAAGAGACGTGCAGGTCACAGTAGCTTAAAAAGACGGTTTAAATGCCCTTTGGAAGAGACATGCAGGTCGCAGTAGCTTAACAAGACTGTTTAAATTCCCCTTGGAAGAGACGTGCAAGTCGCAGTAGCTTAACAAGACGGTTTAAATGCCCTTTGGAAGAGCGGTGGAGGTCGCAGAAGCTTAACAAGACAGTTTAAATGCCCCTTGGAAGAGACGTGCAGGTCGCAGTAGCTTAACAAGACGGTTTAAATGCCCCTTGGAAGAGACGTGCAAGTCGCAGTAGCTTAACAAGACAATTTAAATGCCCCTTGGAAGAGACGTGCAGGTCACAGGATCTTAATAAGATGGTTAAATGCCCCTTGGAAGAGAAGTGGAGGTCGCAGTAGTTTACCAAGACGATTTAAATGCCCTTTGGAAGAGACATGCAGGTCGCAATAGCTTAACAAGACGGTTTAAATGCCCCTTGGAAGAGACGTGCAAGTCGCAGTAGCTTAACAAGACAATTTAAATGACCCTTGGAAGAGACGTGCAGGTCACAGTAGTTTAACAAGACGGTTTAAATGCCCTTTGGAAGAGACGTGCAGGTCGCAGTAGCATAAAAAGACGGTATAAATGCCCCTTGGAAGAGACGTCCAAGTCGCAGTAGCTTAACAAGACAATTTAAATGCCCCTTGGAAGAGACGTGCAGGTCGCAGTAGCTTAACAAGACGATTTAAATGCCCCTTGGAAGAGCGGTGGAGGTCGCAGAAGCTTAACAAGACAGTTTAAATGCCCCTTGGAAGAGACGTGCCGGTCACAGGAGCTTAATAAGACGGTTTAAATGTCCCTTGGAAGAGACGTGCAGGTCGCAGTAGCTTAACAAGATGGTTTAAATGCCCCTTGGAAGAGACGCACAGGTAGCAGTAGCTTAACAAGATGGTTTAAATGCCTCTTGGAAGAGCGGTGTAGGTCACAGTAGCTTAACAAGACAGTTTAAATGCCCTTGGAAGAGACGTGCAGGTCGCAGTAGCTTAACAAGACAGTTTAAATGCCCCTTGGAAGAGACGTGCAGGTCGCAGTAGCTTAATAAGATGGTTTAAATGCCCCTTGGAAGAGACGTGCAGGTCGCTGTAGCTTAACAATACGGTTTAAATGCCCCCTTGGAAGAGACGTGCAAGTCGCAGTAGCTTAACAAGACGATTTAAATGCCCCTTGGAAGAGACGTGCATGTCGCAGTAGCTTAACAAGATGGTTTAAATGCCCCTTGGAAGAGACGTGCTGTTTGCAGTAGCTTAACAAGATGGTTTAAGTGCCCCTTGGAAGAGCGGTGGAGGTCGCAGAAGCTTAACCAGACAGTTTAAATGCCCCTTGGAAGAGACGTGCAGGTCACAGGAGATTAATAAGACGGTTTAAATGTCCCTTGGAAGAGACGTGCAGGTTGCAGTAGCTTAACAAGACAGTTTAAATGCCCCTTGGAAGAGACGTGCAGGTTGCAGTAGCTTAAAAAGACGATTTAAATGCCCCTTGGTAGAGCGGTGGAGGTCACAGTAGCTTAATAAGATGGTTTAAATGCCCCTTGGAAGAGAAGTGGAGGTCGCAGTAGTTTACCAAGACGATTTAAATGCCCTTTGGAAGAGACATGCAGGTCGCAATAGCTTAACAAGATGGTTTAAATGCACCTTGGAAGAGACGTGCAAGTCGCAGTAGCTTAACAAGACAATTTAAATGCCCCTTGGAAGAGACGTGCAGGTCGCAGTAGCTTAACAAGACGGTTTAAATGCCCTTGGAAGAGACGTGCAAGTCGCAGTAGCTTAACAAGACAATTTAAATGCCCCTTGGAAGAGACGTGCAGGTCGCAGTAACTTAACAAGACGATTTAAATGCCCCTTGGAAGAGCGGTGCAGGTCGCAGAAGCTTAAAAAGACAGTTTAAATGCCCCTTGGAAGAGACGTGGCGGTCACAGGAGCTTAATAAGACGGTTTAAATGTCCCTTGGAAGAGACGTGCAGGTCGCAGTAGCTTAACAAGATGGTTTAAATGCCCCTTGGAAGAGACGCGCAGGTCGCAGTAGCTTAACAAGACGGTTTAAATGCCACTTGGAAGAGCGGTGTAGGTCACAGTAGCTTAACAAGACAGTTTAAATGCCCTTGAAAGAGACGTGCAGGTCGCAGTAGCTCAACAAGACAGTTTAAATGCCCCTTGGAAGAGACGTGCAGGTCGCAGTAGCTTAATAAGATGGTTTAAATGCCCCTTGGAAGAGACGTGCAGGTCGCAGAAGCTTAATAATTCGGTTTAAATTCCCCTTGCAAGAGACGTGCAGGTCGCAGTAGCTTAATAAGACGGTTTAAATGCCCCTTGGAAGAGACGTGCAGGTCGCAGTAGCTTAAAAAGACGGTTTAAATGCCCTTTGGAAGAGACATGCAGGTCGCAGCAGCTTAACAAGACTGTTTAAATGCCCCTTGGAAGAGACGTGCAGGTCGCAGTAGCTTAACAAGACGGTTTAAATGCCCCTTGGAAGAGACGTGCAGGTCGCAGTAGCTTAACAAGACGGTTTAAATACCCCTTGGAAGAGACGTGCTGGTCGCAGTAGCTTAACAAGATGGTTTAAATGCCCCTTGGAAGAAAAGTTCAGGTCGCAGTAGCTTACCAAGACGATTTAAATGCCCTTTGGAAGAGACATGCAGGTAGCAGTAGCTTAACAAGACGGTTTAAATGCCCCTTGGAAGAGCGGTGTAGGTCGCAGTAGCTTAACAAGACAGTTTAAATGCCCTTTGGAAGAGACATGCAGGTCACAGCAGCTTAACAAGACTGTTTAAATGCCGCGTGGAAGAGACGTGCAGGTCGCAGTAGCTTAACAAGATGGTTTAAATGCCCCTTGGCAGAGACATGCAGGTCGCAGTAGCTTAACAAGACGGTTCAAATGCCCCATTGAAGAGACGTACAGGTCGCAGCAGCTTAACAAGACGGTTTAAATGCCCCTTGGAAAAGTGGTGGAGGTTACAGTAGCTTAACAAGATGGTTAAAATGCACCTTGGAAGAGACGTGCAAGTCGCAGTAGCTTAACAAGATGATTTAAATGCCCCTGGAAGAGACGTGCAGGTCGCAGTAGCTTAACAAGACGGTTTAAATGCCATTTCGAAGAGACGCGCAGGTCGCAGTAGCTTAACAAGACGGTGTAAATGCCACTTGGAAGAGCGGTGTAGGTCACAGTAGCTTAACAAGACAGTTTAAATGCCCCTTGGAAGAGACGTGCAGGTCGCAGTATCTTAACAAGACAATTTAAATGCCCCTTGGAAGAGACGTGCAGGTCGCAGTAGCTTAACAAGACGGTTTAAATGCCCCCTTGGAAGAGACGTGCAGGTCGCCGTAGCTTAACAAGACGGTTTAAATGCCCCTTGGAAAAGACGTGAAGTTCGCAGTAGCTTAACAAGATTGTTTAAATGCCCCTTGGAAGAGACGTGGAGGTCGCAGTAGCTTAACAAGACAGTTTAAATGCCCCTTGGAAGAGACATGCAGGTCACAGTAGCTTAACAAGACGGTTTAAATGCCCCTTGGAAGAGACGTGCAGGTCGCAGTAGCTTAACAAGATGGTTTAAATGCCCCTTGGAACAGACGTGCACGTCGCAGTAGCTTACCAAGACGGTTTAAATGCCCTTTGGACGAGACGTGCAGGTCGCAGTAACTTAACAAGACAGTTTAAATGCCCCTTGGAAGAGACGTGAAGGCCGCAGTAGCTTAATAATACGGTTTAAATTCCCCTTGCAAGAGACGTGCAGGTCGCAGTAGCTTAAAAAGACGGTTTAAATGCCCTTTGGAAGAGACATGCAGGTCGCAGCAGCTTAACAAGACAGTTTAAATGCCCCTTGGAAGAGACGTGCATGTCGCAGTAGCTTAAAAAGACGGTTTAAATGCCCTTTGGAAGAGACATGCAGGTCGCAGCAGCTTAACAAGACGGTTTAAATGCCCCTTGGAAGAGACGTGCAGGTCGCAGTAGCTTAACAAGACGGTTTAAATACCCCTTGGAAGAGACTTGCTGGTCGCAGTAGCTTAACAAGATGGTTTAAGTGCACCTTGGAAGAGACGTGCAGGTCACAGGAGCTTAATAAGACGGTTTAAATGTCCCTTGGAAGAAACGTTCAGGTCGCAGTAGCTTAACAAGACAGTTTAAATGCCCCTTGGAAGAGACGTGCAGGTTGCAGTAGCTTAAAAAGACGGTTTAAATGCCCCTTGGTAGAGCGGTGGAGGTCACAGTAGCTTAACAAGACGATTTAAATGCCCTTTGGAAGAGACATGCAGGTCGCAGTAGCTTAACAAGACGGTTTAAATGCCCCTTGGAAGAGCGGTGTAGGTCGCAGTAGCTTAACAAGACAGTTTAAATTCCCTTTGGAAGAGACATGCAGGTCACAGCAGCTTAAGAAGACTGTTTAAATGCCGCGTGGAAGAGACGTGCAGGTCACAGTAGCTTAACAAGATGGTTTAAATGCCCCTTGGTAGACACATGCAGGTCGCAGTAGCTTAACAAGACGGTTCAAATGCCCCATTGAAGAGACGTGCAGGTCGCAGCAGCTTAACAAGACGGTTTAAATGCTCCTTGGAAAAGTGGTGGAGGTTATAGTAGCTTAACAAGATGGTTTAAATGCCCCTTGGAAGAGACGTGCAAGTCGCAGTATCTTAACAAGACGATTTAAATGCCCCCTGGAAGAGACGTGCAGGTCACAGGATCTTAATAAGACGGTTTTAATGTCCCCTCGAAGAGACGTGCAGGTCGCAGTAGCTTACCAAGACTGTTTAAATGGCCCTTGGAAGAGTCGTGCATGTCGCAGTAGCTTAACAAGACTGTTTAAATGCCCCTTGGAAGAAACTTGCAGGTCGCAGTAGCTTAACAAGACATTTTAAATGCCCCTTGGAAGAGACGTGCAGGTCGCAGTAGCTTAATAAGATGGTTTAAATGCCCCTTGGAAGAGACGTGCAGGTCGCAGTAGCTTAACAAGACGGTTTAAATGCCCCCTTGTAAAAGACGTGAAGTTCTCAGTAGCTTAACAAGATGGTTTAAATGCCCCTTGGAAGAGACATGCAGGTCACAGTAGCTTAACAAGACGGTTTAAATGCCCCTTGGAATCGACGTGCAGGTCGCAGTAGCTTAACAAGATGGTTTAAATGCCCCTTGGAACAGACGTGCAGGTCGCAGTAGATTAACAAGACGGTTTAAATGCCCTTTGGAAGAGACGTGCAGGTCGCAGTAGCTTAACAAGACTGTTTAAATGCCCCTTGGAAGAGACGTGAAGGTCGCAGAAGCTTAATAATTCGGTTTATATTCCCCTTGCAAGAGACGTGCAGGTCGCAGTAGCTTAATAAGACGGTTTAAATGCCCCTTGGAAGAGACGTGCAGGTCGCAGTAGCTTAAAAAGACGGTTTAAATGCCCTTTGGAAGAGACATGCAGGTCGCAGCAGCTTAACAAGACTGTTTAAATGCCCCTTGGAAGAGACGTGCATGTGGCAGTAGCTTAACAAGACGGTTTAAATGCCCCTTGGAAGAGACGTGCAGGTCGCAGTAGCTTAACAAGACGGTTTAAATACCCCTTGGAAGAGACGTGCTGGTCGCAGTAGCTTAACAAGATGGTTTAAGTGCCCCTTGGAAGAGCGGTGGAGGTCGCAGAAGCTTAACAAGACAGTATAAATGCCCCTTGGAAGAGACGTGCAGGTCACAGGAGCTTAATAAGACGTTTTAAATGTCCCTTGGAAGAGACGTGCAGGTCGCAGAAGCTTAACAAGACGGTTTAAATGCCCCTTCGAAGAGACGTGAAGTTCGCAGTAGCTTAACAAGATTGTTTAAATGCCCCTTGGAAGAGACGTGCAGGTCGCAGTAGCTTAATAAGATGGTTTAAATGCCCCTTGGAAGAGACGTGCAGGTCGCAGTAGCTTAACAAGACGGTTTAAATGCCCCCTTGGAAGAAACGTGCAGGTCGCAGTAGCTTAACAAGACGGTTTAAATGCCCCTTGGAAAAGACGTGAAGTTCGCAGTAGCATAACAAGATTGTTTAAATGCCCCTTGGAAGAGACGTGCAGGTCGCAGTAGCTTAACAAGACAGTTTAAATGCCCCTTGGAAGAGACATGCAGGTCACAGTAGCTTACCAAGACGGTTTAAATGCCCCTTGGAAGAGACGTGCAGGTCGCAGTAGCTTAACAAGATGGTTTAAATGCCCCTTGGAACAGACGTGCAGGTCGCAGTAGCTTACCAAGACGGTTTAAATGCCCTTTGGAAGAGACGTGCAGGTCGCAGTAGCTTAACAAGACAGTTTAAATGCCCCTTGGAAGAGACGTGAAGGTCGCAGTAGCTTAATAATACGGTTTAAATTCCCCTTGCAAGAGACGTGCAGGTCGCAGTAGCTTAATAAGACAGTTTAAATGCCCCTTAGAAGAGACGTGCAGGTGGCAGTATCTTAAAAAGACGGTTTAAATGCCCTTTGGAAGAGACATGCAGGTCGCAGCAGCTTAATAAGACGGATTAAATGCCCCTTGGAAGAGACGTGCAGGTCGCAGTAGCTTAACAAGACGGTTTAAATACCCCTTGGAAGAGACGTGCTGGTCGCAGTAGCTTAACAAGATGGTTTAAGTGCTCCTTGGAAGAGCGGTGGAGGTCGCAGAAGCTTAACAAGACAGTTTAAATGCCCCTTGGAAGAGACGTGCAGGTCACAGGAGCTTAATAAGAAGGTTTAAATGTCCCTTGGAAGAGACGTGCAGGTCCCAGTAGCTTAACAAGACAGTTTAAATGCCCCTTGGAAGAGACGTGCAGGTTGCAGTAGCTTAAAAACACGGTTTAAATGCCCCTTGGTAGAGCGGTGGAGGTCACAGTAGCTTAACAAGATGGTTTAAATGCCCCTTGGAAGAGAAGTGCCGGTCGCAGTAGCTTACCAAGACGATTTAAATGCCCTTTGGAAGAGACATGCAGGTCGCAGTAGCTTAACAAGACGGTTTAAATGCCCCTTGGAAGAGCGGTGGAGGTCGCAGTAGCTTAACAAGAGAGTTTAAATGCCCTTTGGAGGAGACATGCAGGTCACAGCAGCTTAGCAAGACTGTTTAAATGCCGCGTGGAAGAGACGTGCAGGTCGCAGTAGCTTAACAAGATGGTTTAAATGCCCCTTGGTAGAGACATGCAGGTCGCAGTAGCTTAACAAGACGGTTCAAATGCCCCATTGAAGAGACGTGCAGGTCGCAGCACCTTAACAAGACGGTTTAAATGCCCCTTGGAAAAGTGGTGGAGGTTACAGTAGATTAACAAGATGGTTTAAATGCCCCTTGGAAGAGACGTGCAAGTCGCAGTAGCTTAACAAGACGATTTAAATGCCCCCTGGAAGAGACGTGCAGGTCGCAGTAGCTTAACAAGACGGTTTAAAAGCCCCTTGGAAGAGATGTGCAGGTCACAGGATCTTAATAAGACGGTTTAAATGTCCCTTCGAAGAGCCGTGCAGGTCGCAGTAGCTTACCAAGACGGTTTAAATTGCCCTTGGAAGAGTCGTGCAGGTCGCAGTAGCTTAACAAGACTGTTTAAATGCCCCTTGGAAGAGACGTGCAGGTCGCAGTAGCTTAATAAGACGGTTTAAATGCCCCTTGCAAGAGACGTGCAGGTCACAGTAGCTTAAAAAGACGGCTTAAATGCCACTTGGAAGAGACGTGCAGGTCGCAGTAGCTTAGCAAGACAGTTTAAATGCCCCTTGGAAGAGACGTGCAGGTCGCAGTAGCTTAATAAGACGGTTTAAATGCCCCTTGGATGAGCGGTGGAGGTCGCATTAGCTTAACAAGACAGTTTAAATGCCCCTTGGAAGAGACGTGCAGGTCGCAGTAGCTTAACAAGACAGTTTAAATGCCCCTTGGAAGAGACGTGCAGGTCGCAGTAGCTTAACAAGAAGGTTTAAAGGCCCATTGGAAGAGACGTGCAGGTCGCAGTAGATTAACAAGACAGTTTAAATGCCCCTTGAAAGAGACGTGCTGGTCGTAGTAGCTTAACAAGACTGTTTAAATGCCCCTTGTAAGTGCGGTGGAGGTCGCAGTAGCTTAACAAGACCATTTAAATTCCCCTTGGAAGAAACGTGCAGGTCACAGGATCTTAATAAGACATTTTAAATGCCCCTTGGAAGAGACGTGAAGGTCACAGTAGATTAATAAGATGGTTTAAATGCCCCTTGCAAGTGACGTGCAGGTCGCAGTAGCTTAATAAGACGATTTAAATGCCCCTTGAGAAGAGACGTGCAGGTCGCAGTAGCTTAACAAGACGGTTTAAATGCCCCTTGGAAATGTGGTGGAGGTTACAGTAGCTTAATAAGACGGTTTAAATGCCCCTTGCAGAAGACGTGCAGGTCACAGTAGCTTAACAAGACGGTTTAAATGCCATTTGGGAGAGACGTGCATGTCGCAGTAGCTTAACAAGATGGTTTAAATGCCCCTTGGAAGAGTAGTGGAGGTCGAATTAGCTTAACAAGACGGTTTAAATGCCCCTTGGAATAGACATGCAGGTCACAGTAGCTTAACAAGACGGTTTAAATGCCCCTTGGAAGAGACGTGCAGGTCGCAGTAGCTTAACAAGATGGTTTAAATGCCCCTTGGAAGAGACATGCAGGTCGCAGTAGCTTAACAAGACGGATTAAATGCCCCTTGGAAAAGACGTGCAGGTCGCAGTAGCTTAACAAGACGGTTTAAATGCCCCTTGGAAATGTGGTGGAGGTTACAGTAGCTTAACAAGACGGTTTAAATGCCCCTTGGAAGAGACGTGCAGGTCGCAGTAGCCTAACAAGACTGTTTAAATGCCCCTTGGAAGAGACGTGCAGGTCGCAGTAGCTTAACAAGACAGTTTAAATGCCCCTTGGAAGAGACGTGCAGGTCACAGGATCATAACAAGACGGTTTACATGTCCCTTGGAAGAGACATGCAGGTTGCAGTAGCTTACCAAGACGGTTTAAATGGCCCTTGGAAGAGACGTGCAGGTCGCAGAAGCTTAACAAGACGGTTTAAATGCCCCTTGGAAGAGACGTGCTGGTCACAGTAGCTTAACAAGACGGTTTAAATGCCACTTGCAAATGTGGTGGAGGTTACAGTAGCTTAACAAGATGGTTTAAATGCCCCTTGGAAGAGACATGCAGGTCGCAGTAGCTTAAGAAGACGGTTTAAATGCCCCTTGGAAGAGACGTGCAGGTCGCAGTAGCTTAACAAGACTGTTTAAATGCCCCTTGGAAGAGACGTGCTGGTCACAGTAGCTTAACAAGACGGTTTAAATGCCCCTTGGAAATGTGGTGGAGGTTACAGTAGCTTAACAAGACGGTTTAAATGCCCCTTGGAAGAGACGTGCAGGTCGCAGTAGCTTAACAAGACTGTTTAAATGCCCCTTGGAAGAGACGTGCAGGTCGCAGTAGCTTAACAAGACAGTTTAAATATCCCTTGGAAGATCGGTGGAGGTCTCAGAAGCTTTACAAGACAGTTTAAATGCCCCTTGTAAGAGACGTGCAGGTCACAGGATCTTAATAAGAGGGTTTAAATGTCCCTTGGAAGAGACATGCAAGTCGCAGTAGCTTACCAAGACGGTTTAAATGGCCCTTGGAAGAGACGTGCAGGTCGCAGTAGCTTAACAAGATGGTTTAAATGCCCCTTGGAAGACACGTGCTGGTCACAGTAGCTTAACAAGACGGTTTAAATGCCACTTGGAAATGTGGTGGAGGTTACAGTAGCTTAACAAGATGGTTTAAATGCCACTTGGAAGAGACATGCAGGTCGCAGTAGCTTAACAAGACTGTTTAAATGCCAGTTGGAAGAGAAGTGCTGGTCACAGTAGCTTAACAAGACGGTTTAAATGCCCCTTGGAAATGTCGTGGAGGTTACAGTAGCTTAACAAGATGGTTTAAATGCCCCTTGGATGAGCGGTGGAGGTCGCATTAGCTTAACAAGACGGTTTAAATGCCCATTGGAATAGAGGTGCAGGTCGCAGTAGCTTAATAAGACGGTTTAAATGCCCCTTGGAAGAGACATGCAGGTCGCAGTAGCTTAACAAGACAGTTTAAATGCCCCTTGGAAGAGACATGCAGGTCGCAGTAGCTTAAAAAGACGGTTTAAAGGCCCTTTGGAAGAGACATGCAGGTCGCAGCAGCTTAACAAGACGGTTTAAATGCCACTTGGAAGAGACGTGCAGGTCGCAGTAGCTTAACAAGATGGTTTAAATGCCCCTTGGAAGAGTGGTGGAGGTCGCATTAGCTTAACAAGACGGTTTAAATGCCCATTGGAAGAGAGGTGCAGGTCGCAGTAGCTTAATAAGACGGTTTAAATGCCCCTTGGAAGAGCGGTGGAAGTCGCAGTAGCTTAACAAGACGGTTTAAATGCCCCTTGGAAGAGACGTGCAAGTCGCAGTAGCTTAACAAGACAATTTAAATGCCCCTTGGAAGAGACGTGCTGGTCGCAGTAGCTTAACAAGATGGTTTAAGTGCTCCTTGGAAGAGCGGTGGAGGTCGCAGAAGCTTAACAAGACAGTTTAAATGCCCCTTGGAAGAGACGTGCAGGTCACAGGAGCTTAATAAGAAGGTTTAAATGTCCCTTGGAAGAGACGTGCAGGTCGCAGTAGCTTAACAAGACAGTTTAAATGCCCCTTGGAAGAGACGTGCAGGTTGCAGTAGCTTAAAAAGACGGTTTAAATGCCCCTTGGTAGAGCGGTGGAGGTCGCAGTAGCTTACCAAGACGATTTAAATGCCCTTTGGAAGAGACATGCAGGTCGCAGTAGCTTAACAAGACGGTTTAAATGCCCCTTCGAAGAGCGGTGGAGGTCGCAGTAGCTTAACAAGAGAGTTTAAATGCCCTTTGGAAGAGACATGCAGGTCACAGCAGCTTAGCAAGACTGTTTAAATGCCGCGTGGAAGAGACGTGCAGGTCGCAGTAGCTTAACAAGATGGTTTAAATGCCCCTTGGTAGAGACATGCAGGTCGCAGTAGCTTAACAAGACGGTTCAAATGCCCCATTGAAGAGACGTGCAGGTCGCAGCAGCTTAACAAGACGGTTTAAATTCCCCTTGGAAAAGTGTTGGAGGTTACAGTAGATTAACAAGATGGTTTAAATGCCCCTTGGAAGAGACGTGCAAGTCGCAGTAGCTTAACAAGACGATTTAAATGCCCCCTGGAAGAGACGTGCAGGTCGCAGTAGCTTAACAAGACGGTTTAAAAGCCCCTTGGAAGAGACGTGCAGGTCACAGGATCTTAATAAGACGGTTTATATGTCCCTTCGAAGAGATGTGCAGGTCGCAGTAGCTTACCAAGACGGTTTAAATTGCCCTTGGAAGAGTCGTGCAGGTCGCAGTAGCTTAACAAGACTGTTTAAATGCCCCTTGGAAGAGACTTGCAGGTTGCAGTAGCTTAATAAGACGGTTTAAATGCCCCTTGCAAGAGACGTGCAGGTCACAGTAGCTTAAAAAGACGGCTTAAATGCCACTTGGAAGAGACGTGCAGGTCGCAGTAGCTTAGCAAGACAGTTTAAATGCCCCTTGGAAGAGACGTGCAGGTCGCAGTAGCTTAATAAGACGGTTTAAATGCCCCTTGGATGAGCGGTGGAGGTCGCATTAGCTTAACAAGACGGTTTAAATGCCCCTTGGAAGAGACCTGCAGGTCGCAGTAGCTTAACAAGACAGTTTAAATGCCCCTTGGAAGAGACGTGCAGGTCGCAGTAGCTTAACAAGACAGTTTAAATGCCCCTTGGAAGAGACGTGCAGGTCGCAGTAGCTTAACAAGACAGTTTAAATGCCCCTTGGAAGAGACGTGCAGGTCGCAGTAGCTCAATAAGATGGTTTAAATGCCCCTTGGAAGGGACGTGCAGGTCGCAGTAGCTTAACAAGACGGTTTAAATTCCCCTTGGAAATGTGGTGGAGGTTACAGTAGCTTAACAAGACGGTTTAAATGCCCCTTGGAAGAGACGTGCAGGTCGCAGTAGCTTAACAAGACTGTTTAAATGCCCCTTGGAAGAGACTTGCAGGTCGCAGTAGCTTAACAAGACAGTTTAAATGCCCCTTGGAAGAGACGTGCAGGTCACAGGATCTTAATAAGACGGTTTAAATGTCCCTTGGAAGAGACATGCAGGTCGCAGTAGCTTACCAAGATGGTTTAAATGGCCTTTGGAAGAGACGTGCAGGTCGCAGTAGCTTAACAAGACGGTTTAAATGCCCCTTGGAAGAGACGTGCTGGTCACAGTAGCTTAACAAGACGGTTTAAATGCCATTTGGAATTGTGGTGGAGGTTACAGTAGCTTAACAAGATGGTTTAAATGCCCCTTGGAAGAGACATGCAGGTCGCAGTAGCTAAAGAAGACGGTTTAAATGCCCCTTGGAAGAGACGTGCAGGTCGCAGTAGCTTAACAAGACTGTTTAAATGCCCCTTGGAAGAGACGTGCAGGTCACAGTAGCTTAACAAGACGGTTTAAATGCCCCTTGGAAGAGAAGTGCTGGTCGCAGTAGCTTAAAAAGACGGTTTAAAGGCCCTTTGGAAGGGACGTGCTGGTCGCAGTAGCTTAAAAAGACGGTTTAAAGGCCCTTTGGAAGAGACATGCAGGTCGCAGCAGCTTAACAAGTCGGTTTAAATGCCACTTGGAAGAGACGTGCAGGTCGCAGTAGCTTAACAAGACAATTTAAATGCCCCTTGGAAGAGACGTGCAGGTCGCAGTAGCTTAACAAGACTGTTTAAATGCCCCTTGGAAGAGACGTGCAGGTCACAGTAGCTTAACAAGACGGTTTAAATGTCCCTTGGAAGAGACGTGCAGGTCGCAGTAGCTTAACAAGACGGTTTAAATGCCCCTTGGAAGAGACGTGCAGGTCGCAGTAGCTTAACAAGACGGTTTAAATGCCACTTGGAAGAGCGGTGTAGGTCACAGTAGCTTAACAAGACAGTTTAAATGCCCTTGGAAGAGACGTGCAGGTCGCAGTAGCTTAATAAGATGGTTTAAATGCCCCATGGAAGAGACGTGCAGGTCACAGTAGCTTAACAAGGCGGTTTAAATGCCCCATTGAAGAGACTTGCAGGTCGCAGTAGCTTAACAAGACGGTTTAAATGCCCCTTGGAGGAGACGTGCTGGTCGCAGTAGCTTAACAAGATGGTTTAAGTGCCCCTTGGAAGAGCGGTGGAGGTCACAGAAGCTTAACCAGACAGTTTAAATTCCCCTTGGAAGAGACGTGCAGGTCACAGGAGCTTAATAAGACGGTTTAAATGTCCCTTGGAAGAGACGTGCAGGTCGCAGTAGCTTAACAAGACAGTTTAAATGCCCCTTGGAAGAGACGTGCAGGTTGCAGTAGCTTAAAAAGACGGTTTAAATGCCCCTTGGTAGAGCGGTGGAGGTCACAGTAGCTTAACAAGACAGTTTAAATGCCCCTTGGAAGAGACGTGCAGGTCACAGGATCTTAATAAGACGGTTTAAATGTCCCTTGGAAGAGACATGCAGGTCGCAGTAGCTTACCAAGATGGTTTAAATGGCCCTTGGAAGAGACGTGCAGGTCGCAGTAGCTTAACAAGACGGTTTAAATGCCCCTTGGAAGAGACGTGCTGGTCACAGCAGCTTAACAAGACGGTTTAAATGCCACTTGGAATTGTGGTGGAGGTTACAGTAGCTTAACAAGATGGTTTAAATGCCCCTTGGAAGAGACATGCAGGTCGCAGTAGCTAAAGAAGACGGTTTAAATGCCCCTTGGAAGAGACGTGCAGGTCGCAGTAGCTTAACAAGACTGTTTAAATGCCCCTTGGAAGAGACGTGCAGGTCACAGTAGCTTAACAAGACGGTTTAAATGCCCCTTGGAAGAGAAGTGCTGGTCGCAGTAGCTTAAAAAGACGGTTTAAAGGCCCTTTGGAAGGGACGTGCTGGTCGCAGTAGCTTAAAAAGACGGTTTAAAGGCCCTTTGGAAGAGACATGCAGGTCGCAGCAGCTTAACAAGTCGGTTTAAATGCCACTTGGAAGAGACGTGCAGGTCGCAGTAGCTTAACAAGACAATTTAAATGCCCCTTGGAAGAGACGTGCAGGTCGCAGTAGCTTAACAAGACTGTTTAAATGCCCCTTGGAAGAGACGTGCAGGTCACAGTAGCTTAACAAGACGGTTTAAATGTCCCTTGGAAGAGACGTGCAGGTCGCAGTAGCTTAACAAGACGGTTTAAATGCCCCTTGGAAGAGACGTGCAGGTCGCAGTAGCTTAACAAGACGGTTTAAATGCCACTTGGAAGAGCGGTGTAGGTCACAGTAGCTTAACAAGACAGTTTAAATGCCCTTGGAAGAGACGTGCAGGTCGCAGTAGCTTAACAAGACAGTTTAAATGCCCCTTGGAAGAGACGTGTAGGTCGCAGTAGCTTAATAAGATGGTTTAAATGCCCCATGGAAGAGACGTGCAGGTCACAGTAGCTTAACAAGGCGGTTTAAATGCCCCATTGAAGAGACTTGCAGGTCGCAGTAGCTTAACAAGACGGTTTAAATGCCCCTTGGAGGAGACGTGCTGGTCGCAGTAGCTTAACAAGATGGTTTAAGTGCCCCTTGGAAGAGCGGTGGAGGTCGCAGAAGCTTAACCAGACAGTTTAAAGGCCCCTTGGAAGAGACGTGCAGGTCACAGGAGCTTAATAAGACGGTTTAAATGTCCCTTGGAAGAGACGTGCAGGTCGCAGTAGCTTAACAAGACAGTTTAAATGCCCCTTGGAAGAGACGTGCAGGTTGCAGTAGCTTAAAAAGACGGTTTAAATGCCCCTTGGTAGAGCGGTGGAGGTCACAGTAGCTTAACAACATGGTTTAAATGCCCCTTGGAAGAGAAGTGCAGGTCGCAGTAGCTTACCAACGCGATTTAAATGCCCTTTGGAAGAGACATGCAGGTCACAATAGCTTAACAAGACGGTTTAAATGCCCCTTGGAAGAGACGTGCAAGTCGCAGTAGCTTAACAAGACAATTTAAATGCCCCTTGGAAGAGACGTGCAGGTCGCAGTAGCTTAACAAAACGGTTTAAATGCCCCTTGGAAGAGCGGTGGAGGTCGCAGAAGCTTAATAAGATGGTTTAAATGTCCCTTGGAAGAGACGTGCAGGTCGCAGTAGCTTAACAAGACGGTTTAAATGCCCCTTGGAAGAGACGCGCAGGTCGCAGTAGCTTAACAAGACTGTTTAAATGCCAACTTGGAAGAGCGGTGTAGGTCACAGTAGCTTAACAAGACTGTTTAAATGCCCCTTGGAAGAGACTTGCAGGTCGCAGTAGCTTAATAAGATGGTTTAAATGCCCCTTGGAAGAGACTTGCAGGTCGCAGCAGCTTAACAAGACGGTTTAAATGCCCCCTAGGAAGAGACGTGCAGGTCGCAGTAGCTTAACAAGACGGTTTAAATGCCCCTTGGAAAAGACGTGAAGTTCGCAGTAGCTTAACAAGATTGTTTAAATGCCCCTTGGAAGAGACGTGCAGGTCGCAGTAGCTTAACAAGACAGTTTAAATGCCCCTTGGAAGAGACATGCAGGTCATAGTAGCTTAACAAGACGGTTTAAATGCCCCTTGGAAGAGACGTGCAGGTCGCAGTAGCTTAACAAGATGGTTTAAATGCCCCTTGTAACAGACGTGCAGGTCGCAGTAGATTAAAAAGACGGTTTAAATGCCCCTTGGAAGAGACGTGCAGGTCGCAGTAGCTTAACAAGACAGTTTAAATGCCCCTTGGAAGAGACGTGAAGGTCGCAGTAGCTTAATAAGACGGTTTAAATTCCCCTTGCAAGAGACGTGCAGGTCGCAGTAGCTTAACAAGACGGTTTAAATGCCACTTAGAAGAGACGTGCAGGTCGCAGTAGATTAAAAAGAAGGTTTAAATGCCCTTTGGAAGAGACATGCAGGTCGCAGCAGCTTAACAAGACTGTTTAAATGGCCCTTGGAAGAGACGTGCAGGTCGCAGTAGCTTAACAAGACGGTTTAAACGCACCTTGGTAGAGACATGCAGGTCGCAGTAGCTTAACAAGACGGTTTAAATACCCCATTGAAGAGACGTGCAGGTCGCAGTAGCTTAACAATACGGTTTAAATGCCCCTTGGAAAAGTGGTGGAGGTTACAGTAGCTTAACAAGACGGTTTAAATGCCCTTGGAAGAGACGTGCAAGTCGCAGTAGCTTAACAAGACGATTTAAATGCCCCTTGTAAGAGACGTGCAGGTCGCAGTAGCTTAACAAGACGGTTTAAATACCCCTTGGAAGAGACGTGTTGGTCGCAGTAGCTTAACAAGATGGTTTAAGTGCCCCTTGGAAGAGCGGTGGAGGTCGCAGAAGCTTAACAAGACAGTTTAAATGCCCCTTGGAAGAGACGTGCAGGTCACAGGAGCTTAATAAGATGGTTTAAATGTCCCTTGGAAGAGACGTGCAGGTCGCAGTAGCTTAACAAGACGGTTTAAATGCCCCTTGGAAGAGACGTGCAGGTCGCAGTAGCTTAACAAGACGGTTTAAATGCCACTTGGAAGAGCGGTGTAGGTCACAGTAGCTTAACAAGACAGTTTAAATGCCCTTGGAAGAGACGTGCAGGTCGCAGTAGCTTAACAAGACAGTTTAAATGCCCCTTGGAAGAGACGTGCAGGTCGCAGTAGCTTAATAAGATGGTTTAAATGCCCCTTGGAAGAGACGTGCAGGTCGCAGTAGCTTAACAAGACAGTTTAAATGCCCCTTGGAGGAGACTTGCTGGTCGCAGTAGCTTAATAAGATGGTTTAAGTGCTCCTTGGAAGAGCGGTGGAGGTCGCAGAAGCTTAACCAGACAGTTTAAATGCCCCTTGGAAGAGACGTCCAGGTCACAGGAGCTTAATAAGACGGTTTAAATGTCCCTTGGAAGAGACGTGCAGGTCGCAGTAGCTTAACAAGACAGTTTAAATGCCCCTTGGAAGAGATGTGCAGGTTGCAGTAGCTTAAAAAGACGGTTTAAATGCCCCTTGGTACAGCGGTGGAGGTCACAGTAGCTTAACAAGATGGTTTAAATGCCCCTTGGAAGAGAAGTGCAGGTCGCAGTAGCTTACCAACACGATTTAAATGCCCTTTGGAAGAGACATGCAGGTCACAATAGCTTAACAAGACGGTTTAAATGCCCCTTGGAAGAGACGTGCAAGTCGCAGTAGCTTAACAAGACAATTTAAATGCCCCTTGGAAGAGACGTGCAGGTCGCAGTAGCTTAACAAGACGGTTTAAATGCCCCTTGGAAGAGCGGTGGAGGTCGCAGAAGCTTAACAAGACAGTTTAAATGCCCCTTGGAAGAGACGTGCCGGTCACAGGAGCTTAATAAGACGGCTTAAATGTCCCTTGGAAGAGACGTGCAGGTCGCAGTAGCTTAACAAGACGGTTTAAATGCCCCTTGGAAGAGACGCGCAGGTCGCAGTAGGTTAACAAGACTGTTTAAATGCCACTTGGAAGAGCGGAGTAGGTCACAGTAGCTTAACAAGACAGTTTAAATGCCCCTTGGAAGAGACGTGCAGGTCGCAGTAGCTTAATAAGATGGTTTAAATGCCCCTTGTAAGAGACATGCAGGTCGCAGTAGCTTAACAAGACGGTTTAAATACCCCCTTGGAAAAGACGTGAAGTTCTCAGTAGCTTAACAAGATTGTTTAAATTCCCCTTGCAAGAGACGTGCAGGTCGCAGTTGCTTAACAAGACGGTTTAAATGCCCCTTGGAAGAGACGTGCAGGTCGCAGTAGCTTAACAAGACGGTTTAAATACCCCTTGGAAGAGACGTGCTGGTCGCAGTAGCTTAACAAGATGGTTTAAGTGCCCCTTGGAAGAGCTGTGGAGGTCGCAGAAGCTTAAAAAGACAGTTTAAATGCCCCTTGGAAGAGACGTGCAGGTCATAGGAGCTTAATAAGACGGTTTTAAATGTCCCTTGGAAGAGACGTGCAGGTCGAAGTAGCTTAACAAGACGGTTTAAATGCCCCTTGGAAGAGACGTGCTGGTCGCAGTAGCTTAACAAGATGGTTTAAATGCCACTTTGAAGAGCGGTGTAGGTCACAGTAGCTTAACAAGACAGTTTAAATGCCCCTTGGAAGAGACGTGCAGGTCGCAGTATCTTAACAAGACAGTTTAAATGCCCATTGGAAGAGACGTGCAGGTCGCAGTAGCTTAATAAGATGGTTTAAATGCCCCTTGGAAGAGACGTGCAGGTCGCAGTAGCTTAACAAGACGGTTTAAATGCCCCCTTGGAAGAGACGTGCAGGTCGCAGTAGCTTAACAAGACGGTTTAAATGCCCCTTGGAAAAGACGTGAAGTTCGCAGTAGCTTAACAAGATTGTTTAAATGCCCCTTGGAAGAGACGTGCAGGTCGCAGTAGCTTAACAAGACAGTTTAAATGCCCCTTGGAAGAGACATGCAGGTCACAGTAGCTTACCAAGACGGTTTAAATGCCCCTTGGAAGAGACGTGCAGGTCGCAGTAGCTTAACAAGATGGTTTAAATGCCCCTTGGAACAGACGTGCAGGTCGCAGTAGCTTACCAAGACGGTTTAAATGCCCTTTGGAAGAGACGTGCAGGTCGCAGTAGCTTAACAAGACAGTTTAAATGCCCCTTGGAAGAGACGTGAAGGTCGCAGTAGCTTAATAATACGGTTTAAATTCCCCTTGCAAGAGACGTGCAGGTCGCAGTAGCTTAATAAGACAGTTTAAATGCCCCTTAGAAGAGACGTGCAGGTCGCAGTAGCTTAAAAAGACGGTTTAAATGCCCTTTGGAAGAGACATGCAGGTCGCAGCAGCTTAATAAGACGGTTTAAATGCCCCTTGGAAGAGACGTGCAGGTCGCAGTAGCTTAACAAGACGGTTTAAATACCCCTTGGAAGAGACGTGCTGGTCGCAGTAGCTTAACAAGATGGTTTAAGTGCTCCTTGGAAGAGCGGTGGAGGTCGCAGAAGCTTAACAAGACAGTTTAAATGCCCCTTGGAAGAGACGTGCAGGTCACAGGAGCTTAATAAGAAGGTTTAAATGTCCCTTGGAAGAGACGTGCAGGTCGCAGTAGCTTAACAAGACAGTTTAAATGCCCCTTGGAAGAGACGTGCAGGTTGCAGTAGCTTAAAAAGACGGTTTAAATGCCCCTTGGTAGAGCGGTGGAGGTCACAGTAGCTTAACAAGATGGTTTAAATGCCCCTTGGAAGAGAAGTGCCGGTCGCAGTAGCTTACCAAGACGATTTAAATGCCCTTTGGAAGAGACATGCAGGTCGCAGTAGCTTAACAAGACGGTTTAAATGCCCCTTCGAAGAGCGGTGGAGGTCGCAGTAGCTTAACAAGAGAGTTTAAATGCCCTTTGGAAGAGACATGCAGGTCACAGCAGCTTAGCAAGACTATTTAAATGCCGCGTGGAAGAGACGTGCAGGTCGCAGTAGCTTAACAAGATGGTTTAAATGCCCCTTGGTAGAGACATGCAGGTCGCAGTAGCTTAACAAGACGGTTCAAATGCCCCATTGAAGAGACGTGCAGGTCGCAGCAGCTTAACAAGACGGTTTAAATTCCCCTTGGAAAAGTGGTGGAGGTTACAGTAGATTAACAAGATGGTTTAAATGCCCCTTGGAAGAGACGTGCAAGTCGCAGTAGCTTAACAAGACGATTTAAATGCCCCCTGGAAGAGACGTGCAGGTCGCAGTAGCTTAACAAGACGGTTTAAAAGCCCCTTGGAAGAGACGTGCAGGTCACAGGATCTTAATAAGACGGTTTAAATGTCCCTTCGAAGAGACGTGCAGGTCGCAGTAGCTTACCAAGACGGTTTAAATTGCCCTTGGAAGAGTCGTGCAGGTCGCAGTAGCTTAACAAGACTGTTTAAATGCCCCTTGGAAGAGACTTGCAGGTTGCAGTAGCTTAATAAGACGGTTTAAATGCCCCTTGCAAGAGACGTGCAGGTCACAGTAGCTTAAAAAGACGGCTTAAATGCCACTTGGAAGAGACGTGCAGTTCGCAGTAGCTTAGCAAGACAGTTTAAATGCCCCTTGGAAGAGACGTGCAGGTCGCAGTAGCTTAATAAGACGGTTTAAATGCCCCTTGAATGAGCGGTGGAGGTCGCATTAGCTTAACAAGACAGTTTAAATGCCCCTTGGAAGAGACCTGCAGGTCGCAGTAGCTTAACAAGACAGTTTAAATGCCCCTTGGAAGAGACGTGCAGGTCGCAGTAGCTTAACAAGACAGTTTAAATGCCCCTTGGAAGAGACGTGCAGGTCGCAGTAGCTTAACAAGACAGTTTAAATGCCCCTTGGAAGAGACGTGCAGGTCACAGGATCTTAATAAGACGGTTTAAATGTCCCTTGGAAGAGACATGCAGGTCGCAGTAGCTTACCAAGACGGTTTAAATGGCCCTTGGAAGAGACGTGCAGGTCGCAGTAGCTTAACAAGACGGTTTAAATGCCCCTTGGAAGAGACGTGCTGGTCACAGTAGCTTAACAAGACGGTTTAAATGCCACTTGGAATTGTGGTGGAGGTTACAGTAGCTTAACAAGATGGTTTAAATGCCCCTTGGAAGAGACATGCAGGTCGCAGTAGCTAAAGAAGACGGTTTAAATGCCCCTTGGAAGAGACGTGCAGGTCGCAGTAGCTTAACAAGACTGTTTAAATGCCCCTTGGAAGAGACGTGCAGGTCACAGTAGCTTAACAAGACGGTTTAAATGCCCCTTGGAAGAGAAGTGCTGGTCGCAGTAGCTTAAAAAGACGGTTTAAAGGCCCTTTGGAAGAGACGTGCTGGTCGCAGTAGCTTAAAAAGACGGTTTAAAGGCCCTTTGGAAGAGACATGCAGGTCGCAGCAGCTTAACAAGTCGGTTTAAATGCCACTTGAAAGAGACGTGCAGGTCGCAGTAGCTTAACAAGACAATTTAAATGCCCCCTGGAAGAGACGTGCAGGTCGCAGTAGCTTAACAAGAGGGTTTAAATGCCCCTTGGAAGAGCGGTGGTGGTCGCAGAAGCTTAACAAGACAATTTAAATGCCCCTTGGAAGAGACGTGCAGGTCACAGGAGCTTAATAAGACGGTTTAAATGTCCCTTGGAAAAGACGTGAAGGTCGCAGTAGCTTAACAAGACGGTTTAAATGCCCCTTGGAAGAGACGTGCAGGTCGCAGTAGCTTAACAAGACGGTTTAAATGCCACTTGGAAGAGCGGTGTAGGTCACAGTAGCTTAACAAGACAGTTTAAATGCCCTTGGAAGAGACGTGCAGGTCGCAGTAGCTTAACAAGACAGTTTAAATGCCCCTTGGAAGAGACGTGCAGGTCGCAGTAGCTTAATAAGATGGTTTAAATGCCCCATGGAAGAGACGTGCAGGTCACAGTAGCTTAACAAGGCGGTTTAAATGCCCCATTGAAGAGACTTGCAGGTCGCAGTAGCTTAACAAGACGGTTTAAATGCCCCTTGGAGGAGACGTGCTGGTCGCAGTAGCTTAACAAGATGGTTTAAGTGCCCCTTGGAAGAGCGGTGGAGGTCGCAGAAGCTTAACCAGACAGTTTAAATGCCCCTTGGAAGAGACGTGCAGGTCACAGGAGCTTAATAAGACGGTTTAAATGTCCCTTGGAAGAGACGTGCAGGTCGCAGTAGCTTAACAAGACAGTTTAAATGCCCCTTGGAAGAGACGTGCAGGTTGCAGTAGCTTAAAAAGACGGTTTAAATGCCCCTTGGTAGAGCGGTGGAGGTGGTCACAGTAGCTTAACAAGATGGTTTAAATGCCCCTTGGAAGAGAAGTGCAGGTCGCAGTAGCTTACCAACGCGATTTAAATGCCCTTTGGAAGAGACATGCAGGTCACAATAGCTTAACAAGACGGTTTAAATGCCCCTTGGAAGAGACGTGCAAGTCGCAGTAGCTTAACAAGACAATTTAAATGCCCCTTGGAAGAGACGTGCAGGTCGCAGTAGCTTAACAAAACGGTTTAAATGCCCCTTGGAAGAGCGGTGGAGGTCGTAGAAGCTTAATAAGATGGTTTAAATGTCCCTTGGAAGAGACGTGCAGGTCGCAGTAGCTTAACAAGACGGTTTAAATGCCCCTTGGAAGAGACGCGCAGTTCGCAGTAGCTTAACAAGACTGTTTAAATGCCACTTGGAAGAGCGGTGTAGGTCACAGTAGCTTAACAAGACTGTTTAAATGCCCCTTGGAAGAGACTTGCAGGTCGCAGTAGCTTAATAAGATGGTTTAAATGCCCCTTGGAAGAGACGTGCAGGTCGCAGCAGCTTAACAAGACGGTTTAAATGCCCCCTAGGAAGAGACGTGCAGGTCGCAGTAGCTTAACAAGACGGTTTAAATGCCCCTTGGAAAAGACGTGAAGTTCGCAGTAGCTTAACAAGATTGTTTAAATGCCCCTTGGAAGAGACGTGCAGGTCGCAGTAGCTTAACAAGACAGTTTAAATGCCCCTTGGAAGAGACATGCAGGTCACAGTAGCTTAACAAGATGGTTTAAATGCCCCTTGGAACAGACGTGCAGGTCGCAGTAGATTAAAAAGACGGTTTAAATGCCCTTTGGAAGAGACGTGCAGGTCGCAGTATCTTAACAAGACAGTTTAAATGCCCCTTGGAAGAGACGTGAAGGTCGCAGTAGCTTAATAAGACGGTTTAAATTCCCCTTGCAAGAGACGTGCAGGTCGCAGTAGCTTAACAAGACGGTTTAAATGCCCCTTAGAAGAGACGTGCAGGTCGCAGTAGCTTAAAAAGACGGTTTAAATGCCCTTTGGAAGAGACATGCAGGTCGCAGCAGCTTAACAAGACTGTTTAAATGCCCCTTGGAAGAGACGTGCAGGTCGCAGTAGCTTAACAAGACGGTTTAAACGCACCTTGGTAGAGACATGCAGGTCGCAGTAGCTTAACAAGACGGTTTAAATGCCCCTTGGAAAAGTGGTGGAGGTTACAGTAGCTTAACAAGACGGTTGAAATGCCCTTGGAAGAGACGTGCAAGTCGCAGTAGCTTAACAAGACGATTTAAATGCCCCTTGTAAGAGACGTGCAGGTCGCAGTAGATTAACAAGACGGTTTAAATACCCCTTGGAAGAGACGTGTTGGTCGCAGTAGCTTAACAAGATGGTTTAAGTGCCCCTTGGAAGAGCGGTGGAGGTCGCAGAAGCTTAACAAGACAGTTTAAATGCCCCTTGGAAGAGACGTGCAGGTCACAGGAGCTTAATAAGACGGTTTAAATGTCCCTTGGAAGAGACGTGCAGGTCGCAGTAGCTTAACAAGACAGTTTAAATGCCCCTTGGAAGAGACGTGCAGGTTGCAGTAGCTTAAAAAGACGGTTTAAATGCCCCTTGGTAGAGCGGTGGAGATCACAGTAGCTTAACAAGATGGTTTAAATGACCCTTGGAAGGGAAGTGCAGGTCGCAGTAGCTTACCAAGACGATTTAAATGCCCTTTGGAAGAGACATGCAGGTCGCAGTAGCTTAACAAGACAGTTTAAATGCCCTTGGAAGAGACGTGCAGGTCGCAGTAGCTTAACAAGACAGTTTAAATGCCCCTTAGAAGAGACGTGCAGGTCGCAGTAGCTTAATAAGATGGTTTAAACGCCCCTTGGAAGAGACGTGCAGGTCGCAGTAGCTTAAAAAGACGGTTTAAATGCCCCAATGAAGAGACGTGCAGGTCGCAGTAGCATAACAAGACGGTTTAAATGCCCCTTGGAGGAGACGTGCTGGTCGCAGTAGCTTAACAAGATGGTTTAAGTGCCCCTTGGAAGAGCGGTGGAGGTCGCAGAAGCTTAACCAGACAGTTTAAATGCCCCTTGGAAGAGACGTGCAGGTCACAGGAGCTTAATAAGACGGTTTAAATGTCCCTTGGAAGAGACGTGCAGGTCGCAGTAGCTTAACAAGACAGTTTAAATGCCCCTTGGAAGAGACGTGCAGGTTGCAGTAGCTTAAAAAGACGGTTTAAATGCCCCTTGGTAGAGCGGTGGAGGTCACAGTAGCTTAACAAGACGGTTTAAATGCCCCTTGGAAGAGACGTGCAAGTCGCAGTAGCTTAACAAGACAATTTAAATGCCCCTTGGAAGAGACTTGCAGGTTGCAGTAGCTTAATAAGACGGTTTAAATGCCCCTTGCAAGAGACGTGCAGGTCACAGTAGCTTAAAAAGACGGCTTAAATGCCACTTGGAAGAGACGTGCAGGTCGCAGTAGCTTAGCAAGACAGTTTAAATGCCCCTTGGAAGAGACGTGCAGGTCGCAGTAGCTTAATAAGACGGTTTAAATGCCCCTTGAATGAGCGGTGGAGGTCGCATTAGCTTAACAAGACAGTTTAAATGCCCCTTGGAAGAGACCTGCAGGTCGCAGTAGCTTAACAAGACAGTTTAAATGCCCCTTGGAAGAGACGTGCAGGTCGCAGTAGCTTAACAAGACAGTTTAAATGCCCCTTGGAAGAGACGTGCAGGTCGCAGTAGCTTAACAAGACAGTTTAAATGCCCCTTGGAAGAGACGTGCAGGTCGCAGTAGCTTAATAAGATGGTTTAAATGCCCCTTGGAAGGGACGTGCAGGTCGCAGTAGCTTAACAAGACTGTTTAAATGCCCCTTGGAAGAGACATGCAGGTCGCAGTAGCTTAACAAGACGGATTAAATGCCCCTTGGAAAAGACGTGCAGGTCGCAGTAGCTTAACAAGACAGTTTAAATGCCCCTTGGAAGAGACGTGCAGGTCACAGGATCTTAATAAGACGGTTTAAATGTCCCTTGGAAGAGACATGCAGGTCGCAGTAGCTTACCAAGACGGTTTAAATGGCCCTTGGAAGAGACGTGCAGGTCGCAGTAGCTTAACAAGACGGTTTAAATGCCCCTTGGAAGAGACGTGCTGGTCACAGTAGCTTAACAAGACGGTTTAAATGCCACTTGGAATTGTGGTGGAGGTTACAGTAGCTTAACAAGATGGTTTAAATGCCCCTTGGAAGAGACATGCAGGTCGCAGTAGCTAAAGAAGACGGTTTAAATGCCCCTTGGAAGAGACGTGCAGGTCGCAGTAGCTTAACAAGACTGTTTAAATGCCCCTTGGAAGAGACGTGCAGGTCACAGTAGCTTAACAAGACGGTTTAAATGCCCCTTGGAAGAGAAGTGCTGGTCGCAGTAGCTTAAAAAGACGGTTTAAAGGCCCTTTGGAAGAGACGTGCTGGTCGCAGTAGCTTAAAAAGACGGTTTAAAGGCCCTTTGGAAGAGACATGCAGGTCGCAGCAGCTTAACAAGTCGGTTTAAATGCCACTTGGAAGAGACGTGCAGGTCGCAGTAGCTTAACAAGACAATTTAAATGCCCCCTGGAAGAGACGTGCAGGTCGCAGTAGCTTAACAAGACGGTTTAAATGCCCCTTGGAAGAGCGGTGGAGGTCGCAGAAGCTTAACAAGACAGTTTAAATGCCCCTTGGAAGAGACGTGCAGGTCACAGGAGCTTAATAAGACGGTTTAAATGTCCCTTGGAAAAGACGTGCAGGTCGCAGTAGCTTAACAAGACGGTTTAAATGCCCCTTGGAAGAGACGTGCAGGTCGCAGTAGCTTAACAAGACGGTTTAAATGCCACTTGGAAGAGCGGTGTAGGTCACAGTAGCTTAACAAGACAGTTTAAATGCCCTGGGAAGAGACGTGCAGGTCGCAGTAGCTTAACAAGACAGTTTAAATGCCCCTTGGAAGAGACGTGCAGGTCGCAGTAGCTTAATAAGATGGTTTAAATGCCCCATGGAAGAGACGTGCAGGTCACAGTAGCTTAACAAGGCGGTTTAAATGCCCCATTGAAGAGACTTGCAGGTCGCAGTAGCTTAACAAGACGGTTTAAATGCCCCTTGGAGGAGACGTGCTGGTCGCAGTAGCTTAACAAGATGGTTTAAGTGCCCCTTGGAAGAGCGGTGGAGGTCGCAGAAGCTTAACCAGACAGTTTAAATGCCCCTTGGAAGAGACGTGCAGGTCACAGGAGCTTAATAAGACGGTTTAAATGTCCCTTGGAAGAGACGTGCAGGTCGCAGTAGCTTAACAAGAGAGTTTAAATGCCCCTTGGAAGAGACGTGCAGGTTGCAGTAGCTTAAAAAGACGGTTTAAATGCCCCTTGGTAGAGCGGTGGAGGTGGTCACAGTAGCTTAACAAGATGGTTTAAATGCCCCTTGGAAGAGAAGTGCAGGTCGCAGTAGCTTACCAACGCGATTTAAATGCCCTTTGGAAGAGACATGCAGGTCACAATAGCTTAACAAGACGGTTTAAATGCCCCTTGGAAGAGATGTGCAAGTCGCAGTAGCTTAACAAGACAATTTAAATGCCCCTTGGAAGAGACGTGCAGGTCGCAGTAGCTTAACAAAACGGTTTAAATGCCCCTTGAAAGAGCGGTGGAGGTCGTAGAAGCTTAATAAGATGGTTTAAATGTCCCTTGGAAGAGACGTGCAGGTCGCAGTAGCTTAACAAGATGGTTTAAATGCCCCTTGGAAGAGACGCGCAGTTCGCAGTAGCTTAACAAGACTGTTTAAATGCCACTTGGAAGAGCGGTGTAGGTCACAGTAGCTTAACAAGACTGTTTAAATGCCCCTTGGAAGAGACTTGCAGGTCGCAGTAGCTTAATAAGATGGTTTAAATGCCCCTTGGAAGAGACGTGCAGGTCGCAGCAGCTTAACAAGACGGTTTAAATGCCCCCTAGGAAGAGACGTGCAGGTCGCAGTAGCTTAACAAGACGGTTTAAATGCCCCTTGGAAAAGACGTGAAGTTCGCAGTAGCTTAACAAGATTGTTTAAATGCCCCTTGGAAGAGACGTGCAGGTCGCAGTAGCTTAACAAGACAGTTTAAATGCCCCTTGGAAGAGACATGCAGGTCACAGTAGCTTAACAAGATGGTTTAAATGCCCCTTGGAACAGACGTGCAGGTCGCAGTAGATTAAAAAGACGGTTTAAATGCCCTTTGGAAGAGACGTGCAGGTCGCAGTAGCTTAACAAGACAGTTTAAATGCCCCTTGGAAGAGACGTGAAGGTCGCAGTAGCTTAACAAGACGGTTTAAATTCCCCTTGCAAGAGACGTGCAGGTCGCAGTAGCTTAACAAGACTGTTTAAATGCCCCTTAGAAGAGACGTGCAGGTCGCAGTAGCTTAAAAAGACGGTTTAAATGCCCTTTGGAAGAGACATGCAGGTCGCAGCAGCTTAACAAGACTGTTTAAATGCCCCTTGGAAGAGACGTGCAGGTCGCAGTAGCTTAACAAGACGGTTTAAACGCACCTTGGTAGAGACATGCAGGTCGCAGTAGCTTAACAAGACGGTTTAAATACCCCATTGAAGAGACGTGCAGGTCGCAGCAGCTTAACAATACGGTTTAAATGCCCCTTGGAAAAGTGGTGGAGGTTACAGTAGCTTAACAAGACGGTTGAAATGCCCTTGGAAGAGACGTGCAAGTCGCAGTAGCTTAACAAGACGATTTAAATGCCCCTTGTAAGAGACGTGCAGGTCGCAGTAGATTAACAAGACGGTTTAAATACCCCTTGGAAGAGACGTGTTGGTCGCAGTAGCTTAACAAGATGGTTTAAGTGCCCCTTGGAAGAGCGGTGGAGGTCGCAGAAGCTTAACAAGACAGTTTAAATGCCCCTTGGAAGAGACGTGCAGGTCACAGGAGCTTAACAAGACAGTTTAAATGCCCCTTGGAAGAGACGTGCAGGTTGCAGTAGCTTAAAAAGACGGTTTAAATGCCCCTTGGTAGAGCGGTGGAGATCACAGTAGCT
Source organism: Phyllobates terribilis (assembly GCF_046119375.1). Taxonomy (NCBI): domain Eukaryota; kingdom Metazoa; phylum Chordata; class Amphibia; order Anura; family Dendrobatidae; genus Phyllobates; species Phyllobates terribilis. The sequence goes on along the minus strand of NW_027362924.1, from coordinate 2,187,946 downwards.
TAACAAGATGGTTTAAATGCCCCTTGGAAGGGAAGTGCAGGTCGCAGTAGCTTACCAAGACGATTTAAATGCCCTTTGGAAGAGACATGCAGGTCGCAGTAGCTTAACAAGACAGTTTAAATGCCCTTGGAAGAGACGTGCAGGTCGTAGTAGCTTAACAAGACAGTTTAAATGCCCCTTAGAAGAGACGTGCAGGTCGCAGTAGCTTAATAAGATGGTTTAAACGCCCCTTGGAAGAGACGTGCAGGTCGCAGTAGCTTAAAAAGACGGTTTAAATGCCCCAATGAAGAGACGTGCAGGTCGCAGTAGCATAACAAGACGGTTTAAATGCCCCTTGGAGGAGACGTGCTGGTCGCAGTAGCTTAACAAGATGGTTTAAGTGCCCCTTGGAAGAGCGGTGGAGGTCGCAGAAGCTTAACCAGACAGTTTAAATGCCCCTTGGAAGAGACGTGCAGGTCACAGGAGCTTAATAAGACGGTTTAAATGTCCCTTGGAAGAGACGTGCAGGTCGCAGTAGCTTAACAAGACAGTTTAAATGCCCCTTGGAAGAGACGTGCAGGTTGCAGTAGCTTAAAAAGACGGTTTAAATGCCCCTTGGAAGAGACGTGCAAGTCGCAGTTGCTTAACAAGACAATTTAAATGCCCCTTGGAAGAGACGTGCAGGTCGCAGTAGCTTAACAAGACGGTTTAAATGCCCCTTGGAAGAGCGGTGGAGGTCGCAGAAGCTTAACAAGACAGTTTAAATGCCCTTTGGAAGAGACGTGCCGGTCACAGGAGCTTAATAAGACGGTTTAAATGTCCCTTGGAAGAGACGTGCAGGTCGCAGTAGCTTAATAAGATGGTTTAAATGCCCCTTGGAAGGGACGTGCAGGTCGCAGTAGCTTAACAAGACTGCTTAAATGCCCCTTGGAAGAGACATGCAGGTCGCAGTAGCTTAACAAGACGGATTAAATGCCCCTTGGAAAAGACGGTCAGGTCGCAGTAGCTTAACAAGACAGTTTAAATGCCCCTTGGAAGAGACGTGCAGGTCACAGGATCTTAATAAGACGGTTTAAATGTCCCTTGGAAGAGACATGCAGGTCGCAGTAGCTTACCAAGACGGTTTAAATGGCCCTTGGAAGAGACGTGCAGGTCGCAGTAGCTTAACAAGACGGTTTAAATGCCCCTTGGAAGAGACGTGCTGGTCACAGTAGCTTAACAAGACGGTTTAAATGCCACTTGGAATTGTGGTGGAGGTTACAGTAGCTTAACAAGATGGTTTAAATGCCCCTTGGAAGAGACATGCAGGTCGCAGTAGCTAAAGAAGACGGTTTAAATGCCCCTTGGAAGAGACGTGCAGGTCGCAGTAGCTTAACAAGACTGTTTAAATGCCCCTTGGAAGAGACGTGCAGGTCACAGTAGCTTAACAAGACGGTTTAAATGCCCCTTGGAAGAGAAGTGCTGGTCGCAGTAGCTTAAAAAGACGGTTTAAAGGCCCTTTGGAAGAGACGTGCTGGTCGCAGTAGCTTAAAAAGACGGTTTAAAGGCCCTTTGGAAGAGACATGCAGGTCGCAGCAGCTTAACAAGTCGGTTTAAATGCCACTTGGAAGAGACGTGCAGGTCGCAGTAGCTTAACAAGACAATTTAAATGCCCCCTGGAAGAGACGTGCAGGTCGCAGTAGCTTAACAAGATAGTTTAAATGCCCCTTGGAAGAGCGGTGGTGGTCGCAGAAGCTTAACAAGACAATTTAAATGCCCCTTGGAAGAGACGTGCAGGTCACAGGAGCTTAATAAGACGGTTTAAATGTCCCTTGGAAAAGACGTGCAGGTCGCAGTAGCTTAACAAGACGGTTTAAATGCCCCTTGGAAGAGACGTGCAGGTCGCAGTAGCTTAACAAGACGGTTTAAATGCCACTTGGAAGAGCGGTGTAGGTCACAGTAGCTTAACAAGACAGTTTAAATGCCCTTGGAAGAGACGTGCAGGTCGCAGTAGCTTAACAAGACAGTTTAAATGCCCCTTGGAAGAGACGTGCAGGTCGCAGTAGCTTAATAAGATGGTTTAAATGCCCCATGGAAGAGACGTGCAGGTCACAGTAGCTTAACAAGGCGGTTTAAATGCCCCATTGAAGAGACTTGCAGGTCGCAGTAGCTTAACAAGACGGTTTAAATGCCCCTTGGAGGAGACGTGCTGGTCGCAGTAGCTTAACAAGATGGTTTAAGTGCCCCTTGGAAGAGCGGTGGAGGTCGCAGAAGCTTAACCAGACAGTTTAAATGCCCCTTGGAAGAGACGTGCAGGTCACAGGAGCTTAATAAGACGGTTTAAATGTCCCTTGGAAGAGACGTGCAGGTCGCAGTAGCTTAACAAGACAGTTTAAATGCCCCTTGGAAGAGACGTGCAGGTTGCAGTAGCTTAAAAAGACGGTTTAAATGCCCCTTGGTAGAGCGGTGGAGGTGGTCACAGTAGCTTAACAAGATGGTTTAAATGCCCCTTGGAAGAGAAGTGCAGGTCGCAGTAGCTTACCAACGCGATTTAAATGCCCTTTGGAAGAGACATGCAGGTCACAATAGCTTAACAAGACGGTTTAAATGCCCCTTGGAAGAGACGTGCAAGTCGCAGTAGCTTAACAAGACAATTTAAATGCCCCTTGGAAGAGACGTGCAGGTCGCAGTAGCTTAACAAAATGGTTTAAATGCCCCTTGGAAGAGCGGTGGAGGTCGTAGAAGCTTAATAAGATGGTTTAAATGTCCCTTGGAAGAGACGTGCAGGTCGCAGTAGCTTAACAAGACGGTTTAAATGCCCCTTGGAAGAGACGCGCAGTTCGCAGTAGCTTAACAAGACTGTTTAAATGCCACTTGGAAGAGCGGTGTAGGTCACAGTAGCTTAACAAGACTGTTTAAATGCCCCTTGGAAGAGACTTGCAGGTCGCAGTAGCTTAATAAGATGGTTTAAATGCCCCTTGGAAGAGACGTGCAGGTCGCAGCAGCTTAACAAGACGGTTTAAATGCCCCCTAGGAAGAGACGTGCAGGTCGCAGTAGCTTAACAAGACGGTTTAAATGCCCCTTGGAAAAGACGTGAAGTTCGCAGTAGCTTAACAAGATTGTTTAAATGCCCCTTGGAAGAGACGTGCAGGTCGCAGTAGCTTAACAAGACAGTTTAAATGCCCCTTGGAAGAGACATGCAGGTCACAGTAGCTTAACAAGATGGTTTAAATGCCCCTTGGAACAGACGTGCAGGTCGCAGTAGATTAAAAAGACGGTTTAAATGCCCTTTGGAAGAGACGTGCAGGTCGCAGTATCTTAACAAGACAGTTTAAATGCCCCTTGGAAGAGACGTGAAGGTCGCAGTAGCTTAATAAGACGGTTTAAATTCCCCTTGCAAGAGACGTGCAGGTCGCAGTAGCTTAACAAGACGGTTTAAATGCCCCTTAGAAGAGACGTGCAGGTCGCAGTAGCTTAAAAAGACGGTTTAAATGCCCTTTGGAAGAGACATGCAGGTCGCAGCAGCTTAACAAGACTGTTTAAATGCCCCTTGGAAGAGACGTGCAGGTCGCAGTAGCTTAACAAGACGGTTTAAACGCACCTTGGTAGAGACATGCAGGTCGCAGTAGCTTAACAAGACGGTTTAAATACCCCATTGAAGAGACGTGCAGGTCGCAGTAGCTTAACAATACGGTTTAAATGCCCCTTGGAAAAGTGGTGGAGGTTACAGTAGCTTAACAAGACGGTTGAAATGCCCTTGGAAGAGACGTGCAAGTCGCAGTAGCTTAACAAGACGATTTAAATGCCCCTTGTAAGAGACGTGCAGGTCGCAGTAGATTAACAAGACGGTTTAAATACCCCTTGGAAGAGACGTGTTGGTCGCAGTAGCTTAACAAGATGGTTTAAGTGCCCCTTGGAAGAGCGGTGGAGGTCGCAGAAGCTTAACAAGACAGTTTAAATGCCCCTTGGAAGAGACGTGCAGGTCACAGGAGCTTAATAAGACGGTTTAAATGTCCCTTGGAAGAGACGTGCAGGTCGCAGTAGCTTAACAAGACAGTTTAAATGCCCCTTGGAAGAGACGTGCAGGTTGCAGTAGCTTAAAAAGACGGTTTAAATGCCCCTTGGTAGAGCGGTGGAGATCACAGTAGCTTAACAAGATGGTTTAAATGACCCTTGGAAGGGAAGTGCAGGTCGCAGTAGCTTACCAAGACGATTTAAATGCCCTTTGGAAGAGACATGCAGGTCGCAGTAGCTTAACAAGACAGTTTAAATGCCCTTGGAAGAGACGTGCAGGTCGCAGTAGCTTAACAAGACAGTTTAAATGCCCCTTAGAAGAGACGTGCAGGTCGCAGTAGCTTAATAAGATGGTTTAAACGCCCCTTGGAAGAGACGTGCAGGTCGCAGTAGCTTAACAAGACAGTTTAAATGCCCCTTGGAAGAGACGTGCAGGTTGCAGTAGCTTAAAAAGACGGTTTAAATGCCCCTTGGAAGAGACGTGCAAGTCGCAGTTGCTTAACAAGACAATTTAAATGCCCCTTGGAAGAGACGTGCAGGTCGCAGTAGCTTAACAAGACGGTTTAAATGCCCCTTGGAAGAGCGGTGGAGGTCGCAGAAGCTTAACAAGACAGTTTAAATGCCCTTTGGAAGAGACGTGCCGGTCACAGGAGCTTAATAAGACGGTTTAAATGTCCCTTGGAAGAGACGTGCAGGTCGCAGTAGCTTAATAAGATGGTTTAAATGCCCCTTGGAAGGGACGTGCAGGTCGCAGTAGCTTAACAAGACTGCTTAAATGCCCCTTGGAAGAGACATGCAGGTCGCAGTAGCTTAACAAGACGGATTAAATGCCCCTTGGAAAAGACGGTCAGGTCGCAGTAGCTTAACAAGACAGTTTAAATGCCCCTTGGAAGAGACGTGCAGGTCACAGGATCTTAATAAGACGGTTTAAATGTCCCTTGGAAGAGACATGCAGGTCGCAGTAGCTTACCAAGACGGTTTAAATGGCCCTTGGAAGAGACGTGCAGGTCGCAGTAGCTTAACAAGACGGTTTAAATGCCCCTTGGAAGAGACGTGCTGGTCACAGTAGCTTAACAAGACGGTTTAAATGCCACTTGGAATTGTGGTGGAGGTTACAGTAGCTTAACAAGATGGTTTAAATGCCCCTTGGAAGAGACATGCAGGTCGCAGTAGCTAAAGAAGACGGTTTAAATGCCCCTTGGAAGAGACGTGCAGGTCGCAGTAGCTTAACAAGACTGTTTAAATGCCCCTTGGAAGAGACGTGCAGGTCACAGTAGCTTAACAAGACGGTTTAAATGCCCCTTGGAAGAGAAGTGCTGGTCGCAGTAGCTTAAAAAGACGGTTTAAAGGCCCTTTGGAAGAGACGTGCTGGTCGCAGTAGCTTAAAAAGACGGTTTAAAGGCCCTTTGGAAGAGACATGCAGGTCGCAGCAGCTTAACAAGTCGGTTTAAATGCCACTTGGAAGAGACGTGCAGGTCGCAGTAGCTTAACAAGACAATTTAAATGCCCCCTGGAAGAGACGTGCAGGTCGCAGTAGCTTAACAAGATAGTTTAAATGCCCCTTGGAAGAGCGGTGGTGGTCGCAGAAGCTTAACAAGACAATTTAAATGCCCCTTGGAAGAGACGTGCAGGTCACAGGAGCTTAATAAGACGGTTTAAATGTCCCTTGGAAAAGACGTGCAGGTCGCAGTAGCTTAACAAGACGGTTTAAATGCCCCTTGGAAGAGACGTGCAGGTCGCAGTAGCTTAACAAGACGGTTTAAATGCCACTTGGAAGAGCGGTGTAGGTCACAGTAGCTTAACAAGACAGTTTAAATGCCCTTGGAAGAGACGTGCAGGTCGCAGTAGCTTAACAAGACAGTTTAAATGCCCCTTGGAAGAGACGTGCAGGTCGCAGTAGCTTAATAAGATGGTTTAAATGCCCCATGGAAGAGACGTGCAGGTCACAGTAGCTTAACAAGGCGGTTTAAATGCCCCATTGAAGAGACTTGCAGGTCGCAGTAGCTTAACAAGACGGTTTAAATGCCCCTTGGAGGAGACGTGCTGGTCGCAGTAGCTTAACAAGATGGTTTAAGTGCCCCTTGGAAGAGCGGTGGAGGTCGCAGAAGCTTAACCAGACAGTTTAAATGCCCCTTGGAAGAGACGTGCAGGTCACAGGAGCTTAATAAGACGGTTTAAATGTCCCTTGGAAGAGACGTGCAGGTCGCAGTAGCTTAACAAGACAGTTTAAATGCCCCTTGGAAGAGACGTGCAGGTTGCAGTAGCTTAAAAAGACGGTTTAAATGCCCCTTGGTAGAGCGGTGGAGGTGGTCACAGTAGCTTAACAAGATGGTTTAAATGCCCCTTGGAAGAGAAGTGCAGGTCGCAGTAGCTTACCAACGCGATTTAAATGCCCTTTGGAAGAGACATGCAGGTCACAATAGCTTAACAAGACGGTTTAAATGCCCCTTGGAAGAGACGTGCAAGTCGCAGTAGCTTAACAAGACAATTTAAATGCCCCTTGGAAGAGACGTGCAGGTCGCAGTAGCTTAACAAAATGGTTTAAATGCCCCTTGGAAGAGCGGTGGAGGTCGTAGAAGCTTAATAAGATGGTTTAAATGTCCCTTGGAAGAGACGTGCAGGTCGCAGTAGCTTAACAAGACGGTTTAAATGCCCCTTGGAAGAGACGCGCAGTTCGCAGTAGCTTAACAAGACTGTTTAAATGCCACTTGGAAGAGCGGTGTAGGTCACAGTAGCTTAACAAGACTGTTTAAATGCCCCTTGGAAGAGACTTGCAGGTCGCAGTAGCTTAATAAGATGGTTTAAATGCCCCTTGGAAGAGACGTGCAGGTCGCAGCAGCTTAACAAGACGGTTTAAATGCCCCCTAGGAAGAGACGTGCAGGTCGCAGTAGCTTAACAAGACGGTTTAAATGCCCCTTGGAAAAGACGTGAAGTTCGCAGTAGCTTAACAAGATTGTTTAAATGCCCCTTGGAAGAGACGTGCAGGTCGCAGTAGCTTAACAAGACAGTTTAAATGCCCCTTGGAAGAGACATGCAGGTCACAGTAGCTTAACAAGATGGTTTAAATGCCCCTTGGAACAGACGTGCAGGTCGCAGTAGATTAAAAAGACGGTTTAAATGCCCTTTGGAAGAGACGTGCAGGTCGCAGTATCTTAACAAGACAGTTTAAATGCCCCTTGGAAGAGACGTGAAGGTCGCAGTAGCTTAATAAGACGGTTTAAATTCCCCTTGCAAGAGACGTGCAGGTCGCAGTAGCTTAACAAGACGGTTTAAATGCCCCTTAGAAGAGACGTGCAGGTCGCAGTAGCTTAAAAAGACGGTTTAAATGCCCTTTGGAAGAGACATGCAGGTCGCAGCAGCTTAACAAGACTGTTTAAATGCCCCTTGGAAGAGACGTGCAGGTCGCAGTAGCTTAACAAGACGGTTTAAACGCACCTTCGTAGAGACATGCAGGTCGCAGTAGCTTAACAAGACGGTTTAAATACCCCATTGAAGAGACGTGCAGGTCGCAGTAGCTTAACAATACGGTTTAAATGCCCCTTGGAAAAGTGGTGGAGGTTACAGTAGCTTAACAAGACGGTTGAAATGCCCTTGGAAGAGACGTGCAAGTCGCAGTAGCTTAACAAGACGATTTAAATGCCCCTTGTAAGAGACGTGCAGGTCGCAGTAGATTAACAAGACGGTTTAAATACCCCTTGGAAGAGACGTGTCTTGTTCGCAGTAGCTTAACAAGATGGTTTAAGTGCCCCTTGGAAGAGCGGTGGAGGTCGCAGAAGCTTAACAAGACAGTTTAAATGCCCCTTGGAAGAGACGTGCAGGTCACAGGAGCTTAATAAGACGGTTTAAATGTCCCTTGGAAGAGACGTGCAGGTCGCAGTAGCTTAACAAGACAGTTTAAATGCCCCTTGGAAGAGACGTGCAGGTTGCAGTAGCTTAAAAAGACGGTTTAAATGCCCCTTGGTAGAGCGGTGGAGATCACAGTAGCTTAACAAGATGGTTTAAATGACCCTTGGAAGGGAAGTGCAGGTCGCAGTAGCTTACCAAGACGATTTAAATGCCCTTTGGAAGAGACATGCAGGTCGCAGTAGCTTAACAAGACAGTTTAAATGCCCTTGGAAGAGACGTGCAGGTCGCAGTAGCTTAACAAGACAGTTTAAATGCCCCTTAGAAGAGACGTGCAGGTCGCAGTAGCTTAATAAGATGGTTTAAACGCCCCTTGGAAGAGACGTGCAGGTCGCAGTAGCTTAAAAAGACGGTTTAAATGCCCCAATGAAGAGACGTGCAGGTCGCAGTAGCATAACAAGACGGTTTAAATGCCCCTTGGAGGAGACGTGCTGGTCGCAGTAGCTTAACAAGATGGTTTAAGTGCCCCTTGGAAGAGCGGTGGAGGTCGCAGAAGCTTAACCAGACAGTTTAAATGCCCCTTGGAAGAGACGTGCAGGTCACAGGAGCTTAATAAGACGGTTTAAATGTCCCTTGGAAGAGACGTGCAGGTCGCAGTAGCTTAACAAGACAGTTTAAATGCCCCTTGGAAGAGACGTGCAGGTTGCAGTAGCTTAAAAAGACGGTTTAAATGCCCCTTGGTAGAGCGGTGGAGGTCACAGTAGCTTAACAAGACGGTTTAAATGCCCCTTGGAAGAGACGTGCAAGTCGCAGTAGCTTAACAAGACAATTTAAATGCCCCTTGGAAGAGACTTGCAGGTTGCAGTAGCTTAATAAGACGGTTTAAATGCCCCTTGCAAGAGACGTGCAGGTCACAGTAGCTTAAAAAGACGGCTTAAATGCCACTTGGAAGAGACGTGCAGGTCGCAGTAGCTTAGCAAGACAGTTTAAATGCCCCTTGGAAGAGACGTGCAGGTCGCAGTAGCTTAATAAGACGGTTTAAATGCCCCTTGAATGAGCGGTGGAGGTCGCATTAGCTTAACAAGACAGTTTAAATGCCCCTTGGAAGAGACCTGCAGGTCGCAGTAGCTTAACAAGACAGTTTAAATGCCCCTTGGAAGAGACGTGCAGGTCGCAGTAGCTTAACAAGACAGTTTAAATGCCCCTTGGAAGAGACGTGCAGGTCGCAGTAGCTTAACAAGACAGTTTAAATGCCCCTTGGAAGAGACGTGCAGGTCGCAGTAGCTTAATAAGATGGTTTAAATGCCCCTTGGAAGGGACGTGCAGGTCGCAGTAGCTTAACAAGACTGTTTAAATGCCCCTTGGAAGAGACATGCAGGTCGCAGTAGCTTAACAAGACGGATTAAATGCCCCTTGGAAAAGACGTGCAGGTCGCAGTAGCTTAACAAGACAGTTTAAATGCCCCTTGGAAGAGACGTGCAGGTCACAGGATCTTAATAAGACGGTTTAAATGTCCCTTGGAAGAGACATGCAGGTCGCAGTAGCTTACCAAGACGGTTTAAATGGCCCTTGGAAGAGACGTGCAGGTCGCAGTAGCTTAACAAGACGGTTTAAATGCCCCTTGGAAGAGACGTGCTGGTCACAGTAGCTTAACAAGACGGTTTAAATGCCACTTGGAATTGTGGTGGAGGTTACAGTAGCTTAACAAGATGGTTTAAATGCCCCTTGGAAGAGACATGCAGGTCGCAGTAGCTAAAGAAGACGGTTTAAATGCCCCTTGGAAGAGACGTGCAGGTCGCAGTAGCTTAACAAGACTGTTTAAATGCCCCTTGGAAGAGACGTGCAGGTCACAGTAGCTTAACAAGACGGTTTAAATGCCCCTTGGAAGAGAAGTGCTGGTCGCAGTAGCTTAAAAAGACGGTTTAAAGGCCCTTTGGAAGAGACGTGCTGGTCGCAGTAGCTTAAAAAGACGGTTTAAAGGCCCTTTGGAAGAGACATGCAGGTCGCAGCAGCTTAACAAGTCGGTTTAAATGCCACTTGGAAGAGACGTGCAGGTCGCAGTAGCTTAACAAGACAATTTAAATGCCCCCTGGAAGAGACGTGCAGGTCGCAGTAGCTTAACAAGACGGTTTAAATGCCCCTTGGAAGAGCGGTGGAGGTCGCAGAAGCTTAACAAGACAGTTTAAATGCCCCTTGGAAGAGACGTGCAGGTCACAGGAGCTTAATAAGACGGTTTAAATGTCCCTTGGAAAAGACGTGCAGGTCGCAGTAGCTTAACAAGACGGTTTAAATGCCCCTTGGAAGAGACGTGCAGGTCGCAGTAGCTTAACAAGACGGTTTAAATGCCACTTGGAAGAGCGGTGTAGGTCACAGTAGCTTAACAAGACAGTTTAAATGCCCTGGGAAGAGACGTGCAGGTCGCAGTAGCTTAACAAGACAGTTTAAATGCCCCTTGGAAGAGACGTGCAGGTCGCAGTAGCTTAATAAGATGGTTTAAATGCCCCATGGAAGAGACGTGCAGGTCACAGTAGCTTAACAAGGCGGTTTAAATGCCCCATTGAAGAGACTTGCAGGTCGCAGTAGCTTAACAAGACGGTTTAAATGCCCCTTGGAGGAGACGTGCTGGTCGCAGTAGCTTAACAAGATGGTTTAAGTGCCCCTTGGAAGAGCGGTGGAGGTCGCAGAAGCTTAACCAGACAGTCTAAATGCCCCTTGGAAGAGACGTGCAGGTCACAGGAGCTTAATAAGACGGTTTAAATGTCCCTTGGAAGAGACGTGCAGGTCGCAGTAGCTTAACAAGAGAGTTTAAATGCCCCTTGGAAGAGACGTGCAGGTTGCAGTAGCTTAAAAAGACGGTTTAAATGCCCCTTGGTAGAGCGGTGGAGGTGGTCACAGTAGCTTAACAAGATGGTTTAAATGCCCCTTGGAAGAGAAGTGCAGGTCGCAGTAGCTTACCAACGCGATTTAAATGCCCTTTGGAAGAGACATGCAGGTCACAATAGCTTAACAAGACGGTTTAAATGCCCCTTGGAAGAGACGTGCAAGTCGCAGTAGCTTAACAAGACAATTTAAATGCCCCTTGGAAGAGACGTGCAGGTCGCAGTAGCTTAACAAAACGGTTTAAATGCCCCTTGAAAGAGCGGTGGAGGTCGTAGAAGCTTAATAAGATGGTTTAAATGTCCCTTGGAAGAGACGTGCAGGTCGCAGTAGCTTAACAAGACGGTTTAAATGCCCCTTGGAAGAGACGCGCAGTTCGCAGTAGCTTAACAAGACTGTTTAAATGCCACTTGGAAGAGCGGTGTAGGTCACAGTAGCTTAACAAGACTGTTTAAATGCCCCTTGGAAGAGACTTGCAGGTCGCAGTAGCTTAATAAGATGGTTTAAATGCCCCTTGGAAGAGACGTGCAGGTCGCAGCAGCTTAACAAGACGGTTTAAATGCCCCCTAGGAAGAGACGTGCAGGTCGCAGTAGCTTAACAAGACGGTTTAAATGCCCCTTGGAAAAGACGTGAAGTTCGCAGTAGCTTAACAAGATTGTTTAAATGCCCCTTGGAAGAGACGTGCAGGTCGCAGTAGCTTAACAAGACAGTTTAAATGCCCCTTGGAAGAGACATGCAGGTCACAGTAGCTTAACAAGATGGTTTAAATGCCCCTTGGAACAGACGTGCAGGTCGCAGTAGATTAAAAAGACGGTTTAAATGCCCTTTGGAAGAGACGTGCAGGTCGCAGTAGCTTAACAAGACAGTTTAAATGCCCCTTGGAAGAGACGTGAAGGTCGCAGTAGCTTAACAAGACGGTTTAAATTCCCCTTGCAAGAGACGTGCAGGTCGCAGTAGCTTAACAAGACGGTTTAAATGCCCCTTAGAAGAGACGTGCAGGTCGCAGTAGCTTAAAAAGACGGTTTAAATGCCCTTTGGAAGAGACATGCAGGTCGCAGCAGCTTAACAAGACTGTTTAAATGCCCCTTGGAAGAGACGTGCAGGTCGCAGTAGCTTAACAAGACGGTTTAAACGCACCTTGGTAGAGACATGCAGGTCGCAGTAGCTTAACAAGACGGTTTAAATACCCCATTGAAGAGACGTGCAGGTCGCAGCAGCTTAACAATACGGTTTAAATGCCCCTTGGAAAAGTGGTGGAGGTTACAGTAGCTTAACAAGACGGTTGAAATGCCCTTGGAAGAGACGTGCAAGTCGCAGTAGCTTAACAAGACGATTTAAATGCCCCTTGTAAGAGACGTGCAGGTCGCAGTAGATTAACAAGACGGTTTAAATACCCCTTGGAAGAGACGTGTTGGTCGCAGTAGCTTAACAAGATGGTTTAAGTGCCCCTTGGAAGAGCGGTGGAGGTCGCAGAAGCTTAACAAGACAGTTTAAATGCCCCTTGGAAGAGACGTGCAGGTCACAGGAGCTTAACAAGACAGTTTAAATGCCCCTTGGAAGAGACGTGCAGGTTGCAGTAGCTTAAAAAGACGGTTTAAATGCCCCTTGGTAGAGCGGTGGAGATCACAGTAGCTTAACAAGATGGTTTAAATGCCCCTTGGAAGGGAAGTGCAGGTCGCAGTAGCTTACCAAGACGATTTAAATGCCCTTTGGAAGAGACATGCAGGTCGCAGTAGCTTAACAAGACAGTTTAAATGCCCTTGGAAGAGACGTGCAGGTCGTAGTAGCTTAACAAGACAGTTTAAATGCCCCTTAGAAGAGACGTGCAGGTCGCAGTAGCTTAACAAGATGGTTTAAGTGCCCCTTGGAAGAGCGGTGGAGGTCGCAGAAGCTTAACCAGACAGTTTAAATGCCCCTTGGAAGAGACGTGCAGGTCACAGGAGCTTAATAAGACGGTTTAAATGTCCCTTGGAAGAGACGTGCAGGTCGCAGTAGCTTAATAAGACAGTTTAAATGCCCCTTGGAAGAGACGTGCAGGTTGCAGTAGCTTAAAAAGACGGTTTAAATGCCCCTTGGAAGAGACGTGCAAGTCGCAGTAGCTTAACAAGACAATTTAAATGCCCCTTGGAAGAGACGTGCAGGTCGCAGTAGCTTAACAAGACGGTTTAAATGCCCCTTGGAAGAGCGGTGGAGGTCGCAGAAGCTTAACAAGACAGTTTAAATGCCCTTTGGAAGAGACGTGCCGGTCACAGGAGCTTAATAAGACGGTTTAAATGTCCCTTGGAAGAGACGTGCAGGTCGCAGTAGCTTAATAAGACGGTTTAAATGTCCCTTAGAAGAGACGCGCAGGTCGCAGTAGCTTAACAACACTGTTTAAATGCCACTTGGAAGAGCGGTGTAGGTCACAGTAGCTTAACAAGACAGTTTAAATGCTCCTTGGAAGAGACGTGCAGGTCGCAGTAGCTTAATAAGATGGTTTAAATGCCCCTTGGAAGAGACGTGCATGTCACAGTAGCTTAACAAGACGGTTTAAATGCCCCCTTGGAAGAGACGTGCAGGTCGCAGTAGCTTAACAAGACGGTTTAAATGCCTCTTGGAAAAGACGTGAAGTTCGCAGTAGCTTAACAAGATTGTTTAAATGCCCCTTGGAAGAGACGTACAGGTCGCAGTAGCTTAACAAGACAGTTTAAATGCCCTTTGGAAGAGACATGCAGGTCACAGTAGCTTAACAAGACGGTTTAAATGCCCCTTGGAAGAGACGTGCAGGTCGCAGTAGCTTAACAAGATGGTTTAAATGCCCCTTGGAACAGACGTGCAGCTCGCAGTAGATTAACAAGACGGTTTAAATGCCACTTGGAAGAGCGGTGTAGGTCACAGCAGCTTAACAAGACTGTTTAAATGCCCCTTGGAAGAGACTTGCAGGTCGCAGTAGCTTAATAAGATGGTTTAAATGCCCCTTGGAAGAGACGTGCAGGTCGCAGTAGCTTAACAAGACGGTTTAAATGCCCCCTTGGAAGAGACGTGCAGGTCGCAGTAGCTTAACAAGACGGTTTAAATGCCCCTTGGAAAAGACGTGAAGTTCGCAGTAGCTTAACAAGATTGTTTAAATGCCCCTTGGAAGAGACGTGCAGGTCGCAGTAGCTTAACAAGACAGTTTAAATGCCCCTTGGAAGAGACATGCAGGTCACAGTAGCTTAACAAGACGGTTTAAATGCCCCTTGGAAGAGACGTGCAGGTCGCAGTAGCTTAACAAGATGGTTTAAATGCCCCTTGGAACAGACGTGCAGGTCACAGTAGCTTAACAAGACGGTTTAAATGCCCCTTGGAAGAGACGTGCAGGTCGCAGTAGCTTAACAAGATGGTTTAAATGCCCCTTGGAACAGACGTGCAGGTCGCAGTAGATTAACAAGACGGTTTAAATGCCCGTTGGAAGAGACGTGCAGGTCGCAGTAGGTTAACAAGACAGTTTAAATGCCCCTTGGAAGAGACGTGAAGGTCGCAGTAGCTTAATAAGACGGTTTAAATTCCCCTTGCAAGAGACGTGCAGGTCGCAGTAGCTTAAAAAGACGGTTTAAATGCCCCTTGGAAGAGCGGTGGAGGTCACAGTAGCTTAACAAGATGGTTTAAATGCCCCTTGGAAGAGAAGTGCAGGTCGCAGTAGCTTACCAACACGATTTAAATGCCGTTTGGAAGAGACATGCAGGTCGCAATAGCTTAACAAGACGGTTTAAATGCCCCTTGGAAGAGACGTGCAGGTCGCAGTAGCTTAACAAGACGGTTTAAATGCCCCTTGGAAGAGCGGTGGAGGTCGCAGAAGCTTAACAAGACATTTTAAATGCCCCTTGGAAGAGACGTGCCGGTCACAGGAGCTTAATAAGACGGTTTAATTGTCCCTTGGAAGAGACGTGCAGGTCGCAGTAGCTTAATAAGACGGTTTAAATGCCCCTTGGAAGAGACGCGCAGTTCGCAGTAGCTTAACAAGACTGTTTAAATCCACTTGGAAGAGCAGTGTAGGTCACAGTAGCTTAACAAGACAGTTTAAATGCTCCTTGGAAGAGACGTGCAGGTCGCCGTAGCTTAATAAGATGGTTTAAATGCCCCTTGGAAGAGACGTGCATGTCGCAGTAGCTTAACAAGACGGTTTAAATGCCCCCTTGGAAGAGACGTGCAGGTCGCAGTAGCTTAACAAGACGGTTTAAATGCCTCTTGGAAAAGACGTGAAGTTCGCAGTAGATTAACAAGATTGTTTAAATGCCCCTTGGAAGAGACGTGCAGGTCGCAGTAGCTTAACAAGACAGTTTACATGCCCCTTGGAAGAGACATGCAGGTCACAGTAGCTTAACAAGACGGTTTAAATGCCCCTTGGAAGAGACGTGCAGGTCGCAGTTGCTTAACAAGATGGTTTAAATGCCCCTTGGAACAGACGTGCAGGTCGTAGTAGATTAAAAAGACGGTTTAAATGCCCTTTGGAAGAGACGTGCAGGTCGCAGTAGCCTAACAAGACAGTTTAAATGCTCCTTGGAAGAGACGTGAAGGTCGCAGTAGCTTAATAAGACGGTTTAAATTCCCCTTGCAAGAGACGTGCAGGTCGCAGTAGCTTAACAACACGGTTTAAATGTCCCTTAGAAGAGACGTGCAGGTCGCAGTAGCTTAACAAGACGGTTTAAATGCCCCTTAGAAAAGGTTTGCAGGTCGCAGTAGCTTAACAAGACTGTTTAAATGCCCCTTGGAAGAGACTTGCAGGTCGCAGTAGCTTAATAAGATGGTTTAAATGCCCCTTGTAAGAGACGTGCAGGTCGCAGTAGCTTAACAAGACGATTTAAATGCCCCTTGGAAGAGACGTGCAGGTCGCAGTAGCTTAACAAGACGGTTTAAATGCCCCTTGGAAAAGACGTGAAGTTCGCAGTAGCTTAACAAGATTGTTTAAATGCCCCTTGGAAGAGACGTGCAGGTCGCAGTAGCTTAACAAGACAGTTTAAATGCCCCTTGGAAGAGACATGCAGGTCACAGTAGCTTAACAAGACGGTTTAAATGCCCCGTGGAAGAGACGTGCAGGTTGCAGTAGCTTAACAAGATGGTTTAAATGCCCCTTGGAACAGACGTGCAGGTCGCAGTAGATTAAAAAGACGGTTTAAATACCCATTGGAAGAGACGTGCAGGTCGCAGTAGCTTAACAAGACAGTTTAAATGCCCCTTGGAAGAGACGTGAAGGTCGCAGTAGCTTAATAAGACGGTTTAAATTCCCCTTGCAAGAGACGTGCAGGTCGCAGTAGCTTAACAAGACGGTTTAAATGCCTCTTAGAAGAGACGTGCAGGTCGCAGTAGCTTAAAAAGACGGTTTAAATACACTTTGGAAGAGACGTGCAGGTCGCAGTAGCTTAACAAGACGGTTTAAATGCACCTTGGTAGAGACATGCAGGTCGCAGTAGCTTAACAAGACGGTTTAAATACCCCATTGAAGAGACGTGCAGGTTGCAGTAGCTTAACAATATGGTTTAAATGCCCCTTGGAAAAGTGGTGGAGGTTACAGTAGCTTAACAAGACGGTTTAAATGCCCTTGGAAGAGACGTGCAAGTCGCAGTAGCTTAACAAGACGATTTAAATGCCCCTTGGAAGAGTCGTGCAGGTCGCAGTAGCTTAACAAGACGGTTTAAATACCCCTTGGAAGAGACGTGTTGGTCGCAGTAGCTTAACAAGATGGTTTAAGTGCCCCTTGGAAGAGCGGTGGAGGTCGCAGAAGCTTAACAAGATAGTTTAAATGCCCCTTGGAAGAGACGTGCAGGTCACAGGAGCTTAATAAGACGGTTTAAATGTCCCTTGGAAGAGACGTGCAGGTCGCAGTAGCTAAACAAGACAGTTTAAATGCCCCTTGGAAGAGACGTGCAGGTTGCAGTAGCTTAAAAAGACGGTTTAAATGCCCCTTGGTGGAGCGGTGGAGATCACAGTAGCTTAACAAGATGGTTTAAATGCCCCTTGGAAGGGAAGTGCAGGTCGCAGTAGCTTACCAAGACGATTTAAATGCACTTTGGAAAAGACATGCAGGTCGCAGTAGTTTAACAAGACAGTTTAAATGCCCCTTGGAAGAGACGTGCAGGTCGCAGTATCTTAATAAGATGGTTTAAATGCCCCTTGGAAGAGACGTGCAGGTCGCAGTAGCTTAACAAGACGGTTTAAATGCCTCATTGAAGAGACGTGCAGGTCGCAGTAGCATAACAAGATGGTTTAAATGCCCCTTGGAGGAGACGTGCTGGTCGCAGTAGCTTAACAAGATGGTTTAAGTGCCCCTTGGAAGAGCGGTGGAGGTCGCAGAAGCTTAACCAGACAGTTTAAATGCCCCTTGGAAGAGACGTGCAGGTCACAGGAGCTTAATAAGACGGTTTAAATGTCCCTTGGAAGAGAAGTGCAGGTCGCAGTAGCTTAACAAGACAGTTTAAATGCCCCTTGGAAGAGACGTGCAGGTTGCAGTAGCTTAAAAAGACGGTTTAAATGCCCCTTGGTAGAGCGGTGGAGGTCACAGTAGCTTAACAAGATGGTTTAAATGCCCCGTGGAAGAGAAGTGCAGGTCGCAGTAGCTTACCAACACGATTTAAATGCCGTTTGGAAGAGACATGCAGGTCGCAATAGCTTAACAAGACGGTTTAAATGCCCCTTGGAAGAGACGTGCAAGTCGCAGTAGCTAAACAAGACAATTTAAATGCCCCTTGGAAGAGACGTGCAGGTCGCAGTAGCTTAACAAGACGGTTTAAATGCCCCTTGGAAGAGCGGTGGAGGTCGCAGAAGCTTAGCAAGACAGTTTAAATGCCCCTTGGAAGAGACGTGCCGGTCACAGGAGCTTAATAAGATGGTTTAAATGTCCCTTGGAAGAGACGTGCAGGTCGCAGTAGCTTAATAAGACGGTTTAAATGTCCCTTGGAAGAGACATGCATGTCGCAGTAGCTTAACAAGACGGTTTAAATGCCCCCTTGGAAGAGACGTGCAGGTCGCAGTAGCTTAACAAGACGGTTTAAATGCCTCTTGGAAAAGACGTGAAGTTCGCAGTAGCTTAACAAGATTGTTTAAATGCCCCTTGGAAGAGACGTGCAGGTCGCAGTAGCTTAACAAGACAGTTTAAATGCCCCTTGGAAGAGACATGCAGGTCACAGTAGCTTAACAAGATGGTATAAATGCCCCTTGGAAGAGACGTGCAGGTCGCAGTAGCTTAACAAGATGGTTTAAATGCCCCTTGGAACAGACGTGCAGGTCGCAGTAGATTAACAAGACGGTTTAAATGCCACTTGGAAGAGCGGTGTAGGTCACAGCAGCTTAACAAGACGGTTTAAATGCCCCTTGGAAGAGACGTGAAGGTCGCAGTAGCTTAATAAGACGGTTTAAATTCCCCTTGCAAGAGACGTGCAGGTCGCAGTAGCTTAACAAGACAGTTTAAATGCCCCTTAGAAGAGACGTGCAGGTCGCAGTAGCTTAAAAAGACGGTTTAAATGCCCTTTGGAAGAGACATGCAGGTCGCAGCAGCTTAACAAGACTGTTTAAATGCCCCTTGGAAGAGACGTGCAGGTCTCAGTAGCTTAACAAGACGGTTTAAATGTACCTTGGTAGAGACATGCAGGTCGCAGTAGCTTAACAAGACGGTTTAAATACCCCATTGAAGAGATGTGCAGGTCGCAGTAGCTTAACAATACGGTTTAAATGCCCCTTGGAAAAGTGGTGGAGGTTACAGTAGCTTAACAAGACGGTTTAAATGCCCTTGGAAGAGACGTGCAAGTCGCAGTTGTTAGAACCTTGCTCTTAGGTTTTTTCTGTTGTTGGTCACATGATCTTGTTTGGCCTATTTAGTCCTGCTCCGCCCTTCTGGCTTTGCTGGACTTCATTGTGTATCTACTTTCTAGCTAGCCTGTGCTCTGTATCTAACTCTGTTAGTTTGCTTGGTCTTCGGACCTCTATGTTCTATATATTTTGTTTGTTCGTCTGTCTGCTACTATTTCTGCTAGGAGGTGTCCCATTTTCCTCCCAGTCCTTAGTACTTGTAGGGATTCCTTCCCCACATCTATAGGTCTCCGTACAGACTAGCTTAGGACTTTAGCAGGTCTGATCGCAGGATCAGGTCCCCTGTTACATCGTAGGGATTAAGCTGAGTTCTATCGTAGGGACAGATCTCCTCTCTTTCCTTAGCTCTGGTAGCAGAACATAACAGTAAGTCCAGCCCAGCAAATGCTCTAAGGAAAGATTTTTTCTGTTCCATCATGGTGTCGGTTCTGGATTTGGCTAAACACCTGCAGGGACTCTCTTTGGAGGTGACTGAGCTCCGTCAGCACGTGAGTAACTGTCCTGGAGCACATTTCTTGGAGCCTAAGGTACGTTTGCCGGATTTATTTTTTGGTGAACACCGAGAATTTTTTTCATTTAAAAATGCTTGCTTATTGTATTTTCGTTTGAGACCCAAGTCCTCTGGGGATGATTCCCAGCACGTAGGGTTTATAATGTCACTTTTGCGCAAAGAGCCTCAGGAGTGGGCCTTTTCTTTGCAACCTAGTGATACATGCTTCAGTTCAGTGGATAGTTTTTTTTCTGCTTTGGGACTATTATATGATGATCCTGACCGTGTCTCATCAGCTGAGACTGAGTTAAGACGTTTGAGACAGGGATCAGGTACTGTGGAAAAATATTGTACTCATTTCCGTCGATGGTCTACTCAAACAGGGTGGAACGATTCTGCTCTGAAAAGTCTATTTCTTGCTGGGCTCAGTGAAAGGGTTAAAGACCTGCTAATTGCTTATCCTACACCTGAAGATTTGCAACAGGCTATGCAATTAGCTATACGGGTGGATAGGAGACTGCGTGCAAGGGTTAATGAGAGCAAATCCTCTGCTTTATCAGTTTCTGGTTATGAGAATGTGTGTACTAACAGTGGTGAATCGATGGAGATTGGAGGGATGGCACCTCGCTCTCAAGAAAAAGATCGCAGATTTTCTGAAGGCTTGTGTTTCTATTGCGGAAAATCTGGTCATTTGATTAAAGACTGTGAGATTCGTATCAAGAAAGAAAAAAAGATGGTCAGTCATGCCCGTATTGCCTGTTTAAATTCCAAGGGTGTATTTTTAGCTGCTTCCACGATTGCTCAGGAAAAATTAATGGAATTTCGGGTGTTTGTTGATTGTGGGTCTACTCTGAATGTTATTGATGGGGGATTCTTGGAAAGACTCAATTTAAAACCCGAACTTTTATCATCCCCCATTGCTGTGGTTTCTGTGGATGGTTCCCCTTTGAAGAATATTACTCTCAAGGTCTGTGAATTTCCTCTCACTATTAATGGTGTTCACCATGAGAAATTGGATTTGGTAGTGTTGAATAACTTGCCTTCTCCAGTAATATTGGGATTGCCCTGGTTAAAATTTCACAATCCTGTACTGGATTGGTCTACCAGTGAAATTAAATCCTGGAGCCATAAATGTTATGACAAGTGTTGTAACGGGCGTATTGCAGCTTTGGATAGGGGAGAATTGCCTGTTCCTATTCAGGATTTTTGGAGAGTTTTTTCTGAGAAGGAATCGCAGGTTTTGCCTCCCCATAGAGACTATGATTGTTCTATTGAATTTGTCCCTGGAGCGACTCTTCCTAAAAGTCGTTTATTTAACCTTACTATTCCTGAGAGAAAGGCTTTGGAGGAATACATACAGACAAGTTTGGCCGCCGGTCACATTAGGCCCTCTAAGTCTCCTGTGGCGGTTGGATTTTTTTTTGTAAAAAAAAAGGACGGCGGTTTACGTCCTTGTCTGGATTTTCGTGAGATTAACAAAATTACTGTACGCAATCCTTACCCACTGCCATTGATTCCTGATCTGTTTAACCAGTTAATGGGGGCCAAGTGGTTCTCTAAAATTGACCTTAAGGGGGCATACAATCTGTTGCGCATGAAGGAGGGTGACGAATGGAAGACTGCTTTTAACACTCCTGTGGGTCATTTTGAGAATCTGGTTATGCCTTTTGGTCTTACTAATGCTCCTGCATTTTTTCAGAATCTTATTAATGACATCCTTAGACCTTTGATCGGCAAAAATGTGGTTGTGTATTTGGATGACATTTTGATTTATTCGCCGGATTTGGAGTCTCATTGGCGGAGCGTACGTGAGGTATTACAGTTATTAATGGACAATTCGCTTTTTGCTAAGCTGGAGAAATGTGAGTTCGCTGTACAGAGAATTAGTTTTTTGGGCTACATTATCTCCAGCGAAGGTTTTGAGATGGACCCGGTTAAAGTTCAAGCTGTACAGGAATGGCCTAGGCCTATTGGTTTGAAATCGATACAGAGGTTTTTAGGTTTTGCCAATTATTACAGAAAATTCATAAAAAATTTTTCTAGTATTGTCAAACCTCTGACCGATCTCACCAGGAAAGGTGCTGATGCGGTTCAGTGGTCTTCTGAGGCCATTGAAGCTTTTGTGTATCTCAAGGAGAGGTTCACCTCTGCTTCCATCCTTATGCAGCCTGATGTGACTAAGCCGTTTTTGGTTGAGGTTGATGCTTCCTCTGTAGGGGTTGGCGCAGTATTGTCTCAGGATAACGGGGATGGATTACATCCCTGTGCCTTTTTTTCAAAAAAATTTTCGGAGACTGAACTGAATTACGATATTGGTAATCGGGAATTATTGGCTATTAAACTCGCATTTGAACACTGGCGCCACTTCTTGGAAGGTGCGGAATTTCCCGTTCAGGTTCTTACGGATCATAAAAATCTGATATATCTTGATGCTGCCAAGCGCCTGAATGCCCGTCAGGCTAGGTGGGCACTGTTTTTCTCGCGGTTTAATTTCTCCGTTACTTACATCCCTGGTACTAAGAATGTTAAGGCGGATGCCTTGTCTCGCAGTTTTTCTCCCATAGTCGGTGCTGAGAAAGAGGAGAACATTTTACAAGAAGGTGTTGTGATAGCTGCTTTGGACTCCGTTTTGGAAGATGAGATTCTTAAAGCACAGGAGAATGCCCCATCTAACACTCCTCATGGGAGGTTGTTTGTGCCTGGGACCTTTAGGAGAGATTTGTTTGTTGAGTGTCACGAATCTCGGTTGGCAGGTCATCCCGGAATCTCTGAGACCAAGAGACTGGTGGGTCGCAGTTTTTAGTGGCCTGGATGGCAGAAGGAAGTCATTAAGTGGGTGCGTCAATGTAATATATGTGCTAGATCTAAGTCCTCACATACTCCTGCTGCGGGGTTGCTTTGTCCTTTGGAG
Source organism: Phyllobates terribilis (assembly GCF_046119375.1). Taxonomy (NCBI): domain Eukaryota; kingdom Metazoa; phylum Chordata; class Amphibia; order Anura; family Dendrobatidae; genus Phyllobates; species Phyllobates terribilis. Next base: position 2,166,029 of record NW_027362924.1, on the reverse strand, counting down.
GTTCCCAGTGCTCCTTGGACACATTTGGCTATGGACTTTATAACTGACCTTCCCCCCTCTGAGGGTTTTACTGTCATCTGGGTGGTCGTGGACCATTTTAGCAAGATGTATCACTTGGTTCCCTTCGTCAAACTGCCCTGCGCTAAAACTCTCGCTAAGGCCTTTGTCAAGGAAATTGTCAGACTTCATGGCGTTCCTACTGACATTGTTTCTGATAGGGGTCCTCAGTTCGTGGCTCGTTTTTGGCGTGCCTTTTGTGACAGGTTGGGAGTTCATTTGTCGTTCTCGTCCGGATATCATCCTGAATCTAATGGCCAGACAGAAAGGAAAAACCAGGATGTTGAGCAGTTCTTGCGTTGTTTTTTTGCAGACAATCAAGAGGGGTGGTCTGAGTTTCTGCCACTTGTTGAATTTGCTCTGAACAATCATACATCTTCTTCTGCTGGTTGTTCGCCTTTTTTTTGTTGTTCTGGGAGACATCCGTCGTTTGGGTCGTTCTCCAAGTTGGGATCTGCCGTGCCTGAGGAGGAGAATTTTTCCGGTGATTTGGAGAGAGTTTGGACGGATGTGCGTGGTAATCTTCAGGAGGCCAACAGAAAATCTAAAGACTACTTTGATAGGAAGCGACAGGAGGTTTTGTTCGCTGTTGGTGACATGGTTTGGTTGTCCTCTAGGAATCTGCAGTTGAGGATTCCTTCTAAGAAATTGGGTCCCAAGTTTGTAGGGCCCTTTAAGGTGCTTCAGGTTGTCAACCAATCTGCGGTTAGGTTGGAGGTTCCTACCTCCTGGAGAATTAATCCGGTATTTCATGTCTCTCTGTTGAAAAAAGCTGTTGTATCGGATTGTGACGCCTCTGCCTCTGTTCCTCCGGTGGTGGAGGACGGGGAATATGAAATTTCTCGCATCCTTAACTCTAGACAGTATAGAGGTATTTTGCAGTATCTTGTGGCCTGGAAAGGTTTCGGACCCGAGGATAACTCTTGGGTGAGGTCGGATGATGTTTCCGCGTCCAGACTTATCAGAGCGTTTCACAGGAGATTTCCTGATAAGCCTGGTCCTAGGGGATCCGGAGGATCCTCTTAGAAGAGGGGGTACTGTTAGAACCTTGCTCTTAGGTTTTTTCTGTTGTTGGTCACATGACCTTGTTTGGCCTATTTAGTCCTGCTCCGCCCTTCTGGCTTTGCTGGACTCTATTGTATATCTACTTTCTAGCTAGCCTGTGATCTGTATCTAACTCTGTTAGTTTGCTTGGTCTTCGGACCTCTATGTTCTATATATTTTGTTTGTTCGTCTGTCTGCTACTATTTCTGTTAGGAGGTGTCCCATTTTCCTCCCAGTCCTTAGTACTTGTAGGGATTCCTTCCCCACATCTATAGGTCTCCGTACAGACTAGCTTAGGACTTTAGCAGGTCTGATCGCAGGATCAGGTCCCCTGTTACATCGTAGGGATTAAGCTGAGTTCTATCGTAGGGACAGATCTCCTCTCTTTCCTTAGCTCTGGTAGCAGAACATAACAGCAGTAGCTTAACAAGACGATTTAAATGCCCCTTGGAAGAGACGTGCAGGTCGCAGTAGCTTAACAAGACGGTTTAAATACCCCTTGGAAGAGACGTGTTGGTCACAGTAGCTTAACAAGACGGTTTAAATACCCCTTGGAAGAGACGTGTTGGTCGCAGTAGCTTAACAAGATGGTTTAAGTGCCCCTTGGAAGAGCGGTGGAGGTCGCAGAAGCTTAACAAGACAGTTTAAATGCCCCTTGGAAGAGACGTGCAGGTCACAGGAGCTTAATAAGATGGTTTAAATGTCCCTTGGAAGAGACGTGCAGGTCGCAGTAGCTTAACAAGACAGTTTAAATGCCCCTTGGAAGAGACGTGCAGGTTGCAGTAGCTTAAAAAGACGGTTTAAATGCTCCTTGGTAGAGCGGTGGAGGTCACAGTAGCTTAACAAGATGGTTTAAATGCCCCTTAGAAGGGAAGTGTAGGTCGCAGTAGCTTACCAAGACGATTTAAATGCCCTTTGGAAGAGACATGCAGGTCGCAGTAGCTTAACAAGACAGTTTAAATGCCCCTTGGAAGAGACGTGCAGGTCGCAGTTGCTTAATAAGATGGTTTAAATGCCCCTTGGAAGAGACGTGCAGGTCGCAGTAGCTTAACAAGACGGTTTAAATGCCCCATTGAAGAGACGTGTAGGTCGCAGTAGCTTAACAAGACGGTTTAAATGCCCCTTGGAGGAGACGTGCTGGTCGCAGTAGCTTAACAAGATAGTTTAAGTGCCCCTTGGAAGAGCGGTGGAGGTCGCAGAAGCTTAGCCAGACAGTTTAAATGCCCCTTGGAAGAGACGTGCAGGTCACAGGAGCTTAATAAGACGGTTTAAATGTCCCTTGGAAGAGACGTGCAGGTCGCAGTAGCTTAACAAGACAGTTTAAATGCCCCTTGGAAGAGACGTGCAGGTTGCAGTAGCTTAAAAAGACGGTTTAAATGCCCCTTGGTAGAGCGGTGGAGGTGTTAGAACCTTGCTCTTAGTTTTTTTTCCTTTGCTGGTCACATGACCTTGTTGGTCTATTTAATCCTGCTCCGCCCTTCTGGCTTTGCTGGACTTCATTGTATATCTACTTTCTAGCTAGCCTGTGCTCTGTATCTAACTCTGTTAGTTTGCTTGGTCTACGGACCTCTATGTTCTTTCTATTTTGTTTGTTCGTCTGTCTGCTACTATTTCTGTTAGGAGGTGTCCCATATTCCTCCCAGTCCTTAGTACTTGTAGGGATTCCCTCCCCACATCTATAGGTCTTTGTACAGACTAGATTAGGACTTTAGCAGGTCTGATCGCAGGATCAGGTTCCCTGTTACATCGTAGGGATTCAGCTGAGTCTTATAGTAGGGACAGATCTCCTCTCTTTCCTTAGCTTTGGTAGCAGATCATAACAGTAAGTCCAGCCTGCAAATTCTCTAAGGAAAGATTTTTCTGTTCCATCATGGTGTCGGTTCAGGATTTGGCTAAACACCTGCAGGGACTCTCTCTGGAGGTGGCCGAGCTCCGTCAGCACGTGAGTAACTGTCCTGGAGCATATTTCTTGGAGCCTAAGGTATGTTTGCTGGATTTATTTTTTGGTGAACACCGAGAATTTTTTTCATTTAAAAATGCTTGCTTATTGTATTTTCGTTTGAGACCCAAGTCCTCTGGGGATGAATCCCAGCGCGTAGGGTTCATAATGTCACTTTTGCGCAAAGAGCCTCAGGAGTGGGCCTTTTCTTTGCAACCTAGTGATACATGCTTCAGATCAGTGGATAGTTTTTTTTCTGCTTTAGGACTATTATATGATGATCCTGACCGTGTGGCATCAGCTGAGACTGAGTTGAGACGTTTAAAACAAGGATCAGGTAATGTGGAAAAATATTGTACTCATTTTCGTCGTTGGTCCACTCAAACAGGGTGGAACGATTCTGCCCTGAAAAGTCTATTTCTTGCTGGGCTCAGTGAAAGGGTTAAAGACCTGCTAATTGCTTATCCTACACCTGAAGATTTGCAACAGGCTATGCAATTAGCTATACGGGTGGATAGGAGACTGCGTGCTAGGGTTAATGAGAGCAAATCCTCTGCTATGTCAGTTTCTGGTTATGATAATGTGTGTACTAACAGTGGTGAACCGATGGAGATTGGATCGGTGGCACCTCGCTCTCAAGAAAAAGACCGTCGTTTTTCAGAAGGCTTGTGTTTCTATTGCGGGAAATCTGGTCATTTGATTAAAGGCTGTGAGCTTCGTATGAAGAAAGAAAAAAAAATGGTCAGTCACGCCCGTATTGCCTGTTTAAATTCCAAGGGTATATTTTTAGCTGCTTCCACGATTGCTCAGGAAAAATTAATGGAATTTCGGGTGTTTGTGGATTGTGGGTCTACACTGAATGTTATTGATGGGGGATTCGTGGAAAAACTCAATTTAAAACCTGAACCTTTATCATCCCCCATTGCTGTGGTTTCTGTGGATGGTTCCCCTTTGAAGAATATTACTCTCAAGGTCAGTGAATTTCCTCTCACTATTAATGGTGTTCACCATGAGAAATTGGATTTGGTAGTGTTGAATAACTTGCCTTCTCCAGTAATATTGGGTTTGCCCTGGTTAAAATTTCACAATCCTGTACTGGATTGGTCTACCAGTGAAATTAAATCCTGGAGCCATAAATGTTATGACAAGTGTTGTAACGGGCGTATTGCAGCTTTGGATAGGGGAGAATTGCCTGTTCCTATTCAGGATTTTTGGAGAGTTTTTTCTGAGAAGGAATCGCAGGTTTTGCCTCCCCATAGAGACTATGATTGCTCTATTGAATTTGTCCCTGGAGCGACTCTTCCTAAAAGTCGTTTATTTAACCTTACTATTCCTGAGAGGAAGGCTTTGGAGGAATACATACAGACAAGTTTGGCCGCCGGTCACATTAGGCCCTCTAAGTCTCCTGTGGCGGTTGGATTTTTTTTTGTTAAAAAGAAGGACGGTGGTTTACGTCCTTGTCTGGATTTTCGTGAGATTAACAAAATTACTGTACGCAATCCTTACCCACTGCCATTGATTCCTGATCTGTTTAACCAGTTAATGGGGGCCAAGTGGTTCTCTAAAATTGACCTTAAGGGGGCATACAATCTGTTGCTCATGAAGGAGGGTGACGAATGGAAGACTGCTTTTAACACTCCTGTGGGTCATTTTGAGAATCTGGTTATGCCTTTTGGTCTTACCAATGCTCCTGCATTTTTTCAGAATCTTATTAATGACATCCTTGGGCCTTTGATTGGCAAAAATGTGGTTGTGTATTTGGATGACATTTTGATTTATTCGCCGGATCTGGAGTCTCATTGGCGGAGCGTACGTGAGGTATTACAGTTATTAATGGACAATTCGCTTTTTGCTAAGCTGGAGAAATGTGAATTCGCTGTACAGAGAATTAGTTTTTTGGGTTACATTATCTCCAGCGAAGGTTTTGAGATGGATCCGGTTAAAGTTCAAGCTATACAGGAATGGCCTAGGCCTATTGGTTTGAAATCGATACAGAGGTTTTTGGGTTTCGCCAATTACTATAGAAAATTCATAAAAAATTTTTCTAGTATTGTCAAACCTCTGACTGATCTCACCAGGAAAGGTGCTGATGCGGTTCAGTGGTCTTCTGAGGCCATTGAAGCTTTTGTGTATCTCAAGGAGAGGTTCACCTCTGCTCCCATCCTTATGCAGCCTGATGTTACTAGGCCGTTTTTGGTTGAGGTTGATGCTTCCTCTGTGGGGGTTGGCGCAGTATTGTCTCAGGATAACGGGGATGGATTACATCCCTGTGCCTTTTTTTCAAAAAAATTTTCGGAGACTGAATTGAATTACGATATTGGTAATCGGGAATTATTGGCTATTAAACTCGCATTTGAACACTGGCGCCACTTCTTGGAAGGTGCGGAATTTCCCGTTCAGGTTCTTACGGATCATAAAAATCTGATATATCTTGATGCTGCCAAGCGCCTGAATGCCCGTCAGGCTAGGTGGGCACTGTTTTTCTCGCGGTTTAATTTCTCCGTTACTTACATCCCTGGTACTAAGAATGTTAAGGCGGATGCCTTGTCTCGCAGTTTTTCTCCCATAGTCGGTGCTGAGAAAGAGGAAAACATTTTACAAGAAGGTGTTGTGATAGCTGCTTTAGACTCCGTTTTGGAAGATGAGATTCTTAAAGCTCAGGAGAATGCCCCATCTAACACTCCTCATGGGAGGTTGTTTGTGCCTGGGACCTTTAGGAGAGATTTGTTTGTTGAGTGTCACGAATCTCGGTTGGCAGGTCATCCCGGAATCTCTGAGACCAAGAGACTGGTGGGTCGCAGTTTTTGGTGGCCTGGATGGCAGAAGGAAGTCATTAAGTGGGTGCGCCAATGTACTATATGTGCTAGATCTAAGTCCTCACATACTCCTGCTGCGGGGTTGCTTTGTCCTTTGGAGGTCCCCAGTGCTCCTTGGACACATTTGGCTATGGACTTTATAACTGACCTTCCTCCCTCTGAGGGTTTTACTGTCATCTGGGTGGTCGTGGACCGTTTTAGCAAGATGTGTCACTTGGTTCCCTTTGTCAAACTGCCCTGCGCGAAAACTCTCGCTAAGGCCTTTGTCAAGTAAATTGTCAGACTTCATGGCGTTCCTACTGACATTGTTTCTGATAGGGGTCCTCAGTTCGTGGCTCGTTTTTGGCGTGCCTTTTGTGACAGGTTGGGAATTCATTTGTCGTTTTCGTCCGGATATCATCCTGAATCTAATGGCCAGACAGAAAGGAAAAACCAGGATGTTGAGCAGTTCTTGCGTTGTTTTGTGGCAGACAATCAAGAGGGGTGGTCTGAGTTTCTGCCACTTGCCGAATTTGCTCTGAACAATCATACATCTTCTTCTGCTGGTTGTTCGCCTTTTTTTTGTTGTTCTGGGAGACATCCGTCGTTTGGGTCGTTCTCCAAGTTGGGATCTGCAGTGCCGGAGGAGGAGAATTTTTCCGGTGATTTGGAAAGAGTTTGGACGGATGTGCGTGGTAATCTTCAGGAGGCCAACAGAAAATCTAAAGACTACTTTGATAGGAAACGACAGGAGGTTTTGTTCGCTGTTGGTGACATGGTTTGGTTGTCCTCTAGGAATCTGCGGTTGAGGATTCCTTCTAAGAAATTGGGTCCCAAGTTTGTAGGGCCCTTTAAGGTGCTTCAGGTTGTCAACCAATCTGCTGTTAGGTTGGAGGTTCCTACCTCCTGGAGAATTAATCCGGTATTTCATGTCTCTCTGTTAAAAAAAGCTGTTGTGTCGGATGGTGACGCCTCTGCCTCTGTTCCTCCGGTGGTGGAGGACGGGGAATATGAAATTTCTCGCATCCTTAACTCTAGACGGTATAGAGGTAGTTTGCAGTATCTTGTGGCCTGGAAAGGTTTCGGACCCGAGGATAACTCTTGGGTGAGGTCAGATGATGTTTCCGCGTCCAGACTTATCAGAGCGTTTCACAGGAGATTTCCTGATAAGCCTGGTCCTAGGGGATCCGGAGGATCCTCTTAGAAGGGGGGGTACTGTTAGAACCTTGCTCTTAGTTTTTTTTCCTTTGCTGGTCACATGACCTTGTTGGTCTATTTAATCCTGCTCCGCCCTTCTGGCTTTGCTGGACTTCATTGTATATCTACTTTCTAGCTAGCCTGTGCTCTGTATCTAACTCTGTTAGTTTGCTTGGTCTACGGACCTCTATGTTTTTTCTATTTTGTTTGTTCGTCTGTCTGCTACTATTTCTGTTAGGAGGTGTCCCATATTCCTCCCAGTCCTTAGTACTTGTAGGGATTGACTCCCCACATCTATAGGTCTCCGTACAGACTAGATTAGGACTTTAGCAGGTCTGATCGCAGGATCAGGTTCCCTGTTACATCGTAGGGATTCAGCTGAGTCTTATAGTAGGGACAGATCTCCTCTCTTTCCTTAGCTTTGGTAGCAGATCATAACAGGAGGTCACAGTAGCTTAACAAGATGGTTTAAATGCCCCTTGGAAGAGAAGTGCAGGTCGCAGTAGCTTACCAACACGATTTAAATGCCGTTTGGAAGAGACATGCAGGTCGCAATAGCTTAACAAGACGGTTTAAATGCCCCTTGGAAGAGACGTGCAAGTCGCAGTAGCTTAACAAGACAATTTAAATGCCCCTTGGAAGAGACGTGCAGGTCGCAGTAGCTTAACAAGACGGTTTAAATGCCCCTTGGAAGAGCGGTGGAGGTCGCAGAAGCTTAACAAGACAGTTTAAATGCCCCTTGGAAGAGACGTGCCTGTCACAGGAGCTTAATAAGACGGTTTAAATGTACCTTGGAAGAGACATGCAGGTCGCAGTAGCTTAATAAGACGGTTTAAATGCCCCTTGGAAGAGACGCGCAGGTCGTAGTAGCTTAACAAGACTGTTTAAATGCCACTTGGAAGAGCGGTGTAGGTCACAGTAGCTTAACAAGAAAGTTTAAATGCTCCTTGGAAGAGACGTGCAGGTCGCAGTAGCTTAATAAGATGGTTTAAATGCCCCTTGGAAGAGACGTGCATGTCGCAGTAGCTTAACAAGACGGTTTAAATGCCCCCTTGGAAGAGACGTGCAGGTCGCAGTAGCTTAACAAGACGGTTTAAATGCCTCTAGGAAAAGACGTGAAGTTCGCAGTAGCTTAACAAGATTGTTTAAATGCCCCTTGGAAGAGACGTGCAGGTCGCAGTAGCTTAACAAGACAGTTTAAATGCCCCTTGGAAGAGACATGCAGGTCACAGTAGCTTAACAAGATGGTTTAAATGCCCCTTGGAAGAGACGTGCAGGTCGCAGTAGCTTAACAAGATGGTTTAAATGCCCCATGGAACAGACGTGCAGGTCACAGTAGATTAACAAGACGGTTTAAATGCCCTTTGGAAGAGACGTGCAGGTCGCAGTAGCTTAACAAGACAGTTTAAATGCCCCTTGGAAGAGACGTGAAGGTCGCAGTAGCTTAATAAGACGTTTTAAATTCCCCTTGCAAGAGACGTGCAGGTCGCAGTAGCTTAATAAGACGGTTTAAATGCCCCTTAGAAGAGAGGTGCAGGTCGCAGTAGCTTAAAAAGACGGTTTAAATGCCCTTTGGAAGAGACATGCAGATCGCAGCAGCTTAACAAGACTGTTTAAATGCCCCTTGGAAGAGACGTGCAGGTCGCAGTAGCTTAACAAGACGGTTTAAATGCACCTTGGTAGAGACATACAGGTCGCAGTAGATTAACAAGACGGTTTAAATACCCCATTGAAGAGACGTGCAGGTCGCAGTAGCTTAACAATACGGTTTAAATGCCCCTTGGAAAAGTGGTGGAGGTTACAGTAGCTTAACAAGACGGTTTAAATGCCCCTTGGAAGAGAAGTGCAGGTCGCAGTAGCTTAACAAGACGATTTAAATGCCCCTTGGAAGAGACGTGCAGGTCGCAGTAGCTTAACAAGACGGTTTAAATACCCCTTGGAAGAGACTTGCTGGTCGCAGTAGCTTAACAAGATGGTTTAAGTGCCCCTTGGAAGAGCGGTGGAGGTCGCAAAAGCTTAACAAGACAGTTTAAATGCACCTTGGAAGAGACGTGCAGGTCACAGGAGCTTAATAAGACGGTTTAAATGCCCCTTGGAAGAGACGTGCAGGTTGCAGTAGCTTAAAAAGACGGTTTAAAAGCCCCTTGGTAGAGCGGTGGAGGTCACAGTAGCTTAACAATATGGTTTAAATGCCCCTTGGAAGGGAAGTGCAGGTCGCAGTAGCTTACCAAGACGATTTAAATGCCCTTTGGAAGAGACATGCAGGTCGCAGTAGCTTAACAAGACGGTTTAAATGCCCCTTGGAAGAGCGGTGTAGGTCGCAGTAGATTAACAAGACAGTTTAAATGCCCTTTGGAAGAGACATGCAGGTCACAGCAGCTTATCAAGACGGTTTAAATGCCGCGTGGAAGAGACGTGCAGGTCGCAGTAGCTTAACAAGACGGTTTAAATGCCCCTTGGTAGAGACATGCAGGTCGCAGTAGCATAACAAGACGGTTCAAATGCCCCATTGAAGAGACGTGCAGGTCGCAGCAGCTTAACAAGACGGTTTAAATGCCCCTAGGAAAAGTGGTGGAGGTTACAGTAGCTTAACAAGATGGTTTAATTGCCCCTTGGAAGAGACGTGCAAGTCGCAGTAGCTTAACAAGACGATTTAAATGCCCCCTGGAAGAGACGTGCAGGTCGCAGTAGCTTAACAAGACGGTTTAAAAGCCCCTTGGAAGAGACGTGCAGGTCACAGGATCTTAATAAGACGGTTTAAATGTCCCTTCGAAGAGACGTGCAGTTCGCAGTAGCTTACCAAGACGGTTTAAATGGCCCTTGGAAGAGACGTGCAGATCGCAGTAGCTTATCAAGACGGTTTAAATGCCCCTTGGAAGAGACATGCAGGTCGCAGTAGCTTAACAAGACGGTTTAAATGCCCCTTGGAAGAGACGTGCAGGTCGCAGTAGCTTAACAAGATGGTTTAAATGCCACTTGGAAGAGCGGTGGAGGTCGCATTAGCTTAACAAGACGGTTTAAATGCCCATTGGAAGAGAGTTGCACGTCGCAGTAGCTTAATAAGACGGTTTAAATGCCCCTCGGAAGAGACATGCAGGTCGCAGTAGCTTAACAAGACGGTCTAAATGCCCCTTGAAAGATCGGTGGAGGTCGCAGTAGCTTAACAAGACGGTTTAAATGCCCCTTGGAATAGACATGCAGGTCACTGCAGCTTAACAAGACGGTTTAAATGCCTCTTGGAAGAGACTTGCAGGTCGCAGGAGCTTAACAAGATGGTTTAAATGCCTCTTGGAAGAGACTTGCAGGTCGCAGGAGCTTAACAAGATGGTTTAAATGTCCCTTGGAAATGTGGTGGAGGTTACAGTAGCTTAACAAGACGGTTTAAATGCCCCTTGGAAGAGACGTGCAGGTCGCAGTAGCTTAACAAGACTGTTTAAATGCCCCTTGGAAGAGACTTGCAGGTCGCAGTAGCGAACTAAGACGGTTTAAATGCCCCTTGCAAGAGACGTGCAGGTCACAGTAGCTTAACAAAACAGTTTAAATGCCCCTTGGAAGAGACGTGCAGGTCGCAGTAGCTTAACAAGACAGTTTAAATGCCCCTTGGAAGAGACGTGCAGGTTGCCGTAGCTTAACAAGACAGTTTAAATGCCCCTTGGAAGAGACGTGCAGGTCGCAGTAGCTTAATAAGATGGTTTAAATGCCCCTTGGAAGAGACGTGCAGGTCGCAGTAGCTTAATAAGATGGTTTAAATGCCCCTTGGAAGAGACGTGCAGGTCGCAGTAGCTTAACAAGACGGTTTCAATGCCCCTTGGAAGAGACGTGCAGGTCGCAGTAGCTTAACAAGACGGTTTAAATGCCGCTTAGAAGAGGCTTGTAGGTCTCAGTAGCTTACCAAGACAGATTATATGGCCCTTGGAAGAGCGGTGGAGGTCTCAGTAGCTTATCAAGACGGTTTAAATGCCCCTTGGAAGAGACATGCAGGTCACAGTAGCTTACCAAGATGGATTATATGGCCCTTGGAAGAGACGTGCAGGTCGCAGTAGCTTAACAAGACGGTTTAAATGCCCCTTGGAAGAGCGGTGGAGGTTGCAGTAGCTTAACAAGACGGTTTAAATGCCCCTTGGAAGATGCTTGCAGGTCGCAGTAGCTTACCAAGGCGGATTATTTGGCCCTTGGAAGACACGTGCAGGTCGCAGTAGCTTAACAAGACGGTTTAAATGCCCCTTGGAAGATCGGTGGAGGTCGCAGTAGCTTAAAAAGACGGTTTAAATGCCCCTTGGAAGAGACGTGCAGGTCGCAGTAGCTTACCAAGACGGTTTAAATGGCCCTTGGAAGAGACGTGCAGGTCGCAGTAGCTTATCAAGACGGTTTAAATGCCCCTTGGAAGAGACGTGCTGGTCGCAGTAGCTTAACAAGACGGTTTAAACGCTCCTTGGAAGAGACGTGTTGGTCGCAGTAGCTTAACAAGATGGTTTAAATGCCCCTTGGAAGAGACGTGCAGGTTGCAGTTCCTTAACAAGATGGTTTAAATGCCCCTTGGAAGAGCGGTGGAGGTCGCATTAGCTTAACAAGAAGGTTTAAATGCCCATTGGAAGAGAGGTGCAGGTCGCAGTAGCTTAATAAGACGGTTTAAATGCCCCTTGGAAGAGACATGCAGGTCGCAGTAGCTTAACAAGACGGTTTAAATGTCCCCTTGAAAGAGCGGTGGAGGTCGCAGTAGCTTAACAAGACGGTTTAAATGCCCCTTGGAATAGACATGCAGGTCACTGTAGCTTAACAAGACGGTTTAAATGTGTAACGGGTCTGGGAGGCGGAACCTCTGGGCTACTATACAAGGGGGCGGTCCTTGTAAGGGAGCGGGTGGCGACCAGGCAGGCAGACACAGCAGGTGACCGGGACAGTCTCTGGGTGCACGTTCAGGAGGTTACGGCAAGTGATCGGGGCAGTCTCTGGATAAAGGGTAGGTACGACCTGTGATGGCTGAACCTCCAGGTAGGCTAGCAAGGCAGATGGAGGACGTGTGCTCCCAGGTGAGCAAGCGAGAGTCTCTGGAATAGCAGGTGGTCACAGCACGTGACGGCGGAGCCTCCAGGTAGGCAAACAGGCAGGTAACGGAGAAGCGCTCCCAGGTGAGCGGGCAAGAGTCTCAGGAATAGCTGGTGGTCACAGCACGTGACAGCGGAGCCTCCGGGCAGGCAAGCAGGCAGGTAGCGGAGAAGCGCTCCCAGGTGAGCGGGTAAGAGTCTGGAGTAGCTGGTGGTCACAGCACGTGACAGCGGAGCCTCCGGGCAGGCAAGCAGACAGGTAACGGAGAAGCGCTCCCAGGTGAGCGGGCAAGCTGGTCCATAGACAGACTAACCGGAGTGGTAAGGCAGACCGTCGGACCTCAGGCAAGCAGACAGGTAGCTGAGGTGCGCTCCCAGGTGAGCGGGCAAGTTGGTCCTTAGACAGACTGACCGGAGTTGTAAGGCAGACCGTCGGACCTCAGGCAGGCAGGCAGGTAACAGGAAATCAGGCAGGATTAGGATTAGGACAGCAAACTGGCAGGAATCTGGTAGGTAACTGGCAGGTAACTGGCAACGGGACCTGAGGGCTGAAGCACAGGTGAGATACTGGTGCAAACAACATTGCTCGGGCACCTCCATTTTGGAGGAGGTGCCTTATATATGGTAAAGTCCTCCGGCCATTGGCCGGGGACTCCTTAGGACGGCGCGCGCGGCCCCTTTAAGAGGGAGGGAGAGCGCGCGCGCCCTAAGCACAGTGGCCGGGAAGGAGCGCGCGCTGCCAGCAGAGCGGGAGAGGGACGCCGGGCACGGAGCAGAGCGGTGAGGGGAACAGCGTCCCTGCCTAGCAGAGGGCAGGGACGCCGGCACTACAGTACCCCCCCCTTTAGGCCCCCCCTTTTTTAGGCCAGATAGAAATTTAGCTAGGATGAGAGGGGCATGGATGTTCTCCCGGGGCTCCCACGTTCTCTCCTCAGGACCAAACCCCTTCCAATCTACCAGAAAAAGGTCTTTCCTCTTACCCTTTTGGTGGCAAGAATGTTCTCTACCTCAAACTCGTCCTCAGCAGAAACCGGAGCAGGAGGCATACCTGTAGACTTGGAAAAAGAGTTAAGCACCACGGGTTTGAGGAGAGATACATGGAAGGAGTTAGGGATCCGTAAGTTGGCCGGGAGTTTCAATTTATAGGCCACCGGGTTGAGGACCGATGAACCGAGGCCCTAACTTGTAAGAAGGTATCTTGAGTCGAACATATTTAGATGAGAGCCAGACTTTATCTCCTGGACGAAATTGTGGAGGATCCAGGCGTTTTTTGTCAGCGTGTCTTTTCATACGCTCGGATGACAGAAGGAGTGCGGACCGGGTACTCTCCCATATGGAGGAAAATTTGCTAACGAGAGATTCCGCAGCCGGGTTGTCCACAGAGGTGGAGACAGGAAAAGGAATCCGAGGATGCTGACCAGGGCCGGCTCCAGGTTTTTCTGGGCCCCGGGCGAAAGAGTCTCAGTGGGCCCCTTTAACACATACCACGATTCATGATGCAGAGATACGGCGGAGAAATATATATATATAGTACAATGCAAAGATTTCACTTCATGAGTGATATCTATTGTAAATTCCACAATAGCTCAGAAACCGGTGAATCGCTCCACACAGAATAGTGGCCCCCATATAAGGCTCCATACGGAATACTGGCCCCCATATAACGCCCATACGGAATACTGGCCCCCATATAACGCTTCATACGGAATACTGGCCCCCATATAAGGCCCCATACGGAATATTTGCCCCCATATAAGGCCCCATACGGAATACTGGCCCCCATATAAGACCCCATACGGAATACTGGCCCCCATATAAGACCCCATACGGAATACTGGCCCCCATATAAGGCCCCATACGGAATACTGGCCCCCATATAAGGCCCCATACGGAATACTGGCCCCCATATAAGACCCCATACGGAATACTGGCCCCCATATAAGACCCCATACGGAATACTGGCCCCCATATAAGACCCCATACGGAATACTGGCCCCCATATAAGGCCCCATACGGAATACTGACCCCCATATAAGGCTCCATGCGGAATACTGACCCCCATATAAGGCTCCATGCGGAATACTGACCCTCATATAAGGCTCCATGCGGAATACTGACCCCCATATAAGGCTCCATGCAGAATACTGGCCCCCATATAAGGCTCCATATGGAATACTGGCACCCATATAAGGCTCCATACGGAATACTGGCCCCCATATAAGGCCCCATATGGAATACTGGCCCCTATATAAGGCTCCATATGGAATACTGGCCCCCATATAAGGCTCCATAAGGAATACTGGCCCCCATATAAGGCTCCATACGGAATACTGGCCCCCATATAAGGCTCCATACGGAATACTGGCCCCCATATGGAATACTGGCCCCCATATAAGGCTCCATACGGAATACTGGCTTCCATATAAGGCTCCATACGGAATACTGGCCCCCATTTAAGGCTCCATACAGAATACTGGCCCCCATATAACGCTCCATACAGGATACTGGCCCCCATATAACGCTCCATACAGGATACCGGTCCCCATATAATGCTGCATGCAGGCTGTTACCCCCCACATAATGCCCCATACAGGCTGTCTCCCCCTTATAATGCTCCATGCAGGCTGTTACCCCCCACATAATGCCCCATACAGGCCCCTCCCTTTTAATGCTCCATGCAGGCTGTTACCCCCCACATAATGCCCCATACAGGCTGCCCCCCCCTTATAATGCTCCATGCAGGCTGTTCCCCCCCACATAATGCCCCATACAGGCCCCTCCTTTTAATGCTCCATGCAGGCTGTTACCCCCCACATAATGCCCCATACAGGCTGCCCCCCCCCTATAATGCTCCATGCAGGCTGTTCCCCCCCACATAATGCCCCATACAGGCCCCCCCCTTTTAATGCTCCATGCAGGCTGTTACCCCCCACATAATGCACCATACAGGCTGCCCCCCTCTTTATAATGCCCCATGCAGGCTGTCACCCCTCCTCTTTATAATGCTCCAAGCAGGCTGTCACCCCTCCTCTTTATACTGCCCCATGCAGGCTGTCACCCCTCCTCTTTATAATGCCCCATGCAGGATGTCCCCCCCTCTCTTTATAATGCCCCGTGCAGGCTGTTCCCCACCTTATAATGCCCCATGCAGGCTGGTCCCCACCTTATAATGCCCCATGCAGGCTGTCACCCCTCCTCATTATAATGCCCCAAGCAGGAATCCCCCCCTCTTTATAATGCCCCATGCAGGCTGTTCCCCACCTTATAATGCCCCATGCAGGCTGTCACCCCTCCTCTTTATACTGCCCCATGCAGGCTGTCACCCCTCCTCTTTATAATGCCCCATGCAGGCTGTCACCCCTCCTCTTTATACTGCCCCATGCAGGCTGTCACCCCTCCTCTTTATAATGCCCCATGCAGGATGTCCCCCCCTCTCTTTATAATGCCCCGTGCAGGCTGTTCCCCACCTTATAATGCCCCATGCAGGCTGGTCCCCACCTTATAATGCCCCATGCAGGCTGTCACCCCTCCTCATTATAATGCCCCAAGCAGGAATCCCCCCCTCTTTATAATGCCCCATGCAGGCTGTTCCCCACCTTATAATGCCCCATGCAGGCTGTCACCCCTCCTCTTTATTATGCCTCATGCAGGCTGTCACCCCTCCTCTTTATAATGCCCCATGCAGGCTGTCACCCCTCCTCTTTATACTGCCCCATGCAGGCTGTCACCCCTCCTCTTTATACTGCCCCATGCAGGCTGTCACCCCTCCTCTTTATAATGCCCCATGCAGGATGTCCCCCCCTCTCTTTATAATGCCCCGTGCAGGCTGTTCCCCACCTTATAATGCCCCATGCAGGCTGGTCCCCACCTTATAATGCCCCATGCAGGCTGTCACCCCTCCTCATTATAATGCCCCAAGCAGGAATCCCCCCCTCTTTATAATGCCCCATGCAGGCTGTTCCCCACCTTATAATGCCCCATGCAGGCTGTCACCCCTCCTCTTTATAATGCCCCATGCAGGCTGTCACCCCTCCTCTTTATAATGCCCCATGCAGGCTGTCACCCCTCCTCTTTATAATGCCCCATGCAGGATGTCCCCCCCTCTCTTTATAATGCCCCGTGCAGGCTGTTCCCAACCTTATAATGCCCCATGCAGGCTTGTCCCCACCTTATGATGCCCCATGCAGGCTGTCACCCCTCCTCATTATAATGCCCCAAGCAGGAATCCCCCCCTCTTTATAATGCCCCATGCAGGCTGTTCCCCACCTTATAATGCCCCATGCAGGCTGTCACCCCTCCTCTTTATAATGCCCCATGCAGGATGCCCCCCCTCTCTTTATAATGCCCCGTGCAGACTGTTCCCCACCTTATAATGCCCCATGCAGGCTGGTCCCCACCTTATAATGCCCCATGCAGGCTGGTCCCCACCTTATAATGCCCCATGCAGGCTGGTCCCCACCTTATAATGCCCCATGCAGGCTGTCACCCCTCCTCATTATAATGCCCCAAGCAGGAATCCCCCCCTCTTTATAATGCCCCATGCAGGCTGTTCCCCACCTTATAATGCCCCATGCAGGCTGTCACCCCTCCTCTTTATAATGCCCCATGCAGGCTGTCACCCCTCCTCTTTATAATGCCCCATGCAGGATGCCCCCCCTCCCCTCTTTATACTGCCCCATGCCTCCATACATTAAAAAAAAAAAAAAAATCAAATACTCACCTCCCTTCTCCTCACCTGCTACCTGCTGCCCGCTGTCCGCTGCCCGCTGCTCGGGTCCGAACTCCAGCGTTGTCGGTGTCTTCCCACTTAGCGCTCCCTGTGACGGCTCAGGGGAGGGCGCGGTGTAAAGACGTCACCGCGCCCTCTGACCTGAGACGTCACAGGGAGCGCAGAGCAGGAAGACAGCTGATCTGCGGAGGCAAGGGGAGAGGTAAGTATCGGGCTGCCGGGGCCCTGAGCAAGCGGCAGAGAAGGGTGGGCGCTGACACCGCTCTCCTCCGCCCATAGCCCAGCGGGGTGAGCGACCGCCAGAGGGCCCCTCTGCCTGCTCAGGGCCCCGGCATTTGCCAGGGTGCGCCGGGTGCTGACGCCGGCCCTGATGCTGACCAAAGACCACAAAAAACGGGGATTTGGAGGAGGATTCGCTCTCGTGATTATTATAAGAGAACTCGGCCCATGGTAGGAGATCCACCCAGTCAGAATGGTGGGCATTAACGAAGTGCCGGAGGTAACTGGTCAGGTTCTGATTGATCCGCTCCACTTGACCATTGGACTGTGGGTGGTAAGCGGAAGAGAAGTCCAGGGTGACGTCTAGTAGTTTACAAGTGGCTCTCCAGAAACGAGAGGTGAACTGTACCCCACGATCCGACACGATGTGGAGGGGCAGGCCATGAAGACGGAAGATGTGGCGGATAAAGTCTTTAGCCAACTCGGGTGCAGACGGAAGGCCTGGCAGGGGAATGAAATGAGCCATCTTGGAAAAGCGGTCAGCGACCACCCAAATGACCGTACAACCGGCAGAGACGGGGAGATCAGTTATAAAGTCCATCGCTATATGCTGCCAGGGGGCAGCAGGTACAGGAAGCGGAAGGAGGCGTCCGGCTGGCAGATGTCTCGGGACTTTGTTGCGGTCGCAGGACACACAGGCAGAAACAAAGTCTATTATGTCCTTGTGCAGGGTAGGCCACCAATAGTGCCGGGCAATAAGCTGGAGGGTCTTTTTCTGACCGGCGTGGCCAGCTAGTTTAGACGAATGGCCCCAGTGTAGGATCCTCTCCCGATCAGGTACAGAAACAAACGTCTTACCGGGAGGGAGACGATTTAGACTCACGGGAGCCACCTGCATTACTCTGGCGGGATCGATGATATGTTTAGGTTCTTCCTCGAGATCGGACACCAGAAAGGATCGGGACAAGGAGTCTGCTTTGACGTTCTTGTCAGCCAGGCGAAAATGAAGAACAAAATCAAAGCGAGCAAAAAACAAGGACCACCGGGCTTGGCGCGGGTTAAGTCTCTGGGCATGCTGAAGGTAAGCCAAGTTCTTGTGGTCAGTGTAAATTATTACCGGGTGAAGAGCCCCCTCGAGTAGGTAACGCCACTCCTCCAACGCCAGCTTGATGGCCAATAACTCTCGGTCTCCTATGGAATAGTTACACTCAGAAGAGGAGAAGAGTTTGGAGAAGAAGCCACAAGTTACCATTCTCCCGGAAGATGATTTTTGAGTAAGTACCGCTCCGGCTCCAGAGGAGGAGGCGTCAACTTCCAGGAAGAACTGATTGTTGCCGTCCGAGCGATGCAGCACCGGGGCGGAAGAGAAGGCCTGTTTTAGGAAAGAAAGGCCTCCTCTGCTTCGGGTGACCACTCTTTGGGATTAGTACCCTTACGGGTGAGCGCGGAAATTGGGGCAGTCCGGGAAGAGAAGTGGGGTATGAAGAGGCGGTAATAGTTGGCGAAGCCCAGGAACCGTTGAATAGCCTTCAACCCCTCTGGTCGGGGCCATTTCTCGATGGCAGGCAGTTTCTCAGGATCCATTTGTAGGCCGGTCTGAGAGATAATGTAGCCCAGAAACGGAAGCGAGGTCTGCTCAAAGAGGCACTTCTCAAATTTAGCGTAGAGATGGTTCTGCCTGAGCCTGAGCAGGACCTGACGAACGTCCCTCCGGTGAGTCTGGAGATCCGGAGAGAAGACCAAGATGTCGTCCAGGTACACCACTACGCAGGAGTAGAGAAGGTCCCGGAAGATGTCATTGACCAACTCTTGAAAGACGGCAGGAGCGTTACAGAGGCCAAAGGGCATTACCAGATATTCATAGTTGCCGTCCCGGGTGTTGAATGCCGTCTTCCATTCATCCCCCTGACGGATACGAACCAGGTTGTACGCCCCACGGAGGTCCAGTTTGGTGAAGATTCTAGCCCCCCTCAGATGATCAAATAACTCCGGAATGAGCGGAAGGGGGTACTTATTCTTCACCGTGATCTGGTTAAGGCCTCTATAGTCTATACAGGGACGGAGAGAGCCGTCCTTCTTTTTGACGAAAAAGAAGCCTGCTCCCGCCGGGGAGGTAGATTTCCGGATGAATCCCCTGGCCAGATTCTCCTCAATATATTCGGACATCGACCGGGTCTCAGCAGCAGATAATGGATAAATACGCCCACGGGGAGGAGAAGTACCAGGTAACAGGTCGATAGGGCAGTCGTATGGTCTATGAGGGGGTAGTGTCTCTGCCTCCTTTTTATTAAAGACATCAGCATAAGTCCAATAAGGAATCGGAAGTCCAGGTCGATTAGCTGGGGAAGGAGAAGGACGGACGGGATGAACGGGGACCAGACAGGTCTTATGGCAGCCCTGTCCCCAGCGAAGAACTTCTCCGGTCTGCCATTCAAGTACGGGTGCATGTCTCTGGAGCCAAGGTAGGCCTAGCAAGAGGGCGTGAGAGAGTCCAGGCAGAACATGGAAGGAGATACTTTCAGAATGCAGCATTCCCACCTGCAGAGTAATGGATTCGGTGATGAGTTGGATGGGGCGTGGTAAGAGCCCCCCATCCACAGCAGCAACAGACAAGGGTACAGCCAGAGGTTTGGTGGGGATGCGGTATTTCTCTACCAGGGACTGTGAAATAAGATTCCCGGCTGCTCCAGAGTCCAGTTGGGCTAGTTCAAAATAACGGTTCTCCCCGTAGACGATAGAAACTGACAACAGCAGGGATGGAGAGGATTTATTCTTGTCTAGGTAGACCTCTCTGAGCGAACCTAGACACAGGCGTTTCCCGACCTCTCCGGGCAGGCACGGATCCGGTGCTCCTTACTGCCACAGTAGAAGCAGGTCCCCTCGGCACGGCGTAAGTCCTGACGGGTCTTGACCATCTTGGTCTGGTCGACCTGCATAGGCTCAGGAGGGTGTACCTGGTTAGGGACAGAAGGAGTGACGGGTTTCTGAAAAGTAGGAGCTAGACGTGGTAACCTCCTCTCACGGGTGACCTCTCTGGCACGCTCCTGGAACCGTAGGTCAATCCGGGTGGCAAGAGTTATTAAGTCATCGAGAGTGGTAGGAATGTCCCGACCGGCAAGTTCATCTTTAATACGGCCGGACAGACCCTCCCAGAAGACGGAAACCAGAGCGTCGTTATCCCAGGCCAGCTCCGAGGCAAGGGTACGGAACCATATGGCATATTGGCCCACGGTGAGACTTTCCTGACGGAGGCGTAGCAATGATGATGCGGATGAGGTCCTCCGTCCGGGTTCGTCGAAGACTTTCCGGAAAGCCGTGAGAAAAGCAGGCAAGTTGGACACCAGGGGGTCTCCTCTCTCCCATAGAGGATTTAGCCAGGCCAGGGCCTCCCCGAGGAGATGGGACATGATGAATGCAATTTTGGCTCGGTCGGAGTTAAACTGGTTGGACAATAGTTCAAAGTGCAGGGTGCACTGATTTATGAAGCCCTGAGCCTGGGCGGAGTCGCCTCCGAAGCGAGGAGGTGCAGAAAGCCGGGGTCCGGGGTAGGAAATCATGGTGTTAGTGGACTGCGGAGCTGTCGGGTTGCGAGACATGGCACTGGCGGAGGTTGTTGGTGGAGCAGTCAGAGTGTCCAGGCGAGTATGGACATTCCGCAGGTGACCCAGGATGGAGTCCTGTTGGGACCTTTGACGGGACAGTTCATGGCACAGGTCCGAGAGCGAGGGAGCTTGGGTGCCACCGGGTTCCATGGCCCGAGCAAACTGTAATGGGTCTGGGAGGCGGAACCTCTGGGCTACTATACAAGGGGGCGGTCCTTGTAAGGGAGCGGGTGGCGACCAGGCAGGCAGACACAGCAGGTGACCGGGACAGTCTCTGGGTGCACGGGCAGGAGGTTACGGCAAGTGATCGGGGCAGTCTCTGGATAAAGGGTAGGTACGACCTGTGATGGCTGAACCTCCAGGTAGGCTAGCAAGGCAGATAGAGGACGTGTGCTCCCAGGTGAGCAAGCGAGAGTCTCTGGAATAGCAGGTGGTCACAGCACGTGACGGCGGAGCCTCCAGGTAGGCAAACAGGCAGGTAACGGAGAAGCGCTCCCAGGTGAGCGGGCAAGAGTCTCAGGAATAGCTGGTGGTCACAGCACGTGACAGCGGAGCCTCCGGGCAGGCAAGCAGGCAGGTAGCGGAGAAGCGCTCCCAGGTGAGCGGGCAAGAGTCTGGAGTAGCTGGTGGTCACAGCACGTGACAGCGGAGCCTCCGGGCAGGCAAGCAGACAGGTAACGGAGAAGCGCTCCCAGGTGAGCGGGCAAGCTGGTCCATAGACAGACTAACCGGAGTGGTAAGGCAGACCGTCGGACCTCAGGCAAGCAGACAGGTAGCTGAGGTGAGCTCCCAGGTGAGCGGGCAAGTTGGTCCTTAGACAGACTGACCGGAGTTGTAAGGCAGACCGTCGGACCTCAGGCAGGCAGGCAGGTAACAGGAAATCAGGCAGGATTAGGATTAGGACAGCAAACTGGCAGGAATCTGGCAGGCAACTGGCAGGTAACTGGCAACGGGACCTGAGGGCTGAAGCACAGGTGAGACACTGGTGGAAACAACATTGCTCGGGCACCTCCATTTTGGAGGAGGTGCCTTACATATGGTAAAGTCCTCCGGCCATTGGCCGGGGACTCCTTAGGACGGCGCGCGCGGCCCCTTTAAGAGGGAGGGAGAGCGCGCGCGCGCGCCCTAAGCACAGTGGCGGGGAAGGAGCGCGCGCTGCCAGCAGAGCGGGAGAGGGACGCCGGGCATGGAGCAGAGCGGTGAGGGGTACAGCGTCCCTGCCTAACAGAGGGCAGGGACGCCGGCACTACAAAATGCCTCTTGGAAGAGACGTGCAGGTCGCAGTAGCTTAACAAGATGGTTTAAATGTCCCTTGGAAATGTGGTGGAGGTTACAGTAGCTTAACAAGACGGTTTAAATGCCCCTTGGAAGAGACGTGCAGGTCGCAGTAGCTTAACAAGACAGTTTAAATGCCCCTTGTAAGAGACATGCAGGTCGCAGTAGCTTAATAAGATGGTTTAAATGCCCCTTGGAAGAGACGTGCAGTTCGCAGTAGCTTACCAAGACGGTTTAAATGGCCCTTGGAAGAGACGTGCAGGTCGCAGTAGCTTATCAAGACGGTTTAAATGCCCCTTGGAAGAGACGTGCTGGTCGCAGTAGCTTAACAAGACGGTTTAAATGCCCCTTGGAAGAGACGTGCAGCTCGCAGTAGCTTAACAAGACGGTTTAAATGCCCATTGGAAGAGACGTGCAGGTCGCAGTAGCTTAACAAGATGGTTTAAATGCCCCTTGGAAGAACGGTGGAGGTCGCATTAGCTTAACAAGATGGTTTAAATGCCCATTGGAAGAGAGGTGCAGGTCGCAGTAGCTTAATAAGACGGTTTAAATGCCCCTCGGAAGAGACATGCAGGTCGCAGTAGCTTAACAAGATGGTCTAAATGCCCCTTGAAAGAGCGGTGGAGGTCGCAGTAGCTTAATAAGATGGTTTAAATGCCCCTTGGAATAGACATGCAGGTCACTGTAGCTTAACAAGACGGTTTAAATGCCTCTTGGAAGAGTCGTGCAGGTCGCAGTAGCTTAACAAGATGGTTTAAATGTCCCTTGGAAATGTGGTGG
This sequence comes from Phyllobates terribilis, assembly GCF_046119375.1. NCBI lineage: Eukaryota > Metazoa > Chordata > Amphibia > Anura > Dendrobatidae > Phyllobates > Phyllobates terribilis. Next base: position 2,143,347 of record NW_027362924.1, on the reverse strand, counting down.
AGGTTACAGTAGCTTAACAAGACGGTTTAAATGCCCCTTGGAAGAGACGTGCAGGTCGCAGTAGCTTAACAAGACTGTTTAAATGCCCCTTGGAAGAGACGTGCAGGTCACAGTAGCTTAAAAAGACGGTTTAAATGCCACTTTGAAGAGACGTGCAGGTCGCATTAGCTTAACAAGACAGTTTAAATGCCCCTTGGAAGAGACGTGCAGGTCGCAGTAGCTTAACAAGACAGTTTAAATGCCCCTTGGAAGAGACGTGCAGGTCGCCGTAGCTTAACAAGACAGTTTAAATGCCCCTTGGAAGAGACGTGCAGGTCGCAGTAGCTTAATAAGATGGTTTAAATGCCCCTTGGAAGAGACGTGCAGGTCGCAGTAGCTTAACAAGACGGTTTCAATGCCCCTTGGAAGAGATGTGCAGGTCGCAGTAGCTTAACAAGACGGTTTAAATACCGCTTAGAAGAGGCTTGCAGGTCTCAGTAGCTTACCAAGACGGATTACATGGCCCTTGGAAGAGCGGTGGAGGTCGCAGTAGCTTAACAAGACGGTTTAAATGCCCCTTGGAAGAGACATGCAGGTCACAGTAGCTTACCAAGACGGATTATATGGCCCTTGGAAGAGACGTGCAGGTCGCAGTAGCTTAACAAGACGGTTTAAATGCCCCTTGGAAGAGCGGTGCAGGTCGCAGTAGCTTAACAAGACGGTTTAAATGCCCCTTGGAAGATGCTTGCAGGTCGCAGTAGCTTACCAAGGCGGATTATTTGGCCCTTGGAAGAGACGTGCAGGTCGCAGTAGCTTAACAAGACGGTTTAAATGCCCCTTGGAAGAGCGGTGGAGGTCGCAGTAGCTTAAAAAGACGGTTTAAATGCCCCTTGGAAGAGACGTGCAGGTCGCAGTAGCTTACCAAGACGGTTTAAATGGCCCTTGGAAGAGACGTGCAGGTCACAGTAGCTTATCAAGATGGTTTAAATGCCCCTTGGAAGAGACGTGCTGGTCGCAGTAGCTTAACAAGACGGTTTAAATGCCCCTTGGAAGAGACGTGTTGGTCGCAGTAGCTTAACAAGACGGTTTAAATGCCCCTTGGAAGAGACGTGCAGGTCGCAGTTCCTTAAGAAGATGGTTTAAATGTCCCTTGGAAGAGCGGTGGAGGTCGCATTAGCTTAACAAGACGGTTTAAATGCCCATTGGAAGAGGGGTGCAGGTCGCAGTAGCTTAATAAGACGGTTTAAATGCCCCTTGGAAGAGACATGCAGGTCGCAGTAGCTTAACAAGACGGTTTAAATGCCCCTTGGAATAGACATGCAGGTCACTGTAGCTTACCAAGACGGTTTAAATGCCTCTTGGAAGAGACGTGCAGGTCGCAGTAGCTTAACAAGATGGTTTAAATATCCCTTGGAAATGTGGTGGAGGTTACAGTAGCTTAACAAGACGGTTTAAATGCCCCTTGGAAGAGACGTGCAAGTCGCAGTAGGTTAACAAGACTGTTTAAATGCCCCTTGGAAGAGACTTGCAGGTCGCAGTTGCGAAATAAGACGGTTTAAATGCCCCTTGCAAGAGACGTGCAGGTCACAGTATCTTAAAAAGACGGTTTAAATGCCACTTTGAAGAGACGTGCAGGTCGCATTAGCTTAACAAGACAGTTTAAATGCCCCTTGGAAGAGACGTGCAGGTCGCAGTAGCTTAACAAGACAGTTTAAATGCCCCTTGGAAGAGACGTGCAGGTCGCCGTAGCTTAACAAGACAGTTTAAATGCCCCTTGGAATAGACGTGCAGGTCGCAGTAGCTTAATAAGATGGTTTAAATGCCCCTTGGAAGAGACGTGCAGGTCGCAGTAGCTTAACAAGACGGTTTCAATGCCCCTTGGAAGAGACGTGCAGGTCGCAGTAGCTTAACAAGACGGTTTAAATGCCGCTTAGAAGAGGCTTACAGGTCTCAGTAGCTTACCAAGACGGATTATATGGCCCTTGGAAGAGCGGTGGAGGTCGCAGTAGCTTAACAAGACGGTTTAAATGCCCCTTGGAAGAGACACGCAGGTCACAGTAGCTTACCAAGATGGATTATATGGCCCTTGGAAGAGACGTGCAGGTCGCAGTAGCTTAACAATACGGTTTAAATGCCCCTTGGAAGAGCGGTGGAGGTCGCAGTAGCTTAACAAGACGGTTTAAATGCCCCTTGGAAGATGCTTGCAGGTCGCAGAAGCTTACCAAGGCGGATTATTTGGCCCTTGGAAGAGACGTGCAGGTCGCAGTAGCTTACCAAGAGGGTTTAAATGGCCCTTGGAAGAGACGTGCAGGTCGCAGTAGCTTATCAAGACGGTTTAAATGCCCCTTGGAAGAGACGTGCTGGTCGCAGTAGCTTAACAAGACGGTTTAAATGCCCCTTGGAAGAGACGTGTTGGTCGCAGTAGCTTAACAAGATGGTCTAAATGCCCCTTGAAAGAGCGGTGGAGGTCGCAGTAGCTTAACAAGACGGTTTAAATGCCCCTTGGAATAGACATGCAGGTCACTGTAGCTTAACAAGACGGTTTAAATGCCTCTTGGAAGAGACGTGCAGGTCGCAGTAGCTTAACAAGATGGTTTAAATGTCCCTTGGAAATGTGGTGGAGGTTACAGTAGCTTAACAAGACGGTTTAAATGCCCCTTGGAAGAGACGTGCAGGTCGCAGTAGCTTAACAAGACAGTTTAAATGCCCCTTGGAAGAGACGTGCAGGTCGCAGTAGCTTAACAAGACAGTTTAAATGCCCCTTGGAAGAGACGTGCAGGTCGCCGTAGCTTAACAAGACAGTTTAAATGCCCCTTGGAAGAGACGTGCAGGTCGCAGTAGCTTAATAAGATGGTTTAAATGCCCCTTGGAAGAGACGTGCAGGTCGCAGTAGCTTAACGAGACGGTTTCAATGCCCCTTGGAAGAGACGTGCAGTTCGCAGTAGCTTAACAAGACGGTTTAAATGCAGCTTAGAAGAGGCTTGCAGGTCTCAGTAGCTTACCAAGACGGATTATATGGCCCTTGGAAGAGCGGTGGAGGTCGCAGTAGCTTAACAAGACAGTTTAAATGCCCCTTGGAAGAGACATGTGACGCGCCCCCTGGGCTATATTCTTTAGGGGAATACCCGGAGCCGGATCAGATGGGGGTTGTAGTCTCCGAGTGGCTGTGACCCGGTCCGTGCCCAGGGCGTCAAGCTCAGTATGCGTGGCAGTTCTACAGATGTTATTAAAGTTCTTTATGTCGACTACGCCACCCGTTGTATTGCGGTCACACGGCCGCCGCTGCAGCAGGGTCCACTGAGGCTGATGGTGTTTGGTGCAGCCCAGGTAGTATAACCCCCAACGGGAGGGGTATAGCCTCAGGGGGTCAGGTGCAGAGGATGGGGGTTGTGGTGGTGCAGTGTAGATGGTATAAAGACTCAGAGTCGGGCTGTGCAGTTCATGGTCTTTACTTACTGCTGTTGAGCTGGCCACTCCGGCCTTGAGTGACCACCCGAGCCGTGCTGCGTCCACCAGGTCCTGGATTCGGCCAACCCCTAAGCAAGTCCGGAGCGTGGTCCTGAGCCCTCCTTCTGTTTTGTCCTTGTCTCTGGCCTTCCCCACCAGTGATCCACCTAAGTCCGGCTCCCTTGGGCCTTCTGTTGGTAACCCTTGGCCCTGGGTTCCCTGACCCTACTCGTGGTCTGCCTTCCGGGTGGATATGGTGGGTGGCCGTGGCAGATGCTGCCCACGGCCTCCGGTCTCTGGCTGAGGTATGCTGTAGCCCCCACCAGTTTGGGATCCGGTACCCTGTTGCCAACTCTTCACCCGATGATTGGATTTGGGATCTCAGAGTTCTTTCTTTCTCCCCCTCTGGGCCTTTCTTGCTCCTCTCTCTCTCTCTGGGCCGCTCTGCTCCTTTCTTCAGTCTGACTGACTCTCTACAACTGACCCTGATCTTAGTTGGTTCCCACCTTATATAATCCTCTATGTGTGAGCTCAGGTGACCAGCACCCAATGAGCTCCTAACACTACCCAGACTGCTCCCCCTATCTGCCCCTACACTACAGGGATGTTCCAACCCCCTCCCACTCCAGCCAGGGACAGACACGGTCGTACCTGCACATTTCTAAGTGGGAGTACCGTCGGCCTGCCCCTCGGAAATGGGATGTGTGTAGTGCATGCAGCGCTCAGAGCTCAGTTCCACACTCCATCCTTACCCGGGAGTGGAATATCACACCTCTGGCTGAGGTGCAATACTCCTGTAGCAGCCGAATCCTCAGGGTGCTACATTACCCCCTGGTAAATCACAGCACGTCCTCGGGCTGTAAAAGACAAAACACCATAGAACATACAATTTTTTTTTTTTTTTAACAAAACATATAAAACATCATATAAAACATTATATAGATATATATATAACTTTTTTATAAATAACATTCTCGTAGCTCTTTTCTTGCTTCTCCTCCGGTCACTGTGCAACTGGTGACCGGGCAAAGTGCAACAGTTCCTTTTCTTGGAAATGGTTTTCCTGTAAAACCAGTAGGGGGCGCTTTAGGACGCGCAACTATATACAAGGGGAATGTGGCCGCTCTCAGTCCTCGGCCAGGTATAAGGAGGGAATGACCGCTCTCAGTCCTCGGTCAGTGGGATTAAGGGACACACGGGTTAACAGTTCACACTTGCTGGTCCCAACGGGGACTATGTTAGCAGCAACAGTTCTTGGTACCCCGACGGGTAACTATATACAGCTCCTACTCTGCCGTACTCAACGACGACGTCCTCCTGCTCTTTCTTTGGGGATCGTTTCTGTTTCAGACCCGTCCGGGTCCTCCTGCTCCTCCTCACACCGCAGCTCCTCCTCCGTCAGGCGATGCACATGGAGGGCGTAGGGTCCTTTGGCACACTTGTGCCGGGTGAAGGTGACCTCGTCCCCGATGTAAAGGTCACGACCTCTGTGCCCCTCCGGTAGGTGGGACTCAACGTCTCTTCTTGTCACAAAGACGTCGCCTGGGGTGCGGTGATCCCTGATGAAGCCCCACCCATGCTGCAGATTGAACTTTATCACAGTCCCGTTGGTGCGGGGACTATGCGCTGCACGGGGGTCCCTCCTGGTCCGGCTCTTCTGCTCGGCGCTCCTTATTTGGGCTTGTTGTTCCCGGACCCGCCTCTCTCTCCGCTCCCTCTCGAAGACCTCGAGCTGTTGTCGGCAGCACTCTGCACGCTCCGCTGCAGCTGCCCGAGTCTCCTGAGTGAACCCCATTAGATCTTCTCCGGTGGGGTCCCACTCAAACTGGGTCTCCTCAAGCGGGGGCGAGATCCTTGTCACGGGCTTCGGAGCCGGGATCAGGGGTTCACACATGGCCCTTGCTTTCTTTTGCAGCTCCAGTTCATAGTACTCCTGGGGCCAGATGAAGGGCCGCCCGTCCGGCCATGTGTGTTGGGCGAACAGGTCTTCTCCCAGATGCGGCACTCTTGGTTTTATGGGCGCGGTGGTGGTGGCGCCCGGGTTGCCCAGGCCTTGCGGCCAGGCCTGGGGCACCTGGAAAGTGAAGGGCACCGTGAGGACGGCGGCGCCCTGGGCTACTTGGCCCTGCGACCAGGCCGGTGGCTCAGCGGAGGTAGGGGGCGCTGTTGGTAATGCGGCGCCCGGGGGTACTGGGCCTTGCGACCAGGCGGATGGTACCTCCTGCTGAGTCACGCTCGGGGTCGAGGCGCGTGGCGTCACAGGGGTCGCGGCTGCGGCTTCCGGTTGAGGCCTAGTCTGTGGCGGTGACGTTGCGGTTACGGGCACGGCAGGGGGACCTTCGGGCTCTGCGACGGGGAGCTGGGGCAGGTAAGCGGTTTCCCGGTTTGGGGTAAAGACGTCCCCTTTACCTGCCTCCGTCCGTTCGGCTCCCTTCTCGGCGCCGTCTCCGGCCTTCAGTCCTCCCGCGCCATCCTCAGAGGCGGTCTGTCTCCTCATCTTGGGTGGCGTGCTCCGCCGACGGGTCTCGGTCTGCTGGGCCATCTCTCGGCTCCACTCCGCCAACGTCTCTCGCTGCACCCGGGCCATCCTCCTTGCGAGGCCCTCCAGCGCGGTCTGCGCACACTCCCGGTCTCGGGGGAGCTGTGCTAGGACCTCAACTAGGCCTAGTGGGGTCGTTGCTTCCAGCAGGCTCCTGACCAACGGGTCGGTGCTGCTCTGCTCTCCTTCCGCTGTTTTCAGCAGGCTCCTGGCCAGCGGGCCGGTGCTGCTCTGCTTTCCTTCCATCTCCGGGTAAGCTTCTTCTGGACTCAGCTCTAGGCTTCTTGCCTCCGGGTGCGCTCTCTCCAGACTACTCCAGGCGGCACCCATCTTCGTTCTTTTGTTCTGTCTCCTCCTACTTCGAGGGCGGTCCCGGGGCAACTTGGTGATTGTCAGCTCCAGGGGCAGTTCTTTCACGCTGACTGACACTTCTAGCATCACAGTCTCTGTTGGTGGGGGCGGTTTCCACTTTTGGCGCCATTCTTCGTCCTGGCCCACGATGGGAGGTGGTTTCTTGCCGTCCTCTGGCACGCCCATAATGGCGTCCGCTCTTCCAAGGCGGGAAATCCTTGGAAATGGCGGGAATCGTCTCCCAGTGGCGGGAAACTCTGCAGAGGGCGGGAAAACGCTGCAAATGGCGGACAACCGGCGGGAACCGACCTGTGATGGAGTCCGATGGCGGGGACCCTCCGGAACCGGCGGGAGACTTCTTTCTGAGATAACGGTGTACTTTTCTTCAGGCACGCAGTACCCGGTTGTTGCGGGCACGTTATCCTGCCGACTACGCCAAAGTTGACGCGCCCCCTGGGCCATATTCTTTAGGGGAATACCCGGAGCCGGATCAGATGGGGGTTGTAGTCTCCGAGTGGCTGTGACCCGGTCCGTGCCCAGGGCGTCAAGCTCAGTATGCGTGGCAGTTCTTCAGATGTTATTAAAGTTCTTTATGTCGACTACGCCACCCGTTGTATTGCGGTCACACGGCCGCCGCTGCAGCAGGGTCCACTGAGGCTGATGGTGTTTGGTGCAGCCCAGGTAGTATAACCCCCAACGGGAGGGGTATAGCCTCAGGGGGTCAGGTGCAGAGGATGGGGGTTGTGGTGGTGCAGTGTAGATGGTATAAAGACTCAGAGTCGGGCTGTGCAGTTCATGGTCTTTACTTACTGCTGTTGAGCTGGCCACTCCGGCCTTGAGTGACCACCCGAGCCGTGCTGCGTCCACCAGGTCCTGGATTCGGCCAACCCCCAAGCAAGTCCGGAGCGTGGTCCTGAGCCCTCCTTCTGTTTTGTCCTTGTCTCTGGCCTTCCCCACCAGTGATCCACCTAAGTCCGGCTCCCTTGGGCCTTCTGTTGGTAACCCTTGGCCCTGGGTTCCCTGACCCTACTCGTGGTCTGCCTTCCGGGTGGATATGGTGGGTGGCCGTGGCAGATGCTGCCCACGGCCTCCGGTCTCTGGCTGAGGTATGCTGTAGCCCCCACCAGTTTGGGATCCGGTACCCTGTTGCCAACTCTTCACCCGATGATTGGATTTGGGATCTCAGAGTTCTTTCTTTCTCCCCCTCTGGGCCTTTCTTGCTCCTCTCTCTCTCTCTGGGCCGCTCTGCTCCTTTCTTCAGTCTGACTGACTCTCTACAACTGACCCTGATCTTAGTTGGTTCCCACCTTATATAACCCTCTATGTGTGAGCTCAGGTGACCAGCACCCAATGAGCTCCTAACACTACCCAGACTGCTCCCCCTATCTGCCCCTACACTACAGGGATGTTCCAACCCCCTCCCACTCCAGCCAGGGACAGACACGGTCGTACCTGCACATTTCTAAGTGGGAGTACCGTCGGCCTGCCCCTCGGAAATGGGATGTGTGTAGTGCATGCAGCGCTCAGAGCTCAGTTCCACACTCCATCCTTACCCGGGAGTGGAATATCACACCTCTGGCTGAGGTGCAATACTCCTGTAGCAGCCGAATCCTCAGGGTGCTACACATGCAGGTCACAGTAGCTTACCAAGACGGATTATATGGCCCTTGGAAGAGACGTGCAGGTAGCAGTAGCTTAACAAGACGGTTTAAATGCCCCTTGGAAGAGCGGTGGAGGTCGCAGTAGCTTAACAAGACGGTTTAAATGCCCCTTGGTAGAGACATGCAGGTCGCAGTAGCTTAACAAGACGGTTCAAATGCCCCATTGAAGAGACGTGCAGGTCGCAGCAGCTTAACAAGACGGTTTAAATGCCCATTGGAAAAGTGGTGGACTTTACAGTAGCTTAACAAGATGGTTTAATTGCCCCTTGGAAGAGACGTGCAAGTCGCAGTAGCTTAACAAGACGATTTAAATGACACCTGGAAGAGACATACAGGTCGCAGTAGCTTAACAATACGGTTTAAAAGCCCCTTGGAAGAGACGTGCAGGTCACAGGATCTTAATAAGACGGTTTAAATGTCCCTTCGAAGAGACGTGCAGTTCGCAGTAGCTTACCAAGACGGTTTAAATGGCCCTTGGAAGAGACGTGCAGGTCGCAGTAGCTTATTAAGACGGTTTAAATGCCCCTTGGAAGAGACGTGCTGGTCGCAGTAGCTTAACAAGACGGTTTAAATGCCCCTTGGAAGAGACGTGCAGGTCGCAGTAGCTTAACAAGACGGTTTAAATGCCCCTTGGAAGAGACGTGCAGGTCACAGTAGCTTAACAAGATTGTTTAAATGCCCCTTGGAAGAGCGGTGGAGGTCGCATTAGCTTAACAAGATGGTTTAAATGCCCATTGGAAGAGAGGTGCAGGTCGCAGCAGCTTATTAAGACTGTTTAAATGCCCCTCGGAAGAGACATGCAGGTCGCAGTAGCTTAACAAGATGGTCTAAATGCCCCTTGAAAGAGCGGTGGAGGTCGCAGTAGCTTAACAAGACGGTTTAAATGTCCCTTGGAATAGACATGCAGGTCACTGTAGCTTAACAAGACGGTTTAAATGCCTCTTGGAAGAGACGTGCAGGTCGCAGTAGCTTAACAAGATGGTTTAAATGTCCCTTGGAAATGTGGTGGAGGTTACAGTAGCTTAACAAGACGGTTTAAATGCCCCTTGGAAGAGACGTGCAGGTCACAGTAGCTTAAAAAGACGGTTTAAATGCCACTTTGAAGAGACGTGCAGGTCGCATTAGCTTAACAAGACAGTTTAAATGCCCCTTGGAAGAGACGTGCAGGTCGCAGTAGCTTAACAAGACAGTTTAAATGCCCCTTGGAAGAGACGTGCAGGTCGCCGTAGCTTAACAAGACAGTTTAAATGCCCCTTGGAAGAGACGTGCAGGTCGCAGTAGCTTAATAAGATGGTTTAAATGCCCCTTGGAAGAGACGTGCAGGTCGCAGTAGCTTAACAAGACGGTTTCAATGCCCCTTGGAAGAGATGTGCAGGTCGCAGTAGCTTAACAAGACGGTTTAAATGCCGCTTAGAAGAGGCTTGCAGGTCTCAGTAGCTTACCAAGACGGATTATATGGCCCTTGGAAGAGCGGTGGAGGTCGCAGTAGCTTAACAAGACGGTTTAAATGCCCCTTGGAAGAGACATGCAGGTCACAGTAGCTTACCAAGACGGATTATATGGCCCTTGGAAGAGACGTGCAGGTCGCAGTAGCTTAACAAGACGGTTTAAATGCCCCTTGGAAGAGCGGTGGAGGTCGCAGTAGCTTAACAAGACGGTTTAAATGCCCCTTGGAAGATGCTTGCAGGTCGCAGTAGCTTACCAAGGCGGATTATTTGGCCCTTGGAAGTGACGTGCAGGTCGCAGTAGCTTAACAAGACGGTTTAAATGCCCCTTGGAAGAGCGGTGGAGGTCGCAGTAGCTTAAAAAGACGGTTTAAATGCCCCTTGGAAGAGACGTGCAGGTCGCAGTAGCTTACCAAGACGGTTTAAATGGCCCTTGGAAGAGACGTGCAGGTCGCAGTAGCTTATCAAGACGGTTTAAATGCCCCTTGGAAGAGACGTGCTGGTCGCAGTAGCTTAACAAGACGGTTTAAATGCCCCTTGGAAGAGACGTGTTGGTCGCAGTAGCTTAACAAGACGGTTTAAATGCCCCTTGAAAGAGCGGTGGAGGTCGCAGTAGCTTAAAAAGACGGTTTAAATGCCCCTTGGAAGAGACGTGCAGGTCGCAGTAGCTTACCAAGAGGGTTTAAATGGCCCTTGGAAGAGACGTGCAGGTCGCAGTAGCTTATCAAGACGGTTTAAATGCCCCTTGGAAGAGACATGCTGGTCGCAGTAGCTTAACAAGACGGTTTAAATGCCCCTTGGAAGAGACGTGTTGGTCGCAGTAGCTTAACAAGACGGTTTAAATGCCCCTTGGAAGAGACGTGCTGGTCGCAGTTCCTTAACAAGATGGTTTAAATGCCCCTTGGAAGAGCGGTGGAGGTCGCATTAGCTTAACAAGACGGTTTAAATGCCCATTGGAAGAGACGTGCAGGTCGCAGTAGCTTATCAAGACGGTTTAAATGCCCCTTGGAAGAAACATGCTGGTCGCAGTAGCTTAACAAGACGGTTTAAATGCCCCTTGGAAGAGACGTGTTGGTCGCAGTAGCTTAACAAGACGGTTTAAATGCCCCTTGGAAGAGACGTGCAGGTCGCAGTTACTTAACAAGATGGTTTAAATGCCCCTTGGAAGAGCGGTGGAGGTCGCATTAGCTTAACAAGACGGTTTAAATGCCCATTGGAAGAGAGGTGCAGGTCGCAGTAGCTTAATAAGACAGTTTAAATGCCCCTTGGAAGAGACATGCAGGTCGCAGTAGCTTAACAAGACGGTTTAAATGCACCTTGGAATAGACATGCAGGTCACTGTAGCTTAACAAGACGGTTTAAATGCCTCTTGGAAGAGACGTGCAGGTCGCAGTAGCTTAACAAGATGGTTTAAATGTCCCTTGGAAATGTGGTGGAGGTTACAGTAGCTTAACAAGACGGTTTAAATGCCCCTTGGAAGAGACGTGCAGGTCGCAGTATCTTAACAAGACTGTTTAAATGCCCCTTGGAAGAGACTTGCAGGTCGCAGTAGCGAAATAAGACGGTTTAAATGCCCCTTGCAAGAGACGTGCAGGTCACAGTAGCTTAAAAAGACGGTTTAAATGCCATTTTGAAGAGACGTGCAGGTCGCATTAGCTTAACAAGACAGTTTAAATTCCCCTTGGAAGAGACGTGCATGTCGCAGTAGCTTAACAAGACAGTTTAAATGCCCCTTGGAAGAGACGTGCAGTTTGCCGTAGCTTAACAAGACAGTTTAAATGCCCCTTGGAAGAGACATGCAGGTCGCAGTAGCTTAATAAGATGGTTTAAATGCCCCTTGGAAGAGACGAGCAGGTCGCAGTAGCTTAACAAGACGGTTTCAATGCCACTTGGAAGAGACGAGCAGGTCGCAGTAGCTTAACAAGACGGTTTAAATTCCGCTTAGAAGAGGCTTGCAGGTCTCATTAGCTTACCAAGACGGATTATATGACCCTTGGAAGAGCGGTGGAGGTCGCAGTAGCTTAACAAGACGGTTTAAAAGCCCCTTGGAAGAGACATGCAGGTCACAGTAGCTTACCAAGACGGATTATATGGCCCTTGGAAGAGACGTGCAGGTCGCAGTAGCAAAACAAGATGGTTTAAATGTCCCTTGGAAATGTGGTGGAGGTTACAGTAGCTTAACAAGACGGTTTAAATGCCCCTTGGAAGAGACGTGCAGGTCGCAGTAGCTTAACAAGACTGTTTAAATGCCCCTTGGAAGAGACTTGCAGGTCGCAGTAGCGAAATAAGACGGTTTAAATGCCCCTTGCAAGAGACGTGCAGGTCACAGTAGCTTACCAAGACAGATTATATGGCCCTTGGAAGAGCGGTGGTGGTCGCAGTAGCTTAACAAGACGGTTTAAATGCCCCTTGGAAGAGACATGCAGGTCACAGTAGCTTACCAAGACGGATTATATGGCCCTTGGAAGAGACGTGCAGGTCGCAGTAGCTTAACAAGACGGTTTAAATGCCCCTTGGAAGAGCGGTGGAGGTCGCAGTAGCTTAACAAGACGGTTTAAATGCCCCTTGGAAGATGCTTGCAGGTCGCAGTAGCTTACCAAGGCGGATTATTTGGCCCTTGGAAGAGACGTGCAGGTCGCAGTAGCTTAACAAGACGGTTTAAATGCCCCTTGGAAGAGCGGTGGAGGTCGCAGTAGCTTAAAAAGACGGTTTAAATGCCCCTTGGAAGAGACGTGCAGGTCGCAGTAGCTTACCAAGACGGTTTAAATGGCCCTTGGAAGAGACGTGCAGGTCGCAGTAGCTTATCAAGACGGTTTAAATGCCCCTTGGAAGAGACGTGCTGGTCGCAGTAGCTTAACAAGACGGTTTAAATGCCCCTTGGAAGAGACGTGTTGGTCGCAGTAGCTTAACAAGACGGTTTAAATGCCCCTTGAAAGAGCGGTGGAGGTCGCAGTAGCTTAAAAAGACGGTTTAAATGCCCCTTGGAAGAGACGTGCAGGTCGCAGTAGCTTACCAAGAGGGTTTAAATGGCCCTTGGAAGAGACGTGCTGGTCGCAATAGCTTAACTAGACGGTTTAAATGCCCCTTGGAAGAGACGTGCTGGTCGCAGTAGCTTAACAAGACGGTTTAAATGCCCCTTGGAAGAGACATGCTGGTCGCAGTAGCTTAACAAGACGGTTTAAATGCCCCTTGGAAGAGACGTGTTGGTCGCAGTAGCTTAACAAGACGGTTTAAATGCCCCTTGGAAGAGACGTGCTGGTCGCAGTTCCTTAACAAGATGGTTTAAATGCCCCTTGGAAGAGCGGTGGAGGTCGCATTAGCTTAACAAGACGGTTTAAATGCCCATTGGAAGAGACGTGCAGGTCGCAGTAGCTTATCAAGACGGTTTAAATGCCCCTTGGAAGAGACATGCTGGTCGCAGTAGCTTAACAAGACGGTTTAAATGCCCCTTGGAAGAGCGGTGGAGGTCGCAGTAGCTTAACAAGACGGTTTAAATGCCCCTTGGAAGATGCTTGCAGGTCGCAGTAGCTTACCAAGGCGGATTATTTGGCCCTTGGAAGAGACGTGCAGGTCGCAGTAGCTTAACAAGACGGTTTAAATGCCCCTTGGAAGAGCGGTGGAGGTCGCAGTAGCTTAAAAAGACGGTTTAAATGCCCCTTGGAAGAGACGTGCAGGTCGCAGTAGCTTACCAAGACGGTTTAAATGGCCCTTGGAAGAGACGTGCAGGTCGCAGTAGCTTATCAAGACGGTTTAAATGCCCCTTGGAAGAGACGTGCTGGTCGCAGTAGCTTAACAAGACGGTTTAAATGCCCCTTGGAAGAGACGTGTTGGTCGCAGTAGCTTAACAAGACGGTTTAAATGCCCCTTGAAAGAGCGGTGGAGGTCGCAGTAGCTTAAAAAGACGGTTTAAATGCCCCTTGGAAGAGACGTGCAGGTCGCAGTAGCTTACCAAGAGGGTTTAAATGGCCCTTGGAAGAGACGTGCTGGTCGCAGTAGCTTAACAAGACGGTTTAAATGCCCCTTGGAAGAGACGTGCTGGTCGCAGTAGCTTAACAAGACGGTTTAAGTGCCCCTTGGAAGAGACATGCTGGTCGCAGTAGCTTAACAAGACGGTTTAAATGCCCCTTGGAAGAGACGTGTTGGTCGCAGTAGCTTAACAAGACGGTTTAAATGCCCCTTGGAAGAGACGTGCTGGTCGCAGTTCCTTAACAAGATGGTTTAAATGCCCCTTGGAAGAGCGGTGGAGGTCGCATTAGCTTAACAAGACGGTTTAAATGCCCATTGGAAGAGACGTGCAGGTCGCAGTAGCTTATCAAGACGGTTTAAATGCCCCTTGGAAGAGACATGCTGGTTGCAGTAGCTTAACAAGACGGTTTAAATGCCCCTTGGAAGAGACGTGCAGGTCGCAGTTACTTAACAAGATGGTTTAAATGCCCCTTGGAAGAGCGGTGGAGGTCGCATTAGCTTAACAAGACGGTTTAAATGCCCATTGGAAGAGAGGTGCAGGTCGCAGTAGCTTAATAAGACAGTTTAAATGCCCCTTGGAAGAGACATGCAGGTCGCAGTAGCTTAACAAGACGGTTTAAATGCACCTTGGAATAGACATGCAGGTCACTGTAGCTTAACAAGACGGTTTAAATGCCTCTTGGAAGAGACGTGCAGGTCGCAGTAGCTTAACAAGATGGTTTAAATGTCCCTTGGAAATGTGGTGGAGGTTACAGTAGCTTAACAAGACGGTTTAAATGCCCCTTGGAAGAGACGTGCAGGTCGCAGTATCTTAACAAGACTGTTTAAATGCCCCTTGGAAGAGACTTGCAGGTCGCAGTAGCGAAATAAGACGGTTTAAATGCCCCTTGCAAGAGACGTGCAGGTCACAGTAGCTTAAAAAGACGGTTTAAATGCCATTTTGAAGAGACGTGCAGGTCGCATTAGCTTAACAAGACAGTTTAAATTCCCCTTGGAAGAGACCTGCATGTCGCAGTAGCTTAACAAGACAGTTTAAATGCCCCTTGGAAGAGACGTGCAGTTTGCCGTAGCTTAACAAGACAGTTTAAATGCCCCTTGGAAGAGACATGCAGGTCGCAGTAGCTTAATAAGATGGTTTAAATGCCCCTTGGAAGAGACGAGCAGGTCGCAGTAGCTTAACAAGACGGTTTCAATGCCACTTGGAAGAGACGAGCAGGTCGCAGTAGCTCAACAAGACGGTTTAAATTCCGCTTAGAAGAGGCTTGCAGGTCTCATTAGCTTACCAAGACGGATTATATGACCCTTGGAAGAGCGGTGGAGGTCGCAGTAGCTTAACAAGACGGTTTAAAAGCCCCTTGGAAGAGACATGCAGGTCACAGTAGCTTACCAAGACGGATTATATGGCCCTTGGAAGAGACGTGCAGGTCGCAGTAGCAAAACAAGATGGTTTAAATGTCCCTTGGAAATGTGGTGGAGGTTACAGTAGCTTAACAAGACGGTTTAAATGCCCCTTGGAAGAGACGTGCAGGTCGCAGTAGCTTAACAAGACTGTTTAAATGCCCCTTGGAAGAGACTTGCAGGTCGCAGTAGCGAAATAAGACGGTTTAAATGCCCCTTGCAAGAGACGTGCAGGTCACAGTAGCTTAAAAAGACGGTTTAAATGCCACTTTGAAGAGACGTGCAGGTCGCAGTAGCTTAACAAGACAGTTTAAATGCCCCTTGGATGAGACGTGCAGGTCGCCGTAGCTTAACAAGACAGTTTAAATGCCCCTTTAAAGAGACGTGCAGGTCGCAGTAGCTTAATAAGATGGTTTAAATGCCCCTTGGAAGAGACGTGCAGGTCGCAGTAGCTTAACAAGACGGTTTCAATGCCCCTTGGGAGAGACGTGCAGGTCGCAGTAGCTTAACAAGACGGTTTAAATGCCGCTTAGAAGAGGCTTGCAGGTCTCAGTAGCTTACCAAGACGGATTATATGGCCCTTGGAAGAGCGGTGGAGGTCGCAGCAGCTTAACAAGACAGTTTAAATGCCCCTTGGAAGAGACATGCAGGTCACAGTAGCTTACCAAGACGGATTATATGGCCCTTGGAAGAGACGTGCAGGTCGCAGTAGCTTAACAAGACGGTTTAAATGCCCCTTGGAAGATGCTTGCAGGTCGCAGTAGCTTACCAAGGCGGATTATTTGGCCCTTGGAAGAGACGTGCAGGTCGCCGTAGCTTAACAAGACGGTTTAAATGCCCCTTGGAAGAGCGGTGGAGTTCGCAGTAGCTTAAAAAGAAGGTTTAAATGCCCCTTGGAAGAGACATGCAGGTCACAGTAGCTTAACAAGACGGTTTAAATGCCCCTTGGAAGAGAAGTGCAGGTCGCAGTAGCTTAACAAGATGGTATAAATGCCCCTTGGAAGAGACGTGCTGGTCGCAGTAGCTTAACTAGACAGTTTAAATGCCCCTTGGAAGAGACGTGCAGGTTGCCGTAGCTTAACAAGACAGTTTAAATGCCCCTTGGAAGAGACGTGCAGGTCGCAGTAGCTTAATAAGATGGTTTAAATGCCCCTTGGAAGAGACGTGCAGGTCGCAGTAGCTTAACAAGACGGTTTCAATGCCCCTTGAAAGAGACGTGCAGGTCACAGTAGCTTAACAAGACGGTTTAAATGCCGCTTAGAAGAGGCTTGCAGGTCTCAGTAGCTTACCAAGACGGATTATATGGCCCTTGGAAGAGCGGTGGAGGTCGCAGTAGCTTAACAAGACGGTTTAAATGCCCCTTGGAAGAGACATGCAGGTCACAGTAGCTTACCAAGACGGATTATATGGCCCTTGGAAGAGACGTGCAGGTCGCAGTAGCTTAACAAGACGGTTTAAATGCCCCTTGGAAGAGCGGTGGAGGTCGCAGTAGCTTAACAAGACGGTTTAAATGCCCCTTGGAAGATGCTTGCAGGTCGTAGTAGCTTACCAAGGCGGATTATTTGGCCTTTGGAAGAGACTTGCAGGTTGCAGTAGCTTAACAAGACGGTTTAAATGCCCCTTGGAAGAGCGGTGGAGGTCGCAGTAGCTTAACAAGACGGTTTAAATGCCCCTTGGTAGAGACATGCAGGTCGCAGTAGCTTACCAAGACGGATTATATGGCCCTTGGAAGAGACGAGCAGGTCGCAGTAGCTTAACAAGATGGTTTAAATGCCCCTTGGAAGAGCGGTGGAGGTCGCAGTAGCTTAACAAGACGGTTTAAATGCCCCTTGGTAGAGACATGCAGGTCGCAGTAGCTTAACAAGACGGTTCAAATGCCCCATTGAAGAGACGTGCAGGTCGCAGCAGCTTAGCAAGACGGTTTAAATGCCCCTTGGAAAAGTGGTGGAGGTTACAGTAGCTTAACAAGATGGTTTAATTGCCCCTTGGAAGAGACGTGCAAGTCGCAGTAGCTTAACAAGACGATTTAAATGCCCCCTGGAAGAGACATGCAGGTCGCAGTAGCTTAACAATACGGTTTAAAAGCCCCTTGGAAGAGACGTGCAGGTCACAGGATCTTAATAAGACGGTTTAAATGTCCCTTCGAAGAGACGTGCAGTTCGCAGTAGCTTACCAAGACGGTTTAAATGGCCCTTGGAAGAGACGTGCAGGTCACAGTAGCTTATCAAGACGGTTTAAATGCCCCTTGGAAGAGACGTGCTGGTCGCAGTAGCTTAACAAGACGGTTTAAATGCCCCTTGGAAGAGACATGCAGGTCGCAGTAGCTTAACAAGACGGTTTAAATGTCCCTTGGAAGAGCGGTGGAGGTCGCAGTAGCTTAACAAGACGGTTTAAATGCACCTTGGAAGATGCTTGCAGGTCACAGTAGCTTACCAAGGTGGATTATTTGGCCCTTGAAAGAGACGTGCAGGTCGCAGTAGCTTAACAAGATGGTTTAAATGCCCCTTGGAAGAGCGGTGGAGGTCGCAGTAGCTTAAAAAGACGGTTTAAATGCCCCTTGGAAGAGACGTGCAGGTCGCAGTAGCTTACCAAGACGGTTTAAATGGCCCTTGGAAGAGACGTGCAGGTCGCAGTAGCTTATCAAGACGGTTTAAATGCCCCTTGCAAGAGACGTGCTGGTCGCAGTAGCTTAACAAGACGGTTTAAATGCCCCTTGGAAGAGACGTGTTGGTCGCAGTAGCTTAACAAGATGGTTTAAATGCCCCTTGGAAGAGACGTGCAGGTCGCAGTTCCTTAACAAGATGGTTTAAATGCCCCTTGGACGAGCGGTGGAGGTCGCATTAGCTTAACAAGACGGTTTAAATGCCCATTGGAAGTGAGGTGCAGGTCGCAGTAGCTTAATAAGACGGTTTAAATGCCCCTTGGAAGAGACATGCAGGTCGCAGTAGCTTAACAAGATGGTTTAAATGCCCCTTGAAAGAGCGGTGGAGGTCGCAGTAGCTTAACAAGACGGTTTAAATGCCCCTTGGAATAGACATGCAGGTCACTGTAGCTTAACAAGACGGTTTAAATGCCTCTTGGAAGATACGTGCAGGTCGCAGTAGCTTAACAAGATGGTTTAAATGTCCCTTGGAAATGTGGTGGAGGTTACAGTAGCTTAACAAGACGGTTTAAATGCCCCTTGGAAGAGACGTGCAGGTCGCAGTAGCTTAACAAGACTGTTTAAATGCCCCTTGGAAGAGACTTGCAGGACGCAGTAGCGAAATAAGACGGTTTAAATGCCCCTTGCAAGAGACGTGCAGGTCACAGTAGCTTAAAAAAAGGTTTAAATGCCACTTTGAAGAGACGTGCAGGTCGCATTAGCTTAACAAGACGGTTTAAATGCCCCTTGGAAGAGACGTGCAGGTCGCAGTAGCTTAACAAGACAGTTTAAATGCCCCTTGGAATAGACATGCAGGTCACTGTAGCTTAACAAGACGGTTTAAATGCCTCTTGGAAGAGACGTGCAGGTCGCAGTAGCTTAACAAGATGGTTTAAATGTCCCTTGGAAATGTGGTGGAGGTTACAGTAGCTTAACAAGACGGTTTAAATGCCCCTTGGAAGAGAAGTGCAGGTCGCAGTAGCTTAACAAGACTGTTTAAATGCCCCTTGGAAGAGACTTGCAGGTCGCAGTAGCGAAATAAGACGGTTTAAATGCCCCTTGCAAGAGACGTGCAGGTCACAGTAGCTTAAAAAGACGGTTTAAATGCCACTTTGAAGAGACGTGCAGGTCGCATTAGCTTAACAAGACAGTTTAAATGCCCCTTGGAAGAGACGTGCAGGTCGCAGTAGCTTAACAAGACAGTTTAAATGCCCCTTGGAAGAGACGTGCAGGTCGCCGTAGCTTAACAAGACAGTTTAAATGCCCCTTGGAAGAGACGTGCAGGTCGCAGTAGCTTAATAAGATGGGTTAAATGCCCCTTGGAAGAGACGTGCAGGTCGCAGTAGCTTAACAAGACGGTTTCAATGCCCCTTGGAAGAGACGTGCAGGTCGCAGTAGCTTAACAAGACGGTTTAAATGCCGCTTAGAAGAGGCTTACAGGTCTCAGTAGCTTACCAAGACGGATTATATGGCCCTTAGAAGAGCGATGGAGGTCGCAGTGGCTTAACAAGACGGTTTAAATGCCCCTTGGAAGAGACGTGCAGGTCGCAGTTCCTTAACAAGATGGTTTAAATGCCCCTTGGACGAGCGGTGGAGGTCGCATTAGCTTAACAAGACGGTTTAAATGCCCATTGGAAGAGAGGTGCAGGTCGCAGTAGCTTAATAAGACGGTTTAAATGCCCCTTGGAAGAGACATGCAGGTCGCAGTAGCTTAACAAGACGGTTTAAATGCCCCTTGAAAGAGCGGTGGAGGTCGCAGTAGCTTAACAAGACGGTTTAAATGCCCCTTGGAATAGACATGCAGGTCACTGTAGCTTAACAAGACGGTTTAAATGCCTCTTGGAAGATACGTGCAGGTCGCAGTAGCTTAACAAGATGGTTTAAATGTCCCTTGGAAATGTGGTGGAGGTTACAGTAGCTTAACAAGACAGTTTAAATGCCCCTTGGAAGAGACGTGCAGGTCGCAGTAGCTTAACAAGACTGTTTAAATGCCCCTTGGAAGAGACTTGCAGGTCGCAGTAGCGAAATAAGACGGTTTAAATGCCCCTTGCAAGAGACGAGCAGGTCACAGTAGCTTAAAAAAAGGTTTAAATGCCACTTTGAAGAGACGTGCAGGTCGCATTAGCTTAACAAGACAGTTTAAATGCCCCTTGGAAGAGACGTGCAGGTCGCAGTAGCTTAACAAGACAGTTTAAATGCCCCTTGGAATAGACATGCAGGTCACTGTAGCTTAACAAGACGGTTTAAATGCCTCTTGGAAGAGACGTGCAGGTCGCAGTAGCTTAACAAGATGGTTTAAATGTCCCTTGGAAATGTGGTGGAGGTTACAGTAGCTTAACAAGACGGTTTAAATGCCCCTTGGAAGAGAAGTGCAGGTCGCAGTAGCTTAACAAGACTGTTTAAATGCCCCTTGGAAGAGACTTGCAGGTCGCAGTAGCGAAATAAGACGGTTTAAATGCCCCTTGCAAGAGACGTGCAGGTCACAGTAGCTTAAAAAGACGGTTTAAATGCCACTTTGAAGAGACGTGCAGGTCGCATTAGCTTAACAAGACAGTTTAAATGCCCCTTGGAAGAGACGTGCAGGTCGCAGTAGCTTAACAAGACAGTTTAAATGCCCCTTGGAAGAGACGTGCAGGTCGCCGTAGCTTAACAAGACAGTTTAAATGCCCCTTGGAAGAGACGTGCAGGTCGCAGTAGCTTAATAAGATGGGTTAAATGCCCCTTGGAAGAGACGTGCAGGTCGCAGTAGCTTAACAAGACGGTTTCAATGCCCCTTGGAAGAGACGTGCAGGTCGCAGTAGCTTAACAAGACGGTTTAAATGCCGCTTAGAAGAGGCTTACAGGTCTCAGTAGCTTACCAAGACGGATTATATGGCCCTTAGAAGAGCGATGGAGGTCGCAGTGGCTTAACAAGACGGTTTAAATGCCCCTTGGAAGAGACATGCAGGTCACAGTAGCTTACCAAGACGGATTATATGGCCCTTGGAAGAGACGTGCAGGTCGCAGTAGCTTAACAAGACGGTTTAAATGCCCCTTGGAAGAGCGGTGGAGGTCGCAGTAGCTTAACAAGACGGTTTAAATGCCCCTTGGAAGATGCTTGCAGGTCGCAGTAGCTTACCAAGGCGGATTATTTGGCCCTTGGAAGAGACGTGCAGGTCGCAGTAGCTTAACAAGACAGTTTAAATGCCCCTTGGAAGAGCGGTGGAGGTCGCAGTAGCTTAAAAAGACGGTTTAAATGCCCCTTGGATGAGACGTGCAGGTCGCAGTAGCTTACCAAGAGGGTTTAAATGGCCCTTGGAAGAGACGTGCAGGTCGCAGTAGCTTATCAAGACGGTTTAAATGCCCCTTGGAAGAGACGTGCTGTTCGCAGTAGCTTAACAAGACGGTTTAAATGCCCCTTGGAAGAGACGTGTTGGTCGCAGTAGCTTAACAAGACGGTTTAAATGCCCCTTGGAAGAGACGTGCAGGTCGCAGTTCCTTAACAAGATGGTTTAAATGCCCCTTGGAAGAGTGGTGGAGGTCGCATTAGCTTAACAAGACGATTTAAATGCCCATTGGAAGAGAGGTGCAGGTCGCAGTAGCTTAATAAGACAGTATAAATGCCCCTTGGAAGAGACATGCAGGTCGCAGTAGCTTAACAAGACGGTTTAAATGCCCCTTGAAAGAGCGGTGGAGGTCGCAGTAGCTTAAAAAGACGGTTTAAATGCCCCTTGGAATAGACATGCAGGTCACTGTAGCTTAACAAGACGGTTTAAATGCCTCTTGGAAGAGACGTGCAGGTCGCAGTAGCTTAACGAGATGGTTTAAATGTCCCTTGGAAATGTGGTGGAGGTTACAGTAGCTTAACAAGAAGGTTTAAATGCCCCTTGGAAGAGACGTGCAGGTCGCAGTAGCTTAACAAGACTGTTTAAATGCCCCTTGGAAGAGACTTGCAGGTCGCAGTAGCGAAATAAGACGGTTTAAATGCCCCTTGCAAGAGACGTGCAGGTCACAGTAGCTTAAAAAGACGGTTTAAATGCCACTTTGAAGAGACGTGCAGGTCGCATTAGCTTAACAAGACAGTTTAAATGCCCCTTGGAAGAGACGTGCAGGTCGCAGTAGCTTAACAAGACAGTTTAAATGCCCCTTGGAAGAGACATGCAGGTCGCCGTAGCTTAACAAGACAGTTTAAATGCCCCTTGGAAGAGACATGCAGGTCGCAGTAGCTTAATAAGATGGTTTAAATGCCCCTTGGAAGAGACGAGCAGGTCGCAGTAGCTTAACAAGACGGTTTCAATGCCCCTTGGAAGAGACCTGCAGGTCGCAGTAGCTTAACAAGACGGTTTAAATTCCGCTTAGAAGAGGCTTGCAGGTCTCAGTAGCTTACCAAGACGGATTATATGGCCTTGGAAGAGCGGTGGAGGTCGCAGTAGCTTAACAAGACGGTTTAAATGCCCCTTGGAAGAGACATGCAGGTCACAGTAGCTTACCAAGACGGATTATATGGCCCTTGGAAGAGACGTGCAGGTCGCAGTAGCTAAACAAGATGGTTTAAATGTCCCTTGGAAATGTGGTGGAGGTTACAGTAGCTTAACAAGACGGTTTAAATGCCCCTTGGAAGAGACGTGCAGGTCGCAGTAGCTTAACAAGACTGTTTAAATCCCCCTTGGAAGAGACTTGCAGGTCGCAGTAGCGAAATAAGACGGTTTAAATGCCCCTTGCAAGAGACGTGCAGGTCACAGTAGCTTAAAAAGACGGTTTAAATGCCACTTTGAAGAGACGTGCAGGTCGCATTAGCTTAACAAGACAGTTTAAATGCCCATTGGAAGAGACATGCAGGTCGCAGTAGCTTAACAAGACAGTTTAAATGCCCCTTGGAAGAGACGTGCAGGTCGCCGTAGCTTAACAAGACAGTTTAAATGCCCCTTGGAAGAGACGTGCAGGTCGCAGTAGCTTAATAAGATGGTTTAAATGCCCCTTGGAAGAGAAGTGCAGGTCGCAGTAGCTTAACAAGACGGTTTCAATGCCCCTTGGGAGAGACGTGCAGGTCGCAGTAGCTTATCAAGACGGTTTAAATGCCCCTTGGAAGAGACGTGCTGGTCGCAGTAGCTTAACAAGACGGTTTAAATGCCCCTTGGAAGAGACGTGCAGGTCGCAGTAGCTTAACAAGACGGTTTAAATGCCCCCTGGAAGAGACGTGCAGGTCGCAGTAGCTTAACAAGATGGTTTAAATGCCCCTTGAAAGAGCGGTGGAGGTCACATTAGCTTAACAAGATGGTTTAAATGCCCATTGGAAGAGAGGTGCAGGTCGCAGTAGCTTAATAAGACGGTTTAAATGCCCCTCGGAAGAGACATGCCGGTCGCAGTAGCTTAACAAGATGGTCTAAATGCCCCTTGAAAGAGCGGTGGAGGTCGCAGTAGCTTAACAAGACGGTTTAAATGCCCCTTGGAATAGACATGCAGGTCACTGTAGCTTAATAAGACGGTTTAAATGCCTCTTGGAAGAGACGTGCAGGTCGCAGTAGCTTAACAAGATGGTTTAAATGTCCCTTGGAAATGTGGTGGAGGTTACAGTAGCTTAACAAGACGGTTTAAATGCCCCATGGAAGAGACGTGCAGGTCGCAGTAGCTTAACAAGACTGTTTAAATGCCCCTTGGAAGAGACTTGCAGGTCGCAGTAGCGAAATAAGACGGTTTAAATGCCCCTTGCAAGAGACGTGCAGGTCACAGTAGCTTAAAAAGACGGTTTAAATGCCACTTTGAAGAGACGTGCAGGTCGCATTAGCTTAACAAGACAGTTTAAATGCCCCTTGGAAGAGATGTGCAGGTCGCAGTAGCTTAACAAGACAGTTTAAATGCCCCTTGGAAGAGACGTGCAGGTCGCCGTAGCTTAACAAGACAGTTTAAATGCCCCTTGGAAGAGACGTGCAGGTCGCAGTAGCTTAATAAGATGGTTTAAATGCCCCTTGGAAGAGACGTGCAGGTCGCAGTAGCTTAACAAGACGGTTTCAATGCCCCTTGGAAGAGACGTGCAGGTCACAGTAGCTTAACAAGACGGTTTAAATGCCGCTTAGAAGAGGCTTGCAGGTCTCAGTAGCTTACCAAGACGGATTATATGGCCCTTGGAAGAGCGGTGGAGGTCGCAGTAGCTTAACAAGACGGTTTAAATGCCCCTTGGAAGAGACATGCAGGTCACAGTAGCTTACCAAGGCGGATTATATGGCCCTTGGAAGAGACGTGCAGGTCGCAGTAGCTTAACAAGACGGTTTAAATGCCCCTTGGAAGAGCGGTGGAGGTCGCAGTAGCTTAACAAGACGGTTTAAATGCACCTTGGAAGATGCTTGCAGGTCGCAGTAGCTTACCAAGGCGGATTATTTGGCCCTTGAAAGAGACGTGCAGGTCGCAGTAGCTTAACAAGACGGTTTAAATGCCCCTTGGAAGAGCGGTGGAGGTCGCAGTAGCTTAAAAAGACGGTTTAAATGCCCATTGGAAGAGACGTGCAGGTCGCAGCAGCTTACCAAGACGGTTTAAATGGCCCTTGGAAGAGACGTGCAGGTCGCAGTAGCTTATCAAGATGGTTTAAATGCCCCTTGGAAGAGACGTGCTGGTCGCAGTAGCTTAACAAGACGGTTTAAATGCCCCTTGGAAGAGACATATTGGTCGCAGTAGCTTAACAAGACGGTTTAAATGCCCCTTGAAAGAGACGTGCAGGTTGCAGTTCCTTAACAAGATGGTTTAAATGTCCCTTGGACGAGCGGTGGAGGTCGCATTAGCTTAACAAGACGGTTTAAATGCCTATCGGAAGAGAGGTGCAGGTCGCAGTAGCTTAATAAGACGGTTTAAATGCCCCTTGGAAGAGACATGCAGGTCGCAGTAGCTTAACAAGACGGTTTAAATGCCCCTTGAAAGAGCGGTGGAGGTCGCAGTAGCTTAACAAGACGGTTTAAATGCCCCTTGGAATAGACATGCAGGTCACTGTAGCTTAACAAGACGGTTTAAATGCCTCTTGGAAGAGACGTGCAGGTCGCAGTAGCTTAACAAGATGGTTTAAATGTCCCTTGGAAATGTGGTGGAGGTTACAGTAGCTTAACAAGACGGTTTAAATGCCCCTTGGAAGAGAAGTGCAGGTCGCAGTAGCTTAACAAGACTGTTTAAATGCCCCTTGGAAGAGACTTGCAGGTCGCAGTAGCGAAATAAGACGGTTTAAATGCCCCTTACAAGAGACGTGCAGGTCACAGTAGCTTAAAAAGACGGTTTAAATGCCACTTTGAAGAGACGTGCAGGTCGCATTAGCTTAACAAGACAGTTTAAATGCCCCTTGGAAGAGACGTGCAGGTCGCAGTAGCTTAACAAGACAGTTTAAATGCCCCTTGGAAGAGACGTGCAGGTCGCCGTAGCTTAACAAGACAGTTTAAATGCCCCTTGGAAGAGACGTGCAGGTCGCAGTAGCTTAATAAGATGGGTTAAATGCCCCTTGGAAGAGACGTGCAGGTCGCAGTAGCTTAACAAGACGGTTTCAATGCCCCTTGGAAGAGACGTGCAGGTCGCAGTAGCTTAACAAGACGGTTTAAATGCCGCTTAGAAGAGGCTTACACGTCTCAGTAGCTTACCAAGACGGATTATATGGCCCTTGGAAGAGCGATGGAGGTCGCAGTAGCTTAACAAGACGGTTTAAATGCCCCTTGGAAGAGACATGCAGGTCACAGTAGCTTACCAAGACGGATTATATGGCCCTTGGAAGAGACGTGCAGGTCGCAGTAGCTTAACAATAAGGTTTAAATGCCCCTTGGAAGAGCGGTGGAGGTCGCAGTAGCTTAACAAGACGGTTTAAATGCCCCTTGGAAGATGCTTGCAGGTCGCAGTAGCTTACCAAGGCGGATTATTTGGCCCTTGGAAGAAACGTGCAGGTCGCAGTAGCTTAACAAGACAGTTTAAATGCCCCTTGGAAGAGCGGTGGAGGTCGCAGTAGCTTAAAAAGACGGTTTAAATGCCCCTTGGATGAGATGTGCAGGTCGCAGTAGCTTACCAAGAGGGTTTAAATGGCCCTTGGAAGAGACGTGCAGGTCGCAGTAGCTTATCAAGACAGTTTAAATGCCCCTTGGAAGAGACGTGCTGTTCGCAGTAGCTTAACAAGACGGTTTAAATGCCCCTTGGAAGAGACGTGTTGGTCGCAGTAGCTTAACAAGACGGTTTAAATGCCCCTTGGAAGAGACGTGCTGTTCGCAGTAGCTTAACAAGACGGTTTAAATGCCCCTTGGAAGAGACGTGCAGGTCGCAGTTCCTTAACAAGATGGTTTAAATGCCCCTTGGAAGAGCGGTGGAGGTCGCATTAGCTTACCAAGGCGGATTATTTGGCCCTTGGAAGAGACGTGCAAGTCGCAGTAGCTTAACAAGACGGTTTAAATGCCCCTTGGAAGAGCGTTGGAGTTCGCAGTAGCTTAAAAAGACGGCTTAAATGCCCCTTGGAAGAGACATGCAGGTCACAGTAGCTTAAAAAGACGGTTTAAATGCCCCTTGGAAGAGACATGCAGGTCGCAGTAGCTTAACAAGACGGTTTAAATGCCCCTTGAAAGAGCGGTGGAGGTCGCAGTAGCTTAACAAGACGGTTTAAATGCCCCTTGGAATAGACATGCAGGTCACTGTAGCTTAACAAGACGGTTTAAATGCCTCTTGGAAGAGACGTGCAGGTCGCAGTAGCTTAACAAGATGGTTTAAATGTCCCTTGGAAATGTGGTGGAGGTTACAGTAGCTTAACAAGAAGGTTTAAATGCCCCTTGGAATAGACGTGCAGGTCGCAGTAGCTTAACAAGACTGTTTAAATGCCCCTTGGAAGAGACTTGCAGGTCGCAGTAGCGAAATAAGACGGTTTAAATGCCCCTTGCAAGAGACGTGCAGGTCACAGTAGCTTAAAAAGACGGTTTAAATGCCACTTTGAAGAGACGTGCAGGTCGCATTAGCTTAACAAGACAGTTTAAATGCCCCTTGGAAGAGACGTGCAGGTCGCAGTAGCTTAACAAGACAGTTTAAATGCCTCTTGGAAGAGACGTGCAGGTCGCCGTAGCTTAACAAGACAGTTTAAATGCCCCTTGGAAGAGACATACAGGTCGCAGTAGCTTAATAAGATGGTTTAAATGCCCCTTGGAAGAGACGAGCAGGTCGCAGTAGCTTAACAAGACGGTTTCAATGCCCCTTGGAAGAGACGTGCAGGTCGCAGTAGCTTAACAAGACGGTTTAAATTCCGCTTAGAAGAGGCTTGCAGGTCTCAGTAGCTTACCAAGACGGATTATATGGCCCTTGGAAGAGCGGTGGAGGTCGCAGTAGCTTAACAAGACGGTTTAAATGCCCCTTGGAAGAGACATGCAGGTCACAGTAGCTTACCAAGACGGATTATATGGCCCTTGGAAGAGACGTGCAGGTCGCAGTAGCTAAACAAGATGGTTTAAATGTCCCTTGGAAATGTGGTGGAGGTTACAGTAGCTTAACAAGACGGTTTAAATGCCCCTTGGAAGAGATGTGCAGGTCGCAGTAGCTTAACAAGACTGTTTAAATGCCCCTTGCAAGAGACGTGCAGGTCACAGTAGCTTAAAAAGACGGTTTAAATGCCCCTTGCAAGAGACGTGCAGGTCACAGTAGCTTAAAAAGACGGTTTAAATGCCACTTTGAAGAGACGTGCAGGTCGCATTAGCTTATCAAGACAGTTTAAATGCCCCTTGGAAGAGACATGCAGGTCGCAGTAGCTTAACAAGACAGTTTAAATGCCCTTGGAAGAGACGTGCAGGTCGCCGTAGCTTAACAAGACAGTTTAAATGCCCCTTGGAAGAGACGTGCAGGTCGCAGTAGCTTAATAAGATGGTTTAAATGCCCCTTGGAAGAGAAGTGCAGGTCGCAGTAGCTTAACAAGACGGTTTCAATGCCCCTTGGGAGAGACGTGCAGGTCGCAGTAGCTTAACAAGACGATTTAAATTCCGCTTAGAAGAGGCTTGCAGGTCTCAGTAGCTTATCAAGACGGATTATATGGCCCTTGGAAGAGCGGTGGAGGTCGCAGTAGCTTAACAAGACAGTTTAAATGCCCCTTGGAAGAGACATGCAGGTCACAGTAGCTTACCAAGACGGATTATATGGCCCTTGGAAGAGACGTGCAGGTTGCAGTAGCTTAACAAGACGGTTTAAATGCCCCTTGGAAGATGCTTGCAGGTCGCAGTAGCTTACCAAGGCGGATTATTTGGCCCTTGGAAGAGACGTGCAAGTCGCAGTAGCTTAACAAGACGGTTTAAATGCCCCTTGGAAGAGCGGTGGAGTTCGCAGTAGCTTAAAAAGACGGCTTAAATGCCCCTTGGAAGAGACATGCAGGTCACAGTAGCTTAAAAAGACGGTTTAAATGCCCCTTGGAAGAGAAGTGCAGGTCGCAGTAGCTTAATAAGATGGTTTAAATGCCCCTTGGAAGAGACGTGCTGGTCGCAGTAGCTTAACAAGACAGTTTAAATGCCCTTTGCAAGAGACGTGCAGGTCGCCGTAGCTTAACAAGACAGTTTAAATGCCCCTTGGAAGAGACGTGCAGGTCGCAGTAGCTTAATAAGATGGTTTAAATGCCCCTTGGAAGAGACGTGCAGGTCGCAGTAACTTAACAAGACGGTTTCAATGCCACTTGAAAGAGACGTGCAGGTCGCAGTAGCTTAACAAGACGGTTTAAATGCCGCTTAGAAGAGGCTTGCAGGTCTCAGTAGCTTACCAAGACGGATTATATGGCCTTTGGAAGAGCGGTGGAGGTCGCAGTAGCTTAACAAGACGGTTTAAATGCCCCTTGGAAGAGACATGCAGGTCACAGTAGCTTACCAAGACGGATTATATGGCCCTTGGAAGAGACGTGCAGGTCGCAGCAGCTTAACAAGACGGTTTAAATGCCCCTTGGAAGAGCGGTGGAGGTCGCAGTAGCTTAACAAGACGGTTTAAATGCCCCTTGGAAGATGCTTGCAGGTCGTAGTAGCTTACCAAGGCGGATTACTTGGACTTTGGAAGAGACTTGCAGGTCGCAGTAGCTTAACAAGACGGTTTAAATGCCCCTTGGAAGAGCGGTGGAGGTCGCAGTAGCTTAAAAAGACAGTTTAAATGCCCCTTGGAAGAGACGTGCAGGTCGCAGTAGCTTACCAAGACGGTTTAAATGGCCCTTGGAAGAGACGTGCAGGTCGCAGTAGCTTATCAAGACGGTTTAAATGCCCCTTGGAAGAGACGTGCTGGTCGCAGTAGCTTAACAAGACGGTTTAAATGCCCCTTGGAAGAGACGTGTTGGTCGCAGTAGCTTAACAAGACGGTAAAAATGCCCCTTGGAAGAGACGTGCAGGTCGCAGTTCCTTAACAAGATGGTTTAAATGCCCCTTGGAAGAGCGGTGGAGGTCGCAGTAGCTTAATAAGACGGTTTAAATGCCCATTGGAAGAGAGGTGCAGGTCGCAGTAGCTTAATAAGACGGTTTAAATGCCCCTTGGAAGAGACATGCAGGTCGCAGTAGCTTAACAAGACGGTTTAAATGCCCCTTGGAAGAGACGTGCTGGTCGCAGTAGCTTAACAAGACAGTTTAAATGCCCTTTGGAAGAGACGTGCAGGTCGCCGTAGCTTAACAAGACAGTTTAAATGCCCCTTGGAAGAGACGTGCAGGTCGCAGTAGCTTAATAAGATGGTTTAAATGCCCCTTGGAAGAGACGTGCAGGTCGCAGTAGCTTAACAAGACGGTTTCAATGCCCCTTGAAAGAGACGTGCAGGTCGCAGTAGCTTAACAAGACGGTTTAAATGCCGCTTAGAAGAGGCTTGCAGGTCTCAGTAGCTTACCAAGACGGATTATATGGCCCTTGGAAGAGCGGTGGAGGTCGCAGTAGCTTAAAAAGACGGTTTAAATGCCCATTGGAAGAGACATGCAGGTCACAGTAGCTTACCAAGACGGATTATATGGCCCTTGGAAGAGACGTGCAGGTCGCAGCAGCTTAACAAGACGGTTTAAATGCCCCTTGGAAGAGCGGTGGAGGTCGCAGTAGCTTAACAAGACGGTTTAAATGCCCCTTGGAAGATGCTTGCAGGTCGTAGTAGCATACCAAGGCGGATTATTTGGCCTTTGGAAGAGACCTGCAAGTCGCAGTAGCTTAACAAGATGGTTTAAATGCCCCTTGGAAGAGCGGTGGAGGTCGCAGTAGCTTAATAAGACAGTTTAAATGCCCATTGGAAGAGACGTGCAGGTCGCAGTAGCTTAATAAGACGGTTTAAATGCCCCTAGGAAGAGACATGCAGGTCGCAGTAGCTTAACAAGACGGTTTAAATGCCCCTTGGAAGAGACGTGCTGGTCGCAGTAGCTTAACAAGACAGTTTAAATGCCCTTTGGAAGAGACGTGCAGGTCGCCGTAGCTTAACAAGGCAGTTTAAATGCCCCTTGGAAGAGACGTGCAGGTCGCAGTAGCTTAATAAGATGGTTTAAATGCCCCTTGGAAGAGACGTGCAGGTCGCAGTAGCTTAACAAGACGGTTTAAATGCCGCTTAGAAGAGGCTTCCAGGTCTCAGTAGCTTACCAAGACGGATTATATGGCCCTTGGAAGAGCGGTGGAGGTCGCAGTAGCTTAACAAGACGGTTTAAATGCCCCTTGGAAGAGACATGCAGGTCACAGTAGCTTACCAAGACGGATTATATGGCCCTTGGAAGAGACGTGCAGGTCGCAGTAGCTTAACAAGACGGTTTAAATGCCCCTTGGAAGAGCGGTGGAGGTCGCAGTAGCTTAACAAGACGGTTTAAATGCCCCTTGGAAGATGCTTGCAGGTCGTAGTAGCTTACCAAGGCGGATTATTTGGCATTTGGAAGAGACTTGCAGGTCGCAGTAGCTTAACAAGACGGTTTAAATGCCCCTTGGAAGAGCGGTGGAGGTCGCAGTAGCTTAACAAGACGGTTTAAATGCCCCTTGGTAGAGACATGCAGGTTGCAGTAGCTTACCAAGACGGATTATATGGCCCTTGGAAGAGATGGGCAGGTCGCAGAAGCTTAACAAGACGGTTTAAATGCCCCTTGGAAGAGCGGTGGAGGTCGCAGTAGCTTAACAAGACGGTTTAAATGTCCCTTGGTAGAGACATGCAGGTCGCAGTAGCTTAACAAGACGGTTCAAATGCCCCATTGAAGAGACGTGCAGGTCGAAGCAGCTTAACAAGACGGTTTAAATGCCCCTTGGAAAAGTGGTGGAGGTTACAGTAGCTTAACAAGATGGTTTAATTGCCCCTTGGAAGAGACGTGCAAGTCGCAGTAGCTTAACAAGACGATTTAAATGCCCCCTGGAAGAGACATGCAGGTCGCAGTAGCTTAACAATACAGTTTAAAAGCCCCTTGGAAGAGACGTGCAGGTCACAGGATCTTAATAAGACGGTTTAAATGTCCCTTCGAAGAGACGTGCAGTTCGCAGTAGCTTACCAAGACGGTTTAAATGGCCCTTGGAAGAGACGTGCAGGTCGCAGTAGCTTATCAAGACGGTTTAAATGCCCCTTGGAAGAGACGTGCTGGTCGCAGTAGCTTAACAAGACGGTTTAAATGCCCCTTGGAAGAGACGTGCAGGTCGCAGTAGCTTAACAAGACGGTTTAAATGCCCCTTGGAAGAGACGTGCAGGTCGCAGTAGCTTAACAAGATGGTTTAAATGCCCCTTGGAAGAGCGGTTGAGGTCGCATTAGCTTAACAAGATGGTTTAAATGCCCATTGGAAGAGAGGTGCAGGTCGCAGTAGCTTAATAAGACGGTTTAAATGCCCCTCGGAAGAGACATGCAGGTCGCAGTAGCTTAACAAGATGGTCTAAATGCCCCTTGAAAGAGCGGTGGAGGTCGCAGTAGCTTAACAAGACAGTTTAAATGCCCCTTGGAATAGACATGCAGGTCACT
Source organism: Phyllobates terribilis (assembly GCF_046119375.1). NCBI lineage: Eukaryota > Metazoa > Chordata > Amphibia > Anura > Dendrobatidae > Phyllobates > Phyllobates terribilis. The sequence continues at coordinate 2,112,049 of NW_027362924.1, read as the reverse complement.
GTAGCTTAACAAGACGGTTTAAATGCCTCTTGGAAGAGACGTGCAGGTCGCAGTAGCTTAACAAGATGGTTTAAATGTCCCTTGGAAATGTGGTGGAGGTTACAGTAGCTTAACAAGATGGTTTAAATGCCCCTTGGAAGAGACGTGCAGGTCGCAGTATCTTAAAAAGACTGTTTAAATGCCCCTTGGAAGAGACTTGCAGGTCGCAGTAGCGAAATAAGACGGTTTAAATGCCCCTTGCAAAAGACGTGCAGGTCACAGTAGCTTAAAAAGACGGTTTAAATGCCACTTTGAAGAGACGTGCAGGTCGCATTAGCTTAACAAGACAGTTTAAATGCCCCTTGGAAGAGACGTGCAGGTCGCCGTAGCTTAACAAGACAGTTTAAATGCCCCTTGGAAGAGACGTGCAGGTCGCAGTAGCTTAATAAGATGGTTTAAATGCCCCTTGGAAGAGACGTGCAGGTCGCAGTAGCTTAACAAGACGGTTTCAATGCCCCTTGGAATAGACGTGCAGGTCGCAGTAGCTTAACAAGACGGTTTAAATGCCGCTTAGAAGAGGCTTGCAGGTCTCAGTAGCTTACCAAGACGGATTATATGGCCCTTGGAAGAGCGGTGGAGGTCGCAGTAGCTTAACAAGACGGTTTAAATGCCCCTTGGAAGAGACATGCAGGTCACAGTAGCTTACCAAGACGGATTATATGGCCCTTGGAAGAGACGTGCAGGTCGCATTAGCTTAACAAGACGGTTTAAATGCCCCTTGGAAGAGCGGTGGAGGTCGCAGTAGCTTAACAAGACGGTTTAAATGCCCCTTGGAAGATGCTCGCAGGTCGCAGTAGCTTACCAAGGCGGATTATTTGGCCCTTGGAAGAGACGTGCAGGTCGCAGTAGCTTAACAAGACGGTTTAAATGCCCCTTGGAAGAGCGGTGGAGGTCGCAGTAGCTTAAAAAGAAGGTTTAAATGCCCCTTGGAAGAGACGTGCAGGTCGCAGTAGCTTACCAAGACGGATTAAATGACCCTTGGAAGAGACGTGCAGGTCGCAGTAGCTTATCAAGACGGTTTAAATGCCCCTTGGAAGAGACGTGCTGGTCGCAGTAGCTTAACAAGACGGTTTAAATGCCCCTTGGAAGAGACGTGTTGGTCGCAGTAGCTTAACAAGACGGTTTAAATGCCCCTTGGAAGAGACGTGCAGGTCGCAGTTCCTTAACAAGATGGTTTAAATGCCCCTTGGAAGAGCGGTGGAGGTCGCATTAGCTTAACAAGACGGTTTAAATGCCCATTGGAAGAGAGGTGCAGGTCGCAGTAGCTTAATAAGACGGTTTAAATGCCCCTTGGAAGAGACATGCAGGTCGCAGTAGCTTAATAAGACGGTTTAAATGCCCCTTGAAAGAGCGGTGGAGGTCGCAGTAGCTTAACAAGACGGTTTAAATGCCCCTTGGAATAGACATGCAGGTCACTGTAGCTTAACAAGACGGTTTAAATGCCTCTTGGAAGAGACGTGCAGGTCGCAGTAGCTTAACAAGATGGTTTAAATGTCCCTTGGAAATGTGGTGGAGGTTACAGTAGCTTAACAAGACGGTTTAAATGCCCCTTGGAAGAGACGTGCAGGTCGCAGTAGCTTAACAAGACTGTTTAAATGCCCCTTGGAAGAGACTTGCAGGTCGCAGTAGCGAAATAAGACGGTTTAAATGCCCCTTGGAAGAGACGTGCAGGTCACAGTAGCTTAAAAAGACGGTTTAAATGCCACTTTGAAGAGACGTGCAGGTCGCATTAGCTTAACAAGACAGTTTAAATGCCCCTTGGAAGAGACGTGCAGGTCGCAGTAGCTTAACAAGACAGTTTAAATGCCCCTTGGAATAGACATGCAGATCACTGTAGCTTAACAAGACGGTTTAAATGCCTCTTGGAAGAGACGTGCAGGTCGCAGTAGCTTAACAAGATGGTTTAAATGTCCCTTGGAAATGTCGTGGAGGTTACAGTAGCTTAACAAGACGGTTTAAATGCCCATTGGAAGAGACGTGCAGGTCGCAGTAGCTTAACAAGACTGTTTAAATGCCCCTTGGAAGAGACTTGCAGGTCGCAGTAGCGAAATAAGACGGTTTAAATGCCCCTTGCAAGAGACGTGCAGGTCACAGTAGCTTAAAAAGACGGTTTAAATGCCCCTTGGAAGAGACGTGCTGGTCGCAGTAGCTTAACAAGACGGTTTAAATGCCCCTTGGAAGAGACGTGTTGGTCGCAGTAGCTTAACAAGACGGTTTAAATGCCCCTTGGAAGAGACGTGCAGGTCGCAGTTCCTTAACAAGATGGTTTAAATGCCCCTTGGAAGAGCGGTGGAGGTCGCAGTAGCTTAATAAGACGGTTTAAATGCCCATTGGAAGAAAGGTGCAGGTCGCAGTAGCTTAATAAGACGGTTTAAATGCCCCTTGGAAGAGACATGCAGGTCGCAGTAGCTTAACAAGACGGTTTAAATGCCCCTTGGAAGAGACGTGCTGGTCGCAGTAGCTTAACAAGACAGTTTAAATGCCCTTTGGAAGAGACGTGCAGGTCGCCGTAGCTTAACAAGGCAGTTTAAATGCCCCTTGGAAGAGACGTGCAGGTCGCAGTAGCTTAATAAGATGGTTTAAATGCTTTTGGAAGAGACGTGCAGGTCGCAGTAGCTTAACAAGACGGTTTCAATGCCCCTTGAAAGAGACGTGCAGGTCGCAGTAGCTTAACAAGACGGTTTAAATGCCGCTTAGAAGAGGCTTGCAGGTCTCAGTAGCTTACCAAGACGAATTATATGGCCCTTGGAAGAGCGGTGGAGGTCGCAGTAGCTTAACAAGACGGTTTAAATGCCCCTTGGAAGAGACATGCAGGTCACAGTAGCTTACCAAAACGGATTATATGGCCCTTGGAAGAGACGTGCAGGTCGCAGTAGCTTAACAAGACGGTTTAAATGCCCCTTGGAAGAGTGGTGGAGGTCGCAGTAGCTTAACAAGACGGTTTAAATGCCCCTTGGAAGATGCTTGCAGGTCGTAGTAGCTTACCAAGGCGGATTATTTGGCCTTTGGAAGAGACTTGCAGGTCGCAGTAGCTTAACAAGACGGTTTAAATGCCCCTTGGAAGAGCGGTGGAGGTCGCAGTAGCTTAAAAAGACGGTTTAAATGCCCCTTGGTAGAGACATGCAGGTCGCAGTAGCTTACCAAGACGGAATATATGGCCCTTGGAAGAGATGGTCAGGTCGCAGAAGCTTAACAAGACGGTTTAAATGCCCCTTGGAAGAGCGGTGGAGGTCGCAGTAGCTTAACAAGACGGTTTAAATGCCCCTTGGTAGAGACATGCAGGTCGCAGTAGCTTAACAAGACGGTTCAAATGCCCCATTGAAGAGACGTGCAGGTCGCAGCAGCTTAACAAGATGGTTTAAATGCCCCTTGGAAAAGTGGTGGAGGTTACAGTAGCTTAACAAGATGGTTTAATTGCCCCTTGGAAGAGACGTGCAAGTCGCAGTAGCTTAACAAGACGATTTAAATGCCCCCTGGAAGAGACATGCAGGTCGCAGTAGCTTAACAATACGGTTTAAAAGCCCCTTGGAAGAGACGTGCAGGTCACAGGATCTTAATAAGACGGTTTAAATGTCCCTTCGAAGAGACGTGCAGTTCGCAGTAGCTTACCAAGACGGTTTAAATGGCCCTTGGAAGAGACGTGCAGGTCGCAGTAGCTTATCAAGACGGTTTAAATGCCCCTTGGAAGAGACGTGCTGGTCGCAGTAGCTTAACAAGACGGTTTAAATGCCCCTTGGAAGAGACGTGCAGGTCGCAGTAGCTTAACAAGACGGTTTAAATGCCCCTTGGAAGAGACGTGCAGGTCGCAGTAGCTTAACAAGATGGTTTAAATGCCCCTTGGAAGAGCGGTGGAGGTCGCATTAGCTTAAAAAGATGGTTTAAATGCCCATTGGAAGAGAGGTGCAGGTCACAGTAGCTTAAAAAGACGGTTTAAATGCCACTTTGAAGAGACGTACAGGTCGCATTAGCTTAACAAGACAGTTTAAATGCCCCTTGGAAGAGACGTGCAGGTCGCAGTAGCTTAACAAGACAGTTTAAATGCCCCTTGGAAGAGACGTGCAGGTCGCCGTAGCTTAACAAGACGGTTTAAATGCCCCTTGGAAGAGACGTGCAGGTCGCAGTAGCTTAATAAGATGGGTTAAATGCCCCTTGGAAGAGACGTGCAGGTCGCAGTAGCTTAACAAGACGGTTTCAATGCCCCTTGGAAGAGACGTGCAGGTCGCAGTAGCTTAACAAGACGGTTTAAATGCCGCTTAGAAGAGGCTTGCAGGTCTCAGTAGCTTACCAAGACGGATTATATGGCCCTTGGAAGAGCGGTGGAGGTCGCAGTAGCTTAACAAGACGGTTTAAATGCCCCTTGGAAGAGACATGCAGGTCACAGTAGCTTACCAAGGCGGATTATATGGCCCTTGGAAGAGACGTGCAGGTCGCAGTAGCTTAACAAGACGGTTTAAATGCCCCTTGGAAGAGCGGTGGAGGTCGCAGTAGCTTAACAAGATGGTTTAAATGCCCCTTGGAAGATGCTTGCAGGTCGTAGTAGCTTACCAAGGCGGATTATTTGGCCTTTGGAAGAGACTTGCAGGTCGCAGTAGCTTAACAAGACGGTTTAAATGCCCCTTGGAAGAGCGGTGGAGGTCGCAGTAGCTTAAAAAGACGGTTTAAATGCCCCTTGGAAGAGACGTGCAGGTCGCAGTAGCTTACCAAGACGGTTTAAATGGCCCTTGGAAGAGACGTGCAGGTCACAGTAGCTTATCAAGACGGTTTAAATGCCCCTTGGAAGAGACGTGCTGGTCGCAGTAGCTTAACAAGACGGTTTAAATGCCCCTTGGAAGAGACGTGTTGGTCGCAGTAGCTTAACAAGACAGTTTAAATGCCCATTGGAAGAGAGATGCAGGTCGCAGTAGCTTAATAAGAAGGTTTAAATGCCCCTTGGAAGAGACATGCAGGTCGCAGTAGCTTAACAAGACGGTTTAAATGCCCCTTGAAAGAGCGGTGGAGGTCGCAGTAGCTTAACAAGACGGTTTAAATGCCCCTTGGAATAGACATGCAGGTCACTGTATCTTAACAAGACGGTTTAAATGCCTCTTGGAAGAGACGTGCAGGTCGCAGTAGCTTAACAAGATGGTTTAAATGTCCCTTGGAAATGTGGTGGAGGTTACAGTAGCTTAACAAGACGGTTTAAATGCCCCTTGGAAGAGACGTGCAGGTCGCAGTAGCTTAACAAGACTGTTTAAATGCCCCTTGGAAGAGACTTCCAGGTCGCAGTAGCGAAATAAGACGGTTTAAATGCCCCTTGCAAGAGACGTGCAGGTCACAGTAGCTTAAAAAGACGGTTTAAATGCCACTTTGAAGAGACGTGCAGGTCGCATTAGCTTAACAAGACAGTTTAAATGCCCCTTGGAAGAGACGTGCAGGTCGCAGTAGCTTAACAAGACAGTTTAAATGCCCCTTGGAAGAGACGTGCAGGTTGCTGTAGCTTAACAAGACAGTTTAAATGCCCCTTGGAAGAGACATGCAGGTCGCAGTAGCTTAATAAGATGGTTTAAATGCCCCTTGGAAGAGACGTGCAGGTCGCAGTAGCTTAACAAGACGGTTTCAATGCCCCTTGGAAGAGACGTGCAGGTCGCAGTAGCTTAACAAGATGGTTTAAATTCCGCTTAGAAGAGGCTTGCAGGTCTCAGTAGCTTACCAAGACGGATTATATGGCCCTTAGAAGAGCGGTGGAGGTCGCAGTAGCTTAACAAGACGGTTTAAATGCCCCTTGGAAGAGACATGCAGGTCACAGTGGCTTACCAAGACGGATTATATGGCCCTTGGAAGAGACGTGCAGGTCGCAGTAGCTAAACAAGATGGTTTAAATGTCCCTTGGAAATGTGGTGGAGGTTACAGTAGCTTAACAAAACTGTTTAAATGCCCCTTGGAAGAGACTTGCAGGTCGCAGTAGCGAAATAAGATGGTTTAAATGCCCCTTGGAAGAGACGTGCAGGTCGCAGTAGCTTAACAAGACGGTTTAAATGCCCCTTGGAAGAGACGTGCAGGTCGCAGTAGCTTAACAAGACGGTTTAAATGCCCCTTGGAAGAGACGTGCAGGTCGCAGTAGCTTAACAAGATGGTTTAAATGCCCCTTGGAAGAGCGGTGGAGGACGCATTAGCGAAATAAGACGGTTTAAATGCCCATTGGAAGAGAGGTGCAGGTCGCAGTAGCTTAATAAGACGGTTTAAATGCCCCTCGGAAGAGACATGCAGGTCGCAGTAGCTTAACAAGACGGTTTAAATGCCCCTTGGAATAGACATGCAGGTCACTGTAGCTTAACAAGACGGTTTAAATGCCTCTTGGAAGAGACGTGCAGGTCGCAGTAGCTTAACAAGACGGTTTAAATGCCCCTTGGAAGAGACATGCAGGTCACTGTAGCTTAACAAGACGGATAAAATTCCCCTTGGAAAAGACGTGCAGGTCGCAGTAGCTTAACAAGATGGTTTAAATGTCCCTTGGAAATGTGGTGGAGGTTACAGTAGCTTAACAAGATGGTTTAAATGCCCCTTGGAAGAGACGTGCAGGTCGCAGTAGCTTAACAAGACTGTTTAAATGCCCCTTGGAAGAGACTTGCAGGTCGCAGTAGCGAAATAAGACGGTTTAAATGTCCCTTGCAAGAGACGTGCAGGTCACAGTAGCTTAAAAAGACGGTTTAAATGCCACTTTGAAGAGACGTGCAGGTCGCATTAGCTTAACAAGACAGTTTAAATGCCCCTTGGAAGAGACGTGCAGGTCGCAATAGCTTAACAAGACAGTTTAAATGCCCCTTGGAAGAGACGTGCAGGTCGCCGTAGCTTAACAAGACAGTTTAAATGCCCCTTGGAAGAGACGTGCAGGTCGCAGTAGCTTAATAAGATGGTTTAAATGCCCCTTGGAAGAGACGTGCAGGTCGCAGTAGCTTAACAAGACGGTTTCAATGCCCCTTGGAAGAGACGTGCAGGTCGCAGTAGCTTAACAAGTCGGTTTAAATGCTGCTTAGAAGAGGCTTGCAGGTCTCAGTAGCTTACCAAGACGGATTATATGGCCCTTGGAAGAGCGGTGGAGGTCGCAGTAGCTTAACAAGACGGTTTAAATGCCCCTTGGAAGAGACATGCACGTCACAGTAGCTTACCAAGACGGATTATATGGCCCTTGGAAGAGACGTGTAGGTCGTAGTAGCTTAACAAGACGGTTTAAATGCCCCTTGGAAGAGCGGTGGAGGTCGCAGTAGCTTAACAAGACGGTTTAAATGCCCCTTGGAAGATGCTTGCAGGTCGCAGTAGCTTACCAAGGCGGATTATTTGTCCCTTGGAAGAGACGTGCAGGTCGCAGTAGCTTAACAAGACGGTTTAAATGCCCCTTGGAAGAGACGTGCAGGTCGCAGTAGCTTAACAAGACAGTTTAAATGCCCTTTGGAAGAGACATGCAGGTCGCAGCAGCTTAACAAGACTGTTTAAATGCCCCTTGGTAGAGACATGCAGGTCGCATTAGCTTAACAAGACGGTTTAAATGCCCCATTGAAGAGACGTGCAGGTCGCAGTATCTTACCAAGACGATTTAACTGCCCCTTGGAAGAGAAGTGCAGGTCGCAGTAGCTTACCAAGACGATTTAAATGACCCTTGGAAGAGACGTGCAGGTCGCAGTAGCTTAACAAGACGGTTTAAATGCCCCTTGGAAGAGCAGTGTAGGTCGCAGTAGCTTAACAAGACAGTTTAAATGCCCTTTGGAAGAGACATGCAGGTCGCAGCAGCTTAACAAGACAGTTTAAATGCCCCTTGGTAGAGACATGCAGGTCGCAGGAGCTTAACAAGACGGTTTAAATGCCCCATTGAAGAGACGTGCTGGTCGCAGAAGCTTAACAAAACGTTTTAAATGCCCCTTGGAAAAATGGTGGAGGTTACAGTAGCTTAACAAGATTGTTTAAATGCACCTTGGAAGAAACGTGCAAGTCGCAGTAGCTTAACAAGATGATTTAAATGCCCCTTGGAAGAGACGTGCAGGTCGCAGTAGCTTAACAAGACGGTTTAAATGCCCCTTGAAAGAGACATGCAGGTCGCAGTAGCTTAACAAGACGGTTTAAATGCCCCTTAGAAGAGACGTGCAGGTCGCAGTAGCTTAAAAATACGGTTTAAATGCCCCTTGGAAGAGACTTGCAGGTCGCAGTAGCTTACCAAGACGTTTTAAATGGCCCTTGGAAGAGACGTGCAGGTCGCAGAAGCTTAACAAGACAAATCAAATGCCCCTTGGAAGAGCGGTGGAGGTCGCAATAGCTTAACAAGACGGTTTAAATGCCCCTTGGAAGAGACGTGCAGGTCGCAGCAGCTTAACAAGACTGTTTAAATGCCCCTTGGAAGAGAAGTGCAGGTCGCAGTAGCTTAACAAGACGGTTTAAATGCCCCTTGGTAGAGACATGCAAGTCGCAGTAGCTTAACAAGACGGTTTAAATGCCCCTTGAAAGAGACGTGCAGGTCGCAGTAGCTTAACAAGACGGTTTAAATGCCCCTTGGAAGTGACGTGCAGGTTGCAGTAGCTTAAAAAGACGGTTTAAGTGCCCCTAGGTAGAGTGGTGGAGGTCGCAGTAGCTTAACAAGATGGTTTAAATGCCCCTGGGAAGAGAAGTGCAGGTCGCAGTAGCTTACCAAGACGATTTAAATGTCCCTTGGAAGAGACGTGCAGGTCGCAGTAGCTTAACAAGACGGTTTAAATTCCCCTTGGTAGAGCGGTGGAGGTCGCAGTAGCTTAACAAGACAGTTTAAATGCCCCTTGGAAGAGACATGCAGGTCGCAGCAGCTTAACAAGACTGTTTTAATGCCCCTGGGAAGAGACGTGCAGGTCGCAGTAGCTTAACAAGATGGTTTAAATGCCCCTTGGTAGAGACATGCAGGTCGCAGTAGCTTAACAAGACGATTTTAATGCCCCATTGAAGAGACGTGCAGGTCGCAGTATCTTAACTAGACGGTTTAAATGCCCCTTGAAAGAGGCATGCAAGTCGCAGTAGCTTAACAAGATGATTTAAATGCCCCTTGGAAGAGACGTGCAGGTCGCAGTAGCTTAACAAGACGGTTGAAATGCCCCTTGGAAGAGAGGTGGAGGTCGCAGTAGCTTAACAAGACAGTTTAAATGCCCCTTGGAAGAGATGTGCAGGTCGCAGTAGCTTAACAAGACTGTTTAAATGCCCCTTGGAAGAGACGTGCAGGTCGCAGTAGCTTAACAAGACGGTTTAAATGCCCCTTGGAAGAGACGTGCAGGTCGCAGTAGCTTAACAAGACGGTTTAAATGCCCCTTGGAAGAGGCATGCAAGTCGCAGTAGCTTAACAAGATGATTTAAATGCCCCTTGGAAGAGACGTGCAGGTCGCAGTAGCTTAACAAGACGGTTTAAATGCCCTTTGGAAGAGACGTGCAGGTCGCAGTAGCTTAACAAGACGCTATAAATGCCCCTTGGAATAGGCTTGCAGGTCGCAGTAGCTTTATAAGGCGGTTTAAATGTTCCTTAGAAGAGACGTGCAGGTCGCAGTAGCTTAACAAGACGGTTTAAATGCCCCTTGGTAGAGACATGCAGGTCGCAGTAGCTTAACAAGACGGTTTAAATGCCCCTTGGAAGAGACGTGCAGTTCGCAGTAGCTTAACAAGACAGTTTAAATACCGCTTGGAATAGTGGTGGAGATTACAGTAGCTTAACAAGACGGTTTAAATGGCCCTTGGAAGAGATGTGCTGGTCGCAGTAGCTTAACAAGACGGTTTAAATGCCCCATTGTAGAGACGTGCAGGTCGCAGTAGCTTAACTAGACGGTTTAAATGCCCCTTGGAATAGTGGTGGAGGTTACAGTAGCTTAACAAGACGATTTAAATGCCCCTTGGAAGAGACGTGCAGGTCGCAGTAGCTTAACAAGATGGTTTAAATGCCCCTTGGAAGAGAGGTGGAGGTCACAGTAGCTTAAAAAGACGGTTTAAATGCCCATTGTAAGAGCGGTGGAAGTCGCAGTAGCTTAACAAGATGGTTTAAATGCCCCTTGGATCAGACGTGCAGGTCGCAGTAGATAAACAAAAGAAAGTTTAAATGCCCCTTGGAAGAGACGTGGAGGTCGCAGTAGCTTAACAAGACTGTTTAAATGCCCCTTGGAAGAGACTTGCATGTCGCAATAGCTTACCAAGATGGTTTAAATGGCCCTTGGAAGAGACGTGCAGGTCGCAGTAGCTTAACAAGACTGTTTAAATGCCCCTTGGAAGAGAATTGCAGGTCGCAGTAGCTTAACAAGATGGTTTAAATGCCCCTTGGTAGAGACATGCAGGTCGCAGTAGATTAACAAGACGGTTTAAATGCCCCATTGAAGAGACGTGCAGGTGGCAGTAGCTTAACTAGACGGTTTAAATGCCCCTAAGAAAAGTGTTGGAGGTTACAGTAGCTTAACAAGACGGTTTAAATGCCCCTTGGAAGAGCTGTGGAGGTCGCACTAGCTTAACAAGACAGTTTAAATGCCCGTTGGAAGAGACATGCAGGTCGCAGACGCTTAACAAGACTGGTTAAATGCCCCTTGGAAGAGACGTGCAGGTCGCCGTAGCTTAACAAGACAGTTTAAATGCCCCTTGGAAGAGACATGCAGGTCGCAGTAGCTTAATAAGATGGTTTAAATGCCCCTTGGAAGAGACGTGCAGGTCGCAGTAGCTTAACAAGACGGTTTCAATGCCCCTTGGAAGAGACGTGCAGGTCGCAGTAGCTTAACAAGATGGTTTAAATTCCGCTTAGAAGAGGCTTGCAGGTCTCAGTAGCTTACCAAGACGGATTATATGGCCCTTGGAAGAGCGGTGGAGGTCGCAGTAGCTTAACAAGACGGTTTAAATGCCCCTTGGAAGAGACATGCAGGTCACAGTAGCTTACCAAGACGGATTATATGGCCCTTGGAAGAGACGTGCAGGTCGCAGTAGCTAAACAAGATGGTTTAAATGTCCCTTGGAAATGTGGTGGAGGTTACAGTAGCTTAACAAAACTGTTTAAATGCCCCATTGAAGAGACGTGCAGGTCGCAGTATCTTACCAAGACGATTTAACTGCCCCTTGGAAGAGAAGTGCAGGTCGCAGTAGCTTACCAAGACGATTTAAATGACCCTTGGAAGAGACGTGCAGGTCGCAGTAGCTTAACAAGACGGTTTAAATGCCCCTTGGAAGAGCAGTGTAGGTCGCAGTAGCTTAACAAGACAGTTTAAATGCCCTTTGGAAGAGACATGCAGGTCGCAGCAGCTTAACAAGACAGTTTAAATGCCCCTTGGTAGAGACATGCAGGTCGCAGGAGCTTAACAAGACGGTTTAAATGCCCCATTGAAGAGACGTGCTGGTCGCAGAAGCTTAACAAAACGTTTTAAATGCCCCTTGGAAAAATGGTGGAGGTTACAGTAGCTTAACAAGATTGTTTAAATGCACCTTGGAAGAAACGTGCAAGTCGCAGTAGCTTAACAAGATGATTTAAATGCCCCTTGGAAGAGACGTGCAGGTCGCAGTAGCTTAACAAGACGGTTTAAATGCCCCTTGAAAGAGACATGCAGGTCGCAGTAGCTTAACAAGACGGTTTAAATGCCCCTTAGAAGAGACGTGCAGGTCGCAGTAGCTTAAAAATACGGTTTAAATGCCCCTTGGAAGAGACTTGCAGGTCGCAGTAGCTTACCAAGACGTTTTAAATGGCCCTTGGAAGAGACGTGCAGGTCGCAGAAGCTTAACAAGACAAATCAAATGCCCCTTGGAAGAGCGGTGGAGGTCGCAATAGCTTAACAAGACGGTTTAAATGCCCCTTGGAAGAGACGTGCAGGTCGCAGCAGCTTAACAAGACTGTTTAAATGCCCCTTGGAAGAGAAGTGCAGGTCGCAGTAGCTTAACAAGACGGTTTAAATGCCCCTTGGTAGAGACATGCAAGTCGCAGTAGCTTAACAAGACGGTTTAAATGCCCCTTGAAAGAGACGTGCAGGTCGCAGTAGCTTAACAAGACGGTTTAAATGCCCCTTGGAAGTGACGTGCAGGTTGCAGTAGCTTAAAAAGACGGTTTAAGTGCCCCTAGGTAGAGTGGTGGAGGTCGCAGTAGCTTAACAAGATGGTTTAAATGCCCCTGGGAAGAGAAGTGCAGGTCGCAGTAGCTTACCAAGACGATTTAAATGTCCCTTGGAAGAGACGTGCAGGTCGCAGTAGCTTAACAAGACGGTTTAAATTCCCCTTGGTAGAGCGGTGGAGGTCGCAGTAGCTTAACAAGACAGTTTAAATGCCCCTTGGAAGAGACATGCAGGTCGCAGCAGCTTAACAAGACTGTTTTAATGCCCCTGGGAAGAGACGTGCAGGTCGCAGTAGCTTAACAAGATGGTTTAAATGCCCCTTGGTAGAGACATGCAGGTCGCAGTAGCTTAACAAGACGATTTTAATGCCCCATTGAAGAGACGTGCAGGTCGCAGTATCTTAACTAGACGGTTTAAATGCCCCTTGAAAGAGGCATGCAAGTCGCAGTAGCTTAACAAGATGATTTAAATGCCCCTTGGAAGAGACGTGCAGGTCGCAGTAGCTTAACAAGACGGTTGAAATGCCCCTTGGAAGAGAGGTGGAGGTCGCAGTAGCTTAACAAGACAGTTTAAATGCCCCTTGGAAGAGATGTGCAGGTCGCAGTAGCTTAACAAGACTGTTTAAATGCCCCTTGGAAGAGACGTGCAGGTCGCAGTAGCTTAACAAGACGGTTTAAATGCCCCTTGGAAGAGACGTGCAGGTCGCAGTAGCTTAACAAGACGGTTTAAATGCCCCTTGGAAGAGGCATGCAAGTCGCAGTAGCTTAACAAGATGATTTAAATGCCCCTTGGAAGAGACGTGCAGGTCGCAGTAGCTTAACAAGACGGTTTAAATGCCCTTTGGAAGAGACGTGCAGGTCGCAGTAGCTTAACAAGACGGTTTAAATGCACCTTGGAAGACACGTGCAGGTCGCAGTAGCTTAACAAGACGCTATAAATGCCCCTTGGAATAGGCTTGCAGGTCGCAGTAGCTTTATAAGGCGGTTTAAATGTTCCTTAGAAGAGACGTGCAGGTCGCAGTAGCTTAACAAGACGGTTTAAATGCCCCTTGGTAGAGACATGCAGGTCGCAGTAGCTTAACAAGACGGTTTAAATGCCCCTTGGAAGAGACGTGCAGTTCGCAGTAGCTTAACAAGACAGTTTAAATACCGCTTGGAATAGTGGTGGAGATTACAGTAGCTTAACAAGACGGTTTAAATGGCCCTTGGAAGAGATGTGCTGGTCGCAGTAGCTTAACAAGACGGTTTAAATGCCCCATTGTAGAGACGTGCAGGTCGCAGTAGCTTAACTAGACGGTTTAAATGCCCCTTGGAATAGTGGTGGAGGTTACAGTAGCTTAACAAGACGATTTAAATGCCCCTTGGAAGAGACGTGCAGGTCGCAGTAGCTTAACAAGATGGTTTAAATGCCCCTTGGAAGAGAGGTGGAGGTCACAGTAGCTTAAAAAGACGGTTTAAATGCCCATTGTAAGAGCGGTGGAAGTCGCAGTAGCTTAACAAGATGGTTTAAATGCCCCTTGGATCAGACGTGCAGGTCGCAGTAGATAAACAAAAGAAAGTTTAAATGCCCCTTGGAAGAGACGTGGAGGTCGCAGTAGCTTAACAAGACTGTTTAAATGCCCCTTGGAAGAGACTTGCATGTCGCAATAGCTTACCAAGATGGTTTAAATGGCCCTTGGAAGAGACGTGCAGGTCGCAGTAGCTTAACAAGACTGTTTAAATGCCCCTTGGAAGAGAATTGCAGGTCGCAGTAGCTTAACAAGATGGTTTAAATGCCCCTTGGTAGAGACATGCAGGTCGCAGTAGATTAACAAGACGGTTTAAATGCCCCATTGAAGAGACGTGCAGGTGGCAGTAGCTTAACTAGACGGTTTAAATGCCCCTAAGAAAAGTGTTGGAGGTTACAGTAGCTTAACAAGACGGTTTAAATGCCCCTTGGAAGAGCTGTGGAGGTCGCACTAGCTTATCAAGACAGTTTAAATGCCCGTTGGAAGAGACATGCAGGTCGCAGACGCTTAACAAGACTGGTTAAATGCCCCTTGGAAGAGACGTGCAGGTCGCCGTAGCTTAACAAGACAGTTTAAATGCCCCTTGGAAGAGACATGCAGTTCGCAGTAGCTTAATAAGATGGTTTAAATGCCCCTTGGAAGAGACGTGCAGGTCGCAGTAGCTTAACAAGACGGTTTCAATGCCCCTTGGAAGAGACGTGCAGGTCGCAGTAGCTTAACAAGATGGTTTAAATTCCGCTTAGAAGAGGCTTGCAGGTCTCAGTAGCTTACCAAGACGGATTATATGGCCCTTGGAAGAGCGGTGGAGGTCGCAGTAGCTTAACAAGACGGTTTAAATGCCCCTTGGAAGAGACATGCAGGTCACAGTAGCTTACCAAGACGGATTATATGGCCCTTGGAAGAGACGTGCAGGTCGCAGTAGCTAAACAAGATGGTTTAAATGTCCCTTGGAAATGTGGTGGAGGTTACAGTAGCTTAACAAAACTGTTTAAATGCCCCTTGGAAGAGACTTGCAGGTCGCAGTAGCGAAATAAGATGGTTTAAATGCCCCTTGGAAGAGACGTGCAGGTCGCAGTAGCTTAACAAGACGGTTTAAATGCCCCTTGGAAGAGACGTGCAGGTCGCAGTAGCTTAACAAGACGGTTTAAATGCCCCTTGGAAGAGACGTGCAGGTCGCAGTAGCTTAACAAGATGGTTTAAATGCCCCTTGGAAGAGCGGTGGAGGACGCATTAGCTTAACAAGACGGTTTAAATGCCCATTGAAAGAGAGGTGCAGGTCGCAGTAGCTTAATAAGACGGTTTAAATGCCCCTCGGAAGAGACATGCAGGTCGCAGTAGCTTAACAAGACGGTCTAAATGCCCCTTGAAAGAGCGGTGGAGGTCGCAGTAGCTTAACAAGACGGTTTAAATGCCCCTTGGAATAGACATGCAGGTCACTGTAGCTTAACAAGACGGTTTAAATGTCTCTTGGAAGAGACGTGCAGGTCGCAGTAGCTTAACAAGACGGTTTAAATGCCCCTTGGAAGAGACATGCAGGTCACTGTAGCTTAACAAGACGGATTAAATGCCCCTTGGAAAAGACGTGCAGGTCGCAGTAGCTTAACAAGATGGTTTAAATGTCCCTTGGAAATGTGGTGGAGGTTACAGTAGCTTAACAAGATGGTTTAAATGCCCCTTGGAAGAGACGTGCAGGTCGCAGTAGCTTAACAAGACTGTTTAAATGCCCCTTGGAAGAGACTTGCAGGTCGCAGTAGCGAAATAAGACGGTTTAAATGCCCCTTGCAAGAGACGTGCAGGTCACAGTAGCTTAAAAAGACGGTTTAAATGCCACTTTGAAGAGACGTGCAGGTCGCATTAGCTTAACAAGACAGTTTAAATGCCCCTTGGAAGAGACGTGCAGGTCGCAGTAGCTTAACAAGACAGTTTAAATGCCCCTTGGAAGAGACGTGCAGGTCGCCGTAGCTTAACAAGACAGTTTAAATGCCCCTTGGAAGAGACGTGCAGGTCGCAGTAGCTTAATAAGATGGTTTAAATGCCCCTTGGAAGAGACGTGCAGGTCGCAGTAGCTTAACAAGACGGTTTCAATGCCCATTGGAAGAGACGTGCAGGTCGCAGTAGCTTAACAAGACGGTTTAAATGCTGCTTAGAAGAGGCTTGCAGGTCTCAGTAGCTTACCAAGACGGATTATATGGCCCTTGGAAGAGCGGTGGAGGTCGCAGTAGCTTAACAAGACGGTTTAAATGCCCCTTGGAAGAGACATGCAGGTCACAGTAGCTTACCAAGACGGATTATATGGCCCTTGGAAGAGACGTGCAGGTCGTAGTAGCTTAACAAGACGGTTTAAATGCCCCTTGGAAGAGCGGTGGAGGTCGCAGTAGCTTAACAAGACGGTTTAAATGCCCTTTGGAAGATGCTTGCAGGTCGCAGTAGCTTACCAAGGCGGATTATTTGGCCCTTGGAAGAGACGTGCAGGTCGCAGTAGCTTAACAAGACGGTTTAAATGCCCCTTGGAAGAGACGTGCAGGTCGCAGTAGCTTAACAAGACAGTTTAAATGCCCTTTGGAAGAGACATGCAGGTCGCAGCAGCTTAACAAGACTGTTTAAATGCCCCTTGGTAGAGACATGCAGGTCGCATTAGCTTAACAAGACGGTTTAAATGCCCCATTGAAGAGACGGGCAGGTCGCAGTATCTTACCAAGACGATTTAACTGCCCCTTGGAAGAGAAGTGCAGGTCGCAGTAGCTTACCAAGACGATTTAAATGACCCTTGGAAGAGACGTGCAGGTCGCAGTAGCTTAACAAGACGGTTTAAATGCCCCTTGGAAGAGCAGTGTAGGTCGCAGTAGCTTAACAAGACAGTTTAAATGCCCTTTGGAAGAGACATGCAGGTCGCAGGAGCTTACCAAGACGATTTAAATGACCCTTGGAAGAGACGTGCAGGTCGCAGTAGCTTAACAAGACGGTTTAAATGCCCCTTGGAAGAGCAGTGTAGGTCGCAGTAGCTTAACAAGACAGTTTAAATGCCCCTTGGTAGAGACATGCAGGTCGCAGGAGCTTAACAAGACGGTTTAAATGCCCCATTGAAGAGACGTGCTGGTCGCAGAAGCTTAACAAGACGGTTTAAATGCCCCTTGGAAAAATGGTGGAGGTTACAGTAGCTTAACAAGATTGTTTAAATGCACCTTGGAAGAAACGTGCAAGTCGCAGTAGCTTAACAAGATGATTTAAATGCCCCTTGGAAGAGACGTGCAGGTCGCAGTAGCTTAACAAGACGGTTTAAATGCCCCTTGGAAGAGACGTGCAGGTCGCAGTAGCTTAACAAGACGGTTTAAATTCCCCTTGGAAGAGCGGTGGAGGTCGCAGTAGCTTAAAAAGACGGTTTAAATGCCCCTTGGAAGAGACATGCAGGTCACAGTAGCTTAACAAGACGGTTTAAATGCCCCTTGGAAGAGAAGTGCAGGTCGCAGTAGCTTAACAAGATGGTTTAAATGCCCCTTGGAAGAGACGTGCTGGTCGCAGTAGATTAACAAGACGGTTTAAATGCCCCTTGAGAAGAGACGTGCAGGTCGCAGTAGCTTAACAAGACGGTTTAAATGCCCCTTGGAAATGTGGTGGAGGTTACAGTAGCTTAACAAGACGGTTTAAATGCCACTTGGAAGAGACGTGCAGGTCGCAGTAGCTTAACAAGATGGTTTAAATGCCCCTTGGAAGAGCGGTGGAGGTCGCATTAGCTTAACAAGACGGTTTAAATGCTCATTGGAAGAGACCTGCAGGTCGCAGTAGCTTAATAAGACGGTTTAAATGCCCCTTGAAAGAGACATGCAGGTCGCAGTAGCTTAACAAGACGGTTTAAATGCCCCTTAGAAGAGACGTGCAGGTCGCAGTAGCTTAAAGATACGGTTTAAATGCCCCTTGGAAGAGACTTGCAGGTCGCAGTAGCTTAACAAGACAGTTTAAATGCCCCTTGGAAGAGACGTGCAGGTCGCAGTAGTTTAATAAGATGGTTTAAATGCCCCTTGGAAGAGACGTGCAGGTCGCAGTAGCTTAACAAGAAGGTTTAAATGCCCCTTGGAAGAGACGTGCAGGTCGCAGTAGCTTAACAAGACGGTAAAAATGGCCCCTGGAAGAGGCTTGCAGGTCGCAGTAGGTTACCAAGACAGTTTAAATGCCCCTTGGAAGACACGTGCAGGTCGCAGCAGCTTAACAAGACGGTATAAATGCCCCTTGGAAAAGGCTTGCAGGTCGCAGTAGCTTACCAAGACGTTTTAAATGGCCCTTGGAAGAGACGTGCAGGTCGCAGAAGCTTAACAAGACAAATCAAATGCCCCTTGGAAGAGCGGTGGAGGTCGCAATAGCTTAACAAGACGGTTTAAATGCCCCTTGGAAGAGACGTGCAGGTCGCAGCAGCTTAACAAGACTGTTTAAATGCCCCTTGGAAAAGAAGTGCAGGTCGCAGTAGCTTAACAAGACGGTTTAAATGCCCTTTGGTAGAGACATGCAGGTCGCAGCAGCTTAACAAGACGGTTTAAATGCCCCTTGAAAGAGACGTGCAGGTCGCAGTAGCTTAACAAGACGGTTTAAATGCCCCTTGGAAGTGACGTGCAGGTTGCAGTAGCTTAAAAAGACGGTTTAAGTGCCCCTAGGTAGAGCGGTGGAGGTCGCAGTAGCTTAACAAGATGGTTTAAATGCCCCTTGGAAGAGAAGTGCAGGTCGCAGTAGCTTACCAAGACGATTTATATGTCCCTTGGAAGAGACATGCAGGTCGCAGTAGCTTAACAAGACGGTTTAAATTCCCATTGGTAGAGCGGTGGAGGTCGCAGTAGCTTAACAAGACAGTTTAAATGCCCCTTGGAAGAGACATGCAGGTCGCAGCAGCTTAACAAGACGATTTTAATGCCCCATTGAAGAGACGTGCAGGTCGCAGTAGCTTAACTAGACGGTTTAAATGCCCCTTGGAAGAGGCATGCAAGTCGCAGTAGCTTAACAAGATGATTTAAATGCCCCTTGGAAGAGACGTGCAGGTCGCAGTAGCTTAACAAGACGGTTGAAATGCCCCTTGGAAGAGAGGTGGAGGTCGCAGTAGCTTAACAAGACAGTTTAAATGCCCCTTGGAAGAGATGTGCAGGTCGCAGTAGCTTAACAAGACTGTTTAAATGCCCCTTGGAAGAGACGTGCAGGTCGCAGTAGCTTAACAAGACGGTTTAAATGCCCCTTGGAAGAGGCATGCAAGTCGCAGTAGCTTAACAAGATGATTTAAATGCCCCTTGGAAGAGACGTGCAGGTCGCAGTAGCTTAACAAGACGGTTTAAATGCCCTTTGGAAGAGACGTGCAGGTCGCAGTAGCTTAACAAGACGGTTTAAATGCACCTTGGAAGACACGTGCAGGTCGCAGTAGCTTAACAAGACGCTATAAATGCCCCTTGGAATAGGCTTGCAGGTCGCAGTAGCTTAATAAGGCGGTTTAAATGTTCCTTAGAAGAGACGTGCAGGTCGCAGTAGCTTAACAAGACGGTTTAAATGCCCCTTGGTAGAGACATGCAGGTCGCAGTAGCTTAACAAGATGGTTTAAATGCCCCTTGGAAGAGACGTGCAGTTCGCAGTAGCTTAACAAGACAGTTTAAATATCGCTTGGAATAGTGGTGGAGATTACAGTAGCTTAACAAGACGGTTTAAATGGCCCTTGGAAGAGATGTGCTGGTCGCAGTAGCTTAACAAGACGGTTTAAATGCCCCATTGTAGAGACGTGCAGGTCGCAGTAGCTTAACTAGACGGTTTAAATGCCCCTTGGAAAAGTGGTGGAGGTTACAGTAGCTTAACAAGACGATTTAAATGCCCCTTGGAAGAGACGTGCAGGTCGCAGTAGCTTAACAAGATGGTTTAAATGCCCCTTGGAAGAGAGGTGGAGGTCACAGTAGCTTAAAAAGACGGTTTAAATGCCCATTGTAAGAGCGGTGGAAGTCGCAGTAGCTTAACAAGATGGTTTAAATGCCCCTTGGATCAGACGTGCAGGTCGCAGTAGATAAACAAAAGACAGTTTAAATGCCCCTTGGAAGAGACGTGGAGGTCGCAGTAGCTTAACAAGACTGTTTAAATGCCCCTTGGAAGAGACTTGCATGTCGCAATAGCTTACCAAGATGGTTTAAATGGCCCTTGGAAGAGACGTGCAGGTCGCAGTAGCTTAACAAGACTGTTTAAATGCCCCTTGGAAGAGACGTGCAGGTCGCAGTAGCTTAACAAGATGGTTTAAATGCCCCTTGGTAGAGACATGCAGGTCGCAGTAGATTAACAAGACGGTTTAAATGCCCCATTGAAGAGACGTGCAGGTGGCAGTAGCTTAACTAGACGGTTTAAATGCCCCTAAGAAAAGTGTTGGAGGTTACAGTAGCTTAACAAGACGGTTTAAATGCCCCTTGGAAGAGCTGGGGAGGTCGCACTAGCTTAACAAGACGGTTTAAATGCCCGTTGGAAGAGACATGCAGGTCGCAGACGCTTAATAAGACTGGTTAAATGCCCCTTGGAAGAGACGTGCAGGTCGCAGTAGCTTAACAAGACAGTTTAATTGCCCCTTGGAAGAGACGTGCAGGTCGCAGTAGCTTAACAAGACAGTTTAAATGCCCCGTGGAAAAGTGGTGGAGATTCCAGTAGCTTAACAAGACGGTTTAAATGCCCCTTGAAAGAGACGTGCAGGTCGCAGTAGCTTAATAAGACGGTTTATATGTTCCTTAGAAGAGACGTGCAGGTCGCAGTAGCTTAACAAGACAGTTTAAATACCGCTTGGAAAAGTGGTGGAGATCACAGTAGCTTAACAAGACGGTTTAAATGGCCCTTGGAAGAGACGTGCTGGTCGCAGTAGCTTAACAAAATGGTTTAAATGCCCCATTGAAGAGACGTGCAGGTCGCAGTAACTTAAGTAGACGGTTTAAATGCCCCTTGGAAAAGTGTGGGAGGAAACAGTAGCTTAACAAGACAATTTAAATGCCCCTTGGAAGAGACGTGCAGGTCGCAGTAGCTTAACAAGACGGTTTAAATGCCCCTTGGAAGAGACGTGCAGGTCGCAGTAGCTTAACAAGACCGTTTAAATGCCCCTTGGAAGAGAGGTGGAGGTCGCAGTAGCTTAACAAGACGGTTTAAACGCCCCTTGGAAGAGCGGTGGAGGTCGCAGTAGCTTAACAAGACAGTTTAAATGCCCATTGGAAGAGACGTGCAGGTCGCAGTAGATAAACAAGACAGTTTAAATGCCCCTTGGAAGAGACGTGCAGGTCGCAGTAGCTTAACAAGACGATTTAAATGCCCCTTGGAAGAGACGTGCATGTCGCAGTAGCTTAACAAGACTGTTTAAATGCCCCTTGGAAGAGACGTGCAGGTCGCAGTAGCTTAACAAGTCAGTTTAAATGCCCCTTGGAAGAGACGTGCAGGTCGCAGAAGCTTAACAAGACATTTTAAATGCCCCTTGGAAGAGGCTTGCAGGTCGCAGTAGCTTAACAAGACTGTTTAAATGCGTCTTGGAAGAGCGGTGGAGGTCGCAGTAGCTTAACAAGACGGTTGAAATGCCCGTTGGAAGAGACATGTAGGTCACAGTAGCTTAACAAGACGGTTTAAATGCCCCTTGGAAGAGACGTGCAGGTCGCAGTAGCTTAACAAGACTGTTTAAATGCCCCTTGGAAGAGACGTGCAGGTCGCAGTAGCTTAACAAGACCGTTGAAATGCCCCTTGGAAAAGAGGTGGAGTTCGCAGTAGCTTAACAAGACAGTTTAAATGCCCCTTGGAAGAGACGTGCATGTCACAGAAGCTTAACAAAAGGGATTAAATGCCCCTTGGAAGAGACATGCAAGTCGCAGTAGCTTAAAAAGATGGTTTAAATGCTCCTTGGTAGAGACGTGCAGGTCGCAGTAGCTTAACAAGACGGTTTAAATGCCCCTTGGAAGAGCGGTGGAGGTCACATTAGCTTAACAAGACAGTTTAAATGCCCCTTGGAAGAGACGTGCAGGTCGCAGTAGCTTAACAAAACTGTTTAAATGCCCCTTGGAAGAGATGTGCAGGTCGCAGTAGCTTAATAAGACGGTTTAAATGCCCCTTGGTAAAGAGGTGGAGGTCGCAGTAGCTTAACAAGATGGTTTAAATGAACCTTGGAATAAACGTGCAGGTCGCAGTAGCTTATCAAGACGGTTTAAATGCCCCTTGCAAGAGACGTGCAGTTCGCAGAAGCTTAACAAAAGAGTTTAAATGCCCCTTAGAAAAGGCTTGCAGGTCGTAGTTGCTTACCAAGACGGTTTAAATGCCCCTTGGAAGAGACGTGCAGGTCGCAGTGGCTTAACAAGATGGTTTAAATGCCCCTTGGAAGTGCGGTGAAGGTCGCAGTGGCTTAACAAGACGTTTTAAATGTCCCTTGCAAGAGACGTGCAGGTCGCAGAAGTTTAACAAAAGGGTTTAAATGCCCCTTAGAAAAGGCTTGCAGGTCGCAGTAGCTTAACAAGACGGTTTAAATGCCCCTTGGAAGAGACGTGCAGGTCGCAGTAGCTTACCAAGACGGTTTAAATGCCCCTTGGAAGAGACGTGCAGGTCGCAGTAGCTTAACAAGATGGTTTAAATGCCCCTTGGAAGAGACGTGCAGGTCGCAGTAGCTTAACAAGATGGTTTAATTGCCCCTTGGAAGAGAGGTGGAGGTCGCAGTAGCTTAACAAGATGGTTTAAATGCCCCTTGGAAAAGACGTACAGGTTGCAGTAGCTTAACAAGACGGTTTAAATGCCCCTTGGAAAAGTGGTGGAAATTACAGTAGCTTAACAAGACGGTTTAAATGCCCCTTGGAAGAGACGTACAAGTCACAGTAGCTTAACAAGACTGTTTAAATGCCCCTTGGAAGAGACGTGCAGGTCGCAGTAGCTTAATAAGACGGTTTAAATGCCCCTTGGAAGAGAGGTGGAGTTCGCAGTAGCATAACAAGACGGTTTAAATGCCCCTTGCAAGAGACGTGCAGGTCGCAAAAGCTTAACAAAAGAGTTTAAATGCCCCTTAGAAAAGGCTTGCAGGTCGTAGTAGCTTACCAAGATGGTTTAAATGCCCCTTGGAAGAGACATGCAGGTAGCAGTAGCTTAACAAGATGGTTTAAATGCCCCTTCGAAGAGACATGCAGGTCGTAGCAGCTTAACAAGATTGATTAAATGCACCTTGGAAGAGACGTGCAAGTCGCAGTAGCTTAACAAGACTGTTTAAATGCACCTTGGAAGAGACGTGCAAGTCGCAGTAGCTTAACAAGACTGTTTAAATGCCCCTTGGAAGAGCGGTGGAGGTCGCAGAAGCTTAACAAGACAGTTTAAATGCCCCTTGGAAGAGACAGGCAGGTCGCAGTAGCTTAACAAGACTGTTTAAATGCCCCTTGGAAGAGATGTGCAGGTCGCAGTAGCTTAACAAGACTGTTTAAATGCCCCTTGTAAGAGGGGTGGAGGTCGCAGTAGCTTAATAAGACGGTTTAAATTCCCCTTGGTAAAGAGGTGGAGGTCGCTGTAGCTTAACAAGATGGTTTAAACGCCCCTTGGAATAGACGTGCAGGTCGCAGTAGCTTATCAAGACGGTTTAAATGCTCCTTGCAAGAGACGTGCAGGTCGCAGAAGCTTAACAAAAGAGTTTAAATGCCCCTTAGAAAAGGCTTGTAGGTCGTAGTAGCTTACCAAAACGGTTTAAATGCCCCTTGGAAGAGACGTGCAGGTCGCAGTAGCTTAACAAGACGGTTTAAATGCCTCTTGGAAAAGACGTGCAGGTTGCAGTAGCTTAACAAGATGTTTTAAATGCCCCTTGGAAGAGACGTGCAGGTCGCAGTAGCTTAACAAGACGGTATAAATGCCCCTTGGAAGAGGCTTGCTGGTCGCAGGAGCTTACCAAGACGGTTTAAATGGCCCTTGGAAGAGACGTGCAGGTCGCAGTAGCTTAACAAGATGGTTTAAATGCCCCTTGGAAGAGACATGCCGGTCGGAGCAGCTTAACAAGACTGTTTAAATGCCCCTTAGAATAGTGGTGGAGATTACAGTAGCTTAACAAGACGGTTTAAATGCCCCTTGGAAGAGACGTGCAAGTCGCAGTAGCTTAACAAGATGGTTTAAATGCCCCTTGGAAGAAACGTGCAGGTCGCAGTAGCTTAACAAGACGGTTTAAATGCCGCTTGGAAGAGCGGAGGAGGTCGCAGTAGCTTAACAAGACGGTTTAAATGCCCCTTGGAAGAGACGTGCAGGTTGCAGTAGCTTAAAAAGACGGTTTAAACGCCCCTTGGTAGAGCGGTGGAGGTCGCAGTAGCTTAACAAGATGTTTTAAATGCGCTTTGGAAGAGAAGTGCAGGTCGCAGTAGCTTAACAAGACGGTTTAAATGCCCCTTGGAAGAGACGTGCAGGTCGCAGTAGCTTAACAAGACGGTTTAAATGCCCCTTGGAAGAACGGTGTAGGTCGCAGTAGCTTAAAAAGACAGTTTAAATGCCCTTCGGAAGAGACATGCAGGTCATAGTAGCTTAAAAAGACGGTTTAAATGCCCCATTGAAGAGACGTGCAGGTCGCAGTAGCTTAACAAGACGGTTTAAATGCCCCTTGGAAGACCAGTGGAGGTCGCAGAAGCTTAACAAGACAGTTTAAATGCCCCTTGGAAGAGACGTGCAGGTCGCAGTAGCTTAACAAGACAGTTTAAATGCCCCTTGGAAGAGACGTGCAGGTCGCATTAGCATAACAAGACGGTTTAAATGCCACTTGGAGGAGCGGTGGATGTCGCAGTAGCTTAACAAGACAGTTTAAATGCCCCTGCAGGTCGCAGTTGCTTAAAAAGATGGTTTAAATGCCCCTTGGAAAAGACGTGCAGGTCGCAGTAGCTTAACAAGATGGTTTAAATGCCCCTTGGAAGAGCGGTGGAGGTCGCAGTAGCTTACCAAGACAGTTTAAATGCCCCTTGCAAGAGACGTGCAGGTCGCAGAAGCTAAACAAAAGGGTTTAAATGCCCCTTAGAAAAGGCTTGCAGGTCGCAGTAGCTTACCAAGACGGTTTAAATGCCCCTTGGAAGAGACGTGCAGGTTGCAGTAGCTTAACAAGATGGTTTAAATGCCCCTTGGAAGAGCGGTGGAGGTCGCAGTAGCTTAACAAGACGGTTTAAATGCCCCTTGGAAAAGACGTACAGTTTGCAGTAGCTTAACAAGATGTTTTAAATGCCCCTTGGAAGAGACATGCAGGTAGTAGCAACTTAACAAGACTGATTAAATGCCCCTTGGAAGGGACGTGCAGGTCGCAGTAGCTTAACAAGACGGTCTAAATGCCCCTTGGAACAGACGTGCAGGTCTCAGTAGCTTAACAAGACTGTTTAAATGCCCCTTGGAAAAGTGGTGGAGATTACAGTAGCTTAACAAGACGGTTTAAATGCCCCTTGGAAGAGACATGCAAGTCGCAGTAGCTTAACAAGATGGTTTAAATGCCCCTTGGAAGAAACGTGTAGGTCACAGTAGCTTAACAAGATGGTTTAAATGCCCCTTGGAAGAGCGGTGGAGGTCGCAGTAGCTTAACAAGACAGTTTAAATGCCCCTTGGAAGAGATGTGCAGGTCGCAGTAGCTTAACAAGACTGTTTAAATGCCCCTTGGAAGAGACGTGCAGGTCGCAGTAGCTTAATAAGACAGTTTAAATGCCCCTTGTAAGAGAGGTGGTGGTCGCAGTAGCATAACAAGACGGTTTAAATGCCCCTTGGAATAGACATGCAGGTCGCAGTAGCTTAACAAGACGATTTAAATGCCCCTTGCAAGAGACGTGCAGGTCGCAGAAGCTTAACAAAAGAGTTTAAATGCCCCTTAGAAAAGGCTTGCAGGTCATATTAGCTTACCAAGACGGTTTAAATGTCTCTTGGAAGAGACATGCAGGTAGCAGTAGCTTAACAAGATGGTTTAAATGCCCCTTGGAAGAGCGGAGGAGGTCGCAGTAGCTTAACAAGACGGTTTAAATGCCCCTTGGAAAAGACGTACAGGTTGCAGTAGCTTAACAAGATGTTTTAAATGCCCCTTGGAAGAGACATGCAGGTAGCAGTAGCTTAACAAGATGGTTTAAATGCCCCTTGGAAGAGCAGAGGAGGTCGCAGTAGCTTACCAAGACGGTTTAAATGGCCCTTGGAAGAGACGTGCAGGTAATAGTAGCTTAACAAGACGGTTTAAATGTCACTTGGAGGAGCGTTGGAGGTCGCAGTACCTTAACAAGACGGATTATATGCCCCTTGGAAGAGACATGCAGGTCGTAGCAGCTTAAAAAGACTGTTTAAATGCCCCTTGGAAAAGTGGTGGAGATTACAGTAGCTTAACAAGACGGTTTAAATGTCCCTTGGAAAAGACGTGCAGGTCGCAGTAGCTTTACAAGAAGGTTTAAATGCCCCTTGGAAGAGACGTGCAGGTCGCAGTAGCTTAACAAGACGGTTTAAATGCCCCTTGGAAGAGACGTGCAGGTCGCAGTTGCTTAAAAAGATGTTTTAAATGCCCCTTGGAAAAGACGTGCAGGTTGCAGTAGCTTAACAAGATGGTTTAAATGCCCCTTTGAAGAGACATGCAGGTCGCAGAAGCTTAACAAGACATTTTAAATGCCCCTTGAAAGAGGCTTGCTGGTCGCAGTAGCTTACCAAGAAGGTTTAAATGCCCCTTGGAAAAGACGTGCAGGTTGCAGTAGCTTAACAAGATGTTTTAAATGCCCCTTGGAAGAGACATGCAGGTCGCAGTAGCTTAACAAGACGGTATAAATGCCCCTTGGAAGAGGCTTGCAGGTTGCAGTAGCTTACCAAGACGGTTTAAATGGCCCTTGGAAGAGACGTGCAGGTAACAGTAGCTTAACAAGACGGTTTAAATGCCACTTGGAGGAGCGTTGGAGGTCGCAGTAACTTAACAAGACGGATTATATGCCCCTTGGAAGACTCATGCAGGTCGTGGCAGCTTAACAAGAATGTTTAAATGCCGCTTGGAAGAGACGTGCATGTCGCAGTAGCTTAACAAGAATGTATAAATGCCCCTTGGAAAAGTGGTGGAGATTACAGTAGCTTAACAAGACGGTTTAAATGTCCCTTGGAAGAGACGTGCAGGTCGCAGTAGCTTAACACGACGGTTTAAATGCCCCTTGGAAGAGACGTGCAGGTCGCAGTTGCTTAACAAGACGGTTTAAATGCCCCTTGGAAAAGACGTGCAGGTTGCAGTAGCTTAACAAATGGTTTAAATGCCCCTTTGAAGAGCGGTGGAGGTCGCAGTAGCTTAACAAGACGGTTTAAATGCCCCTTGGAAAAGACGTGAAGGTCGCATTAGCTTAACAAGATGGTTTAAATGCCCCTTGGAAGAGACGTGCAGGTCGCAGAAGCTTAACAAGACATTTTAAATGACCCTTGGAAGAGGCTTGCTGGTCGCAGTCGCTTACCAAGAAGGTTTAAATGCCCTTTGGAAGAGCGGTGGAGGTCGCAGTAGCTCACCAAGACGATTTAAATGACCCTTGGAAGAGACGTGCAGGTCGCAGTAGCTTAACAAGACGGTTTAAATGCCCCTTGGAAGAGACGTGCAGGTCGCAGAAGCTTAATGAGACGGTTTAAATGCCCCTTGGAAGAGACGTGCAGGTCGCAGTTGCTTAACAAGACGGTTTAAATGCCCCTTGGAAAAGACGTGCAGGTTGCAGTAGCTTAACAAATGGTTTAAATGCCTCTTTGAAGAGCGGTGGAGGTCGCAGTAGCTTAACAAGACAGTTTAAATGCCCCTTGGAAGAGCGGAGGAGGTCGCAGTAGCTTAACAAGACAGTTTAAATGCCCCTTGGAAGAGACGTGCACGTCGCAGTAGCTTAACAAAATGGTTTAAATGCCCCTTGGAAGAGACGTGCAGGTTGCAGTAGCTTAAAAATACGGTTTAAATGCCCCTTGGTAGAGCGGTGGAGGTCGCAGTAGCTTAACAAGATGGTTTAAATGCCCCGTGGAAGAGAAGTGCAGGTCGCAGTAGATTACCAAGACGATCTAAATGCCCCTTGGAAGAGACGTGCAAGTCGCAGTAGCTTAACAAGACGGTTTAAATGCCCCTTGGAAGAGCGGAGTAGGTCGCAGTAGCTTAACAAGACAGTTTAAATGCCCTTTGGAAGAGACATGCAGGTCACAGCAGCTTAACAAGACTGTTTAAATGCCGCTTGGAAGAGACGTGCAGGTCGCAGTAGCTTAACAAGACGGTTTAAATGCTCCTTAGTAGAGACATGCAGGTCGCAGGAGCTTAACAAGACGGTTTAAATGCCACATTGAAGAGACGTGCAGGTCGCAGTAGCTTAACAAGAAGGTTTAAATGCCCCTTGTAAAAGTGGTGGATGTTACAGTAGCTTAACAAGATGGTTTAAATGCCCCTTGGAAGAGACGTGCAAGTCGCAGTAGCTTAGCAAGACGATTTAAATGCCCTTTGGAAGAGACGTTCAGGTCGCAGTAGCTTAACAAGACGGTTTAAATGCCCCTTGGAAGAGACGTGCAGGTCGTAGCAGCTTAAAAAGACTGTTTAAATGCCCCTTGGAAAAGTGGTGGAGATTACAGTAGCTTAACAAGACGGTTTAAATGTCCCTTGGAAAAGACGTGCAGGTCGCAGTAGCTTAACAAGAAGGTTTAAATGCCCCTTGGAAGAGACGTGCAGGTCGCAGTAGCTTAACAAGACGGTTTAAATGCCCCTTGGAAGAGACGTGCAGGTCGCAGTTGCTTAACAAGATGGTTTAAATGCCCCTTGGAAAAGACGTGCAGGTTGCAGTAGCTTAACAAGATGGTTTAAATGCCCCATTGAAGAGACATGCAGGTCGCAGAAGCTTAACAAGACATTTTAAATGCCCCTTGAAAGAGGCTTGCTGGTCGCAGTAGCTTACCAAGAAGGTTTAAATGCCGCTTGGAAAAGACGTGCAGGTTGCAGTAGCTTAACAAGATGTTTTAAATGCCCCTTGGAAGAGACATGCAGGTCGCAGTAGCTTAACAAGACGGTATAAATGCCCCTTGGAAGAGGCTTGCAGGTTGCAGTAGCTTACCAAGACGGTTTAAATGGCCCTTGGAAGAGACGTGCAGGTAACAGTAGCTTAACAAGACGGTTTAAATGCCACTTGGAGGAGCGTTGGAGGTCGCAGTACCTTAACAAGACGGATTATATGCCCCTTGGAAGACTCATGCAGGTCGTGGCAGCTTAACAAGACTGTTTAAATGCCGCTTGGAAGAGACGTGCATGTCGCAGTAGCTTAACAAGAATGTTTAAATGCCCCTTGGAAAAGTGGTGGAGATTACAGTAGCTTAACAAGACGGTTTAAATGTCCCTTGGAAGAGACGTGCAGGTCGCAGTAGCTTAACACGACGGTTTAAATGCCCCTTGGAAGAGACGTGCAGGTCGCAGTTGCTTAACAAGACGGTTTAAATGCCCCTTGGAAAAGACGTGCAGGTTGCAGTAGCTTAAAAAATGGTTTAAATGCCCCTTTGAAGAGCGGTGGAGTTCGCAGTAGCTTAACAAGACGGTTTAAATGCCCCTTGGAAAAGACGTGAAGGTCGCATTAGCTTAACAAGATGGTTTAAATGCCCCTTGGAAGATACGTGCAGGTCGCAGAAGCTTAACAAGACATTTTAAATGACCCTTGGAAGAGGCTTGCTGGTCGCAGTAGCTTACCAAGAAGGTTTAAATGCCCTTTGGAAGAGCGGTGGAGGTCGCAGTAGCTCACCAAGACGATTTAAATGACCCTTGGAAGAGACGTGCAGGTCGCAGTAGCTTAACAAGACGGTTTAAATGCCCCTTGGAAGAGACGTGCAGGTCGCAGTAGCTTAACAAGACGGTTGAAATGCCCCTTGGAAGAGACATGCAGGTCGCAGTTGCTTAACAAGACGGTTTAAATGCCCCTTGGAAAAGACGTGCAGGTTGCAGTAGCTTAACAAATGGTTTAAATGCCCCTTTGAAGAGCGGTGGAGGTCGCAGTAGCTTAACAAGACAGTTTAAATGCCCCTTGGAAGAGCGGAGGAGGTCGCAGTAGCTTAATAAGACAATTTAAATGCCCCTTGGAAGAGACGTGCAGGTCGCAGTAGCTTAACAAAACGGTTTAAATGCCCCTTGGAAGAGACGTGCAGGTTGCAGTAGCTTAAAAATACGGTTTAAATGCCCCTTGGTAGAGCGGTGGAGGTCGCAGTAGCTTAACAAGATGGTTTAAATGCCCCGTGGAAGAGAAGTGCAGGTCGCAGTAGCTTACCAAGACGATCTAAATGCCCCTTGGAAGAGACTTGCAAGTCGCAGTAGCTTAACAAGACGGTTTAAATGCCCCTTGGAAGAGCGGAGTAGGTCACAGTAGCTTAACAAGACAGTTTAAATGCCCTTTGGAAGAGACATGCAGGTCACAGCAGCTTAACAAGACTGTTTAAATGCCGCTTGGAAGAGACGTGCAGGTCGCAGTAGCTTAACAAGACGGTTTAAATGCCCCTTGGTAGAGACATGCAGGTCGCAGGAGCTTAACAAGACGGTTTAAATGCCACATTGAAGAGACGTGCAGGTCGCAGTAGCTTAACAAGAAGGTTTAAATGCCCCTTGTAAAAGTGGTGGATGTTACAGTAGCTTAACAAGATGGTTTAAATGCCCCTTGGAAGAGACGTGCAAGTCGCAGTAGCTTAGCAAGACGATTTAAATGCCCTTTGGAAGAGACGTGCAGGTCGCAGTAGCTTAACAAGACGGTTTAAATGCCCCTTGGAAGAGACGTGCAGGTCGCAGTAACTTAACAAGACGGTTTAAATGCCCCTTGGCTGAGCGTTGGAGGTCGCAGGAGCTTAACAAGACAGTTTAAATGCCCCTTGGAAGAGACGTGCAGGTCACAGGAGCTTAATGAGATGGTTTAAATGTCCCTTGGAAGAGACGTGCAGGTCGCAGTAGCTTAACAAGACGGTTTAAATGCCCCTTGGAAGAGACGTGCAGGTCGCAGTAGCTTAACAAGACGGTTTAAATGCCCCTTGGAAGAGACGTGCAGGTCGCAGTTGCTTAACAAGACGGTTTAAATGCCCCTTGGAAAAGACGTGCAGGTCGCAGTAGCTTAACAAATGGTTAAAATGCCCCTTGTAAGAGACGTGCAGGTCGCAGAAGCTTAACAAGACGGTTTAAATGACCCTTTGAAGAGCGGTGGAGGTCGCAGTAGCTTAACAAGACGGTTTAAATGCCCCTTGGAAAAGACGTGAAGGTCGCATTAGCTTAACAAGATGGTTTAAATGCCCCTTGGAAGAGACGTGCAGGTCGCAGAATCTTAACAAGACATTTTAAATGCCCCTCGGAAGAGGCTTGCTGGTCGCAGTAGCTTACCAAGAAGGTTTAAATGACCCTTGGAAGAGCGGTGGAGGTCGCAGTAGCTCACCAAGACGATTTAAATGACCCTTGGAAGAGACGTGCAGGTCGCAGTAGCTTAACAAGACAATTTAAATGCCCCTTGGAAGAGACGTGCAGGTCGCAGTTGCTTAACAAGACGGTTTAAATGCCCCTTGGAAGAGACGTTCAGGTCGCAGTAGCTTAACAAGACAGTTTAAATGCCCCTTGGAAAAGACGTGAAGGTCGCATTAGCTTAACAAGATGGTTTAAATGCCCCTTGGAAGAGACGTGCAGGTCGCAGAAGCTTAACAAGACATTTTAAATGCCCCTTGGAAGAGGCTTGCTGGTCGAAGTAGCTTACCAAGAAGGTTTAAATGCCCCTTGGAAGAGAGGTGGAGGTCGCAGTAGCTTAACAACATGGTTTAAATGCCCCTTGGAAGAGAAGTGCAGGTCGCAGTAGCTTACCAAGACGATTTAAATGCCCCTTGGAAGAGACATGCAAGTCGCAGTAGCTTAACAAGACGGTTTAAATGCCCCTTGGAAGAGCGGAGTAGGTCGCAGTAGCTTAACAAGACAGTTTAAATGCCCTTTGGAAGAGACATGCAGGTCACAGCAGCTTAACAAGACTGTTTAAATGCCGCTTGGAAGAGACGTGCAGGTCGCAGTAGCTTAACAAGACGGTTTAAATGCCCCATTGAAGAGACGTGCAGGTCGCAGTAGCTTAACAAGACGGTTTAAATGCCCCTTGGAAGAGCGGTGTAGGTCGCAGCAGCTTAACAAGACTGTTTAAATGCCGCTTGGAAGAGACGTGCAGGTCGCAGTAGCTTAACAAGACGGTTTAAATGCCCCTTGGTAGAGACATGCAGGTCGCAGTAGCTTAACAAGACGGTTTAAATGCCACATTGAAGAGACGTGCAGGTCGCAGTAGCTTAACAAGACGGTTTAAATGCCCCTTGGAAAAGTGGTGGAGGTTACAGTAGCTTAACAAGACAGTTTAAATGCCCCTTGGAAGAGACGTGCAAGTCGCATTAGCTTAAAAAGATGGTTGAAATATCCCTTGGAAGAGATGTGCAGGTCGCAGTAGCTTACCAAGACGGTTTAAATGCCCCTTGGAAGAACGGTGGAGGTCGCAGAAGCTTAACAAGACAGTTTAAATGCCCCTTGGAAGAGACGTGCAGGTCACAGGAGCTTAATAAGACGGTTTAAATGTCCCTTGGAAGAGACGTGCAGGTCGCAGTAGCTTAACAAGACGGTTTAAATGCCCCTTGGAAGAGAGATGCAGGTGGCAGTAGCTTAACAAGATGGTTTAAATGCCCCTTGGAAGAGCGGTGCAGGTCGCAGTAACTTAACAAGACGTTTTAAATGCACCTTGGAAAAGACGTGCAGGTTGCAGTAGCTTAACAAGATGTTTTAAATGCCCCTTGGAAGAGACATGCAGGTCTTAGCAGCTTAACAAGACTGTTTAAATGCCCCTTGGAAAAATGGTGGAGATTACAGTAGCTTAACAAGACGGTTTAAATTCCCCTTGGAAGAGACGTGCAAGTCGCAGTAGCTTAACAAGATGGTTTAAATGCCCCTTGGAAGAGACGTGCAGGTCACAGTAGCTTAACAAGACGGTTTAAGGGCCCCTTGGAAGAGCGGTGGAGGTCGCAGTAGCTTAACAAGACGGTTTAAATGCCCCTTGGAAGAGATGTGCAGGTCGCAGTAGCTTAACAAGACTGTTTAAATGCCCCTTAGAATAGACATGCAGGTCGCAGTAGCTTAATAAGACGGTTTAAATGCCCCTTGGAAGAGAGGTGGAGGTCGCAGTAGCATAACAAGACGGTTTAAATGGCCCTTGGAAGAGACGTGCAGGTGGCAGTAGCTTAACAAGATGGTTTAAATGCCTCTTGGAAGAGCGGTGGAGGTCGAAGCAGCTTAACAACACGGTTTAAATGCCCCTTGGAAGAGCGGTGGAGGTCGGAGTAGCTTAACAAGACGGTTTAAATGCCCCTTGGAAGAGACGTGCTGGTCGCAGTAGCTTAGCAAGATGGTTTAAATGCCCCTTGGAAGAGACGTGCAGGTCGCAGTATCTTAACAAGACGGTTTATATGCCACTTGGAATAAACGTGCAGGTTGCAGTAGCTTAACAAGACCGTTTAAATGCCCCTTGGAAGAGCGGAGGAGGTCGCAGTAGCTTAACAACACGGTTTAAATGCCGCTTGGAAGAGCGGTGGAGGTCGCAGTAGCTTAACAAAAGGGTTTAAATGCCCCTTGGAAGAGACGTGCAGGTTGCAGTAGCTTAAAAAGACGGTTTAAATGCCACTTGGTAGAGCGGTGGAGGTCGCAGTAGCTTAACAAGATGGTTTAAATACCCCTTGGAAGAGACGTGCAGGTCGCAGTATCTTACCAAGACGATTTAACTACCCCTTGGAAGATACGTTCAAGTCGCAGTAGCTTAACAAGATGGTTTAAATGCCCCTTGGAAGAGACGTGCAGGTCGCAGTAGCTTAACAAGACGGTTTATATGCCACTTGGAATAAACGTGCAGGTTGCAGTAGCTTCACAAGAACGTTTAAATTCCCCTTGGAAGAGCGGAGGAGATCGCAGTAGATTAACAAGACGGTTTAAATGCCCCTTGGAAGAGCGGAGTAGGTCGCAGTAGCTTAACAAGACAGTTTATATGCCCTTTGGAAGAGACATGCAGGTCGTAGCAGCTTAACAAGACTGTTTAAATGCCCCTTGGTAGAGACATGCAGGTCGCATTAGCTTAACAAGACGGTTTAAATGCCCCTTGGAAAAGACGTGCAGGTTGCAGTAGCTTAACAAGATGTTTTAAATGCCCCTTGGAAGAGACATGCAGGTCGCAGTAGCTTAACAAGACGCTATAAATGCCCCTTGGAAGAGGCTTGCAGGTTGCAGTAGCTTACCAAGACGGTTTAAATGGCCCTTGGAAGAGACGTGCAGGTAACAGTAGCTTAACAAGACGGTTTAAATGCCACTTGGAGGAGCGTTGGAGGTCGCAGTACCTTAACAAGACGGATTATATGCCCCTTGGAAGACTCATGCAGGTCGTGGCAGCTTAACAAGAATGTTTAAATGCCGATTGGAAGAGACGTGCATGTCGCAGTAGCTTAACAAGAATGTATAAATGCCCCTTGGAAAAGTGGTGGAGATTACAGTAGCTTAACAAGACGGTTTAAATGTCCCTTGGAAGAGACGTGCAGGTCGCAGTAGCTTAACACAACGGTTTAAATGCCCCTTGGAAGAGACGTGCAGGTCGCAGTTGCTTAACAAGACGGTTTAAATGCCCCTTGGAAAAGACGTGCAGGTTGCAGTAGCTTAACAAATGGTTTAAATGCCCCTTTGAAGAGCGGTGGAGGTCGCAGTAGCTTAACAAGACGGTTTAAATGCCCCTTGGAAAAGACGTGAAGGTCGCATTAGCTTAGCAAGATGGATTAAATGCCCCTTGGAAGAGACGTGCAGGTCGCAGAAGCTTAACAAGACATTTTAAATGACCCTTGGAAGAGGCTTGCTGGTCGCAGTCGCTTACCAAGAAGGTTTAAATGCCCTTTGGAAGAGCGGTGGAGGTCGCAGTAGCTCACCAAGACGATTTAAATGACCCTTGGAAGAGACGTGCAGGTCGCAGTAGCTTAACAAGACGGTTTAAATGCCCCTTGGAAGAGACGTGCAGGTCGCAGAAGCTTAACGAGACGGTTTAAATGCCCCTTGGAAGAGACGTGCAGGTCGCAGTTGCTTAACAAGACGGTTTAAATGCCCCTTGGAAAAGACGTGCAGGTTGCAGTAGCTTAACAAATGGTTTAAATGCCTCTTTGAAGAGCGGTGGAGGTCGCAGTAGCTTAACAAGACAGTTTAAATGCCCCTTGGAAGAGCGGAGGAGGTCGCAGTAGCTTAACAAGACAGTTTAAATGCCCCTTGGAAGAGATGTGCACGTCGCAGTAGCTTAACAAAATGGTTTAAATGCCCCTTGGAAGAGACGTGCAGGTTGCAGTAGCTTAAAAATACGGTTTAAATGCCCCTTGGTAGAGCGGTGGAGGTCGCAGTAGCTTAACAAGATGGTTTAAATGCCCCGTGGAAGAGAAGTGCAGGTCGCAGTAGATTACCAAGACGATCTAAATGCCCCTTGGAAGAGACGTGCAAGTCGCAGTAGCTTAACAAGACGGTTTAAATGCCCCTTGGAAGAGCGGAGTAGGTCGCAGTAGCTTAACAAGACAGTTTAAATGCCCTTTGGAAGAGACATGCAGGTCACAGCAGCTTAACAAGACTGTTTAAATGCCGCTTGGAAGAGACGTGCAGGTCGCAGTAGCTTAACAAGACGGTTTAAATGCTCCTTAGTAGAGACATGCAGGTCGCAGGAGCTTAACAAGACGGTTTAAATGCCACATTGAAGAGACGTGCAGGTCGCAGTAGCTTAACAAGAAGGTTTAAATGCCCCTTGTAAAAGTGGTGGATGTTACAGTAGCTTAACAAGATTGTTTAAATGCCCCTTGGAAGAGACGTGCAAGTCGCAGTAGCTTAGCAAGACGATTTAAATGCCCTTTGGAAGAGACGTTCAGGTCGCAGTAGCTTAACAAGACGGTTTAAATGCCCCTTGGAAGAGACGTGCAGGTCGTAGCAGCTTATAAAGACTGTTTAAATGCCCCTTGGAAAAGTGGTGGAGATTACAGTAGCTTAACAAGACGGTTTAAATGTCCATTGGAAAAGACGTGCAGGTCGCAGTAGCTTAACAAGAAGGTTTAAATGCCCCTTGGAAGAGACGTGCAGGTCGCAGTAGCTTAAAAAGACGGTTTAAATGCCCCTTGGAAGAGACGTGCAGGTCGCAGTTGCTTAACAAGATGGTTTAAATGCCCCTTGGAAAAGACGTGCAGGTTGCAGTAGCTTAACAAGATGGTTTAAATGCCCCATTGAAGAGACATGCAGGTCGCAGAAGCTTAACAAGACATTTTAAATGCCCCTTGAAAGAGGCTTGCTGGTCGCAGTAGCTTACCAAGAAGGTTTAAATGCCCCTTGGAAAAGACGTGCAGGTTGCAGTAGCTTAACAAGATGTTTTAAATGCCCCTTGGAAGAGACATGCAGGTCGCAGTAGCTTAACAAGACGGTATAAATGCCCCTTGGAAGAGGCTTGCAGGTTGCAGTAGCTTACCAAGACGGTTTAAATGGCCCTTGGAAGAGACGTGCAGGTAACAGTAGCTTAACAAGACGGTTTAAATGCCACTTGGAGGAGCGTTGGAGGTCGCAGTACCTTAACAAGACGGATTATATGCCCCTTGGAAGACTCATGCAGGTCGTGGCAGCTTAACAAGACTGTTTAAATGCCGCTTGGAAGAGACGTGCATGTCGCAGTAGCTTAACAAGAATGTTTAAATGCCCCTTGGAAAAGTGGTGGAGATTACAGTAGCTTAACAAGACGGTTTAAATGTCCCTTGGAAGAGACGTGCAGGTCGCAGTAGCTTAACACGACGGTTTAAATGCCCCTTGGAAGAGACGTGCAGGTCGCAGTTGCTTAACAAGACGGTTTAAATGCCCCTTGGAATAGACGTGCAGGTTGCAGTAGCTTAAAAAATGGTTTAAATGCCCCTTTGAAGAGCGGTGGAGTTCGCAGTAGCTTAACAGGACAGTTTAAATGCCCCTTGGAAAAGACGTGAAGGTCGCATTAGCTTAACAAGATGGTTTAAATGCCCCTTGGAAGAGACGTGCAGGTCGCAGAAGCTTAACAAGACATTTTAAATGACCCTTGGAAGAGGCTTGCTGGTCGCAGTAGCTTACCAAGAAGGTTTAAATGCCCTTTGGAAGAGCGGTGGAGGTCGCAGTAGCTCACCAAGACGATTTAAATGACCCTTGGAAGAAACGTGCAGGTCGCAGTAGCTTAACAAGACGGTTTAAATGCCCCTTGGAAGAGACGTGCAGGTCGCAGTAGCTTAACAAGACGGTTTAAATGCCCCTTGGAAGAGACGTGCAGGTCGCAGTTGCTTAACAAGACGGTTTAAATGCCCCTTGGAAAAGACGTGCAGGTTGCAGTAGCTTAACAAATGGTTTAAATGCCCCTTTGAAGAGCGGTGGAGGTCGCAGTAGCTTAACAAGACAGTTTAAATGCCCCTTGGAAGAGCGGAGGAGGTCGCAGTAGCTTAACAAGACAATTTAAATGCCCCTTGGAAGAGACGTGCACGTCGCAGTAGCTTAACAAAACGGTTTAAATGCCCCTTGGAAGAGACGTGCAGGTTGCAGTAGCTTAAAAATACGGTTTAAATGCCCCTTGGTAGAGCGGTGGAGGTCGCAGTAGCTTAACAAGATGGTTTAAATGCCCCGTGGAAGAGAAGTGCAGGTCGCAGTAGCTTACCAAGACGATCTAAATGCCCCTTGGAAGGGACTTGCAAGTCGCAGTAGCTTAACAAGACGGTTTAAATGCCCCTTGGAAGAGCGGAGTAGGTCGCAGTAGCTTAACAAGACAGTTTAAATGCCCTTTGGAAGAGACATGCAGGTCACAGCAGCTTAACAAGACTGTTTAAATGCCGCTTGGAAGAGACGTGCAGGTCGCAGTAGCTTAACAAGACGGTTTAAATGCCCCTTGGTAGAGAAATGCAGGTCGCAGGAGCTTAACAAGACGGTTTAAATGCCACATTGAAGAGACGTGCAGGTCGCAGTAGCTTAACAAGAAGGTTTAAATGCCCCTTGTAAAAGTGGTGGATGTTACAGTAGCTTAACAAGATGGTTTAAATGCCCCTTGGAAGAGACGTGCAGGTCGCAGTAGCTTAGCAAGACGATTTAAATGCCCTTTGGAAGAGACGTGCAGGTCGCAGTAGCTTAACAAGACGGTTTAAATGCCCCTTGGAAGAGACGTGCAGGTCGCAGTAACTTAACAAGACGGTTTAAATGCCCCTTGGCTGAGCGGTGGAGGTCGCAGGAGCTTAACAAGACAGTTTAAATGCCCCTTGGAAGAGACGTGCAGGTCACAGGAGCTTAATGAGATGGTTTAAATGTCCCTTGGAAGAGACGTGCAGGTCACAGGAGCTTAATGAGATGGTGTAAATGTCCCTTGGAAGAGACGTGCAGGTCGCAGTAGCTTAACAAGACGGTTTAAATGCCCCTTGGAAGAGACGTGCAGGTCGCAGTAGCTTAACAAGACGGTTTAAATGCCCCTTGGAAGAGATGTGCAGGTCGCAGTTGCTTAACAAGACGGTTTAAATGCCCCTTGGAAAAGACGTGCAGGTCGCAGTAGCTTAACAAATGGTTAAAATGCCCCTTGTAAGAGACGTGCAGGTCGCAGAAGCTTAACAAGACGGTTTAAATGACCCTTTGAAGAGCGGTGGAGGTCGCAGTAGCTTAACAAGACGGTTTAAATGCCCCTTGGAAAAGACGTGAAGGTCGCATTAGCTTAACAAGATGGTTTAAATGCCCCTTGGAAGAGACGTGCAGGTCGCAGAATCTTAACAAGACATTTTAAATGCCCCTCGGAAGAGGCTTGCTGGTCGCAGTAGCTTACCAAGAAGGTTTAAATGACCCTTGGAAGAGCGGTGGAGGTCGCAGTAGCTCACCAAGACGATTTAAATGACCCTTGGAAGAGACGTGCAGGTCGCAGTAGCTTAACAAGACGATTTAAATGCCCCTTGGAAGAGACGTGCAGGTCGCAGTTGCTTAACAAGACGGTTTAAATGCCCCTTGGAAGAGACATGCAGGTCGCAGTAGCTTAACAAGACAGTTTAAATGCCCCTTGGAAAAGACGTGAAGGTCGCATTAGCTTAACAAGATGGTTTAAATGCCCCTTGGAAGAGACGTGCAGGTCGCAGAAGCTTAACAAGACATTTTAAATGCCCCTTGGAAGAGGCTTGCTGGTCGAAGTAGCTTACCAAGAAGGTTTAAATGCCCCTTGGAAGAGCGGTGGAGGTCGCAGTAGCTTAACAACATGGTTTAAATGCCCCTTGGAAGAGAAGTGCAGGTCGCAGTAGCTTACCAAGACGATTTAAATGCCCCTTGGAAGAGACATGCAAGTCGCAGTAGCTTAACAAGACGGTTTAAATGCCCCTTGGAAGAGCGGAGTAGGTCGCAGTAGCTTAACAAGACAGTTTAAATGCCCTTTGGAAGAGACATGCAGGTCACAGCAGCTTAACAAGACTGTTTAAATGCCGCTTGGAAGAGACGTGCAGGTCGCAGTAGCTTAACAAGACGGTTTAAATGCCCCATTGAAGAGACGTGCAGGTCGCAGTAGCTTAACAAGACGGTTTAAATGCCCCTTGGAAGAGCGGTGTAGGTCGCAGCAGCTTAACAAGACTGTTTAAATGCCGCTTGGAAGAGACGTGCAGGTCGCAGTAGCTTAACAAGACGGTTTAAATGCCCCTTGGTAGAGACATGCAGGTCGCAGTAGCTTAACAAGACGGTTTAAATGCCACATTGAAGAGACGTGCAGGTCGCAGTAGCTTAACAAGACGGTTTAAATGCCCCTTGGAAAAGTGGTGGAGGTTACAGTAGCTTAACAAGACAGTTTAAATGCCCCTTGGAAGAGACGTGCAAGTCGCAGTAGCTTAAAAAGATGGTTTAAATATCCCTTGGAAGAGATGTGCAGGTCGCAGTAGCTTACCAAGACGGTTTAAATGCCCCTTGGAAGAACGGTGGAGGTCGCAGAAGCTTAACAAGACAGTTTAAATGCCCCTTGGAAGAGACGTGCAGGTCACAGGAGCTTAATAAGACGGTTTAAATGTCCCTTGGAAGAGACGTGCAGGTCGCAGTAGCTTAACAAGACGGTTTAAATGCCCCTTGGAAGAGAGATGCAGGTGGCAGTAGCTTAACAAGATGGTTTAAATGCCCCTTGGAAAAATGGTGGAGATTACAGTAGCTTAACAAGACGGTTTAAATGCCCCTTGGAAGAGACGTGCAAGTCGCAGTAGCTTAACAAGATGGTTTAAATGCCCCTTGGAAGAGACGTGCAGGTCACAGTAGCTTAACAAGACGGTTTAAGGGCCCCTTGGAAGAGCGGTGGAGGTCGCAGTAGCTTAACAAGACGGTTTAAATGCCCCTTGGAAGAGATGTGCAGGTCGCAGTAGCTTAACAAGACTGTTTAAATGCCCCTTAGAATAGACATGCAGGTCGCAGTAGCTTAATAAGACGGTTTAAATGCCCCTTGGAAGAGAGGTGGAGGTCGCAGTAGCATAACAAGACGGTTTAAATGCCCCTTGGAATAGACGTGCAGGTCGCAGTAGCTTATCAAGACGGTTTAAATGCCCCTTGCAAGAGACATGCAGGTCGCAGAAGCTTAACAAAAGAGTTTAAATGCCCCTTAGAAAAGGCTTGCAGGTCGTAGTAGCTTACCAAGATGGTTTAAATGCCCCTTGGAAGAGACATGCAGATCGCAGTAGCTTAACAAGATGGTTTAAATGCCCCTTGGAAGAGCTGTGGAGGTCGCAGTAGCTTAACAAGACGGTTTAAATGCCCCTTGGAAAAGACATGCAGGTTGCAGCAGCTTAACAAGATGTTTTAAATGCCCCTTGGAAGAGACGTGCAGGTCGCAGTACCTTAACAAGACGGTATAAATGCCCCTTGGAAGAGGCTTGCAAGTCGCAGTAGCTTACCAAGACGGTTTAAATGGCCCTTGGAAGAGACGTGCAGGTGGCAGTAGCTTAACAAGATGGTTTAAATGCCTCTTGGAAGAGCGGTGGAGGTCGGAGCAGCTTAACAAGACGGTTTAAATGCCCCATGGAAGAGCGGTGGAGGTCGGAGTAGCTTAACAAGACGGTTTAAATGCCCCTTGGAAGAGACGTGCAGGTCGCAGTATCTTAACAAGACGGTTTATATGCCACTTGGAATAAACGTGCAGGTTGCAGTAGCTTAACAAGACCGTTTAAATGCCCCTTGGAAGAGTGGAGGAGGTCGCAGTAGCTTAACAACACGGTTTAAATGCCGCTTGGAAGAGCGGTGGAGGTCGCAGTAGCTTAACAAAAGGGTTTAAATGCCCCTTGGAAGAGACGTGCAGGTTGCAGTAGCTTAAAAAGACGGTTTAAATGCCACTTGGTAGAGCGGTGGAGGTCGCAGTAGCTTAACAAGATGGTTTAAATACCCCTTGGAAGAGACGTGCAGGTCGCAGTATCTTACCAAGACGATTTAACTACCCCTTGGAAGATACGTTCAAGTCGCAGTAGCTTAACAAGATGGTTTAAATGCCCCTTGGAAGATACGTGCAGGTCGCAGTAGCTTAACAAGACGGTTTATATGCCACTTGGAATAAACGTGCAGGTTGCAGTAGCTTCACAAGAACGTTTAAATTCCCCTTGGAAGAGCGGAGGAGATCGCAGTAGATTAACAAGACGGTTTAAATGCCCCTTGGAAGAGCGGAGTAGGTCGCAGTAGCTTAACAAGACAGTTTATATGCCCTTTGGAAGAGACATGCAGGTCGCAGCAGCTTAACAAGACTGTTTAAATGCCCCTTGGTAGAGAAATGCAGGTCGCATTAGCTTAACAAGACGGTTTAAATGCCCCATTGAAGAGACGTGCAGGTCGCAGTATCTTACCAAGACGATTTAACTGCCCCTTGGAAGAGACGTGCAAGTCGCAGTAGCTTAACAAGATGGTTTAAATGCCCCTTGGAAGAGACGTGCATGTCGCAGTAGCTTAGTAAGACGATTTAAATGCCCTTTGGAAGAGACGAGCAGTTCGCAGTAGCTTAAGAAAACGTTTTAAATGCCCCTTGGAAGAGCGGTGGAGGTCACAGAAGCTTAACAAGACAGTTTAAATGCCCCTTGGAAGAGACATGCAGGTCACAGGAGCTTAATGAGATGGTTTAAATGTCCCTTGGAAGAGACGTGCAGGTCGCAGTAGCTTAACAAGACGGTTTAAATGCCCCTGGGAAGAGACGTGCAGGTCGCAGTAGCTTAACAAGCCGGTTTAAATGCCCCTTGGAAGAGACGTGCAGGTCGCAGTTGCTTAACAAGATGGTTTAAATGCCAATTGGAAAAGACGTGCAGGTCGCAGTAGCTTAACAAATGGTTTAAATGCCCCTTTGAAGAGCGGTGGAGGTCGAAGTAGCTTAACAAGACGGTTTAAATGCCCTTTGGAAAAGACGAGAAGGTCGCATTAGCTTAACAAGATGGTTTAAATGCCCCTTTTAAGAGACGTTCAGGTCTCAGAAGCTTAACAAGACATTTTAAATGCCCCTTGGAAGAGGCTTGCAGGTCGCAGTAGCTTACCAAGAAGGTTTAAATGCCCCCTGGAAAAGCGGTGGAGGTCGCAGTATCTTAACAACACGGTTTTAATGCCCCTTGGAAGAGACGTGCAGGTCGCAGTAGCTTAACAAGACGGTTTAAATGCCCCTTTTTAGAGCGGTGGAGGTCGCAGAAGCTTAAGAAGACAGTTTAAATGCCCCTTGGAAGAGACGTGCTGGTCACAGGAGCTTAATAAGACGGTTTAAATGTCCCTTGGAAGAGACGTGCAAGTCGCAGTAGCTTAACAAGATGGTTTAAATGCCCCTTGGAAGACACGTGCAGGTCGCAGTAGCTTAACAAGACAGTTTAAATGCCACTTGGAAGAGCGGTGGAGGTCGCAGTAGCTTAACAAGACAATTTAAATGCACGTTGGAAGAGACGTGCAGTTCGCAGTTTCTTAACAAGACGGTTTAAATGCCCCTTGGAAGAGACGTGCAGGTTGCAGTAGCTTAACAAGACGGTTTAAATGCCCCTTGAAAGAGACGTGCAGGTCGCAGTAGCTTAACAAGACGGTTTACATGCCCCTTAGAAGAGGCTTGCAGGTCGCAGTAGCTTACCAAGATGGTTTAAATGCCCCTTGGAAAAGACGTGCAGGTCGCAGTAGCTTAACAAGATGGTTTAAATGCCCCTTGGAAGAGCGGTGGAGGTCGCAGTAGCTTAACAAGACGGTTTAAATCCCCGTGGTAAGAGACATGTAGGTCACAGTAGCTTAACAAGACGGTTTAAATGCCCCTTGGAAGAGACGTGTAGGTAGCAGTATCTTAACAAGACTGTTTAAATGCCCCTTGGAAGAGAGATGGAGGTCGCAGTAGCTTAACAAGACAGTTTAAATGCCCCTTGGAAGAGACGTGCAGGTCCCAGTAGCTTAATAAGATGGTTTAAATGCCCCTTGGAAGAGACGTGCAGGTCGCAAAAGCTTAACAAAAGGGTTTAAATGCAACTTAGAAAAGGCTTGCAGGTCGCAATAGCTTAACAAGATGGTTTAAATGCCCCTGGGAAGAGCGGTGGAGGTAGCAGTAGCTTAACAAGACGGTTTAAATGCCCCTTGGAAAAGACGTGCAGGTTGCAGTAGCTTAACAAGATGTTTTAAATGCCCCTTGGAAGAGACATGCAGGTCGTAGCAGTTTAACAAGACTGATTAAATGCCCCTTGGAAGAGACATGCAGATCGCAGTAGCTCAACAAGACGGTTTAAATGCCCCTTGGAAGAGACGTGTAGGTCGCAGTATCTTAACAAGACTGTTTAAATGCCCCTTGGAAAAGTGGTGGAGATTATAGTAGCTTAACAAGACGGTTTAAGTGCCCCTTGGAAGAGACGTGCAAGTCACAGTAGCTTAACAAGACGGTTTAAATTCCCCTTGGAAAAGACGAGAAGGTCGCATTAGCTTAACAAGATGGTTTAAATGCCCCTTGGAAGAGACGTTCAGGTCTCAGAAGCTTAACAAGACATTTTAAATGCCCCTTGGAAGAGGCTTGCAGGTCGCAGTAGCTTACCAAGAAGGTTTAAATGCCCCCTGGAAAAGCGGTGGAGGTCGCAGTATCTTAACAACAAGGTTTTAATGCCCCTTGCAAGAGACGTGCAGGTCGCAGTAGCTTAACAAGACAGTTTAAATGCCCCTTGGAAGAGACGTGCAGGTAGCAGTAGCTTAACAAGACAGTTTAAATGCCCCTTGGAAGAGACGTGCAGGTCGCAGTAGCTTAACAAGACGGTTTAAATTCCCCTTGGAAGAGCGGTAGAGGTCGCAGAAGCTTAACAAGACAGTTTAAATGCCACTTGGAAGAGACGTGCAGGTCACAGGAGCTTAATAAGACGGTTTCAATGTCCCTTGGAAGAGAAGTGCAGGTCGCAGTAGCTTAACAAGACGGTTTAAATGCCCCATTGAAGAGACGTGCAGGTCGCAGTATCTTACCAAGACGATTTAACTGCCCCTTGGAAGAGACGTGCAAGTCGCAGTAGCTTAACAAGATGGTTTAAATGCCCCTTGGAAGAGACGTGCATGTCGCAGTAGCTTAGTAAGACGATTTAAATGCCCTTTGGAAGAGACGAGCAGTTCGCAGTAGCTTAAGAAAACGTTTTAAATGCCCCTTGGAAGAGCGGTGGAGGTCACAGAAGCTTAACAAGACAGTTTAAATGCCCCTTGGAAGAGACATGCAGGTCACAGGAGCTTAATGAGATGGTTTAAATGTCCCTTGGAAGAGACGTGCAGGTCGCAGTAGCTTAACAAGACGGTTTAAATGCCCCTGGGAAGAGACGTGCAGGTCGCAGTAGCTTAACAAGCCGGTTTAAATGCCCCTTGGAAGAGACGTGCAGGTCGCAGTTGCTTAACAAGATGGTTTAAATGCCAATTGGAAAAGACGTGCAGGTCGCAGTAGCTTAACAAATGGTTTAAATGCCCCTTTGAAGAGCGGTGGAGGTCGAAGTAGCTTAACAAGACGGTTTAAATGCCCTTTGGAAAAGACGAGAAGGTCGCATTAGCTTAACAAGATGGTTTAAATGCCCCTTTTAAGAGACGTTCAGGTCTCAGAAGCTTAACAAGACATTTTAAATGCCCCTTGGAAGAGGCTTGCAGGTCGCAGTAGCTTACCAAGAAGGTTTAAATGCCCCCTGGAAAAGCGGTGGAGGTCGCAGTATCTTAACAACACGGTTTTAATGCCCCTTGGAAGAGACG
Organism: Phyllobates terribilis; assembly: GCF_046119375.1. Taxonomy (NCBI): domain Eukaryota; kingdom Metazoa; phylum Chordata; class Amphibia; order Anura; family Dendrobatidae; genus Phyllobates; species Phyllobates terribilis. Next base: position 2,067,306 of record NW_027362924.1, on the reverse strand, counting down.
TGCAGGTCGCAGTAGCTTAACAAGACGGTTTAAATGCCCCTTTTTAGAGCGGTGGAGGTCGCAGAAGCTTAAGAAGACAGTTTAAATGCCCCTTGGAAGAGACGTGCTGGTCACAGGAGCTTAATAAGACGGTTTAAATGTCCCTTGGAAGAGACGTGCAAGTCGCAGTAGCTTAACAAGATGGTTTAAATGCCCCTTGGAAGACACGTGCAGGTCGCAGTAGCTTAACAAGACAGTTTAAATGCCACTTGGAAGAGCGGTGGAGGTCGCAGTAGCTTAACAAGACAATTTAAATGCACGTTGGAAGAGACGTGCAGTTCGCAGTTTCTTAACAAGACGGTTTAAATGCCCCTTGGAAGAGACGTGCAGGTTGCAGTAGCTTAACAAGACGGTTTAAATGCCCCTTGAAAGAGACGTGCAGGTCGCAGTAGCTTAACAAGACGGTTTACATGCCCCTTAGAAGAGGCTTGCAGGTCGCAGTAGCTTACCAAGATGGTTTAAATGCCCCTTGGAAAAGACGTGCAGGTCGCAGTAGCTTAACAAGATGGTTTAAATGCCCCTTGGAAGAGCGGTGGAGGTCGCAGTAGCTTAACAAGACGGTTTAAATCCCCGTGGTAAGAGACATGTAGGTCACAGTAGCTTAACAAGACGGTTTAAATGCCCCTTGGAAGAGACGTGTAGGTAGCAGTATCTTAACAAGACTGTTTAAATGCCCCTTGGAAGAGAGATGGAGGTCGCAGTAGCTTAACAAGACAGTTTAAATGCCCCTTGGAAGAGACGTGCAGGTCCCAGTAGCTTAATAAGATGGTTTAAATGCCCCTTGGAAGAGACGTGCAGGTCGCAAAAGCTTAACAAAAGGGTTTAAATGCAACTTAGAAAAGGCTTGCAGGTCGCAATAGCTTAACAAGATGGTTTAAATGCCCCTGGGAAGAGCGGTGGAGGTAGCAGTAGCTTAACAAGACGGTTTAAATGCCCCTTGGAAAAGACGTGCAGGTTGCAGTAGCTTAACAAGATGTTTTAAATGCCCCTTGGAAGAGACATGCAGGTCGTAGCAGTTTAACAAGACTGATTAAATGCCCCTTGGAAGAGACATGCAGATCGCAGTAGCTCAACAAGACGGTTTAAATGCCCCTTGGAAGAGACGTGTAGGTCGCAGTATCTTAACAAGACTGTTTTAATGCCCCTTGGAAAAGTGGTGGAGATTATAGTAGCTTAACAAGACGGTTTAAATGCCCCTTGGAAGAGACGTGCAAGTCACAGTAGCTTAACAAGACGGTTTAAATTCCCCTTGGAAAAGACGAGAAGGTCGCATTAGCTTAACAAGATGGTTTAAATGCCCCTTGGAAGAGACGTTCAGGTCTCAGAAGCTTAACAAGACATTTTAAATGCCCCTTGGAAGAGGCTTGCAGGTCGCAGTAGCTTACCAAGAAGGTTTAAATGCACCCTGGAAAAGCGGTGGAGGTCGCAGTATCTTAACAACAAGGTTTTAATGCCCCTTGCAAGAGACGTGCAGGTCGCAGTAGCTTAACAAGACAGTTTAAATGCCCCTTGGAAGAGACGTGCAGGTAGCAGTAGCTTAACAAGACAGTTTAAATGCCCCTTGGAAGAGACGTGCAGGTCGCAGTAGCTTAACAAGACGGTTTAAATTCCCCTTGGAAGAGCGGTAGAGGTCGCAGAAGCTTAACAAGACAGTTTAAATGCCACTTGGAAGAGACGTGCAGGTCACAGGAGCTTAATAAGACGGTTTCAATGTCCCTTGGAAGAGAAGTGCAGGTCGCAGTAGCTTAACAAGACGGTTTAAATGCCCCTTGGAAGACACGTGCAGGTCGCAGTAGCTTAACAAGACGGTTTAAATGCCCATTGGAAGAGACGTGCAGGTCGCAATTGCTTAACAAGACAGTTTAAATGCCCCTTGCAAGAGACGTGCAGGTTGCAGTAGCTTAATAAGACGGCTTAAATGCCCCTTGGAAGAGACGTGCAGGTCGCAGTAGCTTAACAAGACGGTTTAAATGCCCCTTAGAAGACGCTTGCAGGTCGCAGTAGCTTACCAAGACGGTTTAAATGCCCCTTCGAAAAGACGTGCAGGTCGCAGTAGCTTAACAAGATGGTTTAAATGCCCCTTGGAAGAGCGGTGGAGGTCGCAGTAGCTTAACAAGATGGTTTAAATGCCCCTTGGAAGAGGATTCCAGGTCGCAGTAGCTTACCAAGATGGTTTAAATGGCCCTTGGAAGAGCGGTGGAGGTCGCAGTAGCTTAACAATACGGTTTAAATACCCCTTGGAAGAGACATGCAGGTCACAGTAGCTTAACAAGACGGTTTAAATGCCCCTTGGAAGAGACATGCAGGTCACAATAGCATAACAAGACGGTTTAAATGCCTCTTGGAAGAGACGTGCAGGTCGCAGTAGCTTAACAAGACTGTTTAAACGCCCCTTGGAAGAGACGTGCAGGTCGCAGTAGCTTAACAAGACGGTTGAAATGCCGATTGGAAAATCGGTGGAGGTCGCAGTAGCTTAACAAGACAGTTTAAATGCCCCTTGGAAGAGACGTGCAGGACGCAGTAGCTTAATAAGACGGTTTAAATGCCCCTTGAAAGAGACGTGCAGGTCGCAGTAGCTTAACAAGACGGTTTAAATGCCCCTTGCAAGACACGTGCAGGTCGCAGAAGCTTAACAAAAGGGTTTAAATGCCCCTTAGAAAAGGCTTGCAGGTCGCAGTAGCTTACCAAGATGGTTTAATTGCCCCTTGGAAGAGACGTGCAGGTCGCAGTCGCTTAACAAGATGGTTTAAATGCCCCTTGGAAGATCGGTGGAGGTTGCAGTAGCTTAACAAGACGGTTTAAATGCCCCTTGGAAAAGATCCGCAGGTTGCAGTAGCTTAACAAGAAGTTTTAAATGCCCCTTGGAAAAGACGTGCAGGTCTCAGTAGCTTAACAAGACGGTATAAATTTCCCTTGGAAGAGGCTTGCAGGTCGCAGTAGATTACCAAGACGGTTTAAACGGCCCTTGGAAGAGACGTGTAGGTCGCAGTAGCTTAACAAGACGGTTTAAATGCCCCTTGGAAGAGCGGTAGAGGTCGCAGTAGCTTAACAAGACAGCTTAAATGCCCCTTGGTAGAGACATACAGATCGCAGTAGCTTAACAAGACGGTTTAAATGCCCCTTGGAAGAGACGTGCAGGTCACATTAGCTTGAAAAAACTGTTTAAATGCCCCTTGGAAAAGTGGTGGAGATTACAGTAGCTTAAGAAGATGGTTTAAATGCCCCTTGGAAGAGACGTGCAAGTCGCAGTAGCTTAACAAGACGGTTGAAATGCCCCTTGGAAGAGACGTGCAGGTCGCAGTAGTTTAACAAGACAGTTTAAATGCCCCTTAGAAAAGTGGTGGAGGTTACAGTAGCTTAACAAGATGGTTTAAATGCCCCTTGGAAGAGATGTGCAGGTCGCAGTAGCTTAACAAGACGGTTTAAATTCCCCTTGGAAGAGACGTGCAGGTCGCAGTAACTTAACAAGACGGTTTAAATGCCCCTTGGAAGAGCGGTGGAGTTCGCAGTAGCTTAACAAGATGTTTTATATGCCCCTTGGAAGAGACGTGCAGGTCGCAGTAGCTTAACAAGACTGTTTAAATGCCCCTTGGAAGAGACGTGCAGGTCGCAGTAGCTTAACAAGACTGTTTAAATGCCCCTTGGAAGAGATGTGCAGGTCGCAATAGCTTAACAAGACGGTTTAATTGCCCCTTGGAAGAGCCGTGCAGGTCGCAGAAGCTTAACAAGATGGTTTAAATGCAACTGCGACTTGCACATCTTTTCCAAGGGGCATTTAAACCGTCTTGTTAAGCTACTGTAACCTCCACCACTTTTTCAAGGGGCATTTAAACCATCTTGATAAGCTACTGCGACCTGCACGTCTCTTCCAAGGGGCATTTAAACCGTCTTGTTAAGCTACGGCGACCTGCAAGTCTCTTCCAAGTTGCATCTAAACTGTCTTGTTAAGCTACTGCGACCTCCACCGCTCTTCCAAGTGGCATTTAAACCGTCTTTTTAAGCTACTGCGACCTTAACGTCTCTTCCAAGGGGCATTTAAACTGTCTTGTTAAGCTACTGCCACCTGCACATCTCTTCTAAGGGGCATTTAAACCATCTTGTTAAGCTACTGCGACCTGCACGTCTCTTCCAAGGGGCATTTAAAACGTCTTGTTAAGCTACTGCGAGCTGCACGTCTCTTCCAAGGGGCATTTAAACTGTCTTGTTAAGCTACTGCGACCTCCACCGCTCTTCCAATGGGCATGTAAACCTTCGTGTTAAGCTACTGCGTCTTGCACGTCTCTTCCAAGCGGCATTTAAACCGTCTTGTTTAGCTGCTGCGACTTGCACGTCTCTACCAAGGGGCATTTAATCAGTCTTGATAAGCTACTACGACCTCCACCACTCGGTTTAAATGCCCCTTGGAAGAAACGTGCAGGTTGCAGTAGCTTAACAAGACGGTTTAAATGCCCCTTGGAAGAGACGTGCAGGTCGCATTAGCCTAACAAGACGGTTTAAATGCCACTTGGAGGAGTGCAGGTCGCAGTAGCTTAACAAGACAGTTTAAATGCCCATGCAGGTCGCAGTTGCTTAACAAGATGGTTTAAATGCCCCTTGGAAAAGACGTGCAGGTCGCAGTACCTTAACAAGATGGTTTAAATGCCCCTTGGAAGAGCGGTGGAGGTCGCAGTAGCTTAACAAGACAGTTTAAATGCCCCTTGGAAGAGATGTGCAGGTCGCAGTAGCTTAACAAGACGGTTTAAATGCCCCTTGGAAGAGCGGTGGAGGTCAGAGTAGCTTAACAAGACGGTTTAAATGCCCCTTGGAAGAGACGTGCTGGTCGCAGTAGCTTAACAAGATGGTTTAAATGCCCCTTGGAAGAGACGTGCAGGTCGCAGTATCTTAACAAGACGGTTTATATGCCACTTGGAATAAACGTGCAGGTTGCAGTAGCTTAACAAGACCGTTTAAATGCCCCTTGGAAGAGTGGAGGAGGTCGCAGTAGCTTAACAACACGGTTTAAATGCCGCTTGGAAGAGCGGTGGAGGTCGCAGTAGCTTAACAAAAGGGTTTAAATGCCCCTTGGAAGAGACGTGCAGGTTGCAGTAGCTTAAAAAGACCGTTTAAATGCCACTTGGTAGAGCGGTGGAGGTCGCAGTAGCTTAACAAGATGGTTTAAATACCCCTTGGAAGAGACGTGCAGGTCGCAGTATCTTACCAAGACGATTTAACTACCCCTTGGAAGATACGTTCAAGTCGCAGTAGCTTAACAAGATGGTTTAAATGCCCCTTGGAAGAGATGTGCAGGTCGCAGTAGCTTAACAAGACGGTTTATATGCCACTTGGAATAAACGTGCAGGTTGCAGTAGCTTCACAAGAACGTTTAAATTCCCCTTGGAAGAGCGGAGGAGATTGCAGTAGATTAACAAGACGGTTTAAATGCCCCTTGGAAGAGCGGAGTAGGTCGCAGTAGCTTAACAAGACAGTTTATATGCCCTTTGGAAGAGACATGCAGGTCGCAGCAGCTTAACAAGACTGTTTAAATGCCCCTTGGTAGAGACATGCAGGTCGCATTAGCTTAACAAGACGGTTTAAATGCCCCATTGAAGAGACGTGCAGGTCGCAGTATCTTACCAAGACGATTTAACTGCCCCTTGGAAGAGACGTGCAAGTCGCAGTAGCTTAACAAGATGGTTTAAATGCCCCTTGGAAGAGACGTGCATGTCGCAGTAGCTTAGTAAGACGATTTAAATGCCCTTTGGAAGAGACGAGCAGGTCGCAGTAGCTTAAGAAAACGTTTTAAATGCCCCTTGGAAGAGCGGTGGAGGTCACAGAAGCTTAACAAGACAGTTTAAATGCCCCTTGGAAGAGACATGCAGGTCACAGGAGCTTAATGAGATGGTTTAAATGTCCCTTGGAAGAGACGTGCAGGTCGCAGTAGCTTAACAAGACGGTTTAAATGCCCCTTGGAAGAGACGTGCAGGTCGCAGTAGCTTAACAAGCCGGTTTAAATGCCCCTTGGAAGAGACGTGCAGGTCGCAGTTGCTTAACAAGATGGTTTAAATGCCAATTGGAAAAGACGTGCAGGTCGCAGTAGCTTAACAAATGGTTTAAATGCCCCTTTGAAGAGCGGTGGAGGTCGAAGTAGCTTAACAAGACGGTTTAAATGCCCTTTGGAAAAGACGAGAAGGTCGCATTAGCTTAACAAGATGGTTTAAATGCCCCTTTTAAGAGACGTTCAGGTCTCAGAAGCTTAACAAGACATTTTAAATGCCCCTTGGAAGAGGCTTGCAGGTCGCAGTAGCTTACCAAGAAGGTTTAAATGCCCCCTGGAAAAGCGGTGGAGGTCGCAGTATCTTAACAACACGGTTTTAATGCCCCTTGGAAGAGACGTGCAGGTCGCAGTAGCTTAACAAGACGGTTTAAATGCCCCTTTTTAGAGCGGTGGAGGTCGCAGAAGCTTAAGAAGACAGTTTAAATGCCCCTTGGAAGAGACGTGCTGGTCACAGGAGCTTAATAAGACGGTTTAAATGTCCCTTGGAAGAGACGTGCAAGTCGCAGTAGCTTAACAAGATGGTTTAAATGCCCCTTGGAAGACACGTGCAGGTCGCAGAAGCTTAACAAGACAGTTTAAATGCCACTTGGAAGAGCGGTGGAGGTCGCAGTAGCTTAACAAGACAATTTAAATGCACGTTGGAAGAGACGTGCAGTTCGCAGTTTCTTAACAAGACGGTTTAAATGCCCCTTGGAAGAGACGTGCAGGTTGCAGTAGCTTAACAAGACGGTTTAAATGACCCTTGAAAGAGACGTGCAGGTCGCAGTAACTTAAGAAGACGGTTTACATGCCCCTTAGAAGAGGCTTGCAGGTCGCAGTAGCTTACCAAGATGGTTTAAATGCCCCTTGGAAAAGACGTGCAGGTCGCAGTAGCTTAACAAGATGGTTTAAATGCCCCTTGGAAGAGCGGTGGAGGTCGCAGTAGCTTAACAAGACGGTTTAAATCCCCGTGGTAAGAGACATGTAGGTCACAGTAGCTTAACAAGACGGTTTAAATGCCCCTTGGAAGAGACGTGTAGGTAGCAGTATCTTAACAAGACTGTTTAAATGCCCCTTGGAAGAGAGATGGAGGTCGCAGTAGCTTAACAAGACAGTTTAAATGCCCCTTGGAAGAGACGTGCAGGTCCCAGTAGCTTAATAAGATGGTTTAAATGCCCCTTGGAAGAGACGTGCAGGTCGCAAAAGCTTAACAAAAGGGTTTAAATGCAACTTAGAAAAGGCTTGCAGGTCGCAATAGCTTAACAAGATGGTTTAAATGCCCCTGGGAAGAGCGGTGGAGGTCGCAGTAGCTTAACAAGACGGTTTAAATGCCCCTTGGAAAAGACGTGCAGGTTGCAGTAGCTTAACAAGATGTTTTAAATGCCCCTTGGAAGAGACATGCAGGTCGTAGCAGTTTAACAAGACTGATTAAATGCCCCTTGGAAGAGACATGCAGATCGCAGTAGCTCAACAAGACGGTTTAAATGCCCCTTGGAAGAGACGTGTAGGTCGCAGTATCTTAACAAGACTGTTTAAATGCCCCTTGGAAAAGTGGTGGAGATTATAGTAGCTTAACAAGACGGTTTAAATGCCCCTTGGAAGAGACGTGCAAGTCACAGTAGCTTAACAAGACGGTTTAAATTCCCCTTGGAAAAGACGAGAAGGTCGCATTAGCTTAACAAGATGGTTTAAATGCCCATTGGAAGAGACGTTCAGGTCTGAGAAGCTTAACAAGACATTTTAAATGCCCCTTGGAAGAGGCTTGCAGGTCGCAGTAGCTTACCAAGAAGGTTTAAATGCCCCCTGGAAAAGCGGTGGAGGTCGCAGTATCTTAACAACAAGGTTTTAATGCCCCTTGCAAGAGACGTGCAGGTCGCAGTAGCTTAACAAGACAGTTTAAATGCCCCTTGGAAGAGACGTGCAGGTAGCAGTAGCTTAACAAGACAGTTTAAATGCCCCTTGGAAGAGACGTGCAGGTCGCAGTAGCTTAACAAGACGGTTTAAATTCCCCTTGGAAGAGCGGTAGAGGTCGCAGAAGCTTAACAAGACAGTTTAAATGCCACTTGGAAGAGACGTGCAGGTCACAGGAGCTTAATAAGACGGTTTCAATGTCCCTTGGAAGAGAAGTGCAGGTCGCAGTAGCTTAACAAGACGGTTTAAATGCCCCTTGGAAGACACGTGCAGGTCGCAGTAGCTTAACAAGACGGTTTAAATGCCCAATGGAAGAGACGTGCAGGTCGCAATTGCTTAACAAGACAGTTTAAATGCCCCTTGCAAGAGACGTGCAGGTTGCAGTAGCTTAATAAGACGGCTTAAATGCCCCTTGGAAGAGACGTGCAGGTCGCAGTAGCTTAACAAGACGGTTTAAATGCCCCTTAGAAGACGCTTGCAGGTCGCAGTAGCTTACCAAGACGGTTTAAATGCCCCTTCGAAAAGACGTGCAGGTCGCAGTAGCTTAACAAGATGGTTTAAATGCCCCTTGGAAGAGCGGTGGAGGTCGCAGTAGCTTAACAAGACGGTTTAAATGTCCCTTGGAAAAGACGTGAAGGTCGCATTAGCTTAACAAGATGGTTTAAATGCCCCTTGGAAGAGGATTCCAGGTCGCAGTAGCTTACCAAGATGGTTTAAATGGCCCTTGGAATAGCGGTGGAGGTCGCAGTAGCTTAACAATACGGTTTAAATACCACTTGGAGGAGACATGCAGGTCACAGTAGCTTAACAAGACGGTTTAAATGCCCCTTGGAAGAGACATGCAGGTCACAATAGCATAACAAGACGGTTTAAATGCCTCTTGGAAGAGACGTGCAGGTCGCAGTAGCTTAACAAGACTGTTTAAATGCCACTTGGAAGAGACGTGCAGGTCGCAGTAGCTTAACAAGACGGTTGAAATGCCGATTGGAAAATCGGTGGAGGTCGCAGTAGCTTAACAAGACAGTTTAAATGCCCCTTGGAAGAGACGTGCAGGACGCAGTAGCTTAATAAGACGGTTTAAATGCCCCTTAAAAGAGACGTGCAGGTCGCAGTAGCTTAACAAGACGGTTTAAATGCCCCTTGCAAGACACGTGCAGGTCGCAGAAGCTTAACAAAAGGGTTTAAATGCCCCTTAGAAAAGGCTTGCAGGTCGCAGTAGCTTACCAAGATGGTTTAATTGCCCCTTGGAAGAGACGTGCAGGTCGCAGTCGCTTAACAAGATGGTTTAAATGCCCCTTGGAAGATCGGTGGAGGTTGCAGTAGCTTAACAAGACGGTTTAAATGCCCCTTGGAAAAGATCCGCAGGTTGCAGTAGCTTAACAAGAAGTTTTAAATGCCCCTTGGAAAAGACGTGCAGGTCTCAGTAGCTTAACAAGACGGTATAAATTCCCCTTGGAAGAGGCTTGCAGGTCGCAGTAGATTACCAAGACGGTTTAAACGGCCCTTGGAAGAGACGTGTAGGTCGCAGTAGCTTAACAAGACGGTTTAAATGCCCCTTGGAAGAGCGGTAGAGGTCGCAGTAGCTTAACAAGACAGCTTAAATGCCCCTTGGTAGAGACATACAGATCGCAGTAGCTTAACAAGACGGTTTAAATGCCCCTTGGAAGAGACGTGCAGGTCACATTAGCTTGAAAAAACTGTTTAAATGCCCCTTGGAAAAGTGGTGGAGATTACAGTAGCTTAAGAAGATGGTTTAAATGCCCCTTGGAAGAGACGTGCAAGTCGCAGTAGCTTAACAAGACGGTTGAAATGCCCCTTGGAAGAGACGTGCAGGTCGCAGTAGTTTAACAAGACAGTTTAAATGCCCCTTAGAAAAGTGGTGGAGGTTACAGTAGCTTAACAAGATGGTTTAAATGCCCCTTGGAAGAGATGTGCAGGTCGCAGTAGCTTAACAAGATGGTTTAAATTCCCCTTAGAAGAGACGTGCAGGTCGCAGTAGCTTAACAAGACGGTTTAAATGCCCCTTGGAAGAGCGGTGGAGGTCGCAGTAGCTTAACAAGATGTTTTATATGCCCCTTGGAAGAGACGTGCAGGTCGCAGTAGCTTAACAAGACTGTTTAAATGCCCCTTGGAAGAGACGTGCAGGTCGCAGTAGCTTAACAAGACTGTTTAAATGCCCCTTGGAAGAGATGTGCAGGTCGCAATAGCTGAACAAGACGGTTTAATTGCCCCTTGGAAGAGCCGTGCAGGTCGCAGAAGCTTAACAAGATGGTTTAAATGCAACTGCGACTTGCACATCTTTTCCAAGGGGCATTTAAACCGTCTTGTTAAGCTACTGTAACCTCCACCACTTTTTCAAGGGGCATTTAAACCATCTTGATAAGCTACTGCGACCTGCACGTCTCTTCCAAGGGGCATTTAAACCGTCTTGTTAAGCTACGGCGACCTGCAAGTCTCTTCCAAGTTGCATCTAAACTGTCTTGTTAAGCTACTGCGACCTCCACCGCTCTTCCAAGTGGCATTTAAACCGTCTTTTTAAGCTACTGCGACCTTAACGTCTCTTCCAAGGGGCATTTAAACTGTCTTGTTAAGCTACTGCCACCTGCACATCTCTTCTAAGGGGCATTTAAACCATCTTGTTAAGCTACTGCGACCTGCACGTCTCTTCCAAGGGGCATTTAAAACGTCTTGTTAAGCTACTGCGAGCTGCACGTCTCTTCCAAGGGGCATTTAAACTGTCTTGTTAAGCTACTGCGACCTCCACCGCTCTTCCAATGGGCATGTAAACCTTCGTGTTAAGCTACTGCGTCTTGCACGTCTCTTCCAAGGGGCATTTAATCCATCTTGTTAATCTACTGGGACCTCCATCGATTTTCCAAGCGGCATTTAAACCGTCTTGTTTAGCTGCTGCGACTTGCACGTCTCTACCAAGGGGCATTTAATCAGTCTTGATAAGCTACTACGACCTCCACCACTCGGTTTAAATGCCCCTTGGAAGAGACGTGCAGGTTGCAGTAGCTTAACAAGACGGTTTAAATGCCCCTTGGAAGAGACGTGCAGGTCGCATTAGCCTAACAAGACGGTTTAAATGCCACTTGGAGGAGTGCAGGTCGCAGTAGCTTAACAAGACAGTTTAAATGCCCATGCAGGTCGCAGTTGCTTAACAAGATGGTTTAAATGCCCCTTGGAAAAGACGTGCAGGTCGCAGTACCTTAACAAGATGGTTTAAATGCCCCTTGGAAGAGCGGTGGAGGTCGCAGTAGCTTAACAAGACAGTTTAAATGCCCCTTGGAAGAGATGTGCAGGTCGCAGTAGCTTAACAAGACTGTTTAAATGCCCCTTGGAAGAGACGTGCAGGTCGCAGTAGCTTAATAAGACGGTTTAAATGCCCCTTGGAAGAGAGGTGGTGGTCGCAGTAGCATAACAAAACGGTTTAAATGCCCCTTGGAATAGACATGCAGGTCGCAGTAGCTTAACAAGACGATTTAAATGCCCCTTGCAAGAGACGTGCAGGTCGCAGAAGCTTAACAAAAGAGTTTAAATGCCCCTTAGAAAAGGCTTGCAGGTCGTAGTAGCTTACCAAGACGGTTTAAATGTCTCTTGGAAGAGACATTCAGGTAGCAGTAGCTTAACAAGATGGTTTAAATGCCCCTTGGAAGAGCGGAGGAGGTCGCAGTAGCTTAACAAGACGGTTTAAATGCCCCTTGGAAAAGACGTGCAGGTTGCAGTAGCTTAACAAGATGTTTTAAATGCCCCTTGGAAGAGACATGCAGGTCGCAGTAGCTTAACAAGACGGTATAAATGCCCCTTGGAAGAGGCTTGCAGGTCGCAGTAGCTTACCAAGACGGTTTAAATGGCACTTGGAAGAGACGTGCAGGTAACAGTAGCTTAACAAGACGGTTTAAATGCCACTTGGAGGAGCGTTCGAGGTCGCAGTACCTTAACAAGATGGATTATATGCCCCTTGGAAGAGACATGCAGGTCGTAGCAGCTTAACAAGACTGTTTAAATGCCCCTTGGAAAAGTGGTGGAGATTACAGTAGCTTAACAAGACAGTTTAAATGTCCCTTGGAAGAGATGTACAGGTCGCAGTAGCTTAACAAGAAGGTTTAAATGACCCTTGGAAGAGACGTGCAGGTCGCAGTAGCTAAACAAGACGGTTTAAATGCCCCTTGGAAGAGACGTGCAGGTCGCAGTTGCTTAACAAGATGGTTTAAATGCCCCTTGGAAAAGACGTGCAGGTTGCAGTAGCTTAACAAATGGTTTAAATGCCCCTTTGAAGAGACGTGCAGGTAGCAGAAGCTTAACAAGACATTTTAAATGCCCTTTGAAAGAGGCTTGCTGGTCGCAGTAGCTTACCAAGAAGGTTTAAATGCCCCTTGGAAAAGACGTGCAGGTTGCAGTAGCTTAACAAGATGTTTTAAATGCCCCTTGGAAGAGACGTGCAGGTCGCAGTAGCTTAACAAGACGGTATAAATGCCACTAGGAGGAGCGTTGGAGGTCGCAGTACCTTAACAAGACGGATTATATGTCCCTTGGAAGACTCATGCAGGTCGTAGCAGCTTAACAAGACTGTTTAAATGCCGCTTGGAAGAGACGTGCATGTCGCAGTAGGTTAACAAGAATGTTTAAATGCCCCTTGGAAAAGTGGTGGAGACTACAGTAGCTTAACAAGACGGTTTAAATGCCCCTTGGAAGAGACGTGCAGGTCGCAGTTGCTTAACAAGACGGTTTAAATGTGCCTTGGAAAAGACGTGCAGGTTGCAGTAGCTTAACAAATGGTTTAAATGCCCCTTTGAAGAGCGGTTGAGGTCGCAGTAGCTTAACAAGACGGTTGAAATGCCGATTGGAAAATCGGTGGAGGTCGCAGTAGCTTAACAAGACAGTTTAAATGCCCCTTGGAAGAGACGTGCAGGACGCAGTAGCTTAATAAGACGGTTTAAATGCCCCTTGAAAGAGACGTGCAGGTCGCAGTAGCTTAACAAGACGGTTTAAATGCCCCTTGCAAGACACGTGCAGGTCGCAGAAGCTTAACAAAAGGGTTTAAATGCCCCTTAGAAAAGGCTTGCAGGTCGCAGTAGCTTACCAAGATGGTTTAATTGCCCCTTGGAAGAGACGTGCAGGTCGCAGTAGCTTAACAAGCCGGTTTAAATGCCCCTTGGAAGAGACGTGCAGGTCGCAGTTGCTTAACAAGATGGTTTAAATGCCAATTGGAAAAGACGTGCAGGTCGCAGTAGCTTAACAAATGGTTTAAATGCCCCTTTGAAGAGCGGTGGAGGTCGAAGTAGCTTAACAAGACGGTTTAAATGCCCTTTGGAAAAGACGAGAAGGTCGCATTAGCTTAACAAGATGGTTTAAATGCCCCTTTTAAGAGACATTCAGGTCTCACAAGCTTAACAAGACATTTTAAATGCCCCTTGGAAGAGGCTTGCAGGTCGCAGTAGCTTACCAAGAAGGTTTAAATGCCCCCTGGAAAAGCGGTGGAGGTCGCAGTATCTTAACAACACGGTTTTAATGCCCCTTGGAAGAGACGTGCAGGTCGCAGTAGCTTAACAAGACGGTTTAAATGCCCCTTTTTAGAGCGGTGGAGGTCGCAGAAGCTTAAGAAGACAGTTTAAATGCCCCTTGGAAGAGACGTGCTGGTCACAGGAGCTTAATAAGACGGTTTAAATGTCCCTTCGAAGAGACGTGCAAGTCGCAGTAGCTTAACAAGATGGTTTAAATGCCCCTTGGAAGACACGAGCAGGTCGCAGTAGCTTAACAAGACAGTTTAAATGCCACTTGGAAGAGCGGTGGAGGTCGCAGTAGCTTAACAAGACAATTTAAATGCACGTTGGAAGAGACGTGCAGTTCGCAGTTTCTTAACAAGACGGTTTAAATGCCCCTTGGAAGAGACGTGCAGGTTGCAGTAGCTTAACAAGACGGTTTAAATGCCCCTTGATAGAGACGTGCAGGTCGCAGTAGCTTAACAAGACGGTTTACATGCCCCTTAGAAGAGGCTTGCAGGTCGCAGTAGCTTACCAAGATGGTTTAAATGCCCCTTGGAAAAGACGTGCAGGTCGCAGTAGCTTAACAAGATGGTTTAAATGCCCCTTGGAAGAGCGGTGGAGGTCGCAGTAGATTAACAAGACGGTTTAAATCCCCGTGGTAAGAGACATGTAGGTCACAGTAGCTTAACAAGACGGTTTAAATGCCCCTTGGAAGAGACGTGTAGGTAGCAGTATCTTAACAAGACTGTTTAAATGCCCCTTGGAAGAGAGATGGAGGTCGCAGTAGCTTAACAAGACAGTTTAAATGCCCCTTGGAAGAGACGTGCAGGTCCCAGTAGCTTAATAAGATGGTTTAAATGCCCCTTGGAAGAGACGTGCAGGTCGCAAAAGCTTAACAAAAGGGTTTAAATGCAACTTAGAAAAGGCTTGCAGGTCGCAATAGCTTAACAAGATGGTTTAAATGCCCCTGGGAAGAGCGGTGGAGGTCGCAGTAGCTTAACAAGACGGTTTAAATGCCCCTTGGAAAAGACGTGCAGGTTGCAGTAGCTTAACAAGATGTTTTAAATGCCCCTTGGAAGAGACATGCAGGTCGTAGCAGTTTAACAAGACTGATTAAATGCCCCTTGGAAGAGACATGCAGATCGCAGTAGCTCAACAAGACGGTTTAAATGCCCCTTGGAAGAGACGTGTAGGTCGCAGTATCTTAACAAGACTGTTTAAATGCCCCTTGGAAAAGTGGTGGAGATTATAGTAGCTTAACAAGACGGTTTAAATGCCCCTTGGAAGAGACGTGCAAGTCACAGTAGCTTAACAAGACGGTTTAAATTCCCCTTGGAAAAGACGAGAAGGTCGCATTAGCTTAACAAGATGGTTTAAATGCCCCTTGGAAGAGACGTTCAGGTCTCAGAAGCTTAACAAGACATTTTAAATGCCCCTTGGAAGAGGCTTGCAGGTCGCAGTAGCTTACCAAGAAGGTTTAAATGCCCCCTGGAAAAGCGGTGGAGGTCGCAGTATCTTAACAACAAGGTTTTAATGCCCCTTGCAAGAGACGTGCAGGTCGCAGTAGCTTAACAAGATAGTTTAAATGCCCCTTGGAAGAGACGTGCAGGTAGCAGTAGCTTAACAAGACAGTTTAAATGCCCCTTGGAAGAGACGTGCAGGTCGCAGTAGCTTAACAAGACGGTTTAAATTCCCCTTGGAAGGGCGGTAGAGGTCGCAGAAGCTTAACAAGACAGTTTAAATGCCACTTGGAAGAGACGTGCAGGTCACAGGAGCTTAATAAGACGGTTTCAATGTCCCTTGGAAGAGAAGTGCAGGTCGCAGTAGCTTAACAAGACGGTTTAAATGCCCCTTGGAAGACACGTGCAGGTCGCAGTAGCTTAACAAGACGGTTTAAATGCCCATTGCAAGAGACGTGCAGGTTGCAGTAGCTTAATAAGACGGCTTAAATGCCCCTTGGAAGAGGCGTGCAGGTCGCAGTAGCTTAACAAGACGGTTTAAATGCCCCTTAGAAGACGCTTGCAGGTCGCAGTAGCTTACCAAGACGGTTTAAATGCCCCTTCGAAAAGACGTGCAGGTCGCAGTAGCTTAACAAGATGGTTTAAATGCCCCTTGGAAGAGCGGTGGAGGTCGCAGTAGCTTAACAAGACGGTTTAAATGTCCCTTGGAAAAGACGTGAAGGTCGCATTAGCTTAACAAGATGGTTTAAATGCCCCTTGGAAGAGGATTCCAGGTCGCAGTAGCTTACCAAGATGGTTTAAATGGCCCTTGGAAGAGCGGTGGAGGTCGCAGTAGCTTAACAATACGGTTTAAATGCCCCTTGGAAGAGACATGCAGGTCACAGTAGCTTAACAAGACGGTTTAAATGCCCCTTGGAAGAGACATGCAGGTCACAATAGCATAACAAGACGGTTTAAATGCCTCTTGGAAGAGACGTGCAGGTCGCAGTAGCTTAACAAGACTGTTTAAATGCCCCTTGGAAGAGACGTGCAGGTCGCAGTAGCTTAACAAGACGGTTGAAATGCCGATTGGAAAATCGGTGGAGGTCGCAGTAGCTTAACAAGACAGTTTAAATGCCCCTTGGAAGAGACATGCAGGACGCAGTAGCTTAATAAGACGGTTTAAATGCCCCTTGAAAGAGACGTGCAGGTCGCAGTAGCTTAACAAGACGGTTTAAATGCCCCTTGCAAGACACGTGCAGGTCGCAGAAGCTTAACAAAAGGGTTTAAATGCCCCTTAGAAAAGGCTTGCAGGTCGCAGTAGCTTACCAAGATGGTTTAATTGCCCCTTGGAAGAGACGTGCAGGTCGCAGTCGCTTAACAAGATGGTTTAAATGCCCCTTGGAAGATCGGTGGAGGTTGCAGTAGCTTAACAAGACGGTTTAAATGCCCCTTGGAAAAGATCCGCAGGTTGCAGTAGCTTAACAAGAAGTTTTAGATGCCCCTTGGAAAAGACGTGCAGGTCTCAGTAGCTTAACAAGACGGTATAAATTCCCCTTGGAAGAGGCTTGCAGGTCGCAGTAGATTACCAAGACGGTTTAAACGGCCCTTGGAAGAGACGTGTAGGTCGCAGTAGCTTAACAAGACGGTTTAAATGCCCCTTGGAAGAGCGGTAGAGGTCGCAGTAGCTTAACAAGACAGCTTAAATGCCCCTTGGTAGAGACATACAGATCGCAGTAGCTTAACAAGACGGTTTAAATGCCCCTTGGAAGAGACGTGCAGGTCACATTAGCTTGAAAAAACTGTTTAAATGCCCCTTGGAAAAGTGGTGGAGATTACAGTAGCTTAAGAAGATGGTTTAAATGCCCCTTGGAAGAGACGTGCAAGTCGCAGTAGCTTAACAAGACGGTTGAAATGCCCCTTGGAAGAGACGTGCAGGTCGCAGTAGTTTAACAAGACAGTTTAAATGCCCCTTAGAAAAGTGGTGGAGGTTACAGTAGCTTAACAAGATGGTTTAAATGCCCCTTGGAAGAGATGTGCAGGTCGCAGTAGCTTAACAAGACGGTTTAAATTCCCCTTGGAAGAGACGTGCAGGTCGCAGTAGCTTAACAATACGGTTTAAATGCCCCTTGGGAGAGCGGTGGAGGTCGCAGTAGCTTAACAAGATGTTTTATATGCCCCTTGGAAGAGACGTGCAGGTCGCAGTAGCTTAACAAGACTGTTTAAATGCCCCTTGGAAGAGACGTGCAGGTCGCAGTAGCTTAACAAGACTGTTTAAATGCCCCTTGGAAGAGATGTGCAGGTCGCAATAGCTTAACAAGACGGTTTAATTGCCCCTTGGAAGAGCCGTGCAGGTCGCAGAAGCTTAACAAGATGGTTTAAATGCAACTGCGACTTGCACATCTTTTCCAAGGGGCATTTAAACCGTCTTGTTAAGCTACTGTAACCTCCACCACTTTTTCAAGGGGCATTTAAACCATCTTGATAAGCTACTGCGACCTGCACGTCTCTTCCAAGGGGCATTTAAACCGTCTTGTTAAGCTACGGCGACCTGCAAGTCTCTTCCAAGTTGCATCTAAACTGTCTTGTTAAGCCACTGCGACCTCCACCGCTCTTCCAAGTGGCATTTAAACCGTCTTTTTAAGCTACTGCGACCTTAACGTCTCTTCCAAGGGGCATTTAAACTGTCTTGTTAAGCTACTGCCACCTGCACATCTCTTCTAAGGGGCATTTAAACCATCTTGTTAAGCTACTGCGACCTGCACGTCTCTTCCAAGGGGCATTTAAAACGTCTTGTTAAGCTACTGCGAGCTGCACGTCTCTTCCAAGGGGCATTTAAACTGTCTTGTTAAGCTACTGCGACCTCCACCGCTCTTCCAATGGGCATGTAAACCTTCGTGTTAAGCTACTGCGTCTTGCACGTCTCTTCCAAGGGGCATTTAATCCATCTTGTTAATCTACTGGGACCTCCATCGATTTTCCAAGCGGCATTTAAACCGTCTTGTTTAGCTGCTGCGACTTGCACGTCTCTACCAAGGGGCATTTAATCAGTCTTGATAAGCTACTACGACCTCCACCCCTCGGTTTAAATGCCCCTTGGAAGAGACGTGCAGGTTGCAGTAGCTTAACAAGACGGTTTAAATGCCCCTTGGAAGAGACGTGCAGGTCGCATTAGCCTAACAAGACGGTTTAAATGCCACTTGGAGGAGTGCAGGTCGCAGTAGCTTAACAAGACAGTTTAAATGCCCATGCAGGTCGCAGTTGCTTAACAAGATGGTTTAAATGCCCCTTGGAAAAGACGTGCAGGTCGCAGTACCTTAACAAGATGGTTTAAATGCCCCTTGGAAGAGCGGTGGAGGTCGCAGTAGCTTAACAAGACAGTTTAAATGCCCCTTGGAAGAGATGTGCAGGTCGCAGTAGCTTAACAAGACTGTTTAAATGCCCCTTGGAAGAGACGTGCAGGTCGCAGTAGCTTAATAAGACGGTTTAAATGCCCCTTGGAAGAGAGGTGGTGGTCGCAGTAGCATAACAAAACGGTTTAAATGCCCCTTGGAATAGACATGCAGGTCGCAGTAGCTTAACAAGACGATTTAAATGCCCCTTGCAAGAGACGTGCAGGTCGCAGAAGCTTAACAAAAGAGTTTAAATGCCCCTTAGAAAAGGCTTGCAGGTCGTAGTAGCTTACCAAGACGGTTTAAATGTCTCTTGGAAGAGACATTCAGGTAGCAGTAGCTTAACAAGATGGTTTAAATGCCCCTTGGAAGAGCGGAGGAGGTCGCAGTAGCTTAACAAGACGGTTTAAATGCCCCTTGGAAAAGACGTGCAGGTTGCAGTAGCTTAACAAGATGTTTTAAATGCCCCTTGGAAGAGACATGCAGGTCGCAGTAGCTTAACAAGACGGTATAAATGCCCCTTGGAAGAGGCTTGCAGGTCGCAGTAGCTTACCAAGACGGTTTAAATGGCACTTGGAAGAGACGTGCAGGTAACAGTAGCTTAACAAGACGGTTTAAATGCCACTTGGAGGAGCGTTCGAGGTCGCAGTACCTTAACAAGACGGATTATATGCCCCTTGGAAGAGACATGCAGGTCGTAGCAGCTTAACAAGACTGTTTAAATGCCCCTTGGAAAAGTGGTGGAGATTACAGTAGCTTAACAAGACAGTTTAAATGTCCCTTGGAAGAGATGTGCAGGTCGCAGTAGCTTAACAAGAAGGTTTAAATGACCCTTGGAAGAGACATGCAGGTCGCAGTAGCTAAACAAGACGGTTTAAATGCCCCTTGGAAGAGACGTGCAGGTCGCAGTTGCTTAACAAGATGGTTTAAATGCCCCTTGGAAAAGACGTGCAGGTTGCAGTAGCTTAACAAATGGTTTAAATGCCCCTTTGAAGAGACGTGCAGGTAGCAGAAGCTTAACAAGACATTTTAAATGCCGTTTGAAAGAGGCTTGCTGGTCGCAGTAGCTTACCAAGAAGGTTTAAATGCCCCTTGGAAAAGACGTGCAGGTTGCAGTAGCTTAACAAGATGTTTTAAATGCCCCTTGGAAGAGACGTGCAGGTCGCAGTAGCTTAACAAGACGGTATAAATGCCACTAGGAGGAGCGTTGGAGGTCGCAGTACCTTAACAAGACGGATTATATGTCCCTTGGAAGACTCATGCAGGTCGTAGCAGCTTAACAAGACTGTTTAAATGCCGCTTGGAAGAGACGTGCATGTCGCAGTAGCTTAACAAGAATGTTTAAATGCCCCTTGGAAAAGTGGTGGAGACTACAGTAGCTTAACAAGACGGTTTAAATGCCCGTTGGAAGAGACGTGCAGGTCGCAGTTGCTTAACAAGACGGTTTAAATGTGCCTTGGAAAAGACGTGCAGGTTGCAGTAGCTTAACAAATGGTTTAAATGCCCCTTTGAAGAGCGGTTGAGATCGCAGTAGCTTAACAAGACGGTTGAAATGCCGATTGGAAAATCGGTGGAGGTCGCAGTAGCTTAACAAGACAGTTTAAATGCCCCTTGGAAGAGACGTGCAGGACGCAGTAGCTTAATAAGACGGTTTAAATGCCCCTTGAAAGAGACGTGCAGGTCGCAGTAGCTTAACAAGACGGTTTAAATGCCCCTTGCAAGACACGTGCAGGTCGCAGAAGCTTAACAAAAGGGTTTAAATGCCCCTTAGAAAAGACTTGCAGGTCGCAGTAGCTTACCAAGATGGTTTAATTGCCCCTTGGAAGAGACGTGCAGGTCGCAGTCGCTTAACAAGATGGTTTAAATGCCCCTTGGAAGATCGGTGGAGGTTGCAGTAGCTTAACAAGACGGTTTAAATGCCCCTTGGAAAAGATCCGCAGGTTGCAGTAGCTTAACAAGAAGTTTTAAATGCCCCTTGGAAAAGACGTGCAGGTCTCAGTAGCTTAACAAGACAGTATAAATTCCCCTTGGAAGAGGCTTGCAGGTCGCAGTAGATTACCAAGACGGTTTAAACGGCCCTTGGAAGAGACGTGTAGGTCGCAGTAGCTTAACAAGACGGTTTAAATGCCCCTTGGAAGAGCGGTAGATGTCGCAGTAGCTTAACAAGACAGCTTAAATGCCCCTTGGTAGAGACATACAGATCGCAGTAGCTTAAC
This sequence comes from Phyllobates terribilis, assembly GCF_046119375.1. Taxonomy (NCBI): domain Eukaryota; kingdom Metazoa; phylum Chordata; class Amphibia; order Anura; family Dendrobatidae; genus Phyllobates; species Phyllobates terribilis. Next base: position 2,046,807 of record NW_027362924.1, on the reverse strand, counting down.
AAGACGGTTTAAATGCCCCTTGGAAGAGACGTGCAGGTCACAGTAGCTTGAAAAAACTGTTTAAATGCCCCTTGGAAAAGTGGTGGAGATTACAGTAGCTTAAGAAGATGGTTTAAATGCCCCTTGGAAGAGACGTGCAAGTCGCAGTAGCTTAACAAGACGGTTGAAATGCCCCTTGGAAGAGACGTGCAGGTCGCAGTAGTTTAACAAGACAGTTTAAATGCCCCTTAGAAAAGTGGTGGAGGTTACAGTAGCTTAACAAGATGGTTTAAATGCCCCTTGAAAGAGATGTGCAGGTCGCAGTAGCTTAACAAGACGGTTTAAATTCCCCTTGGAAGAGACGTGCAGGTCGCAGTAGCTTAACAAGACGGTTTAAATGCCCCTTGGAAGAGCGGTGGAGGTCGCAGTAGCTTAACAAGATGTTTTATATGCCCCTTGGAAGAGACGTGCAGGTCGCAGTAGCTTAACAAGACTGTTTAAATGCCCCTTGGAAGAGACGTGCAGGTCGCAGTAGCTTAACAAGACTGTTTAAATGCCCCTTGGAAGAGATGTGCAGGTCGCAATAGCTTAACAAGACGGTTTAATTGCCCCTTGGAAGAGACGTGCAGGTCGCAGAAGCTTAACAAGATGGTTTAAATGCAACTGCGACTTGCACATCTTTTCCAAGGGGCATTTAAACCGTCTTGTTAAGCTACTGTAACCTCCACCACTTTTTCAAGGGGCATTTAAACCATCTTGATAAGCTACTGCGACCTGCACGTCTCTTCCAAGGGGCATTTAAACCGTATTGTTAAGCTACGGCGACCTGCAAGTCTCTTCCAAGTTGCATCTAAACTGTCTTGTTAAGCTACTGCGACCTCCACCGCTCTTCCAAGTGGCATTTAAACCGTCTTTATAAGCTACTGCGACCTTAACGTCTCTTCCAAGGGGCATTTAAACTGTCTTGTTAAGCTACTGCCACCTGCACATCTCTTCTAAGGGGCATTTAAACCATCTTGTTAAGCTACTGCGACCTGCACGTCTCTTCCAAGGGGCATTTAAAACGTCTTGTTAAGCTACTGCGAGCTGCACGTCTCTTCCAAGGGGCATTTAAACTGTCTTGTTAAGCTACTGCGACCTCCACCGCTCTTCCAATGGGCATGTAAACCTTCGTGTTAAGCTACTGCGTCTTGCACGTCTCTTCCAAGGGGCATTTAATCCATCTTGTTAATCTACTGGGACCTCCATCGATTTTCCAAGGGGCATTTAAACCGTCTTGTTTAGCTGCTGCGACTTGCACGTCTCTACCAAGGGGCATTTAATCAGTCTTGATAAGCTACTACGACCTCCACCACTCGGTTTAAATGCCCCTTGGCAGAGACGTGCAGGTTGCAGTAGCTTAACAAATGGTTTAAATGCCCCTTTGAAGAGCGGTTGAGGTCGCAGTAGCTTAACAAGATGGTTTAAATGCCCCTTGGAAAAGACGTGAAGGTCGCAGAAGCTTAACAAGACATTTTAAATGCCCCTTGGAAGAGCGGTGGAGGTCGCAGTAGCTCACCAAGACGATTTAAATGCCCCTTGGCAGAGACGTGCAGGTTGCAGTAGCTTAACAAATGGTTTAAATGCCCCTTTGAAGAGCGGTTGAGGTCGCAGTAGCTTAACAAGATGGTTTAAATGCCCCTTGGAAAAGACGTGAAGGTCGCAGAAGCTTAACAAGACATTTTAAATGCCCCTTGGAAGAGCGGTGGAGGTCGCAGTAGCTCACCAAGACGATTTAAATGACCCTTGGAAGAGACGTGCAGGTCGCAGTAGCTTAACAAGACGGTTTAAATGCCCCTTGGAAGAGCGGTGTAGGTCGCAGTAGCTTAACAAGACAGTTTAAATGTCCTTTGGAAGAGACGTGCAGGTCGCAGCAGCTTAACAAGACTGTTTAAATGCCGCTTGGAAGAGATGTGCAGGTCGCAGTAGCTTAACAAGACAGTTTAAATGCCCCTTGGAAGAGACGTGCAGGTCGCAGTAGCTTAACAAATGGTTTAAATGCCCCTTTGAAGAGCGGTGGAGGTCGCAGTAGCTTAACAAGACGGTTTAAATGCCCCTTGGAAAAGACATGCAGGTTGCAGTAGCTTAACAAGATGTTTTAAATGCCCCTTGGAAGAGACGTGCAGGTCGCAGTAGCTTAACAAGACGGTATAAATGCCCCTTGGAAGAGGCTTGCAGGTCGCAGTAGCTTACCAATACGGTTTAAATGGCCCTTGGAAGAGACGTGCAGGTAACAGTAGCTTAACAAGACGGTTTAAATGCCACTTGGAGGAGCGGTGGAGGTCGCAGTACCTTAACAAGACGGTTTATATGCCCCTTGGAAGAGACATGCAGGTCGTAGAAGCTTAACAAGAGTGTTTAAATGCCCCTTGGAAGAGACGTGCAGGTCGCAGTAGCTTAACAAGACGGTTTAGATACCACTTGGAGGAGCGGTGGAGGTCGCAGTACCTTAGCAAGACAGTTTATATGCCCCTTGGAAGAGACATGCAGGTCGTAGCAGCTTAACAAGACTGTTTAAATGCCCCTTGGAAAAGACGTGCATGTCGCAGTAGCTTAACAAGAATGTTTAAATGCCCCTTGGAAAAGTGGTGGAGATTACAGTAGCTTAACAAGACGGTTTAAATGTCCCTTGGAAGAGACGTGCAGGTCGCAGTAGCTTAACAAGACGGTTTTAATGCCCCTTGGAAGAGACGTGCAGGTCGCAGTAGCTTAACAAGACGGTTTAAATGCCCCTTGGAAGAGACGTGCAGGTCGCAGTTGCTTAACAAGACGGTTTAAATGCCCCTTGGAAAAGACATGCAGGTTGCAATAGCTTAACAAATGATTTAAATGCCCCTTTGAAGAGCGGTGGAGGTCGCATTAGCTTAACAAGACAGTTTAAATGCCCCTTGGAAGAGCGGAGGAGGTCGCAGTAGCTTAACAAGACAGTTTAAATGCCCCTTGGAAGAGACGTGCAGGTCGCAGTATCTTAACAAAACGGCTTAAATGCCCCTTGCAAGAGACGTGCAGGTTGCAGTAGCTTAAAAAGATGGATTAAATGCCCCTTGGAAAAGTGGTGGAGATTACAGTAGCTTAACAAGACGGTTTAAATGTCCCTTGGAAGAGACGTGCAGGTCGCAGTAGCTTAACAAGACGATTTAAATGCCCCGTGGAAGAGAAGTGCAGGTCGCAGTAGCTTACCAAGACGATCTAAATGCCCCTTGGAAGAGACGTGCAAGTCGCAGTAGATTAACAAGACGGTTTAAATGCCCCTTGGAAGAGCGGAATAGGTCGCAGTAGCTTAACAAGACAGTTTAAATGCCCTTTGGAAGAGACATGCAGGTCACAGCAGCTTAACAAGACTGTTTAAATGCCGCTTGGAAGAGACGTGCAGGTCGCAGTAGCTTAACAAGACGGTTTAAATGCCCCTTGGTAGAGACATGCAGGTCGCAGGAGCTTAACAAGACGTTTTAAATGCCCCATTGAAGAGACGTGCAGGTCGCAGTAGCTTAACAAGACGGTTTAAATGCCCCTTGGAAAAGTGATGGATGTTACAGTAGCTTAACAAGATGGTTTAAATGCCCCTTGGAAGAGACGTGCAAGTCGCAGTAGCTTAGCAAGACGATTTAAATGCCCTTTGGAAGAGACGTGCAGGTCGCAGGAGCTTAACAAGACGGTTTAAATGCCCCTTGGAAGAGACGTGTAGGTCGCAGTAACTTAACAAGACAGTTTAAATGCACCTTGGCTGAGCGGTGGAGGTCGCAGGAGCTTAACAAGACAGTTTAAATGCCCCTTGGAAGAGACGTGCAGGTCACAGGAGCTTAATGAGATGGTTTAATTGTCCCTTGGAAGAGACGTGCAGGTCGTAGTAGCTTAACAAGACGGTTTAAATGCCCCTTGGAAGAGACGTGCAGTTCGCAGTAGCTTAACAAGACGGTTTAAATGCCCCTTGGAAGAGACGTGCAGGTCGCAGATGCTTAACAAGACGGTTTAAATGCCCCTTGGAAAAGACGTGCAGGTCGCAGTAGCTTAACAAACGGTTGAAATGCCCCTTGCAAGAGACGTGCAGGTCGCAGAAGCTTAACAAGACGGTTTAAATGCCCCTTTGAAGAGCGGTGGAGGTCGCAGTAGCTTAACAAGACGGTTTAAATGCCCCTTGTAAGAGACGTGCAGGTCGCAGAAGTTAACAAGACGGTTTAAATGCCCCTTTGAAGAGCGGTGGAGGTCGCAGTAGCTTAACAAGACGGTTTAAATGCCCCTTGGAAAAGACGTGAAGGTCGCATTAGCTTAACAAGATGGTTTAAATGCCCCTTGGAAGAGACGTGCAGGTCGCAGAATCTTGCCAAGACATTTTAAATGACCCTTGGAAGAGGCTTGCTGGTCGCAGTAGCTTACCAAGAAGGTTTAAAAGCCCCTTGAAAGAGACGTGCAAGTCGCAGTAGCTTAACAAGACGGTTTAAATGCCCCTCGGAAGAGCGGTGTACGTCGCAGTAGCTTAACAAGACAGTTTAAATGCCCTTTGGAAGAGACATGCAGGTCGCAGCAGCTTAACAAGACGGTTTAAATGCCCCTTGGAAGAGCGGTGTAGGTCGCAGTAGCTGAACAAGACTGTTTAAATGCCCCTTGGAAGAGACGTGCAGGTCGCAGTAGCTTAACAAGACAGTTGAAATGCCCCTTGGAAAAGACGTGAAGGTCGCATTAGCTTAACAAAATGGTTTAAGTGCCCCTTGGAAGAGACGTGCAGGTCGCAGAAGCTTAACAAGACATTTTAAATGCCCCTTGGAAGAGGCTTGCTGGTCGCAGTAGCTTACCAAGAAGGTTTAAATGCCCCTTGGAAGAGCGGTGGAGGTCGCAACATCTTAACAAGATGGTTTAAATGCCCCTTGGAAGAGAAGTGCAGGTCGCAGTAGCTTACCAAGACGATTTAAATGCCCCTTGGAAGAGACGTGCAAGACGCAGTAGCTTAACAAGACGGTTTAAATGCCCCTTGGAAGAGCGGAGTAGGTCGCAATAGCTTAACAAGACAGTTTATATGCCCTTTGGAAGAGACATGCAGGTCAAAGCAGCATAACAAGACTGTTTAAATGCCGCTTGGAAGAGACGTGCAGGTCGCAGTAGCTTAACAAGACGGTTTAAATGCCCCATTGAAGAGACGTTCAGGTCGCAGTAGCTTAACAAGACGTTTTAAATGCCCCTTGGAAGAGCGGTGTAGGTCGCAGCAGCTTAACAAGACTGTTTAAATGCCGCTTGGAAGAGACGTGCAGGTCGCAGTAGCTTAACAAGACGGTTTAAATGCCCCTTTGTAGAGACATGCAGGTCGCAGTAGATTAACAAGACGGTTTAAATGCCCCATTGAAGAGACTTGCAGGTCGCAGTAGCTTAACAAGACGGTTTAAATGCCCCTTGGAAAAGTGGTGGAGGTTACAATAGTTTAACAAGACAGTATAAATGCCCCTTGGAAGAGACGTGCAAGTCGCAGTAGCTTAAAAAGACGGTTTAAATGCCCCTTGGAAGAGATGTGCAGGTCACAGTAGCTTAACAAGACGGTTTAAATGCCCCTTGGAAGAGACGTGCAGGTCACAGGAGCTTAATAAGACGGTTTAAATGTCCCTTGGAAGAGACGTGCAGGTCGCAGTAGCTTAACAAAACGGTTTAAATGCCCCTTGGAAGAGAGATGCAGGTCGCAGTAGCTTAACAAGATGGTTTAAATGCCCCTTGGAAGAGAGGTGCACGTCGCAGTAACTTAACAAGATGTTTTAAATGCCCCTTGGAAAAGACGTGCAGGTTGCAGTAGCTTAACAAGATGTTTTAAATGCCCCTTGGAAGAGACATGCAGGTCATAGCAGCTTAACAAGACTGTTTAGATGCCCCTTGGAAAAATGGTGGAGATTATAGTAGCTTAACAAGCCGGTTTAAATGCCCCTTGGAAAAGACGTGCAGGTTGCAGCAGCTTAACAAGATGTTTTAAATGCCCCTTGGAAGAGACGTGCAGGTCGCAGTACCTTAACAAGACGGTATAAATGCCCCTTGGAAGAGGCTTGCAGGTCGCAGTAGCTTACCAAGATGGTTTAAATGGCCCTTGGAAGAGACGTGCAGGTGGCAGTAGCTTAACAAGACGGTTTAAATGCCTCTTGGAAGAGCGGTGGAGTTCGGAGCAGCTTAACAAGACGGTTTAAATGCCCCTTGGAAGAGCGGTGGAGGTCGGAGTAGCTTGACAAGACTGTTTAAATGCCCCTTGGAAGATACGTGCAGGTCGCAGTAGCTTAACAAGACGGTTTAAATGCCCCTTGGAAGAGACATGCAGGTCGTAGCAGCTTGACAAGACTGTTTAAATGCCCCTTGGAAGAGACGTGCTGGTCGCAGTAGCTTAACAAGACTGTTTAAATGCCCCTTGGAAAAGTGGTGGAGATAACAGTAGCTTAACAAGACGGTTTAAATGCCCCTTGGAAGAGACGTGCAAGTCGCAGTAGCTTAACAAGATGGTTTAAATGCCCCTTGGAAGAGACGTGCAGTTCGCAGTATCTTAACAAGACGGTTTATATGCCACTTGGAATAAACGTGCAGGTTGCAGTAGCTTAACAAGACCGTTTAAATGCCCCATGGAAGAGCGGAGGAGGTCGCAGTAGCTTAACAAGACTGTTTAAATGCCCCTTGGAAGAGCGGTGGAGGTCGCAGTAGCTTAACAAAAGGGTTTAAATGCCCCTTGGAAGAGACGTGCAGGTTGCAGTAGCTTAAAAAGACGGTTTAAATGCCCCTTGGTAGAGCGGTGGAGGTCGCAGTGGCTTAACAAGATGGTTTAAATGCCCCTTGGAAGAGAAGTGCAGGTCGCAGTATCTTACCAAGACGATTTAACTGCCCCTTGGAAGAGACGTGCAAGTCGCAGTAGCTTAACAAGATGGTTTAAATGCCCCTTGGAAGAGACGTGCAGGTCGCAGTAGCTTAACAAGACGGTTTATATGCCACTTGGAATAAACGTGCAGTTTGCAGTAGCTTAACAAGACCGTTTAAATTCCTCTTGGAAGAGCGGAGGAGGTCGCAGTAGCTTTACAAGACGGTTTAAATGCCCCTTGGAAGAGTGGAGTAGGTCGCAGTAGCTTAACAAGTCAGTTTAAATGCCCTTTGGAAGAGACATGCAGGTCGCATTAGCTTAACAAGACGGTTTAAATGCCCCATTGAAGAGACGTGCAGGTCGCAGTATCTTACCAAGACGATTTAACTGCCCCTTGGAAGATACATGCAAGTCGCAGTAGCTTAACAAGATGGTTTAAATGCCCCTTGGAAGAGACGTGCAGGTCACAGGAGCTTAATGAGATGGTTTAAATGTCCCTTGGAAGAGACGTGCAGGTCGCAGTAGCTAAACAAGACGGTTTAAATGCCCCTTGGAAGAGACGTGCAGGTCGCAGTAGCTTAACAAGCCGGTTTAAATGCCCATTGGAAGAGACGTGCAGGTCGCAGTTGCTTAACAAGACGGTTTAAATGCCACTTGGAAAAGACATGCAGGTCGCAGTAGCTTAACAAATGGTTTAAATGCCCCTTTGAAGAGCGGTGGAGGTCGAAGTAGCTTAACAAGACGGTTTAAATGCCCCTTGGAAAAGACGAGAAGGTCGCATTAGCTTAACAAGATGGTTTAAATGCCCCTTGGAAGAGACGTGCAGGTCGCAGTAGCTTAACAAGACGGTTTAAATGCCCCTTGGAAGAGCGGTGTAGGTCGCAGTAGCTTAACAAGACAGTTTAAATGCCCTTTGGAAGAGACATGCAGGTCGCAGCAGCTTAACAAGACAGTTTAAATGCCCCTTGGTAGAGACATGCAGGTCGCAGTAGCTTAACAAGACGATTTATATGCCCCTTGGAAGAGACATGCAGGTCGCAGTAGCTTAACAAGACGGTTTATATGCCCCTTGGAAGAGCGGTGTAGGTCGCAGTAGCTTAACAAGACATTTTAAATGCCCTTTGGAAGAGACGTGCAAGTCGCAGTAGCTTAACAAGACGATTTAAATGCCCCTTGGAAGAGACGTGCTGGTCGCAGTAGGTTAACAAAACGGTTTGAATGCCCTTTGGAAGAGACGTGTAGGTCGCAGTAGCTTAACAAGATGGTTTACATGCCCCTTGGAAGAGCGGTGGAGGTCGCAGTAGCTTAACAAGACGGTTTAAATGCCCCTTGGAAGAGCGGTGGAGGTCGCAGTAGCTTAACAAGACAGTTTAAATGCCCTTTGGAAGAGACGTGCAAGTCGCAGAAGCTTAACAAGACGATTTAAATGCCCCTTGGAAGAGAAGTGCTGGTCGCAGTAGCTTAACAAAACGGTTTGAATGCCCCTTGGAAGAGACGTGCAGGTCGCAGTAGCTTAACAAGATGGTTTACATGCCCCTTGGAAGAGCGGTGGAGGTCGCAGTAGCTTAACAAGACGGTTTAAATGCCCCTTGGAAGAGCGGTGGAGGTCGCAGTAGCTTAACAAGACGGTTTAAATGCCCCTTGGAAGAGACGTGCAGGTTGCAGTATCTTAAAAAGACGGTTTAAATGCCCCTTGGTAGAGCGGTGGAGGTCGCAGCAGCCTAACAAGATGGTTTAAATGCCCCTTGGAAGAGAAGTACAGGTCGCAGTAGCTTACCAAGACGATTTAAATGACCCTTGGAAGAGACCTGCAGGTCGCAGTAGCTTAACAAGACGGTTTAAATGCCCCTTGGAAGAGCGGTGGAGGTCGCAGTAGCTTAACAAGACGGTTTAAATGCCCCTTGGAAGAGACGTGCAGGTTGCAGTAGCTTAAAAAGACGGTTTAAATGCCCCTTGGTAGAGCGGTGGAGGTCGCAGCAGCCTAACAAGATGGTTTAAATGCCCCTTGGAAGAGAAGTACAGGTCGCAGTAGCTTACCAAGACGATTTAAATGACCCTTGGAAGAGACGTGCAGGTCGCAGTAGCTTAACAAGACGGTTTAAATGCCCCTTGGAAGAGCGGAGTAGGTCGCAGTAGCTTAACAAGACAGTTTAAATGCCCTTTGGAAGAGACATGCAGGTCGCAGCAGCTTAACAAGACAGTTTAAATGCCCCTTGGTAGAGACATGCAGGTCGCAGTAGCTTAACAAGACGGTTTAAATGCCCCATTGAAGAGACGTGCTGGTCGCAGTAGCTTAACAAGACGGTTTAAATGCCCCTTGGAAAAGTGGTGGAGGTTACAGTAGCTTAACAAGATTGTTTAAATGCACCTTGGAAGAAACGTGCAAGTCGCAGTAGCTTAACATGATGATTTAAATGCCCCTTGGAAGAGACGTGCAGGTCGCAGTAGCTTAACAAGACGGTTTAAATGCCTCTTGGAAGAGACGTGCAGGTCGCAGTAGCTTAACAAGACGGTTTAAATTCCCCTTGGAAGAGCGGTGGAGGTCGCCGAAGCTTAAAAAGACAGTTTAAATGCCAATTGGAAGAGACGTGCAGGTCACAGGAGCTTAATAAGACGTTTTCAATGTCCCTTGGAAGAGAAGTGCAGGTCGCAGTAGCTTAACAAGACGGTTTAAATGCCCCTTGGAAGACACGTGCAGTTCGCAGAAGCTTAACAAGACGGTTTAATTGCCCATTGGAAGAGACATGTAGGTCGCAGTTGCTTAACAAGACAGTTTAAATGTCCTTTGCAAGAGACGTGCAGGTTGCAGTAGCTTAATAAGACGGCTTAAATGCCCCTTGGAAGAGACGTGCAGGTCGCAGTAGCTTAACAAGACGGTTTAAATGCCCCTTGGAAGAGACGTGCAGGTCGCAGTAGCTTAACAAGACGGTTTAAATGCCCCTTAGAAGACGCTTGCAGGTCGCAGTAGCTTACCAAGACGGTTTAAGTGCCCCTTGGAAAAGACGTGCTGGTCGCAGTAGCTTAACAAGATGGTTTAAATGCCCCTTGGAAGAGCGGTGGAGGTCGCAGTAGCTTAACAAGACGGTTAAATGTCCCTTGGAAAAGACGTGAAGGTCGCATTAGCTTAACAAGATGGTTTAAATGCCCCGTGGAAGAGGATTGCAGGTCGCAGTAGCTTACCAAGATGGTTTAAATGGCCCTTGGAAGAGACGTGCAGGTCGCAGCAGCTTAACAAGATGGTTTAAATGCCCCTTGGAAAAGCGGTGGAGGTCGCAGTAGCTTAACAATACGGTTTAAATGCCCCTTGGAAGACACATGCAGGTCACAGTAGCTTAACAAGACGGTTTAAATGCCCCTTGGAAGAGACATGCAGGTCACAATAGCATAACAAGACGGTTTAAATGCCTCTTGGAAGAGACATGCAGGTCGCAGTATCTTAACAAGACTGTTTAAATGCCCCTTGGAAGAGACGTGCAGGTCGCAGTAGCTTAACAAGACGGTTGAAATGCCCCTTGGAAAATCGGTGGAGGTCGCAGTAGCTTAACAAGACAGTTTAAATGCCCCTTGGAAGAGACGTGCAGGACGCAGTAGCTTAATAAGACGGTTTAAATGCCCATTGAAAGAGACGTGCAGGTCGCAGTAGCTTAACAAGACGGTTTAAATGCCCCTTGCAAGACACGTGCAGGTCGCAGAAGCTTAACAAAAGGGTTTAAATGCCCCTTAGAAAAGGCTTGCAGGTCGCAGTAGCTTAGCAAGACTGTTTAAATGACCCTTGAAGAGACGTGCAGGTCGCAGTAGCTTAACAAAGAAGGATTAAATGCCCCTTGGTAGAGACATGCAGGTCGCAGTAGCTTAACAAAATGGTTTAAATGCCCCATGGAAGAGAAGTGCAGGTCGCAGTAGCTTAACAAGATGGTTTAAATGCCCCTTGGAAAAGTGGTGGAGGTTACAGTAGCTTAACAAGACAGTTTAAATGCCCCTTGGAAGAGACGTGCAAGTCGTAGTAGCTTAAGAAGACGGTTTAAATGCCCATTGGAAGAGACGCGCAGGTCGCAGTAGCTTAAAAAGATGGTTTAAATGCCCCTTGGAAGAGACATGCAGGTCGCAGCAGCTTAAAAAGACTGTTTAAATGCCCCTTGGAAGAGACGTGCAAGTCGCAGTAGCTTAAAAAGACGGTTTAAATGCGTCTTGGAAAAGACGTGCAGGTCGCAGTAGCTTAACAAGATAGTTGAAATGCCCCTAGGAAGAGAGGTGGAGGTCGCAGTAGCTTAACAAGATGGTTTAAATGCCCCTTGGAAGACACGAGCAGTTCGCAGTAGCTTAACAAGAGGGTTTAAATGCCTCTTGGAAGAGCGGGGGAGGTCGCAGTAGCTTAGCAAGACGGTTTAAATGCCCCTTGGAAGAGCGGTGTAGGTCGCAGTAGCTTAACAAGACAGTTTAAATGCCCTTTGGAAGAGACATGCAGGTCGCAGCAGCTTAACAAGACAGTTTAAATGCCCCTTGGTAGAGACATGCAGGTCGCAGTAGCTTAACAAGACGATTTATATGCCCCTTGGAAGAGACATGCAGGTCGCAGTAGCTTAACAAGACGGTTTATATGCCCCTTGGAAGAGCGGTGTAGGTCGCAGTAGCTTAACAAGACATTTTAAATGCCCTTTGGAAGAGACGTGCAAGTCGCAGTAGCTTAACAAGACGATTTAAATGCCCCTTGGAAGAGACGTGCTGGTCGCAGTAGGTTAACAAAACGGTTTGAATGCCCTTTGGAAGAGACGTGTAGGTCGCAGTAGCTTAACAAGATGGTTTACATGCCCCTTGGAAGAGCGGTGGAGGTCGCAGTAGCTTAACAAGACGGTTTAAATGCCCCTTGGAAGAGCGGTGGAGGTCGCAGTAGCTTAACAAGACAGTTTAAATGCCCTTTGGAAGAGACGTGCAAGTCGCAGAAGCTTAACAAGACGATTTAAATGCCCCTTGGAAGAGAAGTGCTGGTCGCAGTAGCTTAACAAAACGGTTTGAATGCCCCTTGGAAGAGACGTGCAGGTCGCAGTAGCTTAACAAGATGGTTTACATGCCCCTTGGAAGAGCGGTGGAGGTCGCAGTAGCTTAACAAGACGGTTTAAATGCCCCTTGGAAGAGCGGTGGAGGTCGCAGTAGCTTAACAAGACGGTTTAAATGCCCCTTGGAAGAGACGTGCAGGTTGCAGTAGCTTAAAAAGACGGTTTAAATGCCCCTTGGTAGAGCGGTGGAGGTCGCAGCAGCCTAACAAGATGGTTTAAATGCCCCTTGGAAGAGAAGTACAGGTCGCAGTAGCTTACCAAGACGATTTAAATGACCCTTGGAAGAGACCTGCAGGTCGCAGTAGCTTAACAAGACGGTTTAAATGCCCCTTGGAAGAGCGGTGGAGGTCGCAGTAGCTTAACAAGACGGTTTAAATGCCCCTTGGAAGAGACGTGCAGGTTGCAGTAGCTTAAAAAGACGGTTTAAATGCCCCTTGGTAGAGCGGTGGAGGTCGCAGCAGCCTAACAAGATGGTTTAAATGCCCCTTGGAAGAGAAGTACAGGTCGCAGTAGCTTACCAAGACGATTTAAATGACCCTTGGAAGAGACGTGCAGGTCGCAGTAGCTTAACAAGACGGTTTAAATGCCCCTTGGAAGAGCGGAGTAGGTCGCAGTAGCTTAACAAGACAGTTTAAATGCCCTTTGGAAGAGACATGCAGGTCGCAGCAGCTTAACAAGACAGTTTAAATGCCCCTTGGTAGAGACATGCAGGTCGCAGTAGCTTAACAAGACGGTTTAAATGCCCCATTGAAGAGACGTGCTGGTCGCAGTAGCTTAACAAGACGGTTTAAATGCCCCTTGGAAAAGTGGTGGAGGTTACAGTAGCTTAACAAGATTGTTTAAATGCACCTTGGAAGAAACGTGCAAGTCGCAGTAGCTTAACAAGATGATTTAAATGCCCCTTGGAAGAGACGTGCAGGTCGCAGTAGCTTAACAAGACGGTTTAAATGCCCCTTGGAAGAGACGTGCAGGTCGCAGTAGCTTAACAAGACGGTTTAAATTCCCCTTGGAAGAGCGGTGGAGGTCGCCGAAGCTTAAAAAGACAGTTTAAATGCCAATTGGAAGAGACGTGCAGGTCACAGGAGCTTAATAAGACGTTTTCAATGTCCCTTGGAAGAGAAGTGCAGGTCGCAGTAGCTTAACAAGACGGTTTAAATGCCCCTTGGAAGACACGTGCAGTTCGCAGAAGCTTAACAAGACGGTTTAATTGCCCATTGGAAGAGACGTGTAGGTCGCAGTTGCTTAACAAGACAGTTTAAATGTCCTTTGCAAGAGACGTGCAGGTTGCAGTAGCTTAATAAGACGGCTTAAATGCCCCTTGGAAGAGACGTGCAGGTCGCAGTAGCTTAACAAGACGGTTTAAATGCCCCTTGGAAGAGACGTGCAGGTCGCAGTAGCTTAACAAGACGGTTTAAATGCCCCTTAGAAGACGCTTGCAGGTCGCAGTAGCTTACCAAGACGGTTTAAGTGCCCCTTGGAAAAGACGTGCTGGTCGCAGTAGCTTAACAAGATGGTTTAAATGCCCCTTGGAAGAGCGGTGGAGGTCGCAGTAGCTTAACAAGACGGTTAAATGTCCCTTGGAAAAGACGTGAAGGTCGCATTAGCTTAACAAGATGGTTTAAATGCCCCGTGGAAGAGGATTGCAGGTCGCAGTAGCTTACCAAGATGGTTTAAATGGCCCTTGGAAGAGACGTGCAGGTCGCAGTAGCTTAACAAGATGGTTTAAATGCCCCTTGGAAAAGCGGTGGAGGTCGCAGTAGCTTAACAATACGGTTTAAATGCCCCTTGGAAGACACATGCAGGTCACAGTAGCTTAACAAGACGGTTTAAATGCCCCTTGGAAGAGACATGCAGGTCACAATAGCATAACAAGACGGTTTAAATGCCTCTTGGAAGAGACATGCAGGTCGCAGTAGCTTAACAAGACTGTTTAAATGCCCCTTGGAAGAGACGTGCAGGTCGCAGTAGCTTAACAAGACGGTTGAAATGCCCCTTGGAAAATCGGTGGAGGTCGCAGTAGCTTAACAAGACAGTTTAAATGCCCCTTGGAAGAGACGTGCAGGACGCAGTAGCTTAATAAGACGGTTTAAATGCCCATTGAAAGAGACGTGCAGGTCGCAGTAGCTTAACAAGACGGTTTAAATGCCCCTTGCAAGACACGTGCAGGTCGCAGAAGCTTAACAAAAGGGTTTAAATGCCCCTTAGAAAAGGCTTGCAGGTCGCAGTAGCTTAGCAAGACTGTTTAAATGACCCTTGAAGAGACGTGCAGGTCGCAGTAGCTTAACAAAGAAGGATTAAATGCCCCTTGGTAGAGACATGCAGGTCGCAGTAGCTTAACAAAATGGTTTAAATGCCCCATGGAAGAGAAGTGCAGGTCGCAGTAGCTTAACAAGATGGTTTAAATGCCCCTTGGAAAAGTGGTGGAGGTTACAGTAGCTTAACAAGACAGTTTAAATGCCCCTTGGAAGAGACGTGCAAGTCGTAGTAGCTTAAGAAGACGGTTTAAATGCCCATTGGAAGAGACGCGCAGGTCGCAGTAGCTTAAAAAGATGGTTTAAATGCCCCTTGGAAGAGACATGCAGGTCGCAGCAGCTTAAAAAGACTGTTTAAATGCCCCTTGGAAGAGACGTGCAAGTCGCAGTAGCTTAAAAAGACGGTTTAAATGCGTCTTGGAAAAGACGTGCAGGTCGCAGTAGCTTAACAAGATAGTTGAAATGCCCCTAGGAAGAGAGGTGGAGGTCGCAGTAGCTTAACAAGATGGTTTAAATGCCCCTTGGAAGACACGAGCAGTTCGCAGTAGCTTAACAAGAGGGTTTAAATGCCTCTTGGAAGAGCGGGGGAGGTCGCAGTAGCTTAGCAAGATGGTTTAAATGCCCCTTGGAAGAGCGGTGTAGGTCGCAGTAGCTTAACAAGACAGTTTAAATGCCCTTTGGAAGAGATATGCAGGTCGCAGCAGCTTAACAAGACAGTTTAAATGCCCCTTGGTAGAGACATGCAGGTCGCAGTAGCTTAACAAGACGATTTATATGCCCCTTGGAAGAGACATGCAGGTCGCAGTAGCTTAACAAGACGGTTTATATGCCCCTTGGAAGAGCGGTGTAGGTCGCAGTAGCTTAACAAGACATTTTAAATGCCCTTTGGAAGAGACGTGCAAGTCGCAGTAGCTTAACAAGACGATTTAAATGCCCCTTGGAAGAGACGTGCTGGTCGCAGTAGGTTAACAAAACGGTTTGAATGCCCTTTGGAAGAGACGTGTAGGTCGCAGTAGCTTAACAAGATGGTTTACATGCCCCTTGGAAGAGCGGTGGAGGTCGCAGTAGCTTAACAAGACGGTTTAAATGCCCCTTGGAAGAGCGGTGGAGGTCGCAGTAGCTTAACAAGACAGTTTAAATGCCCTTTGGAAGAGACGTGCAAGTCGCAGAAGCTTAACAAGACGATTTAAATGCCCCTTGGAAGAGAAGTGCTGGTCGCAGTAGCTTAACAAAACGGTTTGAATGCCCCTTGGAAGAGACGTGCAGGTCGCAGTAGCTTAACAAGATGGTTTACATGCCCCTTGGAAGAGCGGTGGAGGTCGCAGTTGCTTAACAAGACGGTTTAAATGCCCCTTGGAAGAGCGGTGGAGGTCGCAGTAGCTTAACAAGACGGTTTAAATGCCCCTTGGAAGAGACGTGCAGGTTGCAGTAGCTTAAAAAGACGGTTTAAATGCCCCTTGGTAGAGCGGTGGAGGTCGCAGCAGCCTAACAAGATGGTTTAAATGCCCCTTGGAAGAGAAGTACAGGTCGCAGTAGCTTACCAAGACGATTTAAATGACCCTTGGAAGAGACCTGCAGGTCGCAGTAGCTTAACAAGACGGTTTAAATGCCCCTTGGAAGAGCGGTGGAGGTCGCAGTAGCTTAACAAGACGGTTTAAATGCCCCTTGGAAGAGACGTGCAGGTTGCAGTAGCTTAAAAAGACGGTTTAAATGCCCCTTGGTAGAGCGGTGGAGGTCGCAGCAGCCTAACAAGATGGTTTAAATGCCCCTTGGAAGAGAAGTACAGGTCGCAGTAGCTTACCAAGACGATTTAAATGACCCTTGGAAGAGACGTGCAGGTCGCAGTAGCTTAACAAGACGGTTTAAATGCCCCTTGGAAGAGCGGAGTAGGTCGCAGTAGCTTAACAAGACAGTTTAAATGCCCTTTGGAAGAGACATGCAGGTCGCAGCAGCTTAACAAGAAAGTTTAAATGCCCCTTGGTAGAGACATGCAGGTCGCAGTAGCTTAACAAGACGGTTTAAATGCCCCATTGAAGAGACGTGCTGGTCGCAGTAGCTTAACAAGACGGTTTAAATGCCCCTTGGAAAAGTGGTGGAGGTTACAGTAGCTTAACAAGATTGTTTAAATGCACCTTGGAAGAAACGTGCAAGTCGCAGTAGCTTAACAAGATGATTTAAATGCCCCTTGGAAGAGACGTGCAGGTCGCAGTAGCTTAACAAGACGGTTTAAATGCCCCTTGGAAGAGACGTGCAGGTCGCAATAGCTTAACAAGACGGTTTAAATTCCCCTTGGAAGAGCGGTGGAGGTCGCCGAAGCTTAAAAAGACAGTTTAAATGCCAATTGGAAGAGACGTGCAGGTCACAGGAGCTTAATAAGACGTTTTCAATGTCCCTTGGAAGAGAAGTGCAGGTCGCAGTAGCTTAACAAGACGGTTTAAATGCCCCTTGGAAGACACGTGCAGTTCGCAGAAGCTTAACAAGACGGTTTAATTGCCCATTGGAAGAGACGTGTAGGTCGCAGTTGCTTAACAAGACAGTTTAAATGTCCTTTGCAAGAGACGTGCAGGTTGCAGTAGCTTAATAAGACGGCTTAAATGCCCCTTGGAAGAGACGTGCAGGTCGCAGTAGCTTAACAAGACGGTTTAAATGCCCCTTGGAAGAGACGTGCAGGTCGCAGTAGCTTAACAAGACGGTTTAAATGCCCCTTAGAAGACGCTTGCAGGTCGCAGTAGCTTACCAAGACGGTTTAAGTGCCCCTTGGAAAAGACGTGCTGGTCGCAGTAGCTTAACAAGATGGTTTAAATGCCCCTTGGAAGAGCGGTGGAGGTCGCAGTAGCTTAACAAGACGGCTAAATGTCCCTTGGAAAAGACGTGAAGGTCGCATTAGCTTAACAAGATGGTTTAAATGCCCCGTGGAAGAGGATTGCAGGTCGCAGTAGCTTACCAAGATGGTTTAAATGGCCCTTGGAAGAGACGTGCAGGTCGCAGTAGCTTAACAAGATGGTTTAAATGCCCCTTGGAAAAGCGGTGGAGGTCGCAGTAGCTTAACAATACGGTTTAAATGCCCCTTGGAAGAGACATGCAGGTCACAGTAGCTTAACAAGACGGTTTAAATGCCCCTTGGAAGAGACATGCAGGTCACAATAGCATAACAAGACGGTTTAAATGCCTCTTGGAAGAGACATGCAGGTCGCAGTAGCTTAACAAGACTGTTTAAATGCCCCTTGGAAGAGACGTGCAGGTCGCAGTAGCTTAACAAGACGGTTGAAATGCCCCTTGGAAAATCGGTGGAGGTCGCAGTAGCTTAACAAGACAGTTTAAATGCCCCTTGGAAGAGACGTGCAGGACGCAGTAGCTTAATAAGACGGTTTAAATGCCCATTGAAAGAGACGTGCAGGTCGCAGTAGCTTAACAAGACGGTTTAAATGCCCCTTGCAAGACACGTGCAGGTCGCAGAAGCTTAACAAAAGGGTTTAAATGCCCCTTAGAAAAGGCTTGCAGGTCGCAGTAGCTTAGCAAGACTGTTTAAATGACCCTTGAAGAGACGTGCAGGTCGCAGTAGCTTAACAAAGAAGGATTAAATGCCCCTTGGTAGAGACATGCAGGTCGCAGTAGCTTAACAAAATGGTTTAAATGCCCCATGGAAGAGAAGTGCAGGTCGCAGTAGCTTAACAAGATGGTTTAAATGCCCCTTGGAAAAGTGGTGGAGGTTACAGTAGCTTAACAAGACAGTTTAAATGCCCCTTGGAAGAGACGTGCAAGTCGTAGTAGCTTAAGAAGACGGTTTAAATGCCCATTGGAAGAGACGCGCAGGTCGCAGTAGCTTAAAAAGATGGTTTAAATGCCCCTTGGAAGAGACATGCAGGTCGCAGCAGCTTAAAAAGACTGTTTAAATGCCCCTTGGAAGAGACGTGCAAGTCGCAGTAGCTTAAAAAGACGGTTTAAATGAGCCTTGGAAGAGAGGTGCAGGTCGCAGTAGCTTAACGAGACGATTTAAATGCCCCTTGGAAGAGACGTGCAGGTCGCAGTGGCTTAACAAGACAGTTTAAATGCCCCTTGGAAGAGATGTGCAAGTCGCAGTAGCTTAAAAAGACGGTTTAAATGCCCCTTGGAAGAGACGTGCAGGTCGCAGTAGCTTAACAAGATGGTTTAAATGCCCCTTGGAAGAGACGTGCAAGTCGCAGTAGCTTAAAAAGACGGTTTAAATGAGCCTTGGAAGAGAGGTGCAGGTCGCAGTAGCTTAACAAGACGATTTAAATGCCCCTTGGAAGAGACGTGCAGGTCGCAGTAGCTTAACAAGACTGTCTAAATGCCCCTTGGAAGAGCGGTGGAGGTCGTAGTAGTTTATCAAGGCTGATTAAATGCCCCTTGGTAGAGACGTGCAGGTCGCATCAGCTTAACAAGACGGTTTACATGCCCCTTGGAAAATCGGTGGAGGTCGCAGTAGATTAACAAGATGGATTAAATGCCCCTTGGAAGAGACGTGCAAGTCACAGTAGCTTAAAAACACGGTTTACATGCCCCTTGGAAGAGCGGTGGAGGTCGCAGTAGCTTAACAAGATGGTTTAAATGCCCCTTGGAAGAGACGTGCAAGTCACAGTAGCTTAACAACACGGTTTACATGCCCCTTGGAAGAGCGGTGGAGGTCGCAGTAGCTTAATAAGATGGTTTAAATGCCCCTTGGAAGAGACGTGCAGGTCGCAGTAGCTTAACTACACGGTTTACATGCCCCTTGGATGAGCGGTGGAGGTCGCAGCAGCCTAACAAGATGGTTTAAATGCCCCTTGGAAGAGAAGTGCAGGTCGCAGTAGCTTACCAAGACGATTTAAATGACCCTTGGAAGAGACGTGCAGGTCGCAGTAGCTTAACAAGACGGTTTAAATGCCCCTTGGAAAAGTGGTGGAGGTTACAGTAGCTTAACAAAATTGTTTAAATGCACCTTGGAAGAAACGTGCAAGTCGCAGTAGCTTAACAAGATGATTTAAATGCCCCTTGGAAGAGACGTGCAGGTCGCAGTAGCTTAACAAGACGGTTTAAATGCCCCTTGGAAGAGACGTGCATGTCGCAGTAGCTTAACAAGACAGTTTAAATTCCCCTTGGAAGAGCGGTGGAGGTCGCCGAAGCTTAAAAAGACAGTTTAAATGCAATTGGAAGAGACGTGCAGGTCACAGGAGCTTAATAAGACGTTTTCAATGTCCCTTGGAAGAGAAGTGCAGGTCGCAGTAGCTTAACAAGACGGTTTAAATGCCCCTTGGAAGACACGTGCAGTTCGCAGAAGTTTAACAAGACGGTTTAAATGCCCATTGGAAGAGACGTGCAGGTCGCAGTTGCTTAACAAGACAGTTTAAATGCCCCTTGCAAGAGACGTGCAGGTTGCAGTAGCTTAATAAGACGGCTTAAATGCCCCTTGGAAGAGACGTGCAGGTCGCAGCAGCTTAACAGGACGGTTTAAATGCCCCTTGGAAGAGACGTGCAGGTCGCATTAGCTTAACAAGACGGTTTAAATGCCCCTTAGAAGACGCTTGCAGGTCGCAGTAGCTTACCAAGACGGTTTAAGTGCCCCTTGGAAAAGACGTGCTGGTCACAGTAGCTTAACAAGATGGTTTAAATGTCCCTTGGAAGAGCGTTGGAAGTCGCAGTAGCTTAACAAGACGGTTTAAATGTCCCTTGGAAAAGACGTGAAGGTCGCATTAGCTTAACAAGATGGTTTAAATGCCACTTGGAAGAGGATTGCAGGTCGCAGTAGCTTACCAAGATGGTTTAAATGGCCCTTGGAAGAGACGTGCAGGTCGCAGTAGCTTAACAAGATGGTTTAAATGCCCCTTGGAAGAGACATGCAGGTCACAGTAGCTTAACAAGACGGTTTAAATGCCCCTTGGAAGAGACATGCAGGTCACAATAGCATAACAAGACGGTTTAAATGCCTCTTGGAAGAGACGTGCAGGTCGCAGTAGCTTAACAAGACTGTTTAAATGCCCCTTGGAAGAGACGTGCAGGTAGCAGTAGCTTAACAAGACGGTTGAAATGCCCCTTGGAAAATCGGTGGTGGTCGCATTAGCTTAACAAGACAGTTTAAATGCCCCTTGGAAGAGACGTGCAGGACGCAGTAGCTTAATAAGACGGTTTAAATGCCCATTGAAAGAGACGTGCAGGTCGCAGTAGCTTAACAAGACGGTTTAAATGCCCCTTGCAAGACACGTGCAGGTCACAGAAGCTTAACAAAAGGGTTTAAATGCCCCTTAGAAAAGGCTTGCAGGTCGCAGTAGCTTAGCAAGACTGTTTAAATGCCCCTTCGCAGTAGCTTAACAAAGAAGGATTAAATGCCCCTTGGTAGAGACATGCAGGTCGCAGTAGCTTAACAAAATGGTTTAAATGCCCCATGGAAGATAAGTGCAGGTCGCAGTAGCTTAACAAGATGGTTTAAATGCCCCTTGGAAAAGTGGTGGAGGTTACAGTAGCTTAACAAGACAGTTTAAATGCCCCTTGGAAGAGACGTGCAAGTCGTAGTAGCTTAAGAAGACGGTTTAAATGCCCATTGGAAGAGACGCGCAGGTCGCAGTAGCTTAAAAAGACGGTTTAAATGCCCCTTGGAAGAGACATGCAGGTCGCAGCAGCTGAAAAAGACTGTTTAAATGCCCCTTGGAAGAGACGTGCAAGTCGCAGTAGCTTAAAAAGACGGTTTAAATGAGCCTTGGAAGAGAGGTGCAGGTCGCAGTAGCTTAACGAGACGATTTAAATGCCCCTTGGAAGAGACGTGCAGGTCGCAGTGGCTTAACAAGACAGTTTAAATGCCCCTTGGAAGAGATGTGCAAGTCGCAGTAGCTTAAAAAGACGGTTTAAATGCCCCTTGGAAGAGATGTGCAAGTCGCAGTAGCTTAACAAGACAGTTTAAATGCCCCTTGGAAGAGACATGCAAGTCGCAGTAGCTCAAAAAGACGGTTTAAATGAGCCTTGGAAGAGAGGTGCAGGTCGCAGTAGCTTAACAAGACGATTTAAATGCCCCTTGGAAGAGACGTGCAGGTCGCAGTAGCTTAACAAGACGGTTTAAATGCCCCTTGGAAGAGCGGTGGAGGTCGCAGTAGCTTAACAAGACGGTTTAAATGCCCCTTGGAAGAGCGGTGGAGGTCGTAGTAGTTTATGAAGGCTGATTAAATGCACCTTGGTAGAGACGTGCAGGTCGCATCAGCTTAACAAGACGGTTTAAATGTACCTTGGAAGAGACGTGCAAGTCGCAGTAGCTTAACAAGACTGTTTAAATGCCCCTTGGAAAATCGGTGGAGGTCGCAGTAGATTAACAAGATGGATTAAATGCCCCTTGGAAGAGACGTGCAAGTCACAGTAGCTTAACAACACGGTTTACATGCCCCTTGGAAGAGCGGTGGAGGTCGCAGTAGCTTAACAAGATGGTTTAAATGCCCCTTGGAAGAGACGTGCAGGTCGCAGTAGCTTAACTACACGGTTTACATGCCCCTTGGATGAGCGGTGGAGGTCGCAGTAGCTTAACAAGATGGTTTAATTGCCCCTTGGAAGAGAGGTGGAGGTTGCAGTAGTTTAACAAGACAGTTTAAATGCCCCTTGGTAGAGACGTGCAGTTCGCAGTAGCTTAACAACACGGTTTACATGCCCCTTGGAAGAGCGGTGGAGGTCACAGTAGCTTAACAATATGGTTTAAATGCCCCTTGGTAGAGCGGTGGAGGTCGCAGTAGCTTAACAAGACGGTTTATATGCTCCTTGGAAGAGACTTGCAGGTCGCAGAAGCTTAACAAGATGGTTTAAATGCCCCTTGGAAAAGCGGTGTAGGTCGCAGTAGCTTAACAAGACTGTTTAATTGCCCCTTGGAAGAGACATGCAGGTCGCAGCAGCTTAACAAGACTGTTTAAATGCCCCTTTCAAGAGACATGCAGGTCGCAGCAGCTTAAAAAGACTGTTTAAATGCCCCTTGGAAAAGACGTGCAGGTCGCAGTGGCTTAACAAGACAGTTTAAATGCCCCTTGGATGAGATGTGCAAGTCGCAGTAGCTTAAAAAGACGGGTTAAATGCCCCTTGGAAGAGACGTGCAGGTCGCAGTAGCTTAACAAGACGGTTTAAATGCCCCTTGGAAGGGATGTGCAGGTCGCAGTAGCTTAAAAAGACGGTATAAATGAGCCTTGGAAGAGGGGTGCAGGTCGCAGTAGCTTAACAAGAAGATTTAAATGCCCCTTGGCAGAAACGTGCAGGTCGCAGTAGCTTAACAAGACGATTTAAATGCCCCTTGGAAGAGATGTGCAAGTCGCAGTAGCTTAAAAAGACGGTTTAAATGCCCCTTGGAAGAGACGTGCAGGTCGCAGTAGCTTAACAAGACGGTTTAAATGCCCCTTGGAAGAGACGTGCAGGTCGCAGTAGCTTAACAAGACGGTCTAAATGCCCCTTGGAAGAGCGGTGCAGGTCGTAGTAGTTTATGAAGGCTGATTAAATGCACCTTGGTAGAGACGTGCAGGTCGCAGTAGCTTAACAAGACTGTTTAAATGCCCCTTGGAAAATCGGTGGAGGTCGCAGTAGATTAACAAGATGGATTAAATGCCCCTTGGAAGAGACGTGCAAGTCACAGTAGCTTAACAACACGGTTTACATGCCCCTTGGAAGAGCGGTGGAGGTCGCAGTAGCTTAACAAGATGGTTTAAATGCCCCTTGGAAGAGACGTGCAGGTTGCAGTAGCTTAACTACACGGTTTACATGCCCCTTGGATGAGCGGTGGAGATCGCAGTAGCTTAAAAAGACGGTTTAAATGCCCCTTGGAAGAGTCGTGCAGGTCGCAGTAGCTTAACAAGACGATTTAAATGCCCCTTGGAAATGTGGTGGAGGTTACAGTAGCTTAACAAGATGGTTTAAATGCCCCTTTGAAGAGACGTGCAAGTCGCAGTAGCTTAACAAGACTGTTTAAATTCCCCTTGGAAGAGACGTGCAGGTCGCAGTAGCTTGAAAAGACGGTTTAAATGCCCCTTGGAAGAGACGTGCAGGTCGCAGTAGCTTAATAAGACGGTTTAAATACCCCATGGAAGAGACGTGCAGGTCGCAGTAGCTTAATAAGACGGTTTAAATACCCCATGGAAGAGACGTGCAGGTCGCAAGAGCTTAAAAAGACGGTTTAAATGCCACTTAGTAGAGACATGCAGGTCGCAGTAGCTTAGCAAAACGGTTTAAATGCCCCTGGAAGAGATGTGCAGGTCGCAGTAGCTTAACAAGAAGGTTTAAATGCCCCTTGGAAGAGACGTGCAAGTCGCAGTAGCTTAACAAGACCGTTTAAATGCCCCTTGGAAGAGACGTGCAGGTCGCAGTAGTTTAACAAGATGGTTTAAATGCCCCTTGGAAGAGACGTGCAGGTCGCAGTAGCTTAACAAGACGGTTTAAATGCCACTAGGAAGAGCGGTGGAGGTCGCAGTAGCTTAACAAGACAGTTTAAATGCCCCTTGGAAGAGACGTGCAGGTCGCAGTAGCTTAAAAAGACTGTTTAAATGCCCCTTGGAAGAGACGTGCAGATCGTAGTAGCTTAACAAGACGGTTTAAATGCCCCTTGGAAGAGACGTGCAGGTTGCAGTAGCTTAACAAGACTGTTTAAATCCCCCTTGGAAGAGATGTGCAGATCGCAGTAGCTTAACAATATGGTTTAAATGCCCCTTGGAATAGACTTGCAGGTCGCAGTAGCTTACCAAGACGGTTTAAGTGCCCCTTGGAAGAGACGTACAGGTTGCAGTACCGTAACAAAACGGTTTAAATGACCTTTGGTAGAGAAGTGCAGGTCGTGTACCTTAACAAGACGGTTTAAATGCCCCTTGGAAGAGCAGTTGAGGTCGCAGATGTTTAACAAGACGGTTTAAATGCCTCTTGGAAGAGACATGCAGGTCGCAGTAGCTTAACAAGTTGGTTTAAATGCCCCTTGGAAGAGACATGCAGGTCGCAGTAGCTTAACAAGACGGTTTAAATGCCCCTTGAAATAGGCTTGCAGGTCGCTGTAGTTTAGCAAGACGGTTTAAATGACCCTTGGTAGAGACGTACAGGTCGCAGTAGCTTAACAAGACGGATTAAATGCCCCTTGGTAGAGACATGCAAGTCGCAGTAGCTTAACAAGACGGTTTAAATGACCTTTGGAAGAGCGGTGGAGTTCGAAGTAGCTTCACAAGATGGTTTAAATGTGCCTTGGAAGAGACGTGCAGGTCACAGTAGCTTAACAAGATGGTTTAAATGCCCCTATGAAAAGCGGTGGAGGTCACAGTAGCTTAACAAGACGGTTTAAATGCCCCTTGGAAGAGACGTGCAGGTCGCAGTAGCTTAACAACACGGTTTACATGCCCCTTGGATGAGCGGTGGAGGTCGCAGTAGCTTAACAAGATGGTTTAATTGCCCCTTGGAAGAGAGGTGGAGGTTGCAGTAGTTTAACAAGACAGTTTAAATGCCCCTTGGTAGAGACGTGCAGTTCGCAGTAGCTTAACAACACGGTTTACATGCCCCTTGGAAGAGCGGTGGAGGTCACAGTAGCTTAACAATATGGTTTAAATGCCCCTTGGTAGAGCGGTGGAGGTCGCAGTAGCTTAACAAGACGGTTTATATGCCCCTTGGAAGAGACTTGCAGGTCACAGAAGCTTAACAAGATGGTTTAAATGCCGCTTGGAAAAGCGGTGTAGGTCGCAGTAGCTTAACAAGACTGTTTAATTGCCCCTTGGAAGAGACATGCAGGTCGCAGCAGCTTAACAAGACTGTTTAAATGCCCCTTGGAAGAGACATGCAGGTCGCAGCAGCTTAAAAAGACTGTTTAAATGCCCCTTGGAAAAGACGTGCAGGTCGCAGTGGCTTAACAAGACAGTTTAAATGCCCCTTGGAAGAGATGTGCAAGTCGCAGTAGCTTAAAAAGACGGTTTAAATGCCCCTTGGAAGAGACGTGCAGGTCGCAGTAGCTTAACAAGACGGTTTAAATGTCCCTTGGAAGAGACGTGCAAGTCGCAGTAGCTTAAAAAGATGGTTTAAATGAGAATTGGAAGAGAGGTGCAGGTCGCAGTAGTTTAACAAGACGATTTAAATGCCCCTTGGAAGAGATGTGCAGGTCGCAGTAGCTTAAAAAGACGGTTTAAATGAGCCTTGGAAGAGAGGTGCAGGTCGCACTAGCTTAACAAGAAGATTTAAATGCCCCTTGGCAGAAACGTGCAGGTCGCAGTAGCTTAACAAGATGCTTTAAATGCCCCTTGGAAGAGACGTGCAGGTCGCAGTAGCTTAAAAAGACGGTTTAAATGCCCCTTGGAAGAGTCGTGCAGGTCGCAGTAGCTTAACAAGACGATTTAAATGCCCCTTGGAAATGTGGTGGAGGTTACAGTAGCTTAACAAGATGGTTTAAATGCCCCTTTGAAGAGCCGTGCAAGTCGCAGTAGCTTAACAAGACTGTTTAAATTCCCCTTGGAAGAGACGTGCAGGTCGCAGTAGCTTGAAAAGCCGGTTTAAATGCCCCTTGGAAGAGACGTGCAGGTCGCAGTAGCTTAATAAGACGGTTTAAATACCCCATGGAAGAGACGTGCAGGTCGCAGTAGCTTAATAAGACGGTTTAAATACCCCATGGAAGAGACGTGCAGGTCGCAAGAGCTTAAAAAGACGGTTTAAATGCCACTTATTAGAGACATGCAGGTCGCAGTAGCTTAGCAAAACGGTTTAAATGCCCCTGGAAGAGACGTGCAGGTCGCAGTAGCTTAACAAGAAGGTTTAAATGCCCCTTGGAAGAGACGTGCAAGTCGCAGTAGCTTAACAAGACCGTTTAAATGCCCCTTGGAAGAGACGTGCAGGTCGCAGTAGTTTAACAAGATGGTTTAAATGCCCCTTGGAAGAGACGTGCAGGTCGCAGTAGCTTAACAAGACGGTTTAAATGCCACTAGGAAGAGCGGTGGAGGTCGCAGTAGCTTAACAAGACAGTTTAAATGCCCCTTGGAAGAGACGTGCAGGTCGCAGTAGCTTAAAAAGACTGTTTAAATGCCCCTTGGAAGAGACGTGCAGGTCGTAGTAGCTTAACAAGACGGTTTAAATGCCCCTTGGAAGAGACGTGCAGGTTGCAGTAGCTTAACAAGACTGTTTAAATCCCCCTTGGAAGAGATGTGCAGATCGCAGTAGCTTAACAATATGGTTTAAATGCCCCTTGGAATAGACTTGCAAGTCGCAGTAGCTTACCAAGACGGTTTAAGTGCCCCTTGGAAGAGACGTACAGGTTGCAGTACCGTAACAAGACGGTTTAAATGACCTTTGGTAGAGAAGTGCAGGTCGTGTACCTTAACAAGACGGTTTAAATGCCCCTTGGAAGAGCAGTTGAGGTCGCAGATGTTTAACAAGACGGTTTAAATGCCTCTTGGAAGAGACATGCAGGTCGCAGTAGCTTAACAAGTTGGTTTAAATGCCCCTTGGAAGAGACATGCAGGTCGCAGTAGCTTAACAAGACGGTTTAAATGCCCCTTGAAATAGGCTTGCAGGTCGCTGTAGTTTACCAAGACGGTTTAAATGACCCTTGGTAGAGACGTACAGGTCGCAGTAGCTTAACAAGACGGTTTAAATGCCCCTTGGTAGAGACATGCAAGTCGCAGTAGCTTAACAAGACGGTTTAAATGACCTTTGGAAGAGCGGTGGAGTTCGAAGTAGCTTCACAAGATGGTTTAAATGTGCCTTGGAAGAGACGTGCAGGTCACAGTAGCTTAACAAGATGGTTTAAATGCCCCTATGAAAAGCGGTGGAGGTCACAGTAGCTTAACAAGACAGTTTAAATGCCCCTTGGAAGAGATGTGCAGGTAGGAGTAGCTTAACAAAATGGTTTAAATACCCCTTGCAAGAGACGTGCAGGTCACAGTGGTTTAACAAGACGGTTTAAATGCCCCTTAGAAGAAACGTGTAGGTCGCAGTAGCTTAACAAGACATTTTAAATGCCCCTTGGTAGAGATGTGCAAGTCGCAGTAGCTTAACAAGACGGTTTAAATGCCCCTTGGAAGAGCGGTGGAGGTCGTAGTAGCTTATCAAGACTGATTAAATGCCCCTTGGTAGAGACGTGCAGGTCGCATCAGCTTAACAAGACGGTTTAAATGCCCCTTGGTAGAGACGTGCAGGTCGCAGCAGCTTAACAAGACTGTTTAAATGCCCCTTGGAAGAGACGTGCAGGTCGCAGCAGCTTAAAAAGACGGTTTAAATGCCCCTTGGAAGAGACGTGCAGGTCGCAGAAGCTTAACAAGACGGTTTAAATGCCCCTTGTAAAAGTGGTGGAGCTTACAGTAGCTTAACAAGACGGTTTAAATGCCCCTTGGAAGGGACGTTCAAGTCGCAGTAGCTTAAGAAGATGGTTTAAATACCCCTTGGAAGAGGCGTGCAGGTCGCAGTAGCTTAAAAACGGTTTAAATGCCCCTTGGAAGAGACATGCAGGTCGCAGTAGCTTAATAAAACGGTTTAAATGCCCCATGGAAGAGACGTGCAGGTCGCAGTAGCTTAAAAAGACGGTTTAAATGCCCCTTGGTAGAGACATGCAGGTCGCAGTAGCTTAACAAAACGGTTTAAATGCCCCTTGGAAGAGACGTGCAGGTCGCAGTAGCTTAACAAGAAGGTTTAAATGCCCCTTGGAAAAGTGGTGGAGGTTACAGTAGCTTAACAAGACAGTTTAAATGCCCCTTGGAAGAGACGTGCAAGTCGCAGTAGCTTAACAAGACGGTTTAAA
Organism: Phyllobates terribilis; assembly: GCF_046119375.1. NCBI lineage: Eukaryota > Metazoa > Chordata > Amphibia > Anura > Dendrobatidae > Phyllobates > Phyllobates terribilis. The sequence goes on along the minus strand of NW_027362924.1, from coordinate 2,018,976 downwards.
TGCCCCTTGGAAGAGACGTGCAGGTCGCAGTAGCATAATGCGACGGTTTAAATGTCAGTTGGTAGAGACGTGCAGGTCGCAGTAGCTTAATAAGATGGTTTAAATGCCCCTTGGAAGAGAAGTGCAGGTCGCAGTAGCTTAATAAGATGGTTTATATGCCACTTGGAAGAGCGGTGGAGGTCGCAGTAGCTTAACAAGACAGTTTAAATGCCCTTTGGAAGAGACGTGCAGGTCGCAGTAGCTTAAAAAGACGGTTTAAATTCCCCTTGGAAGAGACGTACAGGTCGTAGTAGCTTAACAAGACGGTTTAAATGCCCCTTGGAATAGAAGTGCAGGTCGCAGCAGCTTAACAAGACTGTTTAATTCCCCTTTGGAAGAGATGTGCAGGTTGCAGTACCGAAACAAGACGGTTTAAATGACCTTTGGTAGAGAAGTGCAGGTCGTGTAGCTTAACAAGACGGTTTAAATGCCCCTTGGAAGAGAAGTGGAGGTCGCAGATGTTTAACAAGACGGTTTAAATGCCTCTTGGAAGAGACGTGCAGGTCGCAGCAGCTTAACAAGATGGTTTAAATGCCCCTTGGAAGAGACATGCAGGTCGCAGTAGCTTAACAACACAATTTAAATGCCCCTTGGAAAAGTGGTGGAGGTTACAGTAGCTAAACAAGAAGGTTTAAATGCCCCTTGGAAGAGACGTGCAAGTCACAGTAGCTTAACAAGACAGTTTAAATGCCCCTTGGAAGAGACGTGCAGGTTGCAGTAGCTTAACAAGACGGTTTAAATGCCCCTTGAAAGAGACGTGCAGGTCCAAGTAGCTTAATAAGACTGTTTAAATGCCCCTTGGAAGAGACGTGCAGGTCGCAGTAGCTTAATAAGACGGTTTAAATGCCACTTGGAAGAGCGTTGGGGGTCGCAGTAGCTTAACAAGACAGTTTAAATGCCCCTTGGAAGAGACGTGCAAGTCACAGTAGCTTAAAAAGATGGTGTAAATGCCCCTTGGTAGAGACATGCAAGTCGCAGTAGCTTAACAAGACGGTTTAAATGACCTTTGGAAGAGCGGTGGAGGTCGCAGTAGCTTAACAAGATGGTTTAAATGTGCCTTGGAAGAGACGTGCAGGTCCCAGTAGCTTAACAAGATGGTTTAAATGCCCCTATGAAAAGCGGTGGAGGTCGCAGTAGCTTAACAAGACGGTTTAAATGCCCCTTGGAATAGGCTTGCAGGTCGCAATATCTTACCAAGACGGTTTAAATGCCCCTTGGAAGAGACGTGCAGGTTGCAGTACCGTAACAAGACGGTTTAAATGACCTTTGGTAGAGAAGTGCAGGTCGTGTATCTTAACAAGACGGTTTAAATGCCCCTTGGAAGAGCATTGGAAGTCGCAGATGTTTAACAAGACGGTTTAAATGCCCCTTGGAAGAGACGTGCAAGTTACAGTAGCTTAACAAGACAGTTTAAATGCCCCTTGGAAGACACGTGCAGGTCGCAGTAGCTTAACAAGACGTTTTAAATGCCCCTTGGAAGAGACGTGCAGGTCGCAGTAGCTTAATAAGACTGTTTAAATGCCCCTTGGAAGAGACGTGCAGGTCGCAGTAGCTTAACAAGACTGTTTAAATACCCCTTGGAAGAGAAGTACAGGTCGCAGTAGCTTAACAAAAGGGTTTAAATGCCCCTTGAAATAGGCTTGCAGGTCGCAGTAGCTTACCAAGACGGTTTAAATGCCCCTTGCAAGAGACGTACAGGTCGCAGTAGCTTAACAAGATGGTTTAAATGCCCCTTGGTAGAGACATGCAAGTCGCAGTAGCTTAACAAGACGGTTTAAATGACCTTTGGAAGAGCGGTGGATGTCGCAGTAGCTTAACAAGATGGTTTAAATGTGCCTTGGAAGAGACGTACAGGTCCCAGTAGCTTAACAAGATGGTTTAAATGCCCCTATGAATAGCGGTGGAGGTCGCAGTAGCTTAACAAGACGGTTTAAATGCCCCTTGGAAGAGACGTGCAGGTCGCAGTAGCTTAACAAAATGGTTTAAATACCCCTTGCAAGAGACGTGCAGGTCACAGTAGCTTAACAAGACGGTTTAAATGCCCCTTGGAAGAAACGTGCAGGTCGCAGTAGCTTAACAAGACCGTTTAAATGCCCCTTGGTAGAGATGTGCAAGTTGCAGTAGCTTAACAAGACGGTTTAAATGCCCCTTGGAAGAGCGGTGGAGGTCGTAGTAGCTTATCAAGACTGATTAAATGCCCCTTGGTAGAGACGTGCAGGTCGCATCAGCTTAACAAGACGGTTTAAATGTCCCTTGGAAGAGACGTGCTAGTCGCAGTAGCTTAACAAGACGGTTTAAATGCCCCTTGGAACAGCGGTGGAGGTCGCAGTAGCTTAACAAGACAGTTTAAATGCCCCTTGGAAGAGGTGTGCAGGTCGCAGTAGCTTAACAAGATGGATTAAATGCCCCTTGGAAGAGACGTGCAAATCGCAGTAGCTTAACAACACGGTTTACATGCCCCTTGGAAGAGCGGTGGAGGTTGCAGTAGCTTAACAAGATGGTTTAAATGCCCCTTGGAAGAGCGGTGGAGGTCGTAGTAGCTTATCAAGACTGATTAAATGCCCCTTGGTTGAGACGTGCAGGTCACAGTAGCTTAACAAGACGGTTTAAATGCCCCTTGGAAGAGACGTGCAGGTCGCAGAAGCTTAACAAGATGGTTAACATGCCCCTTGGAAGAGCGGTGTAGGTCGCAGTAGCTTAACAAGACAGTTTAATTGCCCCTTGGTAGAGACATGCAGGTCGCAGTCGCTTAGCAAGACTGTTTAAATGCCCCTTGGAAGAGACGTGCAGGTCGCAGTAGCTTAACAAGACGGATTAAATGCCCCTTGGTAGAGTCATGCAGGTCGCAGTAGCTTAACAAAACAGTATAAATGCCCCATGGAAGAGAAGTGCAGGTCGCAGTAGCTTAAAAAGACGGTTTAAATGCCCCTTGGAAGAGACATGCAGGTCGAAACAGCTTAAAAAGACTGTTTAAATGCCCCTTGGAAAAGACGTGCAGGTCGCAGTGGCTTAACAAGACAGTTTAAATGCCCCTTGGAAGAGATGTGCAAGTCGCAGTAGCTTAAAAAGATGGTTTAAATGTCCCTTGGAAGAGACGTGCAGGTCGCAGTAGCTTAACAAGACGGTTTAAATGCCCCTTGGAAGAGAAGTGCAAGTTGCAGTAGCTTAAAAAGACGGTTTAAATGAGCCTTGGAAGAGAGGTGCAGGTCGCAGTAGCTTAACAAGACGGTTTAAATGCCCCTTGGAAGAAACGTGCATGTCGCAGTAGCTTAACAAGACGGTTTAAATGCCCCTTGGAAGAGACGTGCAGGTCGCAGTAGCTTAACAAGACGGTTTAAATGCCCCGTGGAAAAGTGGTGGAGGTTACAGTAGCTTAACAAGATGGTTTAAATGCCCCTTGGAAGAGACGTGCAGGTCGCAGTAGCTTAAAAAGACGGTTTAAATGCACCTTGGAAGAGACGTGCAGGTCGCAGTAGCTTAACAAGACGGTTTAAATGCCCCTTGGAAGAGCGGTGGAGGTCGCAGTAGCTTAACAAGACAGTTTAAATACCCCTTGAAAGAGACGTGCAGGTCGCAGTAGCTTAATAAGACGGTTTAAATGTCCCTTGGAAGAGATGTGCAGGTCGCAGTAGCTTAACAAGACGGTTTAAATGCCACTTGGAAGAGCGGTGGAGGTCGCAGTAGCTTAACAAGACAGTTTAAATGCCCCTTGGAAGAGACGTGTAGGTCGCAGTAGCTTAATAAGACGGTTTAAATGCCCCTTGGAAGAGACGTGCAGGTCGCAGTAGCTTAACAAGACGGTTTAAATGCCCCTTGGAAGAGACGTGCAGGTCGCAGTAGCTTAAAAAGACAGTTTAAATACCCCTTGGAAGAGACGTGCAGGTCGCAGTAGCTTAACAAGATGGTTTAAATGCCCCTTGGAAGAGCGGTGGAGGTCGCAGTAGCTTAACAAGATGGTTTAAATGGCCCTTGGAAGAGACATGCAGGTCGCAGCAGCTTAAAAAGACTGTTTAAATGCCCCTTGGAAAAGACGTGCAGGTCTCAGTGGCTTAACAAGACAGTTTAAATGCCCCTTGGAAGAGACGTGCAGGTCGCAGTAGCTTAACAAGACGGTTTAGATGTCCCTTGGAACAGACGTGCAAGTCGCAGTAGCTTAAAAAGACGGTTTAAATGAGCCTTGGAAGAGATGTGCATGTCGCAGTAGCTTAACAAGACGGTTTAAATGCCCCTTGAAAGACACGAGCAGGTCGCAGAAGCTTAACGAGAGGGTTTAAATGCCCCTTGGAAGAGCGGTGGAGGTCGCAGTAGCTTAACAAGACAGTTTAGATGCCCCTTGGAAGAGACGTTCAGGTCGCCGTAGCTTAACAAGACGGTTTAAATGCCCCTTGGAAGAGACGTGCAGGTCGCAGTAGCTTAACAAGATTTTTTAAATGCCCCTTGGAAAAGTGGTGGAGGTTACAGTAGCTTCACAAGACGGTTCAAATTCCCCTTGGAAAAGACGTGCAAGTCGCAGTAGCTTAAAAAGACGGTTTAAATGCGCCTTGGAAGAGACGAGCAGGTCGCAGTAGCTTAACAAGAGGGTTTAAATGCCCCTTGGAAGAGCGGTGGAGGTCGCAGTAGCTTAACAAAACGGTTTAAATGCCACTTGGAAGAGACTTGCAGTTCGCAGCAGCTTAACAAGACGGTTTAAATGTCCCTTGGAAGAAATGTGCAGGTCGCAGTAGCTTAACAAGACGGTTCAAATGCCCCTTGGAAGAGCGGTGGAGGTCGTAGTAGCTTAACAAGATGGATTAAATGCGCCTTGGTAGAGACGTGCAGGTCGCAGCAGCTTAACAAGACTGATTAAATGTCCCTTGGAAGAGACGCGCAGGTCGCAGTAGCTTAACAAGACGGTTTAAATGCCCCTTGGAAAAGCGGTGGAGGTCGCAGTAGCTTAACAAGATGGTTTAAATGCCCCTTGGAAGAGCGGTGGAGGTCGTAGTAGCTTATCAAGTCTGATTAAATGCCCCTTGGTTGAGACGTGCAGGTCACAGTAGGTTAACAAGACGGTTTAAATGCCCCTTGGAAGAAACGTGCAGGTCGCAGTAGCTTAACAAGACCATTTAAATGCCCCTTGGTAGAGATGTGCAAGTCGCAGTAGCTTAACAAGACGGTTTAAATGCCCCTTGGTAGAGCGGTGGAGGTCGTAGTAGCTTATCAAGACTGATTAAATGCCCCTTGGTAGAGACGTGCAGGTCGCATCAGCTTAACAAGACGGTTTAAATGTCCCTTGGAAGAGACGTGCTAGTCGCAGTAGCTTAACAAGACGGTTTAAATGTCCCTTGGAACAGCGGTGGAGGTCGCAGTAGCTTAACAAGACAATTTAAATGCCCCTTGGAAGAAATGTGCAGGTCGCAGTAGCTTAACAAGATGGATTAAATGCCCCTTGGAAGAGACGTGCAAATCGCAGTAGGTTAACAACACGGTTTACATGCCCCTTGGAAGAGCGGTGGAGGTTGCAGTAGCTTAACAAGATGGTTTAAATGCCCCTTGGAAGAGCGGTGGAGGTCGCAGTAGCTTAACAAGACAGTTTAAATGCCCCTTGGAAGAGATGTGCAGGTCGCAGTAGCTTAACAAGACGGTTTAAATGCCCCTTGGAAGAGACATGCAGGTCGCAGAAGCTTAACAAGATGGTTAACATGCCCCTTGGAAGAGCGGTGGAGGTCGCAGTAGCATAACAAGACAGTTTAATTGCCCCTTGGTAGAGACATGCAGGTCGCAGTCGCTTAACAAGACTGTTTAAATGCCCCTTGGAAGAGACGTGCAGGTCGCAGTAGCTTAACAAGACGGATTAAATGCCCCTTGGTAGAGTCATGCAGGTCGCAGTAGCTTAACAAAACAGTTTAAATGCCCCATGGAAGAGAAGTGCAGGTCGCAGTAGCTTAAAAAGACGGTTTAAATGCCTCTTGGAAGAGACATGCAGGTCGCAGCAGCTTAAAAAGACTGTTTAAATGCCCCTTGGAAAAGACGTGAAGGTCGCAGTGGCTTAACAAGACAGTTTAAATGCCCCTTGGAAGAGATGTGCAAGTCGCAGTAGCTTAAAAAGACGGTTTAAATGCCCCTTGGAAAAGACGTGCAGGTCGCAGTGGCTTAACAAGACAGTTTAAATGCCCCTTGGAAGAGATGTGCAAGTCGCAGTAGCTTAAAAAGATGGTTTAAATGTCCCTTGGAAGAGACGTGCAGGTCGCAGTAGCTTAACAAGACGGTTTAAATGCCCCTTGGAAGAGAAGTGCAAGTTGCAGTAGCTTAAAAAGACGGTTTAAATGAGCCTTGGAAGAGAGGTGCAGGTCGCAGTAGCTTAACAAGACGGTTTAAATGCCCCTTGGAAGAAACGTGCATGTCGCAGTAGCTTAACAAGACGGTTTAAATGCCCCTTGGAAGAGACGTGCAGGTCGCAGTAGCTTAACAAGACGGTTTAAATGCCCCGTGGAAAAGTGGTGGAGGTTACAGTAGCTTAACAAGATGGTTTAAATGCCCCTTGGAAGAGACGTGCAGGTCGCAGTAGCTTAAAAAGACGGTTTAAATGCACCTTGGAAGAGACGTGCAGGTCGCAGTAGCTTAACAAGACGGTTTAAATGCCCCTTGGAAGAGCGGTGGAGGTCGCAGTAGCTTAACAAGACAGTTTAAATACCCCTTGAAAGAGACGTGCAGGTCGCAGTAGCTTAATAAGACGGTTTAAATGTCCCTTGGAAGAGATGTGCAGGTCGCAGTAGCTTAACAAGACGGTTTAAATGCCACTTGGAAGAGCGGTGGAGGTCGCAGTAGCTTAACAAGACAGTTTAAATGCCCCTTGGAAGAGACGTGTAGGTCGCAGTAGCTTAATAAGACGGTTTAAATGCCCCTTGGAAGAGACGTGCAGGTCGCAGTAGCTTAACAAGACGGTTTAAATGCCCCTTGGAAGAGACGTGCAGGTCGCAGTAGCTTAAAAAGACAGTTTAAATACCCCTTGGAAGAGACGTGCAGGTCGCAGTAGCTTAACAAGATGGTTTAAATGCCCCTTGGAAGAGCGGTGGAGGTCGCAGTAGCTTAACAAGATGGTTTAAATGGCCCTTGGAAGAGACATGCAGGTCGCAGCAGCTTAAAAAGACTGTTTAAATGCCCCTTGGAAAAGACGTGCAGGTCTCAGTGGCTTAACAAGACAGTTTAAATGCCCCTTGGAAGAGACGTGCAGGTCGCAGTAGCTTAACAAGACGGTTTAGATGTCCCTTGGAACAGACGTGCAAGTCGCAGTAGCTTAAAAAGACGGTTTAAATGAGCCTTGGAAGAGACGTGCATGTCGCAGTAGCTTAACAAGACGGTTTAAATGCCCCTTGAAAGACACGAGCAGGTCGCAGAAGCTTAACGAGAGGGTTTAAATGCCCCTTGGAAGAGCGGTGGAGGTCGCAGTAGCTTAACAAGACAGTTTAGATGCCCCTTGGAAGAGACGTTCAGGTCGCCGTAGCTTAACAAGACGGTTTAAATGCCCCTTGGAAGAGACGTGCAGGTCGCAGTAGCTTAACAAGATTTTTTAAATGCCCCTTGGAAAAGTGGTGGAGGTTACAGTAGCTTCACAAGACGGTTCAAATTCCCCTTGGAAAAGACGTGCAAGTCGCAGTAGCTTAAAAAGACGGTTTAAATGCGCCTTGGAAGAGACGAGCAGGTCGCAGTAGCTTAACAAGAGGGTTTAAATGCCCCTTGGAAGAGCGGTGGAGGTCGCAGTAGCTTAACAAGACGGTTTAAATGCCACTTGGAAGAGACTTGCAGTTCGCAGCAGCTTAACAAGACGGTTTAAATGTCCCTTGGAAGAAATGTGCAGGTCGCAGTAGCTTAACAAGACGGTTCAAATGCCCCTTGGAAGAGCGGTGGAGGTCGTAGTAGCTTAACAAGATGGATTAAATGCGCCTTGGTAGAGACGTGCAGGTCGCAGCAGCTTAACAAGACTGATTAAATGTCCCTTGGAAGAGACGCGCAGGTCGCAGTAGCTTAACAAGACGGTTTAAATGCCCCTTGGAAAAGCGGTGGAGGTCGCAGTAGCTTAACAAGATGGTTTAAATGCCCCTTGGAAGAGCGGTGGAGGTCGTAGTAGCTTATCAAGTCTGATTAAATGCCCCTTGGTTGAGACGTGCAGGTCACAGTAGGTTAACAAGACGGTTTAAATGCCCCTTGGAAGAAACGTGCAGGTCGCAGTAGCTTAACAAGACCATTTAAATGCCCCTTGGTAGAGATGTGCAAGTCGCAGTAGCTTAACAAGACGGTTTAAATGCCCCTTGGTAGAGCGGTGGAGGTCGTAGTAGCTTATCAAGACTGATTAAATGCCCCTTGGTAGAGACGTGCAGGTCGCATCAGCTTAACAAGACGGTTTAAATGTCCCTTGGAAGAGACGTGCTAGTCGCAGTAGCTTAACAAGACGGTTTAAATGTCCCTTGGAACAGCGGTGGAGGTCGCAGTAGCTTAACAAGACAATTTAAATGCCCCTTGGAAGAAATGTGCAGGTCGCAGTAGCTTAACAAGATGGATTAAATGCCCCTTGGAAGAGACGTGCAAATCGCAGTAGGTTAACAACACGGTTTACATGCCCCGTGGAAGAGCGGTGGAGGTTGCAGTAGCTTAACAAGATGGTTTAAATGCCTCTTGGAAGAGCGGTGGAGGTCGCAGTAGCTTAACAAGGCAGTTTAAATGCCCCTTGGAAGAGATGTGCAGGTCGCAGTAGCTTAACAAGACGGTTTAAATGCCCCTTGGAAGAGACATGCAGGTCGCAGTCGCTTAACAAGACTGTTTAAATGCCCCTTGGAAGAGACGTGCAGGTCGCAGTAGCTTAACAAGACGGATTAAATGCCCCTTGGTAGAGTCATGCAGGTCGCAGTAGCTTAACAAAACAGTTTAAATGCCCCATGGAAGAGAAGTGCAGGTCGCAGTAGCTTAAAAAGACGGTTTAAATGCCTCTTGGAAGAGACATGCAGGTCGCAGCAGCTTAAAAAGACTGTTTAAATGCCCCTTGGAAAAGACGTGAAGGTCGCAGTGGCTTAACAAGACAGTTTAAATGCCCCTTGGAAGAGATGTGCAAGTCGCAGTAGCTTAAAAAGACGGTTTAAATGCCCCTTGGAAGAGACGTGCAGGTCGCAGTAGCTTAACAAGACGATTTAAATGCCCCTTGGAAGAGACGTGCAAGTCGCAGTAGCTTAAAAAGACGGTTTAAATGAGCCTTGGAAGAGAGGTGCAGGTCGCAGTAGCTTAACAAGACGGTTTAAATGCCCCTTGGAAGAAACGTGCAGGTCGCAGTAGCTTAACAAGACGGTTTAAATGCCCCTTGGAAGAGACGTGCAGGTCGCAGTAGCTTAACAAGACGGTTTAAATGCCCCTTGGAAAAGTGGTGGAGGTTACAGTAGCTTAACAAGATGGTTTAAATGCCCCTTGGAAGAGACGTGCAGGTCGCAGTAGCTTAAAAAGACGGTTTAAATGCCCCTTGGAAGAGACGTGCAGGTCGCAGTAGCTTAACAAGACGGTTTAAATGCCCCTTGGAAGAGCGGTGGAGGTCGCAGTAGCTTAACAAGACAGTTTAAATACCCCTTGGAAGAGACGTGCAGGTCGCAGTAGCTTAATAAGACGGTTTAAATGTCCCTTGGAAGAGATGTGCATGTCGCAGTAGCTTAACAAGACAGTTTAAATGCCACTTGGAAGAGCGGTGGAGGTTGCAGTAGCTTAACAAGACAGTTTAAATGCCCCTTGGAAGAGACGTGCAGGTCGCAGTAGCTTAATAAAACGGTTTAAATGCCCCTTGGAAGAGACGTGCAGGTCGCAGTAGCTTAACAAGACGGTTTAAATGCCCCTTGGAAGAGACGTGCAAGTCGCAGTAGCTTAACAAGACAGTTTAAAATGCCCTTGGAAGAGACGTGCAGGTCACAGTAGCTTAACAAGATGGTTTAAATGCCCCTTGGAATTGCGGTGGAGGTCGCAGTAGCTTAACAAGATGGTTTAAATGGCCCTTGGAAGAGACATGCAGGTCGCAGCAGCTTAAAAAGACTGTTTAAATGCCCCTTGGAAAAGACGTGCAGGTCTCAGTGGCTTAACAAGACAGTTTAAATGCCCCTTGGAAGAGACGTGCAGGTCGCAGTAGCTTAACAAGACGGTTTAGATGTCCCTTGGAACAGACGTGCAAGTCGCAGTAGCTTAAAAAGACGGTTTAAATGAGCCTTGGAAGAGACGTGCATGTCGCAGTAGCTTAACAAGACGGTTTAAATGCCCCTTGAAAGACACGAGCAGGTCGCAGTAGCTTAACGAGAGAGTTTAAATGGCCCTTTGAAGAGCGGTGGAGGTCGCAGTAGCTTAGCAAGACAGTTTAGATGCCCCTTGGAAGAGACGTGCAGGTCGCCGTAGCTTAACAAGACGGTTTAAATGCCCCTTGGAAGAGACGTGCAGGTCGCAGTAGCTTAACAAGATGGTTTAAATGCCCCTTGGAAAAGTGGTGGAGGTAACAGTAGCTTAACAAGACGGTTTAAATTCCCCTTGGAAAAGACGTGTAAGTCGCAGTAGCTTAAAAAGACGGTTTAAATGCGCCTTGGAAGAGACGAGCAGGTCGCAGTAGCTTAACAAGACGGTTTAAATGCCCCATGGAAGACACGAGCAGGTCACAGTAGCTTAACAAGAGGGTTTAAATGCCCCTTGGAAGAGCGGTGGAGGTCGCAGTAGCTTAACAAGACGGTTTAAATGCCCCTTGGAAGAGACGTGCAGGTCGCAGTAGCTTAACAAGACGGTTTAAATGCCCCTTGGAAAAGTGGTGGAGGTTACAGAAGCTTAACAAGATGGTTTAAATGCCCCTTGGAAGAGACGTGCAGGTCGCAGTAGCTTAAAAATACGGTTTAAATGCCCCTTGGAAGAGACGTGCAGGTCGCAGTAGCTTAACAAGACGGTTTAAATGCCCCTTGGAAGAGCGGTGGAGGTCGCAGTAGCTTAACAAGACAGTTTAAATACCCCTTGGAAGAGACGTGTAGGTCGCAGTAGCTTAATAAGACGGTTTAAATGTCCCTTGGAAGAGATGTGCAGGTCGCAGTAGCTTAACAAGACAGTTTAAATGCCACTTGGAAGAGCAGTGGAGGTCGCAGTAGCTTAACAAGTCAGTTTAAATGCCCCTTGGAAAAGACGTGCAGGTCGCAGTAGCTTAATAAGACGGTTTAAATGCCCCTTGGAAGAGACGTGCAGGTCGCAGTAGCTTAACAAGACGGTTTAAATGCCCCTTGGAAGAGACGTGCAGGTCGCAGTAGCTTAAAAAGACAGTTTAAAATCCCCTTGGAAGAGACTTGCAGGTCGCAGTAGCTTAACAAGATGGTTTAAATGCCCCTTGGAAGAGCGGTGGAGGTCGCAGTAGCTTAACAAGATGGTTTAAATGGCCCTTGGAAGAGACATGAAGGTCGCAGCAGCTTAAAAAGACTGTTTAAATGCCCCTTGGAAAAGACGTGCAGGTCTCAGTGGCTTAACAAGACAGTTTAAATGCCCCTTGGAAGAGACGTGCAGGTCGCAGTAGCTTAACAAGACGGTTTAGATGTCCCTTGGAACAGACGTGCAAGTCGCAGTAGCTTAAAAAGACGGTTTAAATGAGCCTTGGAAGAGACGTGCATGTCGCAGTAGCTTAACAAGACAGTTTAAATGCCCCTTCAAAGACACGAGCAGGTCGCAGTAGCTTAACGAGAGGGTTTAAATGGCCCTTGGAAGAGCGTTGGAGGTCGCAGTAGCTTAACAAGACAGTTTAGATGCCCCTTGGAAGAGACGTGCAGGTCGCCGTAGCTTAACAAGACGGTTTAAATGCCCCTTGGAAGAGACGTGCAGGTCGCAGTAGCTTAACAAGATGGTTTAAATGCCCCTTGGAAAAGTGGTGGAGGTTACAGTAGCTTAACAAGACGGTTTAAATTCCCCTTGGAAAAGACGTGCAAGTCGCAGTAGCTTAAAAAGACGGTTTAAATGCGTCTTGGAAGAGATGAGCAGGACGCAGTAGCTTAACAAGACGGTTTAAATGCCCCATGGAAGACACGAGCAGGTCGCAGTAGCTTAACAAGAGGGTTTAAATGCCCCTTGGAAGAGAGGTGGAGGTCGCAGTAGCTTAACAAGACGGTTTAAATGCCACTTGGAAGAGACTTGCAGTTCGCAGCAGCTTAACAAGACGGTTTAAATGCCCCTTGGAAGAAATGTGCAGGTCGCAGTAGCTTAACAAGACGGTTTAAATGCCCCTTGGAAGAGCGGTGTAGGTCGCAGTAGCTTAACAAGATGGTTCAAATGCCCCTTGGAAGAGACGTGCAGATCGCAGTAGCTTAACAAGACGGTTCAAATGCCCCTTGGAAGAGACGTGCAGATCGCAGTAGCTTAACAAGACGATTCAAATGCCCCTTGGAAGAGCGGTGGAGGTCGTAGTAGCTTAACAAGATGGATTAAATGCCCCTTGGTAGAGACGTGTAGGTCGCAGCAGCTTAACAAGACTGATTAAATGTCCCTTGGAAGAGACGGCAGGTCGCAGTAGCTTAACAAGACGGTTTAAATGCCCCTTGGAAAAGCGGTGGAGGTCGCAGTAGCTTAACAAGATGGTTTAAATGCCCCTTGGAAGAGACGTGCAAGTCGCAGTAGCTTAACAAGACGGTTTACATGCCCCTTGGAAGAGTGGTGGAGCTCGCAGTAGATTAACAAGACGGTTTAAATGCTCTTTGGAAGAGCGGTGCAGGTCGCAGTAGCTTAACAAGATGGTTTAAATGCCCCTTGGAATAGGCTTCCAGGTCTCAGTAGTTTACCAAGACGGTTTAAATGCCCCTTGGAAGAGACGTGCAGGTCGCAGTAGCTTAACAAGATGGTTTAAATGCCCCTTGGAAGAGCGGTGGAGTTCGCAGTAGCTTAACAAGACGGTTTAAATGCCCCTTGGAAGAGACATGCAGGTCGCAGCAGCTTAAAAAGACTCTTTAAATGCCCCTTGGAAGAGATGTGCAGGTCGCAGTGGCTTAACAAGACATTTTAAATTCCCCTTGGAAGAGACATGCAGGTCCCAGTAGCTTAAGAAGACGGTTTAAATGCCCCTTGGATGAGACGTGCAGGTGGCAGTAGCTTAACAAGACGGTTTTAATGCCCCTTGGAAAAGTGGTGGAGGTTACAGTAGCTTAACAAGACGGTTTAAATGCCCCTTGGAAGAGACGTGCAAGTCGCAGTAGCTTAAAAAGACGGTTTAAATGCGCCTTGGAAAAGACGTGCAGGTCGCAGTAGCTTAACAAGATGGTTGAAATGCCCCTTTGAAGAGAGGTGGAAGTCGCAGTAGCTTAACAAGATGGTTTAAATGCCCCTTGGAAGACACGAGCAGGTCGCAGTAGCTTAACAAGAGGGTTTAAATGCCCCTTGGAAGAGACGTGCAGGTCGCAGTAGCTTAACAAGACTTTTTAAATGCCCCGTGCAAGACAGGAGCAGGTCGCTGTAGCTTAACAAGACAGTTTAGATGCCCCTTGGAAGAGACGTGCAGGTCGCCGTAGCTTAACAAGGCGGTTTAAATGCCCCTTGGAAGAGACTTGCAGGTCGCAGAAGCTTAACAAGATGGTTTAAATGCCCCTTGGAAAAGTGATGGAGGTTACAGTAGCTTAACAAGATGGTTTAAATTCCCCTTGGAAAAGACGTGCAAGTCGCAGTAGCTTAAAAAGGCGTTTTAAATGCCCCTTGGAAGAGATGTGCAGGTCGCAGTAGCTTAACAAGACGGTTTAAATGCCCCTTGGAAGAGACATGCAGGTCGCAGTAGCTTAACAAGACGGTTTAAATGCCCCTTGGAAGAGACGTGCAATGTCGCAGAAGCTTAACAAGATGGTTAAAATGCCCCTTGGAAGAGCGGTGGAGGTCGCAGTAGCTTAACAAGAGAGTTTAATTGCCCCTTCGTAGAGACATGCAGGTCGCAGTAGCTTAGCAAGACTGTTTAAATGCCCCATGGAAGTGAAGTGCAGGTCGCTGTAGCTTAACAAGACGGATTAAATGCCCCTTGGTAGAGTCATGCAGCTCGCAGTAGCTTAACAAAATGGTTTAAATGCCCCATGGAAGAGAAGTGCAGGTCGCAGTAGCTTAACAAGATGGTTTAAATGCCCCTTGGAAAAGTGGTGGAGGTTACAGTAGCTTAACAAGACAGTTTAAATGCCCCTTGGAAGAGACGTGCAGGTCGCAGTAGCTTAAAAAGACGGTTTAAAAGCCCCTTGGAAGAGACATGCAGGTCGCAGCAGCTTAAAAAGACTGTTTAAATGCCCCTTGGAAAAGACGTGCAGGTCGCAGTGGCTAAACAAGACAGTTTAAATGCCCCTTGGAAGAGATGTGCAAGTCGCAGTAGCTTAAAAAAACGGTTTAAATGCCCCCTGGAAGAGACGTGCAGGTCGCAGTAGCTTAACAAGACGGATTAAATGCCCCTTGGAAGAGACGTGCAAGTCGCAGTAGCTTAAAAAGACGGTTTAAATGAGCCTTGGAAGAGAGGTGCAGGTCGCAGTAGCTTAACAAGACGGTTTAAATGCCCCTTGGAAGAAATGTGCAGGTCGCAGTAGCTTAACAAGATCGTTTAAATGCCCCTTGGAAGAGACGTGCAGGTCGCAGTAGCTTAACAAGATGGTTTAAATGCCCCTTGGAATAGCGGTGGAGGTCGCAGTAGCTTAACAAGATGGTTTAAATGGCCCTTGGAAGAGACATGCAGGTCGTAGCAGCTTAAAAAGACTGTTTAAATGCCCCTTGGAAAAGACATGCAGGTCTCAGTGGCTTAACAAGACAGTTTAAATGCCCCTTGGAAGAGTCATGCAGGTCGCAGTAGCTTAACAAGATGGTTTAAATGCCCCTTGGAAGAGACGTGCAGGTCGCAGTAGCTTAACAAGACGGTTTAGATGCCCTTTGGAAGAGACGTGCAAGTCGCATTAGCTTAAAAAGACGGTTTAAATGAGCCTTGGAAGAGACGTGCAGGTCGCAGTAGCTTAACAAGACGGTTTAAATGCCCCTTGAAAGACACGAGCAGGTCGCAGTAGCTTAACGAGAGGGTTTAAATGCCCCTTGGAAGAGCGGTGGAGGTCGCAGTAGCTTAACAAGACAGTTTAGATGCCCCTTGGAAGAGACGTACAGGTCGCCGAAGCTTAACAAGACGGTTTAAATGCCCCTTGGAAGAGACGTGCAGGTCGCAGTAGCTTAACAAGATGGTTTAAATGCCCCTTGGAAAAGTGGTGGAGGTTACAGTAGCTTAACAAGACGGTTTAAATTCCCCTTGGAAAAGACGTGCAAGTCGCAGTAGCTTTAAAAGACGGTTTAAACGCGCCTTGGAAGAGACGTGCAGGTCGCAGTAGCTTAACAAGACGGTTTAAATGCCCTATGGAAGACACGAGCAGGTCGCAGTAGCTTAACAAGAGGGTTTAAATGCCCCTTGGAAGAGCGGTGGAGGTCGCAGTAGCTTAACAAGACGGTTTAAATGCCCCATGGAAGACACGAGCAGGTCGCAGTAGCTTAACAAGACGGTGTAAATGCCCCTTGAAAGAGACGTGCAGGTCGCAGTAGCTTAACAAGACAGTTTAAATACCCCTTGGAAGAGACGTGCAGGTCGCAGAAGCTTAACAAGATGGTTTAAATGCTCCTTGGAAGAGCGGTGGAGGTCGCAGTAGCTTAACAAGATGGTTTAAATGGCCCTTGGAAGAGACATGCAGGTCGCAGCAGCTTAAAAAGACTGTTTAAATGCCCCTTGGAAAAGACATGCAGGTCTCAGTCGCTTAACAAGACAGTTTAAATGCCCCTTGGAAGAGTCATGCAGGTCGCAGTAGCTTAAGAAGATGGTTTAAATGCCCCTTGGAAGAGACGTGCAGGTCGCAGTAGCTTAACAAGACGGTTTAGATGCCCCTTGGAAGAGACGTTCAAGTCGCAGTAGCTTAAAAATACGGTTTAAATGAGCCTTGGAAGAGACGTGCAGGTCGCAGTAGCTTAACAAGACGGTTTAAATGCCCCTTGAAAGACACGAGCAGGTCGCAGTAGCTTAACGAGAGGGTTTAAATGCCCCTTGGAAGAGCGGTGGAGGTCGCAGTAGCTTAACAAGACAGTTTAGATGCCCCTTGGAAAAGACGTGCAGGTCGCCGTAGCTTAACAAGACGGTTTAAATGCCCCTTGGAAGAGACGTGCAGGTCGCAGTAGCTTAACAAGATGGTTTAAATGCCCCTTGGAAAAGTGGTGGAGGTTACAGTAGCTTAACAAGACGGTTTAAATTCCCCTTGGAAAAGACGTGCAAGTCGCAGTAGCTTAAAAAGACGGTTTAAATGCGCCTTGGAAGAGACGTACAGGTCGCAGTAGCTTAACAAGACGGTTTAAATGCCCCATGGAAGACACGAGCAGGTCGCAGTAGCTTAACAAGAGGGTTTAAATGCCCCTTGGAAGAGCGGTGGAGGTCGCAGTAGCTTAACAAGACGGTTTTAATGCCACTTGGAAGAGACTTTCAGTTCGCAGCAGCTTAACAAGACGGTTTAAATGCCCCTTGGAAGAAACGTGCAGGTCGCAGTAGCTTAACAAGACGGTTTAAATGCCCCTTGGAAGAGCAGTGGAGGTCGCAGTAGCTTAACAAGACAGTTTAAATGCCCCTTGGAAGAAACGTGCAGGTCGCAGTAGCTTAACAAGACGGTTCAAATGCCCCTTGGAAGAGACGTGCAGGTCGCAGTAGCTTAACAAGAGGGTTCAAATGCCCCTTGGAAGAGCGGTGTAGGTCGTAGTAGCTTAACAAGATGGATTAAATGCCCCTTGGTAGAGATGTGCAGTTCGCAGCAGCTTAACAAGACGGATTAAATGTCCCTTGGAAGAGACGTGCAGGTCGCAGTAGCTTAACAAGACGGTTTAAATGCCCCTTGGAAAAGCGGTGGAGGTCGCAGTAGATTAACAAGATGGATTAAATGCCCCTTGGAAGAGACGTGCAAGTCGCAGTAGCTTAACAAGATGGTTTACATGCCCCTTGGGAGAGTGGTGGAGGTCGCAGTAGCTTAACAAGACGGTTTAAATGCCCCTTGGAAGAGCGGTGGAGGTCGCAGTAGCTTAACTAGACAGTTTAAATCCCCCTTGGAAGAGATGTGAAGGTCGCAGTAGCTTAACAAGATGGTTTAAATGCTCCTTGGAATAGGCTTGCAGGTCGCAGCAGTTTACCAAGACGGTTTAAATGCCCCTTGGAAGAGACGTGCAGGTCGCAGTAGCTTAACAAGATGGTTTAAATGCCCCTTGGAAGAGCGGTGGAGTTCACAGTAGCTTAACAAGACGGTTTAAATGCCCCTTGGAAGAGAAATGCAGGTCGCAGCAGCTTAAATAGACTCTTTAAATGCCCCCTGGAAGAGACGTGCAGGTCGCAGTGGCTTAACAAGACAGTTTAAATTCCCCTTGGAAGAGACATGCAGGTCGCAGTAGCTTAACAAGACGGTTTAAATGCCCCTTGGAAGAGACGTGCAGGTGGCAATAGCTTAACAAGACGGTTTAAATGCCCCTTGGAAAAGTGGTGGAGGTTACAGTAGCTTAACAAGACGGCTTAAATGCCCCTTGGAAGAGACGTGCAAGTCGCAGTAGCTTAAAAAGACGGTTTAAATGAGCCTTGGAAGAGAGGTGCAGGTCGCAGTAGCTTAACAAGACGGTTTAAATGCCCCTTGGAAGAAATGTGCAGGTCGCAGTAGCTTAACAAGATCGTTTAAATGCCCCTTGGAAGAGACGTGCAGGTCGCAGTAGCTTAACAAGA
Source organism: Phyllobates terribilis (assembly GCF_046119375.1). Lineage (NCBI taxonomy): Eukaryota > Metazoa > Chordata > Amphibia > Anura > Dendrobatidae > Phyllobates > Phyllobates terribilis. The sequence goes on along the minus strand of NW_027362924.1, from coordinate 2,001,203 downwards.
TGGTTTAAATGCCCCTTGGAAAAGTGGTGGAGGTTACAGTAGCTTAACAAGACTGTTTAAATGCCCCTTGGAAGAGACGTCCAAGTCGCAGTAGCTTAACAAGACGGTTTAAATGCCCCTTGGAAGAGACGTGCAGGTCGCAGAAGCTTAAAAAGACGGTTTAAATGCCCCTTGGAAGAGACGTGCAGGTCGCAGTAGCTTAACAAGACGGTTTAAATGCCCCTTGGAAGAGCGGTGGAGGTCGCAGTAGCTTAACAAGACAGTTTAAATACCCCTTGGAAGAGGCGTGCAGGTCGCAGTAGCTTAATAAGACGGTTTAAATGTCCCTTGGAAGAGATGTGCAGGTCGCAGTAGCTTAACAAGACAGTTTAAATGCCACTTGGAAGAGCGGTGGAGGTCGCAGTAGCTTAACAAGACAGTTTAAATGCCCCTTGGAAGAGACGTGCAGGTCGCAGTAGCTTAATAAGACGTTTTAAATGCCCCTTGGAAGAGACGTGCAGGTCGCAGTAGCTTAACAAGACGGTGTAAATGCCCCTTGGAAGAGACGTGCAGGTCACAGTAGCTTAACAAGACAGTTTACATACCCCTTGGAAGAGACGTGCAAGGCGCAGTAGCTTAACAAGATGGTTTAAATGCCCCTTGGAATAGCGGTGGAGGTCGCAGTAGCTTAACAAGATGGTTTAAATGGCCCTTGGAAGAGACATGCAGGTCGTAGCAGCTTAAAAAGACTGTTTAAATGCCCCTTGGAAAAGACATGCAGGTCTCAGTGGCTTAACAAGACAGTTTAAATGCCCCTTGGAAGAGTCATGCAGGTCGCAGTAGCTTAACAAGATGGTTTAAATGCCCCTTGGAAGAGACGTGCAGGTCGTAGTAGCTTAACAAGACGGTTTAGATGCCCTTTGGAAGAGACGTGCAAGTCGCATTAGCTTAAAAAGACGGTTTAAATGAGCCTTGGAAGAGACGTGCAGGTCGCAGTAGCTTAACAAGACGGTTTAAATGCCCCTTGAAAGACACGAGCAGGTCGCAGTAGCTTAACGAGAGGGTTTAAATGCCCCTTGGAAGAGCGGTGGAGGTCGCAGTAGCTTAACAAGACAGTTTAGATGCCCCTTGGAAGAGACGTACAGGTCGCCGAAGCTTAACAAGACGGTTTAAATGCCCCTTGGAAGAGACGTGCAGGTCGCAGTAGCTTAACAAGATGGTTTAAATGCCCCTTGGAAAAGTGGTGGAGGTTACAGTAGCTTAACAAGACGGTTTAAATTCCCCTTGGAAAAGACGTGCAAGTCGCAGTAGCTTTAAAAGACGGTTTAAACGCGCCTTGGAAGAGACGTGCAGGTCGCAGTAGCTTAACAAGACGGTTTAAATGCCCTATGGAAGACACGAGCAGGTCGCAGTAGCTTAACAAGAGGGTTTAAATGCCCCTTGGAAGAGCGGTGGAGGTCGCAGTAGCTTAACAAGACGGTTTAAATGCCCCATGGAAGACACGAGCAGGTCGCAGTAGCTTAACAAGACGGTGTAAATGCCCCTTGGAAGAGACGTGCAGGTCGCAGTAGCTTAACAAGACAGTTTAAATACCCCTTGGAAGAGACGTGCAGGTCGCAGAAGCTTAACAAGATGGTTTAAATGCTCCTTGGAAGAGCGGTGGAGGTCGCAGTAGCTTAACAAGATGGTTTAAATGGCCCTTGGAAGAGACATGCAGGTCGCAGCAGCTTAAAAAGACTGTTTAAATGCCCCTTGGAAAAGACATGCAGGTCTCAGTCGCTTAACAAGACAGTTTAAATGCCCCTTGGAAGAGTCATGCAGGTCGCAGTAGCTTAAGAAGATGGTTTAAATGCCCCTTGGAAGAGACGTGCAGGTCGCAGTAGCTTAACAAGACGGTTTAGATGCCCCTTGGAAGAGACGTGCAAGTCGCAGTAGCTTAAAAATACGGTTTAAATGAGCCTTGGAAGAGACGTGCAGGTCGCAGTAGCTTAACAAGACGGTTTAAATGCCCCTTGAAAGACACGAGCAGGTCGCAGTAGCTTAACGAGAGGGTTTAAATGCCCCTTGGAAGAGCGGTGGAGGTCGCAGTAGCTTAACAAGACAGTTTAGATGCCCCTTGGAAAAGACGTGCAGGTCGCCGTAGCTTAACAAGACGGTTTAAATGCCCCTTGGAAGAGACGTGCAGGTCGCAGTAGCTTAACAAGATGGTTTAAATGCCCCTTGGAAAAGTGGTGGAGGTTACAGTAGCTTAACAAGACGGTTTAAATTCCCCTTGGAAAAGACGTGCAAGTCGCAGTAGCTTAAAAAGACGGTTTAAATGCGCCTTGGAAGAGACGTACAGGTCGCAGTAGCTTAACAAGACGGTTTAAATGCCCCATGGAAGACACGAGCAGGTCGCAGTAGCTTAACAAGAGGGTTTAAATGCCCCTTGGAAGAGCGGTGGAGGTCGCAGTAGCTTAACAAGACGGTTTTAATGCCACTTGGAAGAGACTTTCAGTTCGCAGCAGCTTAACAAGACGGTTTAAATGCCCCTTGGAAGAAACGTGCAGGTCGCAGTAGCTTAACAAGACGGTTTAAATGCCCCTTGGAAGAGCAGTGGAGGTCGCAGTAGCTTAACAAGACAGTTTAAATGCCCCTTGGAAGAAACGTGCAGGTCGCAGTAGCTTAACAAGACGGTTCAAATGCCCCTTGGAAGAGACGTACAGGTCGCAGTAGCTTAACAAGAGGGTTCAAATGCCCCTTGGAAGAGCGGTGGAGGTCGTAGTAGCTTAACAAGATGGATTAAATGCCCCTTGGTAGAGATGTGCAGTTCGCAGCAGCTTAACAAGACGGATTAAATGTCCCTTGGAAGAGACGTGCAGGTCGCAGTAGCTTAACAAGACGGTTTAAATGCCCCTTGGAAAAGCGGTGGAGGTCGCAGTAGATTAACAAGATGGATTAAATGCCCCTTGGAAGAGACGTGCAAGTCGCAGTAGCTTAACAAGATGGTTTACATGCCCCTTGGGAGAGTGGTGGAGGTCGCAGTAGCTTAACAAGACGGTTTAAATGCCCCTTGGAAGAGCGGTGGAGGTCGCAGTAGCTTAACTAGACAGTTTAAATCCCCCTTGGAAGAGATGTGAAGGTCGCAGTAGCTTAACAAGATGGTTTAAATGCTCCTTGGAATAGGCTTGCAGGTCGCAGCAGTTTACCAAGACGGTTTAAATGCCCCTTGGAAGAGACGTGCAGGTCGCAGTAGCTTAACAAGATGGTTTAAATGCCCCTTGGAAGAGCGGTGGAGTTCACAGTAGCTTAACAAGACGGTTTAAATGCCCCTTGGAAGAGAAATGCAGGTCGCAGCAGCTTAAATAGACTCTTTAAATGCCCCCTGGAAGAGACGTGCAGGTCGCAGTGGCTTAACAAGACAGTTTAAATTCCCCTTGGAAGAGACATGCAGGTCGCAGTAGCTTAACAAGACGGTTTAAATGCCCCTTGGAAGAGACGTGCAGGTGGCAATAGCTTAACAAGACGGTTTAAATGCCCCTTGGAAAAGTGGTGGAGGTTACAGTAGCTTAACAAGACGGTTTAAATGCCCCTTGGAAGAGACGTGCAAGTCGCAGTAGCTTAAAAAGACGATTTAAATGCGTCTTGGAAAAGACGTGCAGGTCGCAGTAGCTTAACAAGATAGTTGAAATGCCCCTAGGAAGAGAGGTGGAGGTCGCAGTAGCTTAACAAGATGGTTTAAATGCCCCTTGGAAGACACGAGCAGTTCGCAGTAGCTTAACAAGAGGGTTTAAATGCCTCTTGGAAGAGCGGGGGAGGTCGCAGTAGCTTAGCAAGACAGTTTAAATGCCCCTTGGAAGAGACTTGCAGGTCGCAGTAGCTTAAAAAGACGGTTTAAATGCCCCTTGGAAGAGAGGTGCAGGTCACCATAGCTTAACAAGACGGTTTAAATGCCCCTTGGAAGAGACGTGCAGGTTGCAGTAGCTTAACAAGATGGTTTAAATGCCCGTTGGAAAAGTGGTGGAGGTTACAGTAGCTTAATAAGATGGTTTAAATTCCTCTTCTTGGAAAAGACGTGCAGGTCGCAGTAGTTTAACAAGACGGTTTAAATGCCCCATGGAATACACAAGCAGGTCGCAGTAGCTTAACAAGATGGTTTAAATGCCCCTTGGAAGAGAGGAGGATGTCGCAGTATCTTAACAAGACAGTTTAAATGCCCTTGGAAGAAAGGTGCAGGTCGCAGTAGCTTAACAAGACGGTTTAAATGCCCCTTGGAAGAGATGTGCAGGTCGCAGTAACTTAACAAGACGGTTTAAATTCCCCTTGGAAGAGCGATGGTGGTCGTAGTAGCTTAACAAGATGGATTAAATGCCCCTTGGAAGAGACGTGCAAGACGCAGTAGCTTAACAAGACGGTTTACATGCCCCTTGGAAGAGCGGTGGAGGTCACAGTAGCTTAACTAGACAGTTTAAATCCCCCTTGGAAGAGATGTGCAGGTCGCAGTAGCTTAACAAGATGGTTTAAATGCCCTTTGGAATAGGCTTGCAGGTCGCAGTAGCTTACCAAGACGCCTTAAATGCCCCTTGGAAGAGACGTGCAGGTCGCAGTAGCTTAACAAGATGGTTTAAATGCCCCTTGGAAGAGCGGTGGAGATTGCAGTAACTTAACAAGACGGTTTAAATGCTCCTTGGAAGAGACGTGCAGGTCGCAGTGGCTTAACAAGACAGTTTAAATGCCCCTTGGAAGAGACATGCAGGTCGCAGTAGCTTAACAAGACGGTTTAAATTGCCCTTGGAAGAGATGTGCAGGTGGCAGTAGCTTAACAAGACGGTTTAAATGCCCCTTGGAAAAGTGGTGGAGGTTACAGTAGCTTAACAAGACGGTTTAAATGCCCCTTGGAAGAGACAAGCAAGTCGCAGTAGCTTAACAAGACGGTTTAAATGCCCCTTGGAAGACACGAGCAGGTCGCAGTAGCTTAACAAGAGGGTTTAAATGCCCCTTGGAAGAGCGGTGGAGGTCGCAGTAGTTATCAAGACAGTTTAAATGCCCCATGGAAGAGACGTGCAGGTCGCAGTAGCTTAACAAGACTTTTTAAATGCCCCTTGGAAGAGACGTACAGGTCGCAGTAGCTTAACAAGACGGTTTAAATGCCCCTTGAAAAAGTGGTGGAGGTTACAGTAGCTTAACAAGACGGTTTAAATCCCCCTTGGAAGAGACGTTCTGGTCGCAGTAGCTTAACAAACGGTTTAAATGCCCCCTTGGAAGAGACGTGCAAGTCGCAGTAGATTAACAAGACGGTTTAAATGCCCCTTGGAAGAGACGTGCAGGTCGCAGTAGCTTAACAAGACGGTTTAAATACCCCTTGCAAGAGACGTGCAGGTCGCAGTAGCTTAACAAGACGGTTTAAATGCCCCTTGGAAGAGACATACAGTTCGCAGTAACTTAACAAGACGGTTTAAATGCCCCTTGAAAGAGACGTGCAGGTCGCAGTAGCTTATCAAGACTGTTTAAATACCCCTTGGAAGAGACGTGCAGGTCGCAGTAGCTTAACAAGACGGTTTAAATGCCCCTTGGGATAGGCTTGCAGGTTGCAGAAGCATAACAGGACTGTTTAAATGCCCCTTGGTAGAGACAAACAGGTAGCAGTAGCTTAACAAGACGGTTTAAATGCCCCTTGGTAGAGACGAACAGGTAGCAGTAGCTTAACAAGACGGTTTAAATGCCCCTTGGAAGAGACGTGCAGGTCGCTGTAGCTAAATAAGACGGTGTAAATTCCCCTTGGAAGAGCGGCGGAGGTCGCAGTAGCTTAACAAGAAGATTTAATTGCCCCTTGAAAGAAACGTGCAGGTCACAGTAGCTTAATAAGATGGTTTAAATGCTCCTTGGAAGAGAGGTGGAGGTCGCAGTAGCTTAACAAGACGGTTTAACTGCACCTTGAATAGATGTGCAGGTCGCAGTAGCTTAACAAAAAGGATTAAATACCCCTTGCAAGAGACGTGCAGGTCACAGTAGCTTAACAAGACGGTTTAAATGCCCCTTGGAAGAAACGTGCATGTCGCAGTAGCTTAACAAGACGGTTTAAATGCCCCTTGGAAGAGACGTGCAGGTCGCAGTAGCTTAACAAGACGGTTTAAATGGCCCTTGGAAGAGCGGTGGAGGTCGTAGTAGCTTATCAAGACTGATTAAATGCCCCTTGGTAGAGACATGAAGGTCGCAGCAGCTTAACAAGACGGTTTAAATGCCCCTTGGAAAATCGGTGGAGGTCGCAGTATATTAACAAGATGGATTAAATGCCCCTTGGAAGAGACGTGCAAGTCGCAGTAGCTTAACAAGACGGTTTACATACCCATTGGAAGAGTGGTGGAGGTAGCAGTAGCTTAACAGATGGTTTAAATGCCCCTTGGAGGAGCGGTGGAGGTCGCAGAAGCTTAACAAGACAGTTTAAATGCCCCTTGGAAGAGACGTGCAGGTCGCAGTAGCTTAACAAGTCGGTTTAAATGCCACTTGGAAGAGCGGTGGAGGTCGCAGTAGCTTAAAAAGACAGTTTAAATGCCACTTGGAAGAGACATGCAGGTCGCAGTAGCTTAATAAGACGGTTTAAATGCTCCTTGGAAGAGACGTGCAGGTCGCAGTAGCTTAACAAGATGGTTTAAATGCCCCTTGGAAGAGACGTGCAGGACTCAGTGGCTTAACAAGACAGATTAAATGCCCCTTGGAAGAGACATGCAGGTCGCAGTAGCTTAACAAGACGGTTTAAATGCCCCTTGGAAGAGACGTGCAGGTTGCAGTAGATTAACAAGACAGTTTAAATGCCCCTTTGAAGAGACATGCAGGTCGCAGTAGCTTAACAAGACGGTTTAAATGCCCCTTGGAAGAGACGTGCAGGTCGCAGTAGCTTAACAAGTTGGTTTAAATGCCCCTTGGAAAAGTGGTTGAGGTTACAGTAGCTTAACAAGACGGTTTAAATGCTCCTAGGAAGAGTTGTGCAGGTCGCAGTAGATTTACAAGATGGTTTAAATGCTCCTTGGAAGAGACGTGCAGGTCGAAGTAGCTTAACAAGATGGTTTAAATGCCCCTTGGAATAGGCTTGCAGGTCGCAGTAGCTTAACAAGACGGTTTAAAAGCCCCTTGGAAGAGACGTGCAGGTCGCACTAGCTTAACAAGATGGTTTAAATGCCCCTTGGAAGAGCGGTGGAGGTCGCAGTAGCTTAATAAGACGGTTTAAATGCCCCTTGGAAGAGACATGCAGGTCGCAGCAGCTTAAAAAGACTGTTTAACTGCCCCTTGGAAAAGACGTGCAGGACTCAGTGGCTTAACAAGACCGTTTAAATGCCCCTTGGAAGAGACATGAAGGTCGCAGTAGCTTAACAAGACGGTTTAAATGCCCCTTGGAAGAGACGTGCAGGTCGCAGTAGATTAACAAGGCAGTTTAAATGCCCCTTGGAAGAGCGGTGGAGGTCGCAGTAGCTTAACAAGACGGTTTAAATGCCCCTTGGAAGAGACATGCAGGTCGCAGCAGCTTAAAAAGACTGTTTAACTGCCCCTTGGAAAAGACGTGCAGGACTCACTGGCTTAACAAGACAGTTTAAATGCCCCTTGGAAGAGACATGCAGGTCGCAGAAGCTTAACAAGATGGTTTAAATGCCCCTTGGAAGAGACGTGCAGGTCGCAGTAGATTAACAAGACAGTTTAAATGCCCCATGGAAGAGACATGCAGGTCACAGTAGCTTAACAAGACGGTTTAAATGCCCCTTGGAAGAGACGTACAGGTCGCAGAAGATTAACAAGACGGTTTAAATGTCCCTTGGAAGAGACGAGCAAGTCGCAGTAGCTTAAAAAGACGATTTAAATGAGCCTTGGAAAAGACGTGCAGGTCGCAGTAGCTTAACAAGACGGTTTAAATGCCCCTTGGAAGACACGAGCAGGTCGCAGTAGCTTAACAAGAGGGTTTAAATGCCCCTTGGAAAAGCGGTGGAGGTCGCAGTAGCTTAACAAGACAGTTTAGATGCCCCTTGGAAGAGACGTGCAGGTCGCAGTAGCTTAACAAGATGGTTTAAATGCCCCTTGGAAAAGTGGTTGAGGTTACAGTAGCTTAACAAGACGGTTTAAATGCCCCTTGGAAGAGACGTGCAGGTCACATTAGCTTAACAAGACGGTTTAAATGCCCCATGGAAGACACGAGCAGGTCGCAGTAGCTTAACAAAAGGGTTTAAATGCCCCTTGGAAGAGCGGAGGATGTCGCAGTAGCTTAACAAGGCAGTTTAAATGCCCCTTGGAAGAGACGTGCAGGTCGCAGTAGCTTAACAAGATGGTTTAAATGCCCCTTGGAAGAGCGGTGGAGGTCGCAGTAGCATAACAAGACAGTTTAAATGCCACTTGGAAGAAACGTGCAGGTCGCAGTAGCTTAACAAGACGGTTTAAATGCTCCTTGGAAGAGATGTGCAGGTCGCAGTAGCTTAACAAGACAGTTTAAATGCTCCTTGGAAGAGACGTGCAGGTCGCAGTAGCTTAACAAGATGGTTTAAATGCCCCTTGGAATAGGCTTGCAGGTCGCAGTAGCTTAACAAGACGGTTTAAATGCCCCTTGGAAGAGACGTGCAGGTCGCAGTAGCTTAACAAGATGGTTTAAATGCCCCTTGGAAGAGACATGCAGGTCGCAGCAGCTTAAAAAGACTGTTTAACTGCCCCTTGGAAAAGACGTGTAGGACTCAGTGGCTTAACAAGACAGTTTAAATGCCCCTTGGAAGAGACATGCAGGTCGCAGTAGCTTAACAAACGGTTTAAATGCCCCTTGGAAGAGACGTGCAGGTCGCAGTAGATTTACAAGACAGTTTAAATGCCCCTTGGAAGAGTCATGCAGGTCGCAGTAGCTTAACAAGATGGTTTAAATGCCCCTTGGAAGAGACGTGCAGGTCGCAGAAGATTAACAAGACGGTTTAAATTCCCCTTGGAAGAGACGTGCAGGTCGCAGTAGATTAACAAGACGGGTTAAATCAGCCTTGGAAGAGACGTGCAGGTCGCAGTAGATTAACATGACGGTTTAAATTCCCCTTGGAAGACACGAGCAGGTCGCAATAGCTTAACAAGAGGGTTTAAATGCCCCTTGGAAGAGAGGTGGAGGTCGCAGTAGCTTAACAAGACAGTTTAGATGCCCCTTGGACGAGAAGTGCAGGTCGCCGTAGCTTAACAAGACGTTATAAATGCCCCTTGGAAGAGACGTACAGGTCGCAGTAGCTTAACAAGATGGTTTAAATGCCCCTTGGAAAAGTGGTTGAGGTTACAGTAGCTTAACAAGACGGTTTAAATGCCCCTTGGAAGAGACGTGCAGGTCGCAGTAGCTTAACAAGACGGTTTAAATGCCCCATGGAAGACACGAGCAGGTCGCAGGAGCTTAACAAAAGGGTTTAAATGCCCCTTGGAAGAGCGGAGGATGTCGCAGTAGCTTAACAAGACTGTTTAAATGCCCCTTGGAAGAGACGTGCAGGTCGCAGTAGCTTAACAAGAGGGTTTAAATGCACGTTGGAATAGGCTTGCAGGTCGCAGAAGCTTACCAAGATGGTATAAATGCACCTTGGTAGAGACTAACAGGTAGCAGTAGCTTAACAAGACAGTTTAAATGCCCCTTGGAAGAGACGTGCAGGTCGCTGTAGCTAAACAAGACGGTTTAAATACCCCTTGGAAGAGCGGCGGAGGTAGCAGTAGCTTAACAAGACGATTTAATTGCCCTTTGGAAGAGATGTGCAGGTTACAGTAGCTTAATAAGACGGTTTAAATGCGCCTTGGAAGAGACGTGCAGGTCCCAGCAGCTTAACAAGATGGTTTAAATGCCCCTTGGAAGAAAGGTGCAGTTCGCAGTAGCTTAACAAGACGGTTTAAATGCCCCTTGGAAGAGACATGTAGGTCGCAGTAGCTTAACAAGACGGTTTAACTGCCCCTTGCAAGAGACGTGCAGGTCACAGTAGCTTAACAAGACGGTTTAAATGCCCCTTGGAAGAAAGGTGCAGTTCGCAGTAGCTTAACAAGACGGTTTAAATGTCCCTTGGAAGTGACATGTAGGTCGCAGTAGCTTAACAAGACGGTTTAAATGACCCTTGGAAGAGCGTTGGTGGTCGTACTAGCTTAACAAGACTGATTATATGCCCCTTGGTAGAGACGTGCAGGTCGCAGTAGCTTAACAAGACGGTTTAAATGCCCCTTGGAAAATCGGTGGAGGTCGCAGTAGATTAACAAGATGGATTAAATGCCCCTTGGAAGAGACGTGCAAGTTGCAGTAGCTTAACAAGACGGTTTACATGTGCATTGGAAGAGTGGTGGATGTCGCAGTAGCTTGACAGGATGGTTTAAATGCCCCTTGGAAGAGCGGTGGAGGTCGCAGAAGCTTAACAAGACCGTTGAAATGCCCCTTGGAAGAGGCTGACAGGTCGCAGTAGCTTACCAAGACGATTTAAATGCCCCTTGGAAGAGACGTGCAGGTTGCAGTAGCTTAACAAGATGGTTTAAATGCCACTTGGAAAAGCGGTGGAGGTCGCAGTAGCTTAACAAGACAGTTTAATTGCCCATTGGAAGAGACATGCAAGTCGCAGCAGCTTAACAAGACTGTTTAAATGCCCCTTGGAAGAGACGTGTAGGTCGCAGTAGCTTAAAAAGACGGTTTAAATGCCCCTTTGTAGAGACATGCAGGTCGCAGTAGCTTAACAAGACGGTTTAAATGCCCTTTGGAAGAGACGTGCAAGTCGCAGTAGCTTAACAAGACGGTTTAAATGCCCCTTGGAAGAGACGTGCAGGTCGCAGCAGCTTAAAAAGACGGTTTAAATGCCCCTTGGAAGAGACGAGCAGGTCGCAGTAGCTTAACAAGACGGTTTAAATTCCCCGTGGAAGAAACGTGCAGGTCGCAGTAGTTTAACAAGACGGTTTAAATGCCCCTAGGAAGAGACGTGCAGGTCGCAGGAGCTTAACAAGAGGGTATAACTGCCGCTTGGAATAGGCTTGCAGGTCGCAGTAGCTTACCAAGACAGTTTAAATGCCCCTTGGAAGAGACGCGCAGGTCGCAGTAGCTTAACAAGATGGTTTAAATGCCCCTTGGAGGAGCGGTGGACGTTGCAGTAGATTAACAAGATGGCTTAAATGCCCCTTGGAAGAGACATGCAGGTCGCAGCAGCTTAAAAAGACGGTTTAAATGCCCCTTGGAATAGACATGCAGGTCGCAGCAGCTTAAAAAGACAGTTTAAATGCCCCTTGGAAGAGACATGCAGGTCGCAGTAGCTTAACAAGACGGTTTAAATGCACCTTGGAAGAGACATGCAGGTCGCAGTAGCTTAACAAGACGTTTTAAATGCCCCTTGGAAGAGACATGCAGGTCGCAGCAGCTTAAAAAGACGTTTTAAACGACCCCTTGCAACAGACGTGCAGGACGCAGTGGCTTAACAAGACGGTTTAAATGCCCCTTGGAAGAGACGTGCAGGTCGCAGTAGCTTAACAAGACGGTTTAAATGACACTTGGAAAAGTGGTGGAGGTTACAGTAGCTTAACAAGACCGTTTAAATGCCACTTGGAAGAGAAGTGCAAGTCGCAGTAGCTTAAAAAGACGGTATAAATGAGCCTTGGAAGAGACGTGCAGGTCGCAGTCGCTTAACAAGATGGTTTAATTGGCCCTTGGAAGAGCAGTGGAGGTCGCAGAAGCTTAATAAAACAGTTTAAATGCCCCTTGGAAGAGCGGTGGAGGTCGCATTAGCATAATAAGACAGTTTACATGCCCCTTGGAAGAGACGAGCATGTCGCAGTCGCTTAACAAGACGGTTTAAATGGCCCTTGGAAGAGCAGTGGAAGTCGCAGTAGCTTAATAAGACAGTTTAAATGCCCCTTGGAAGAGAAGTGCAGGTCGCAGTAGCTTACCAAGACGGTTTAAATGCCCCTTGGAAGAGCAGTGGAAGTCGCAGTAGCTTAATAAGACAGTTTAAATGCCACTTGGAAGAAACGTGCAGGTCGCAGTAGCTTAACAAGACGGTTTAAATGCTCCTTGGAAGAGATGTGCAGGTCGCAGTAGCTTAACAAGACGGTTTAAATGCTCCTTGGAAGAGACGTGCAGGTCGCAGTAGCTTAACAAGATGGTTTAAATGCCCCTTGGAATAGGCTTGCAGGTCGCAGTAGCTTAACAAGACGGTTTAAATGCCCCTTGGAAGAGACGTGCAGGTCGCAGTAGCTTAACAAGATGGTTTAAATGCCCCTTGGAAGAGACATGCAGGTCGCAGCAGCTTAAAAAGACTGTTTAACTGCCCCTTGGAAAAGACGTGCAGGACTCAGTGGCTTAACAAGACAGTTTAAATGCCCCTTGGAAGAGACATGCAGTTCGCAGTAGCTTAACAAGACGGTTTAAATGCCCCTTGGAAGAGACGTGCAGGTCGCAGTAGATTTACAAGACAGTTTAAATGCCCCTTGGAAGAGACATGCAGGTCGCAGTAGCTTAACAAGATGGTTTAAATGCCCCTTGGAAGAGACGTGCAGGTCGCAGAAGATTAACAAGACGGTTTAAATACCCCTTGGAAGAGATGTGCAGGTCGCAGTAGATTAACAAGACGGTTTAAATGAGCCTTGGAAGAGACGTGCAGGTCGCAGTAGATTAACATGACGGTTTAAATTCCCCTTGGAAGACACGAGCAGGTCGCAGTAGCTTAACAAGAGGGTTTAAATGCCCCTTGGAAGAGCGGTGGAGGTCGCAGTAGCTTAACAAGACAGTTTAGATGCCCCTTGAAAGAGACGTGCAGGTCGCCGTAGCTTAACAAGACGTTATAAATGCCCCTTGGAAGAGACGTACAGGTCGCAGTAGCTTAACAAGATGGTTTAAATGCCCCTTGGAAAAGTGGTTGAGGTTACAGTAGCTTAACAAGACGGTTTAAATGCCCCTTGGAAGAGACGTGCAGGTCGCAGTAGCTTAACAAGACGGTTTAAATGCCCCATGGAAGACACGAGCAGGTCGCAGGAGCTTAACAAAAGGGTTTAAATGCCCCTTGGAAGAGCGGAGGATGTCGCAGTAGCTTAACAAGACAGTTTAAATGCCCTTTGGAAGAGACGTGCAGGTCGCAGTAGCTTAACAAGACGGTTTAAATGCCCCTTGGAAGAGCGGTGGAGGTCGTAGTAGCTTAACAAGACGGATTAAATGCCCCTTGGTAGAAACGTGCAGGTCGCAGTAGATTAACAAGATGGTTTAAATGCTCCTTGGAATAGATGTGCAGGTCGCAGTAGCTTAACAAGACGGTTTAAATGCCCCTTGGAAGAGTGGTGGAGGTCGTAGTAGCTTAACAAGACGGATTAAATGCCCCTTGGTAGAGACATGCAGGTCGCAGCAGCTTAACAAGACGGATTAAATGTCCCTTGGAAGAGACGTGCAGGTCGTGGTAGCTTAACAAGACGGTTTAAATGCCCCTTGGAAAAGCGGTGGAGGTCGCAGTAGATTAACAAGATGGATTAAATGCCCCTTGGAAGAGACGTGCAAGTCGCAGTAGCTTAACAAGACGGTTTACATGCCCCTTGGAAGAGTGGTGGAGGTCGCAGTAGCTTAACAAGACGGTTTAAATGCCCCTTGGAAGAGCGGTTGAGGTTGCAGTAGGTTAACAAGACAGTTTAAATCCCCCTCTGAAGAGATGTGCAGGTCGCAGTAGCTTAACAAGATGGTTTAAATGCCCCTTGGAATAGGCTTGCAGGTCGCATTAGCTTACCAAGACGGTTTAAATGCCCCTTGCAAAAGGGGTGGAGGTTACAGTAGCTTAACAAGACGGTTTAAATGCCTCTTGGAAGAGAGGTGCAAGTCGCAGTAGCTTAAAAAGACGGTTTAAATGCGCCTTGGAAAAGACGTGCAGGTCGCAGTAGGTTAATAAAAAGGTTTAAATGCCCCTTGGAAGAGCGGTGAAGGTCGCAGTAGCTTAACAAGACGGTTTAACTGCCCCTTGCAAGAGACGTGCAGGTCACAGTAGCTTAACAAGACGGTTTAAATGCCCCTTGGAAGAAACGTGCAGTTCGCAGTAGCTTAACAAGACGGTTTAAATGCCACTTGGAAGAGACATGTAGGTCGCAGTAGCTTAACAAGACGGTTTAAATGCCCCTTGGAAGAGCGTTGGAGGTCGTACTAGCTTAACAAGACTGATTATATGCCCCTTGGTAGAGATGTGCAGGTCGCAGTAGCTTAACAAGACGGTTTAAATGCCCCTTGGAAAATCGGTGGAGGTCGCAGTAGAATAACAAGATGGATTAAATGCCCCTTGGAAGAGACGTGCAAGTCGCAGTAGCTTAACAAGACGGTTTACATGTCCATTGGAAGAGTGGTGGATGTCGCAGTAGCTTGACAGGATGGTTTAAATGCCCCTTGGAAGAGCGGTGGAGGTCGCAGAAGCTTAACAAGACCGTTGAAATGCCCCTTGGAAGACGCTGACAGGTCGCAGTAGCTTACCAAGACGATTTAAATGCCCCTTGGAAGAGACGTGCAGGTCGCAGTAGCTTAACAAGATGGTTTAAATGACACTTGGAAAAGCGGTGGAGGTCGCAGTAGCTTAACAAGACAGTTTAATTGCCCATTGGAAGAGACATGCAAGTCGCAGCAGCTTAACAAGACTGTTTAAATGCCCCTTGGAAGAGACGTGTAGGTCGCAGTAGCTTAAAAAGACGGTTTAAATGCCCCTTTGTAGAGACATGCAGGTTGCAGTAGCTTAACAAGAAGGTTTAAATGCCCTTTGGAAGAGACGTGCAAGTCGCAGTAGCTTAACAAGACGGTTTAAATGCCCCTTGGAAGAGACGTGCAGGTCGCAGAGGCTTAAAAAGACGGTTTAAATGCCCCTTGGAAGAGACGTGCAGGTCGCAGTAGCTTAACAAGACGGTTTAAATGCCCCTTGGAAGAACGATGGAGGTCGCAGTAGCTTAACAAGACAGTTTAAATACCCCTTGGAAGAGACATGCAGGTCGCAGTAGCTTAACAAGACGGTTTAAATGCCCCTTGGAAGAGACGTGCAAGTCGCAGTAGCTTAACAAGACGGTTTAAATGCCCCTTGGAAGAGACGTGCAGGTCGCAGTAGCTTAACAAGACGGTTTAAATGCCCCTTGGAAGAGACGTGCAAGTCGCAGTAGATTAACAAGACGGTTTAAATGCCCCTTGGTAGAGACGTGCAGTTCGCAGTAGCTTAACAAGTCGGTTTAAATGCCCCTTGGAAGAGCGGTGGAGGTCGCAGTAGCTTAACAAGACGATTTAATTGCTCATTGGTAGAGACATGCAGGTCACATTAGCTTAATAAGACGGTTTAAATGCCACTTGGAAGAGACGTGCAAGTCGTAGTAGCTTAACAAGACGGTTTAAATGCCCCTTGGAAGAAACGTGCAGGTCGCAGTAGCTTAACAAGACGGTTTAAATGCCCCTTGGAAGAGACGGACAGGTCGCAGTAACTTAACAAGTCGGTTTAAATGCCCTTTGGAAGAGCGGTGGAGGTCGTAGTAGCTTAACAAAATGGATTAAATGCCCCTTGGTAGAGACGTGCAGGTCGCAGCAGCTTAACAAGACGGTTTAAATGCCCCTTGGAAGAGACGCGCAGGTCGCAGTAGCTTAACAAGACTGTTTAAATGCCCCTTGGAAGAGACGTGCAGGTTGCAGTAGCTTAACAAGAGGGTTTAAATGCCCGTTGGAATAGGCTTGCAGGTCGCAGAAGCTTACCAAGACGGTATAAATGCCCCTTGGTAGAGACTAACAGGTAGCAGTAGCTTAACAAGACGGTTTAAATGCCCCTTGAAAGAGACGTGCAGGTCGCTGTAGCTAAACAAGACGGTTTAAATACCCCTTGGAAGAGCGGCGGAGGTAGCAGTAGCTTAACAAGACGATTTAATTGCCCTTTGAAAGAGACGTGCATGTCACAGTAGCTTAATAAGACGGTTTAAATGCGCCTTGGAAGAGACGTGCAGGTCCCAGCAGCTTAACAAGATGGCTTAAAAGCCCCTATGAAAAGCGGTGGAGGTCGCAGTAGCTTAACAAGACGGTTTAACTGCCCCTTGCAAGAGACGTGCAGGTCACAGTAGCTTAACAAGACGGTTTAAATGCCCCTTGGAAGAAACGTGCAGTTCGCAGTAGCTTAACAAGACGGTTTAAATGCCCCTTGGAAGAGCGTTGGAGGTCGTACTAGCTTAACAAGACTGATTATATGCCCCTTGGTAGAGATGTGCAGGTCGCAGTAGCTTAACAAGACGGTTTAAATGCCCCTTGGAAAATTGTTGGAGGTCGCAGTAGATTAACAAGATGGATTAAATGCCCCTTGGAAGAGACGTGCAAGTCGCAGTAGCTTAACAAGACGGTTTACATGTCCATTGGAAGAGTGGTGGATGTCGCAGTAGCTTGACAGGATGGTTTAAATGCCCCTTGGAGGAGCGGTGGAGGTCGCAGAAGCTTAACAAGACCGTTGAAATGCCCCTTGGAAGAGGCTGACAGGTCGCAGTAGCTTACCAAGACGATTTAAATGCCCCTTGGAAGAGACGTGCAGGTCGCAGTAGCTTAACAAGATGGTTTAAATGCCACTTGGAAAAGCGGTGGAGGTCGCAGTAGCTTAACAAGACAGTTTAATTGCCCATTGGAAGAGACATGCAAGTCGCAGCAGCTTAACAAGACTGTTTAAATGCCCCTTGGAAGAGACGTGTAGGTCGCAGTAGCTTAAAAAGACGGTTTAAATGCCCCTTTGTAGAGACATGCAGGTCGCAGTAGCTTAACAAGACGGTTTAAATGCCCTTTGGAAGAGACGTGCAAGTCGCAGTAGCTTAACAAGACGGTTTAAATGCCCCTTGGAAGAGACGTGCAGGTCGCAGAGGCTTAAAAAGACGGTTTAAATGCCCCTTGGAAGAGACGTGCAGGTCGCAGTAGCTTAACAAGACGGTTTAAATGCCCCTTGGAAGAGCGATGGAGGTCGCAGTAGCTTAACAAGACACTTTAAATACCCCTTGGAAGAGACATGCAGGTCGCAGTAGCTTAACAAGACCGTTGAAATGCCCCTTGGAAGAGGCTGACAGGTCGCAGTAGCTTACCAAGACGATTTAAATGCCCCTTGGAAGAGACGTGCAGGTCGCAGTAGCTTAACAAGATGGTTTAAATGCCACTTGGAAAAGCGGTGGAGGTCGCAGTAGCTTAACAAGACAGTTTAATTGCCCATTGGAAGAGACATGCAAGTCGCAGCAGCTTAACAAGACTGTTTAAATGCCCCTTGGAAGAGACGTGTAGGTCGCAGTAGCTTAAAAAGACGGTTTAAATGCCCCTTTGTAGAGACATGCAGGTCGCAGTAGCTTAACAAGACGGTTTAAATGCCCTTTGGAAGAGACGTGCAAGTCGCAGTAGCTTAACAAGACGGTTTAAATGCCCCTTGGAAGAGACGTGCAGGTCGCAGAGGCTTAAAAAGACGGTTTAAATGCCCCTTGGAAGAGACGTGCAGGTCGCAGTAGCTTAACAAGACGGTTTAAATGCCCCTTGGAAGAGCGATGGAGGTCGCAGTAGCTTAACAAGACAGTTTAAATACCCCTTGGAAGAGACATGCAGGTCGCAGTAGCTTAACAAGACGGTTTAAATGCCCCTTGGAAGAGACGTGCAAGTCGCAGTAGCTTAACAAGACGGTTTAAATGCCCCTTGGAAGAGATGTGCAGGTCGCAGAGGCTTAAAAAGACGGTTTAAATGCCCCTTGGAAGAGACATGCAGGTCGCAGTAGCTTAACAAGACGGTTTAAATGCCCCTTAGAAGAGACGTGCAGTTCGCAGTACCTTAACAAGTCGGTTTAAATGCCACTTGGAAGAGCGGTGGAGGTCGCAGTAGCTTAACAAGACAGTTTAAATGCCCCTTTGAAGAGACGTGCAGGTCGCAGTAGCTTAATAAGACGGTTTAAATGCCCCTTAGAAGAGACGTGCAGGTCGCAGTAGCTTAACAAGACTGTTTAAATCCCCCTTGGAAGAGATGTGCAGGTCGCAGTAGCTTAACAAGATGGTTTAAATGCCCCTTGGAAGAGCGGTGGAGGTGGCAGTAGCTTAACAAGACGGTTTAATTGCCCTTGAAAGAGACATGCAGGTCGCAGCAGCTTATAAAGACTGTTTAAATGCCCCTTGGAAGAGACGTGCAGGTCGCAGTGGCTTAACAAGACAGTATAAATGCCCCTTGGAAAAGACATGCAGGTCGCAGTAGCTTAAAAAGACAGTTTAAATGCCCCTTGGAAGAGACGAGCAGGTCGCAGTAGCTTAACAAGACGGTTTAAATTCCCCTTGGAAGAAACGTGCAGGTCGCAGTAGTTTAACAAGACGGTTTAAATGCCCCTAGGAAGAGACGTGCAGGTCGCAGGAGCTTAACAAAAGGGTATAACTGCCGCTTGGAATAGGCTTGCAGGTCGCAGTAGCTTACCAAGACAGTTTAAATGCCCCTTGGAAGAGACGCTCAGGTCGCAGTAGCTTAACAAGATGGTTTAAATGCCCCTTGGAGGAGCGGTGGACGTTGCAGTAGATTAACAAGATGGCTTAAATGCCCCTTGGAAGAGACATGCAGGTCGCAGCAGCTTAAAAAGATGGTTTAAATGCCCCTTGGAATAGACATGCAGGTCGCAGCAGCTTAAAAAGACAGTTTAAATGCCCCTTGGAAGAGACATGCAGGTCGCAGTAGCTTAACAAGACGGTTTAAATGCCCCTTGGAAGAGACATGCAGGTCGCAGTAGCTTAACAAGACGTTTTAAATGCCCCTTGGAAGAGACATGCAGGTCGCAGCAGCTTAAAAAGACGTTTTAAACGCCCCTTGTAAGAGACGTGCAGGACGCAGTGGCTTAACAAGACGGTTTAAATGCCCCTTGGAAGAGACGTGCAGGTCGCAGTAGCTTAACAAGACGGTTTAAATGACACTTGGAAAAGTGGTGGAGGTTACAGTAGCTTAACAAGACCGTTTAAATGCCACTTGGAAGAGAAGTGCAAGTCGCAGTAGCTTAAAAAGACGGTATAAATGAGCCTTGGAAGAGACGTGCAGGTCGCAGTCGCTTAACAAGACGGTTTAATTGGCCCTTGGAAGAGCAGTGGAGGTCGCAGTAGCTTAATAAAACAATTTAAATGCCCCTTGGAAGAGCGGTGGAGGTCGCATTAGCATAATAAGACAGTTTACATGCCCCTTGGAAGAGACGAGCATGTCGCAGTCGCTTAACAAGACGGTTTAAATGGCCCTTGGAAGAGCAGTGGAAGTCGCAGTAGCTTAATAAGACAGTTTAAATGCCCCTTGGAAGAGAAGTGCAGGTCGCAGTAGCTTACCAAGACGGTTTAAATGCCCCTTGGAAGAGACGTGCAGGTCGCAGTAGCTTAACAAGATGGTTTAAATGCCACTTGGAAAAGCGGTGGAGGTCGCAGTAGCTTAACAAGACAGTTTAATTGCCCATTGGAAAAGACATGCAAGTCACAGCAGTTTAACAAGACTGTTAAAATGCCCCTTGGAAGAGACGTGTAGGTCGCAGTAGCTTAAAAAGACGTTTTAAATGCCCCTTGTAAGAGACGTGCAGGTCGCAGTGGCTTAACAAGACGGTTTAAATGCCCCTTGGAAGAGCGGTGGAGGTCGCAGAAGCTTAACAAGACAGTTTAAATGCCCTTGGAAGAGACGTGCAGGTCGCAGTAGCTTAACAAGACGGTTTAAATGCCCCTTGGAAGAGAAGTGCAAGTCGCAGTAGCTTAACAAGACAATTTAAATGCCCCTTGGAAGAGACGTGCAGGTCGCAGTAGCTTAAGAAGACGGTTTAAATGCCCCTTGGAAGAGACATGCCGGTCACAGGAGCTTAATAAGACGGTTTAAATGTCCCTTGGAAGAGACGTGCAGGTCGCAGTAGCTTAACAAGACGGTTTAAATGCCCCTTGGAAGAGACGCACAGGTCGCAGTAGCTTAACAAGACGGTTTAAATGCCACTTGGAAGAGCGGTGTAGGTCACAGTAGCTTAACAAGACAGTTTAAATACCCCTTGGAAGAGACGTGCAGGTCGCAGTAGCTTAACAAGACAGTTTAAATGCCCCTTGGAAGAGAGTTGCAGGTTCGCAGTAGCTTAATAAGATGGTTTAAATGCTCCTTGGAAGAGACGTGCAGGTCGCAGTAGCTTAACAAGATGGTTTAAATGCCCCCTTAGAAGAAACGTGCAGGTCGCAGTAGCTTAACAAGACGATTTAAATGCCCCTTGAAAAAGACGTGAAGTACGCAGTAGCTTAACAAGATTGTTTAAATGCCCCTTGGAAGAGACGTGCAGGTCGCAGTAGCTTAATAAGACGGTTTAAATGCCCCTTGGAAGAGAGGTGGAGGTCGCAGTAGCTTAACAAGACAGTTTAAATGCCACTTGGAAGAAACATGCAGGTCGCAGTAGCTTAACAAGACGGTTTAAATGCTCCTTGGAAGAGATGTGCAGGTCGCAGTAGCTTAACAAGATGGTTTAAATGCCACTTGGAAGAGTGGTGGAGGTCTTAGTAGCTTAACAAGACGGATTAAATGCCCCTTGGTAGAGACGTGCAGGTCGCAGCAGCTTAACAAGACGGATTAAATGTCCCTTGGAAGAGACGTGCCGGTCGCGGTAGCTTAACAAGACGGTTTAAATGCCCCTTGGAAAAACGGTGGAGGTCGCAGTAGCTTAACGAGATGGATTAAATGCCCCTTGGAAGAGACGTGCAACTCGCAGTAGCTTAAAAAGACGGTTTACATGCCCCTTGGAAGAGTGGTGGAGGTCGCAGTAGCTTAACAACACAGTTTAAATCCCCCTTGGAAGAGATGTGCAGGTCGCAGTAGCTTAACAAGATGGTTTAAATGCCCCTTGGAATAGGCTTGCAGGTCGCATTAGCTTACCAAGACGGTTCAAATGCCCCTTGGAAAAGTGGTGGAGGTTACAGTAGCTTAACAAGACGGTTTAAATGCCCCTTGGAAGAGACATGCAAGTCGCAGTAGCTTAAAAAGACGGTTTAAATGCGCCTTGGAAAAGACGTGCAGGTCGCAGTAGCTTAACAAGAAGCTTTAAATGCCCCTTGGAAGACACGAGCAGGTCGCAGTAGCTTAACAAGAGGGTTTAAATGCCCCTTGGAAGAGCGGTGGAGGTCGCAGTAGCTTAACATGACAGTTTAAATGCCCCTTGGAAGAGACGTGCAGGTCGCAGTAGCTTAACAAGACGGTTTAATTCCCCCTTGGAAGAGACGTGAAGGTCGCAGTAGCTTAACAAGACGGTTTAAATGCCCCTTGGAAGAGACGTGCAAGTCGCAGTAGCTTAATAAGACGGTTTAAATTCCCCTTGCAAGAGACGTGCAGATCGCAGTAGCTTAATAAGACGGTTTAAATGCCCCTTAGAAGAGACGTGCAGGTCGCAGTAGCTTAAAAAGACGGTTTAAATGCCCTTTGGAAGAGACATGCAGGTCGCAGCAGCTTAACAAGACTGTTTAAATGCCCCTTGGAAGAGACGTGCAGGTCGAAGTAGCTTAACAAAACAGTTTAAATGCACCTTGGTAGAGACATGCAGGTCGCAGTAGCTTAACAAGACGGTTTAAATGCCTCATTGAAGAGACGTGCAGGTCGCAGTAGCTTAACAATACGATTTAAATGCCCCTTGGAAAAGTGGTGGAGGTTACAGTAGCTTAACAAGACGGTTTAAATGCCCCTTGGAAGAGACGTGCAAGTCGCAGTAGCTTAACAAGACGATTTAAATGCCCCTTGGAAGAGACGTGCAGGTCGCAGAAGCTTAACAAGACGGTTTAAATACCCCTTGGAAGAGACGTGCTGGTCGCAGTAGCTTCACAAGATGGTTTAAGTGCCCCTTGGAAGAGCTTTGGAGGTCGCAGAAGCTTAACAAGACAGTTTAAATGCCCCTTGGAAGAGACGTGCAGGTCACAGGAGCTTAATAAGACGGTTTAAATGTCCCTTGGAAGAGACGTGCAGGTCGCAGTAGCTTAACAAGACAGTTTAAATGCCCCTTGGAAGAGACGTGCAGGTTGCAGTAGCTTAAAAAGACGGTTTAAATGCCCCTTGGCAGAGCGGTGGAGGTCACAGTAGCTTAACAAGATGGTTTAAATGCCCCTTGGAAGAGAAGTGCAGGTCGCAGTAGCTTAACAAGACGGTTTAAATGCCCCTTGGAAGAGCGTTGGAGGTCGTACTAGCTTAACAAGACTGATTATATGCCCCTTGGTAGAGATGTGCAGGTCGCAGTAGCTTAACAAGACGGTTTAAATGCCCCTTGGAAAATTGTTGGAGGTCGCAGTAGATTAACAAGATGGATTAAATGCCCCTTGGAAGAGACGTGCAAGTCGCAGTAGCTTAACAAGACGGTTTACATGTCCATTGGAAGAGTGGTGGATGTCGCAGTAGCTTGACAGGATGGTTTAAATGCCCCTTGGAGGAGCGGTGGAGGTCGCAGAAGCTTAACAAGACCGTTGAAATGCCCCTTGGAAGAGGCTGACAGGTCGCAGTAGCTTACCAAGACGATTTAAATGCCCCTTGGAAGAGACGTGCAGGTCGCAGTAGCTTAACAAGATGGTTTAAATGCCACTTGGAAAAGCGGTGGAGGTCGCAGTAGCTTAACAAGACAGTTTAATTGCCCATTGGAAGAGACATGCAAGTCGCAGCAGCTTAACAAGACTGTTTAAATGCCCCTTGGAAGAGACGTGTAGGTCGCAGTAGCTTAAAAAGACGGTTTAAATGCCCCTTTGTAGAGACATGCAGGTCGCAGTAGCTTAACAAGACGGTTTAAATGCCCTTTGGAAGAGACGTGCAAGTCGCAGTAGCTTAACAAGACGGTTTAAATGCCCCTTGGAAGAGACGTGCAGGTCGCAGAGGCTTAAAAAGACGGTTTAAATGCCCCTTGGAAGAGACGTGCAGGTCGCAGTAGCTTAACAAGACGGTTTAAATGCCCCTTGGAAGAGCGATGGAGGTCGCAGTAGCTTAACAAGACACTTTAAATACCCCTTGGAAGAGACATGCAGGTCGCAGTAGCTTAACAAGACCGTTGAAATGCCCCTTGGAAGAGGCTGACAGGTCGCAGTAGCTTACCAAGACGATTTAAATGCCCCTTGGAAGAGACGTGCAGGTCGCAGTAGCTTAACAAGATGGTTTAAATGCCACTTGGAAAAGCGGTGGAGGTCGCAGTAGCTTAACAAGACAGTTTAATTGCCCATTGGAAGAGACATGCAAGTCGCAGCAGCTTAACAAGACTGTTTAAATGCCCCTTGGAAGAGACGTGTAGGTCGCAGTAGCTTAAAAAGACGGTTTAAATGCCCCTTTGTAGAGACATGCAGGTCGCAGTAGCTTAACAAGACGGTTTAAATGCCCTTTGGAAGAGACGTGCAAGTCGCAGTAGCTTAACAAGACGGTTTAAATGCCCCTTGGAAGAGACGTGCAGGTCGCAGAGGCTTAAAAAGACGGTTTAAATGCCCCTTGGAAGAGACGTGCAGGTCGCAGTAGCTTAACAAGACGGTTTAAATGCCCCTTGGAAGAGCGATGGAGGTCGCAGTAGCTTAACAAGACAGTTTAAATACCCCTTGGAAGAGACATGCAGGTCGCAGTAGCTTAACAAGACGGTTTAAATGCCCCTTGGAAGAGACGTGCAAGTCGCAGTAGCTTAACAAGACGGTTTAAATGCCCCTTGGAAGAGATGTGCAGGTCGCAGAGGCTTAAAAAGACGGTTTAAATGCCCCTTGGAAGAGACATGCAGGTCGCAGTAGCTTAACAAGACGGTTTAAATGCCCCTTAGAAGAGACGTGCAGTTCGCAGTACCTTAACAAGTCGGTTTAAATGCCACTTGGAAGAGCGGTGGAGGTCGCAGTAGCTTAACAAGACAGTTTAAATGCCCCTTTGAAGAGACGTGCAGGTCGCAGTAGCTTAATAAGACGGTTTAAATGCCCCTTAGAAGAGACGTGCAGGTCGCAGTAGCTTAACAAGACTGTTTAAATCCCCCTTGGAAGAGATGTGCAGGTCGCAGTAGCTTAACAAGATGGTTTAAATGCCCCTTGGAAGAGCGGTGGAGGTGGCAGTAGCTTAACAAGACGGTTTAATTGCCCTTGAAAGAGACATGCAGGTCGCAGCAGCTTATAAAGACTGTTTAAATGCCCCTTGGAAGAGACGTGCAGGTCGCAGTGGCTTGACAAGACAGTATAAATGCCCCTTGGAAAAGACATGCAGGTCGCAGTAGCTTAAAAAGACAGTTTAAATGCCCCTTGGAAGAGACGAGCAGGTCGCAGTAGCTTAACAAGACGGTTTAAATTCCCCTTGGAAGAAACGTGCAGGTCGCAGTAGTTTAACAAGACGGTTTAAATGCCCCTAGGAAGAGACGTGCAGGTCGCAGGAGCTTAACAAAAGGGTATAACTGCCGCTTGGAATAGGCTTGCAGGTCGCAGTAGCTTACCAAGACAGTTTAAATGCCCCTTGGAAGAGACGCTCAGGTCGCAGTAGCTTAACAAGATGGTTTAAATGCCCCTTGGAGGAGCGGTGGACGTTGCAGTAGATTAACAAGATGGCTTAAATGCCCCTTGGAAGAGACATGCAGGTCGCAGCAGCTTAAAAAGATGGTTTAAATGCCCCTTGGAATAGACATGCAGGTCGCAGCAGCTTAAAAAGACAGTTTAAATGCCCCTTGGAAGAGACATGCAGGTCGCAGTAGCTTAACAAGACGGTTTAAATGCCCCTTGGAAGAGACATGCAGGTCGCAGTAGCTTAACAAGACGTTTTAAATGCCCCTTGGAAGAGACATGCAGGTCGCAGCAGCTTAAAAAGACGTTTTAAACGCCCCTTGTAAGAGACGTGCAGGACGCAGTGGCTTAACAAGACGGTTTAAATGCCCCTTGGAAGAGACGTGCAGGTCGCAGTAGCTTAACAAGACGGTTTAAATGACACTTGGAAAAGTGGTGGAGGTTACAGTAGCTTAACAAGACCGTTTAAATGCCACTTGGAAGAGAAGTGCAAGTCGCAGTAGCTTAAAAAGACGGTATAAATGAGCCTTGGAAGAGACGTGCAGGTCGCAGTCGCTTAACAAGACGGTTTAATTGGCCCTTGGAAGAGCAGTGGAGGTCGCAGTAGCTTAATAAAACAATTTAAATGCCCCTTGGAAGAGCGGTGGAGGTCGCATTAGCATAATAAGACAGTTTACATGCCCCTTGGAAGAGACGAGCATGTCGCAGTCGCTTAACAAGACGGTTTAAATGGCCCTTGGAAGAGCAGTGGAAGTCGCAGTAGCTTAATAAGACAGTTTAAATGCCCCTTGGAAGAGAAGTGCAGGTCGCAGTAGCTTACCAAGACGGTTTAAATGCCCCTTGGAAGAGACGTGCAGGTCGCAGTAGCTTAACAAGATGGTTTAAATGCCACTTGGAAAAGCGGTGGAGGTCGCAGTAGCTTAACAAGACAGTTTAATTGCCCATTGGAAAAGACATGCAAGTCACAGCAGTTTAACAAGACTGTTAAAATGCCCCTTGGAAGAGACGTGTAGGTCGCAGTAGCTTAAAAAGACGTTTTAAATGCCCCTTGTAAGAGACGTGCAGGTCGCAGTGGCTTAACAAGACGGTTTAAATGCCCCTTGGAAGAGCGGTGGAGGTCGCAGAAGCTTAACAAGACAGTTTAAATGCCCTTGGAAGAGACGTGCAGGTCGCAGTAGCTTAACAAGACGGTTTAAATGCCCCTTGGAAGAGAAGTGCAAGTCGCAGTAGCTTAACAAGACAATTTAAATGCCCCTTGGAAGAGAAGTGCAGGTCGCAGTAGCTTAAGAAGACGGTTTAAATGCCCCTTGGAAGAGACATGCCGGTCACAGGAGCTTAATAAGACGGTTTAAATGTCCCTTGGAATAGACGTGCAGGTCGCAGTAGCTTAACAAGACGGTTTAAATGCCCCTTGGAAGAGACGCACAGGTCGCAGTAGCTTAACAAGACGGTTTAAATGCCACTTGGAAGAGCGGTGTAGGTCACAGTAGCTTAACAAGACAGTTTAAATACCCCTTGGAAGAGACGTGCAGGTCGCAGTAGCTTAACAAGACAGTTTAAATGCCCCTTGGAAGAGAGTTGCAGGTTCGCAGTAGCTTAATAAGATGGTTTAAATGCTCCTTGGAAGAGACGTGCAGGTCGCAGTAGCTTAACAAGATGGTTTAAATGCCCCCTTAGAAGAAACGTGCAGGTCGCAGTAGCTTAACAAGACGATTTAAATGCCCCTTGAAAAAGACGTGAAGTACGCAGTAGCTTAACAAGATTGTTTAAATGCCCCTTGGAAGAGACGTGCAGGTCGCAGTAGCTTAATAAGACGGTTTAAATGCCCCTTGGAAGAGAGGTGGAGGTCGCAGTAGCTTAACAAGACAGTTTAAATGCCACTTGGAAGAAACATGCAGGTCGCAGTAGCTTAACAAGACGGTTTAAATGCTCCTTGGAAGAGATGTGCAGGTCGCAGTAGCTTAACAAGATGGTTTAAATGCCACTTGGAAGAGTGGTGGAGGTCTTAGTAGCTTAACAAGACGGATTAAATGCCCCTTGGTAGAGACGTGCAGGTCGCAGCAGCTTAACAAGACGGATTAAATGTCCCTTGGAAGAGACGTGCCGGTCGCGGTAGCTTAACAAGACGGTTTAAATGCCCCTTGGAAAAACGGTGGAGGTCGCAGTAGCTTAACGAGATGGATTAAATGCCCCTTGGAAGAGACGTGCAACTCGCAGTAGCTTAAAAAGACGGTTTACATGCCCCTTGGAAGAGTGGTGGAGGTCGCAGTAGCTTAACAACACAGTTTAAATCCCCCTTGGAAGAGATGTGCAGGTCGCAGTAGCTTAACAAGATGGTTTAAATGCCCCTTGGAATAGGCTTGCAGGTCGCATTAGCTTACCAAGACGGTTCAAATGCCCCTTGGAAAAGTGGTGGAGGTTACAGTAGCTTAACAAGACGGTTTAAATGCCCCTTGGAAGAGACATGCAAGTCGCAGTAGCTTAAAAAGACGGTTTAAATGCGCCTTGGAAAAGACGTGCAGGTCGCAGTAGCTTAACAAGAAGCTTTAAATGCCCCTTGGAAGACACGAGCAGGTCGCAGTAGCTTAATAAGACGGTTTAAATTCCCCTTAGAAGAGACGTGCAGGTCGCAGTAGCTTAACAAGACGGTTTAATTCCCCCTTGGAAGAGACGTGAAGGTCGCAGTAGCTTAACAAGACGGTTTAAATGCCCCTTGGAAGAGACGTGCAAGTCGCAGTAGCTTAATAAGACGGTTTAAATTCCCCTTGCAAGAGACGTGCAGATCGCAGTAGCTTAATAAGACGGTTTAAATGCCCCTTAGAAGAGACGTGCAGGTCGCAGTAGCTTAAAAAGACGGTTTAAATGCCCTTTGGAAGAGACATGCAGGTCGCAGCAGCTTAACAAGACTGTTTAAATGCCCCTTGGAAGAGACGTGCAGGTCGAAGTAGCTTAACAAAACAGTTTAAATGCACCTTGGTAGAGACATGCAGGTCGCAGTAGCTTAACAAGACGGTTTAAATGCCTCATTGAAGAGACGTGCAGGTCGCAGTAGCTTAACAATACGATTTAAATGCCCCTTGGAAAAGTGGTGGAGGTTACAGTAGCTTAACAAGACGGTTTAAATGCCCCTTGGAAGAGACGTGCAAGTCGCAGTAGCTTAACAAGACGATTTAAATGCCCCTTGGAAGAGACGTGCAGGTCGCAGAAGCTTAACAAGACGGTTTAAATACCCCTTGGAAGAGACGTGCTGGTCGCAGTAGCTTCACAAGATGGTTTAAGTGCCCCTTGGAAGAGCTTTGGAGGTCGCAGAAGCTTAACAAGACAGTTTAAATGCCCCTTGGAAGAGACGTGCAGGTCACAGGAGCTTAATAAGACGGTTTAAATGTCCCTTGGAAGAGACGTGCAGGTCGCAGTAGCTTAACAAGACAGTTTAAATGCCCCTTGGAAGAGACGTGCAGGTTGCAGTAGCTTAAAAAGACGGTTTAAATGCCCCTTGGCAGAGCGGTGGAGGTCACAGTAGCTTAACAAGATGGTTTAAATGCCCCTTGGAAGAGAAGTGCAGGTCGCAGTAGCTTACCAAGACGATTTAAATGCCCTTTGGAAGAGACATGCAGGTCGCAGTAGCTTAACAAGACGGTTTAAATGCCCTTTGGAAGAGCGGTGTAGGTCGCAGTAGCTTAACAAGACAGTTTAAATGCCCTTTGGAAGAGACATGCAAGTCACAGCAGCTTAACAAGACTGTTTAAATGCCGCGTGGAAGAGACGTGCTGGTCGCAGTAGCTTAACAAGACGGTTTAAATGCCCCTTGGTAGAGACATGCAGGTCTCAATAGCTTAACAAGACGGTTCAAATGCCCCATTGAAGAGACGTGCAGGTCGCAGCAGCTTAACAAGACGGTTTAAATGCCCCTTGGAAAAGTGGTGGAGGTTACAGTAGCTTAACAAGATGGTTTAAATGCCCCTTGGAAGAGACGTGCAAGTCGCAGTAGCTTAACAAGACGATATAAATGCCCCCTGGAAGAGACGTGCAGGTCGCAGTAGCTTAACAAGACGGTTTAAAAGCCCCTTGGAAGAGACGTGCAGGTCACAGTAGCTTACCAAGACGGTTTAAATGGCCCTTGGAAGAGAGGTGCAGGTCGCAGTAGCTTATCAAAACGGTTTAAATGCCCCTTGGAAGAGACGTGCTGGTCGCAGTAGCTTAACAAGACGGTTTAAATGCCCCTTGGAAGAGACGTGCAGGTCGCAGTAGCTTAACAAGACGGTTTAAATGCCCCTTGGAAGAGACGTGCAGGTCGCAGTAGCTTAACAAGATGGTTTAAATGCCCCTTGAAAGAGTGGTGGAGGTCGCATTAGCTTAACAAGACGGTTTAAATGCCCATTGGAAGAGAGGTGCAGGTCGCAGTAGCTTAATAAGACGGTTTAAATGCCCCTTGGAAGAGACATGCAGGTCGCAGTAGCTTAACAAGACGGTTTAAATGCCCCTTGGAAGAGCGGTGGAGGTCGCAGTAGCTTAACAAGACGGTTTAAATGCCCCTTGGAATAGACATGCAGGTCACTGTAGCTTAACAAGACGGTTTATATGCCTCTTGGAAGAGACGTGCAGGTCGCAGTAGCTTAACAAGATGGTTTAAATGTCCCTTGGAAATGTGGTGGAGGTTACAGTAGCTTAACAAGACAGTTTAAATGCCCCTTGGAAGAGACGTGCAGGTCGCAGTGTCTTAACAAGACTGTTTAAATGCCCCTTGGAAGAGACTTGTAGGTCGCAGTAGCTTAATAAGACGGTTTAAATGCCCCTTGCAAGAGACGTGCAGGTCGCAGTAGCTTAACAAGACTGTTTATATGCCCCTTGGAAGAGACTTGCAGGTCGCAGTAGCTTAATAAGACGGTTTAAATGCCCCTTGCAAGAGACGTGCAGGTCGCAGTAGCTTAATAAGACGGTTTAAATGCCCCTTGGATGAGCGGTGGAGGTCGCATTAGCTTAACAAGACAGTTTAAATGCCCCTTGGAAGAGACGTGCAGGTCGCAGTAGCTTAACAGGACAGTTTAAATGCCCCTTGGAAGAGACGTGCAGGTCGCAGTAGCTTAACAAGACAGTTTAAATGCCCCTTGGAAGAGACGTGCAGGTCGCAGTAGCTTAATAAGATGGTTTAAATGCCCCTTGGAAGAGACGTGCAGGTCGCAGTAGCTT
This sequence comes from Phyllobates terribilis, assembly GCF_046119375.1. Taxonomy (NCBI): domain Eukaryota; kingdom Metazoa; phylum Chordata; class Amphibia; order Anura; family Dendrobatidae; genus Phyllobates; species Phyllobates terribilis. Next base: position 1,971,623 of record NW_027362924.1, on the reverse strand, counting down.
AACAAGACTGTTTAAATGCCGCTTGGAAGAGACGTGCAGGTCGCAGTAGCTTAACAAGACGGTTTAAATGCCGCTTAGAAGAGGCTTGCAGGTCTCAGTAGCTTACCAAGACGGATTATATGGCCCTTGGAAGAGCGGTGGAGGTCGCAGTATCTTAACAAGACGGTTTAAATGCCCCTTGGAAGAGACATGCAGGTCACAGAAGCTTACCAAGACGGTTTAAATGCCCCTTGGAAGAGCGGTGGAGGTCGCAGTAGCTTAAAAAGACGGTTTAAATGCCCCTTGGAAGAGCGGTGGAGGTCGCAGTAGCTTAACAAGACGGTTTAAATGCCCCTTGGAGGATGCTTGCAGGTCTCAGTAGCTTACCAAGGCAGATTATTTGGCCCTTGGAAGAGACGTGCAGGTCGCAGTAGCTTAACAAGACGGTTTAAATGCCCCTTGGAAGAGCGGTGGAGGTCGCAGTAGCTTAAAAAGACGGTTTAAATGCCCCTTGGAAGAGACATGCAGGTCACAGTAGCTTAACAAGACGGTTTAAATGCCCCTTGGAAGAGAAGTGCAGGTCGCAGTAGCTTAACAAGATGGTTTAAATGCCCCTTGGAAGAGACGTGCAGGTCGCAGTAGATTAACAAGACGGTTTAAATGCCCCTTGAGAAGAGACGTGCAGGTCGCAGTAGCTTAACAAGACGATTTAAATGCCCCTTGCAGGAGACGTTCAGGTCACAGTAGCTTATCAAGACGGTTTAGATGCCACTTGGAAGAGACGTGCAGTTCGCAGTAGCTTAAGAAGAAGGTTTAAATGCCCCTTGGAAGAGCGGTGGAGTTCGCATTAGCTTAACAAGACTGTTTAAATGCACATTGGAAGAGAGGTGAAGGTCGCAGTAGCTTAATAAGACGGTTTAAATGCCCCTTGGAAGAGACGTGCAGGTCGCAGTAGCTTAACAAGACGGTTTAAATGCCCAAAGGAAGAGACCTGCAGGTCGCAGTAGCTTAATAAGACGGTTTAAATGCCCCTTGAAAGAGACATGCAGGTCGCAGTAGCTTAACAAGACGGTTTAAATGCCCCTTAGAAGAGACGTGCAGGTCTCAGTAGCTTAAAAAGACGGTTTAAATGCCCCTTGGAAGAGACGTGCAGGTCGCAGTAGCTTAACAAGACAGTTTAAATGCCCCTTGAAAGAGACGTGCAGGTCGTAGTAGCTTAACAAGACTGTTTCAATGCCCCTTGTAAGTGCGGTGGAGGTCGCAGTAGCTTAACAAGACAGTTTAAATGCCCATTGGAAGAGATGTGAAGGTCGCAGTTGCTTAACAAGATAGTTTAAATGCCCCTTGGAAGAAAAGTGCAGGTCACAGGATCTTAATAAGACAGTTTAAATGCCCATTGGAAGAGACGTGCAGTTCGCAGAAGCTTAATAAGATGGTTTAAATGCCCCTTGCAAGTGACGTGCAGGTCGCAGTAGCTTAACAAAACGGTTTAAATGCCCCTTGCAAGAGACGTGCAGGTCACAGTAGGTTAACAAGACGGTTTAAATGCCCCTTGCAAGAGACGTGCAGGTTACAGTAGCTTAACAAGAGGGTTTAAATGCCCCTTGGAATAGACATGCAGGTCACATTAGCTTAACAAGACGGTTTAAATGCCCCTTCGAAGAGACGTACAGGTCGCAGTAGCTTAACAAGACGGTTTAAATGTCCATTGGAAGAGAGGTGCAGGTCGCAGTAGCTTAATAAGATGGTTTAACTGCCCCTTGGAAGAGCGGTGGAGGTCGCAATAGCTTAACAAGAGGGTTTAAATGCCCCTTGGAATAGACATGCAGGTCACAGTAGCTTAACAAGACGGTTTAAATGCCCCTTCGAAGAGGTGTACAGGTCGCAGTAGCTTAACAAGATGGTTTAAATGCCCCTTGGAAGAGACACGCAGGACGCAGTAGCTTAACAAGACGGATTAAATGCCCTTTGGAAGAGACGTGCAGGACGCAGTAGCTTAATAAGACGGTTTAAATGCCCCTTGCAAGAGACGTGCAGGTCACAGTAGCTTAAAAAGACTGTTTAAATGCCACTTGGAAGAGACGAGCAGGTCGCAGTAGCTTAACAAGATGGTTTAAATGCCCCTTGGAAATGTGGTGGAGGTCGCATTAGCTTAACAAGACGGTTTAAATACCCATTGGAAGAGAGGTGCAGGTCGCAGTAGCTTAACAAGACAGTTTAAATGCCCCTTGGAAGAGACGTGCAGGTCGCAGTAGCTTAACAAGACAGTTTAAATGCCCCTTGGAAGAGACGTGCAGGTCGCAGTAGCTTAATAAGATGGTTTAAATGCCCCTTGGAAGAGACGTGCAGGTCGCAGTAGCTTAACAAGACGGTTTAAATGCCCCTTGGAAGAGACGTGCAGGTCGCAGTAGCTTAAGAAGACGATTTAAATGCCGCTTAGAAGAGGCTTGCAGGTCTCAGTAGCTTACCAAGACGGATTATATGGCCCTTGGAAGAGCGGTGGAGGTCGCAGTATCTTAACAAGACGGTTTAAATGCCCCTTGGAAGAGACATGCAGGTCACAGAAGCTTACCAAGACGGTTTAAATGCCCCTTGGAAGAGCGGTGGAGGTCGCAGTAGCTTAACAAGACGGTTTAAATGCCCCTTGGAAGAGCGGTAGAGGTCGCAGTAGCTTAACAAGACGGTTTAAATGCCCCTTGGAGGATGCTTGCAGGTCGCAGTAGCTTACCAAGGCAAATTATTTGGCCCTTGGAAGAGACGTGCAGGTCGCAGTAGCTTAACAAGATGGTTTAAATGCCCCTTGGAAGAGCGGTGGAGGTCGCAGTAGCTTAAAAAGACGGTTTAAATGCCCCTTGGAAGAGACATGCAGGTCACAGTAGCTTAACAAGACGGTTTAAATGCCCCTTGGAAGAGAAGTGCAGGTCGCAGTAGCTTAACAAGATGGTTTAAATGCCCCTTGGAAGAGACGTGCAGGTCGCAGTAGATTAACAAGACGGTTTAAATGCCCCTTGAGAAGAGACGTGCAGGTCGCAGTAGCTTAACAAGACGGTTTAAATGCCCCTTGCAGGAGACGTGCAGGTCACAGTAGCTTAACAAGACGGTTTAGATGCCACTTGGAAGAGACGTGCAGTTCGCAGAAGCTTAAGAAGAAGGTTTAAATGCCCCTTGGTAGAGCGGTGGAGGTCGCATTAGCTTAACAAGACTGTTTAAATGCACATTGGAAGAGAGGTGAAGGTCGCAGTAGCTTAATAAGATGGTTTAAATGCCCCTTGGAAGAGACGTGCAGGTCGCAGTAGCTTAACAAGACGGTTTAAATGCCCAATGGGAGAGACCTGCAGGTCGCAGTAGCTTAATAAGACGGTTTAAATGCCCCTTGAAAGAGACATGCAGGTCGCAGTAGCTTAACAAGACGGTTTAAATGCCCCTTAGAAGAGACATGCAGGTCTCAGTAGCTTAAAAAGACGGTTTAAATGCCCCTTGGAAGAGACGTGCAGGTCGCAGTAGCTTAACAAGACAGTTTAAATGCCCCTTGAAAGAGACGTGCAGGTTGTAGTAGCTTAACAAGACTGTTTCAATGCCCCTTGTAAGTGCGGTGGAGGTCGCAGTAGCTTAACAAGACAGTTTAAATGCCCATTGGAAGAGATGTGCAGGTCGCAGTTGCTTAACAAGATGGTTTAAATGCCCCTTGGAAGAAAAGTGCAGGTCACAGGATCTTAATAAGACAGTTTAAATGCCCATTGGAAGAGACGTGCAGTTCGCAGAAGCTTAATAAGATGGTTTAAATGCCCCTTGCAAGTGACGTGCAGGTCGCAGTAGCTTAACAAAACGGTTTAAATGCCCCTTGCAAGAGACGTGCAGGTCACAGTAGGTTAACAAGACGGTTTAAATGCCCCTTGCAAGAGACGTGCAGGTTACAGTAGCTTAACAAGAGGGTTTAAATGCCCCTTGGAATAGACATGCAGGTCACAGTAGCTTAACAAGACGGTTTAAATGCCCCTTCGAAGAGACGTGCAGGTCGCAGTAGCTTATCAAGACGGTTTAAATGTCCATTGGAAGAGAGGTGCAGGTCGCAGTAGCTTAATAAGATGGTTTAACTGCCCCTTGGAAGAGAGGTGGAGGTCGCAATAGCTTAACAAGAGGGTTTAAATGCCCCTTGGAATAGACATGCAGGTCACAGTAGCTTAACAAGACGGTTTAAATGCCCCTTCGAAGAGGTGTACAGGTCGCAGTAGCTTAACAAGATGGTTTAAATGCCCCTTGGAAGAGACACGCAGGACGCAGTAGCTTAACAAGACGGATTAAATGCCCTTTGGAAGAGACGTGCAGGACGCAGTAGCTTAATAAGATGGTTTAAATGCCCCTTGCAAGAGACGTGCAGGTCACAGTAGCTTAAAAAGACTGTTTAAATGCCACTTGGAAGAGACGAGTAGGTCGCAGTAGCTTAACAAGATGGTTTAAATGCCCCTTGGAAATGTGGTGGAGGTCGCATTAGCTTAACAAGACGGTTTAAATGCCCCTTGGAAGAGACATGCAGGTCACTGTAGCTTAACAAGACGGTTTATATGCCTCTTGGAAGAGACGTGCAGGTCGCAGTAGCTTAACAAGATGGTTTAAATGTCCCTTGGAAATGTGGTGGAGGTTACAGTAGCTTAACAAGACAGTTTAAATGCCCCTTGGAAGAGACGTGCAGGTCGCAGTGTCTTAACAAGACTGTTTAAATGCCCCTTGGAAGAGACTTGTAGGTCGCAGTAGCTTAATAAGACGGTTTAAATGCCCCTTGCAAGAGACGTGCAGGTCGCAGTAGCTTAACAAGACTGTTTATATGCCCCTTGGAAGAGACTTGCAGGTCGCAGTAGCTTAATAAGACGGTTTAAATGCCCCTTGCAAGAGACGTGCAGGTCGCAGTAGCTTAATAAGACGGTTTAAATGCCCCTTGGATGAGCGGTGGAGGTCGCATTAGCTTAACAAGACAGTTTAAATGCCCCTTGGAAGAGACGTGCAGGTCGCAGTAGCTTAACAAGACAGTTTAAATGCCCCTTGGAAGAGACGTGCAGGTCGCAGTAGCTTAACAAGACAGTTTAAATGCCCCTTGGAAGAGACGTGCAGGTCGCAGTAGCTTAATAAGATGGTTTAAATGCCCCTTGGAAGAGACGTGCAGGTCGCAGTAGCTTAACAAGACTGTTTAAATGCCGCTTGGAAGAGACGTGCAGGTCGCAGTAGCTTAACAAGACGGTTTAAATGCTGCTTAGAAGAGGCTTGCAGGTCTCAGTAGCTTACCAAGACGGATTATATGGCCCTTGGAAGAGCGGTGGAGGTCGCAGTATCTTAACAAGACGGTTTAAATGCCCCTTGGAAGAGACATGCAGGTCACAGAAGCTTACCAAGACGGTTTAAATGCCCCTTGGAAGAGCGGTGGAGGTCGCAGTAGCTTAAAAAGACGGTTTAAATGCCCCTTGGAAGAGCGGTGGAGGTCGCAGTAGCTTAACAAGACGGTTTAAATGCCCCTTGGAGGATGCTTGCAGGTCTCAGTAGCTTACCAAGGCAGATTATTTGGCCCTTGGAAGAGACGTGCAGGTCGCAGTAGCTTAACAAGACGGTTTAAATGCCCCTTGGAAGAGCGGTGGAGGTCGCAGTAGCTTAAAAAGACGGTTTAAATGCCCCTTGGAAGAGACATGCAGGTCACAGTAGCTTAACAAGACGGTTTAAATGCCCCTTGGAAGAGAAGTGCAGGTCGCAGTAGCTTAACAAGATGGTTTAAATGCCCCTTGGAAGAGACGTGCAGGTCGCAGTAGATTAACAAGACGGTTTAAATGCCCCTTGAGAAGAGACGTGCAGGTCGCAGTAGCTTAACAAGACGATTTAAATGCCCCTTGCAGGAGACGTTCAGGTCACAGTAGCTTATCAAGACGGTTTAGATGCCACTTGGAAGAGACGTGCAGTTCGCAGTAGCTTAAGAAGAAGGTTTAAATGCCCCTTGGAAGAGCGGTGGAGTTCGCATTAGCTTAACAAGACTGTTTAAATGCACATTGGAAGAGAGGTGAAGGTCGCAGTAGCTTAATAAGACGGTTTAAATGCCCCTTGGAAGAGACGTGCAGGTCGCAGTAGCTTAACAAGACGGTTTAAATGCCCAAAGGAAGAGACCTGCAGGTCGCAGTAGCTTAATAAGACGGTTTAAATGCCCCTTGAAAGAGACATGCAGGTCGCAGTAGCTTAACAAGACGGTTTAAATGCCCCTTAGAAGAGACGTGCAGGTCTCAGTAGCTTAAAAAGACGGTTTAAATGCCCCTTGGAAGAGACGTGCAGGTCGCAGTAGCTTAACAAGACAGTTTAAATGCCCCTTGAAAGAGACGTGCAGGTCGTAGTAGCTTAACAAGACTGTTTCAATGCCCCTTGTAAGTGCGGTGGAGGTCGCAGTAGCTTAACAAGACAGTTTAAATGCCCATTGGAAGAGATGTGCAGGTCGCAGTTGCTTAACAAGATAGTTTAAATGCCCCTTGGAAGAAAAGTGCAGGTCACAGGATCTTAATAAGACAGTTTAAATGCCCATTGGAAGAGACGTGCAGTTCGCAGAAGCTTAATAAGATGGTTTAAATGCCCCTTGCAAGTGACGTGCAGGTCGCAGTAGCTTAACAAAACGGTTTAAATGCCCCTTGCAAGAGACGTGCAGGTCACAGTAGGTTAACAAGACGGTTTAAATGCCCCTTGCAAGAGACGTGCAGGTTACAGTAGCTTAACAAGAGGGTTTAAATGCCCCTTGGAATAGACATGCAGGTCACATTAGCTTAACAAGACGGTTTAAATGCCCCTTCGAAGAGACGTACAGGTCGCAGTAGCTTAACAAGACGGTTTAAATGTCCATTGGAAGAGAGGTGCAGGTCGCAGTAGCTTAATAAGATGGTTTAACTGCCCCTTGGAAGAGCGGTGGAGGTCGCAATAGCTTAACAAGAGGGTTTAAATGCCCCTTGGAATAGACATGCAGGTCACAGTAGCTTAACAAGACGGTTTAAATGCCCCTTCGAAGAGGTGTACAGGTCGCAGTAGCTTAACAAGATGGTTTAAATGCCCCTTGGAAGAGACACGCAGGACGCAGTAGCTTAACAAGACGGATTAAATGCCCTTTGGAAGAGACGTGCAGGACGCAGTAGCTTAATAAGACGGTTTAAATGCCCCTTGCAAGAGACGTGCAGGTCACAGTAGCTTAAAAAGACTGTTTAAATGCCACTTGGAAGAGACGAGCAGGTCGCAGTAGCTTAACAAGATGGTTTAAATGCCCCTTGGAAATGTGGTGGAGGTCGCATTAGCTTAACAAGACGGTTTAAATACCCATTGGAAGAGAGGTGCAGGTCGCAGTAGCTTAACAAGACAGTTTAAATGCCCCTTGGAAGAGACGTGCAGGTCGCAGTAGCTTAACAAGACAGTTTAAATGCCCCTTGGAAGAGACGTGCAGGTCGCAGTAGCTTAATAAGATGGTTTAAATGCCCCTTGGAAGAGACGTGCAGGTCGCAGTAGCTTAACAAGACGGTTTAAATGCCCCTTGGAAGAGACGTGCAGGTCGCAGTAGCTTAAGAAGACGATTTAAATGCCGCTTAGAAGAGGCTTGCAGGTCTCAGTAGCTTACCAAGACGGATTATATGGCCCTTGGAAGAGCGGTGGAGGTCGCAGTATCTTAACAAGACGGTTTAAATGCCCCTTGGAAGAGACATGCAGGTCACAGAAGCTTACCAAGACGGTTTAAATGCCCCTTGGAAGAGCGGTGGAGGTCGCAGTAGCTTAACAAGACGGTTTAAATGCCCCTTGGAAGAGCGGTAGAGGTCGCAGTAGCTTAACAAGACGGTTTAAATGCCCCTTGGAGGATGCTTGCAGGTCGCAGTAGCTTACCAAGGCAAATTATTTGGCCCTTGGAAGAGACGTGCAGGTCGCAGTAGCTTAACAAGATGGTTTAAATGCCCCTTGGAAGAGCGGTGGAGGTCGCAGTAGCTTAAAAAGACGGTTTAAATGCCCCTTGGAAGAGACATGCAGGTCACAGTAGCTTAACAAGACGGTTTAAATGCCCCTTGGAAGAGAAGTGCAGGTCGCAGTAGCTTAACAAGATGGTTTAAATGCCCCTTGGAAGAGACGTGCAGGTCGCAGTAGATTAACAAGACGGTTTAAATGCCCCTTGAGAAGAGACGTGCAGGTCGCAGTAGCTTAACAAGACGGTTTAAATGCCCCTTGCAGGAGACGTGCAGGTCACAGTAGCTTAACAAGACGGTTTAGATGCCACTTGGAAGAGACGTGCAGTTCGCAGAAGCTTAAGAAGAAGGTTTAAATGCCCCTTGGTAGAGCGGTGGAGGTCGCATTAGCTTAACAAGACTGTTTAAATGCACATTGGAAGAGAGGTGAAGGTCGCAGTAGCTTAATAAGATGGTTTAAATGCCCCTTGGAAGAGACGTGCAGGTCGCAGTAGCTTAACAAGACGGTTTAAATGCCCAATGGGAGAGACCTGCAGGTCGCAGTAGCTTAATAAGACGGTTTAAATGCCCCTTGAAAGAGACATGCAGGTCGCAGTAGCTTAACAAGACGGTTTAAATGCCCCTTAGAAGAGACATGCAGGTCTCAGTAGCTTAAAAAGACGGTTTAAATGCCCCTTGGAAGAGACGTGCAGGTCGCAGTAGCTTAACAAGACAGTTTAAATGCCCCTTGAAAGAGACGTGCAGGTTGTAGTAGCTTAACAAGACTGTTTCAATGCCCCTTGTAAGTGCGGTGGAGGTCGCAGTAGCTTAACAAGACAGTTTAAATGCCCATTGGAAGAGATGTGCAGGTCGCAGTTGCTTAACAAGATGGTTTAAATGCCCCTTGGAAGAAAAGTGCAGGTCACAGGATCTTAATAAGACAGTTTAAATGCCCATTGGAAGAGACGTGCAGTTCGCAGAAGCTTAATAAGATGGTTTAAATGCCCCTTGCAAGTGACGTGCAGGTCGCAGTAGCTTAACAAAACGGTTTAAATGCCCCTTGCAAGAGACGTGCAGGTCACAGTAGGTTAACAAGACGGTTTAAATGCCCCTTGCAAGAGACGTGCAGGTTACAGTAGCTTAACAAGAGGGTTTAAATGCCCCTTGGAATAGACATGCAGGTCACAGTAGCTTAACAAGACGGTTTAAATGCCCCTTCGAAGAGACGTGCAGGTCGCAGTAGCTTATCAAGACGGTTTAAATGTCCATTGGAAGAGAGGTGCAGGTCGCAGTAGCTTAATAAGATGGTTTAACTGCCCCTTGGAAGAGCGGTGGAGGTCGCAATAGCTTAACAAGAGGGTTTAAATGCCCCTTGGAATAGACATGCAGGTCACAGTAGCTTAACAAGACGGTTTAAATGCCCCTTCGAAGAGGTGTACAGGTCGCAGTAGCTTAACAAGATGGTTTAAATGCCCCTTGGAAGAGACACGCAGGACGCAGTAGCTTAACAAGACGGATTAAATGCCCTTTGGAAGAGACGTGCAGGACGCAGTAGCTTAATAAGATGGTTTAAATGCCCCTTGCAAGAGACGTGCAGGTCACAGTAGCTTAAAAAGACTGTTTAAATGCCACTTGGAAGAGACGAGTAGGTCGCAGTAGCTTAACAAGATGGTTTAAATGCCCCTTGGAAATGTGGTGGAGGTCGCATTAGCTTAACAAGACGGTTTAAATGCCCCTTGGAAGAGACATGCAGGTCACAGTAGCTTAACAAGACGATTTAAATGCCCCTTGGAAGAGTAGTGCAGGTCGCAGTAGCTTAACAATATGGCTTAAATGCCCCTTGGACGAGACGTGCAGGTCGCAGTAGATTAACAAGACGGTTTAAATGCCCCTTGAGAAGGGACGTGCAGGTCGCAGTAGCTTAACAAGGCGGTTTAAATGCCCTTTGGAAATGTGGTGGAGGTTACAGCAGCTTAACAAGACGGTTTAAATGCCCCATGGAATAGAAGTGCAGGTCGCAGTAGCTTAACAAGATGGTTTAAATGCCCCTTGGAAGAGACATGCAGGAAGCAGTAGCTTAACAAGACGCATTAAATGCCCTTTGGAAGAGACGTGCAGATCCCAGTAGCTTAACAAGACGGTTTAAATGCCCGTTCGAAGAGACGTGCAGGTCACAGTAGCTATACAAGACGGTTTAAATGCCCCTTGGAAGAGACATGCAGGTCGCAGTAGCTTAACAAGACGGTTTAAATGCCCCTTGGAAATGTGGTGGAGGTTACAGTAGCTTAACAAGACGGTTTAAATGCCCCTTGGAAGAGAAGTGCAGGTCGCAGTAGCTTAACAAGACTGTTTAAATGCCCCTTGGAAGAGACGTGCAGGTCGCAGTAGCTTAATAAGAGGTTTAAATGCCCCTTGCAAAAGACGGGCAGGTCACAGTAGCTTAAAAAGACTGTTTAAATGCCACTTGGAAGAGACGTGCAGGTCGCAGTAGCTTAACAAGATGGTTTAAATGCCCCTTGGAAATGTGGTGGAGGTCGCATTAGCTTAACAAGACGGTTTAAATGCCCATTGGAAGAGAGGTGCAGGTCGCAGTAGCTTAATAAGATGGTTTAAATGCCCCTTGGAAGAGACATGCAGGTCACAGTAGCTTAACAAGACGGTTTAAATGCCCCTTGGAAGAGAAGTGCAGGTCGCAGTAGCTTAACAAGATGGCTTAAATGACCCTTGGAAGAGACGTGCAGGTCGCAGTAAATTAACAAGACGGTTTAAATGCCCCTTGAGAAGAGACGTGCAGGTCGCAGTAGCTTAACAAGGCTGTTTAAATGCCCCTTGGAAATGTGGTGGAGGTCGCAGTAGCTTAACAAGACGGTCTAAATGCCCCTTGGAAGAGCGGTGGAGGTCGCATTAGCTTAACAAGACGGTTTAAATGCCCCTTGGAAGAGCGGTGAAGGTCGCAGTAGCTTAATAAGACGGTTTAAATACCCCTTGGAAGAGCGGTGGAGGTCGCAGTAGCTTAACAAGACGGTTTAAATGCCCCTTGGAAGAGCGGTGGAGGTCGCAGAAGCTTAACAAGACGGTTTAAATGCCCATTGGAAGAGACCTGCAGGTCGCAGTAGCTTAATAAGACGTTTTAAATGCCCCTTGAAAGAGACATGCAGGTCGCAGTAGCTTAACAAGATGGTTTAAATGCCCCTTAGTAGAGACGTGCAGGTCGCAGTAGCTTAAAAAGACGGTTTAAATGGCCCTTGGAAGAGACGTGCAGGTCGCAGTAGTTTAACAAGACAGTTTAAATGCCCCTTGAAAGAGACGTGCAGGTCGTAGTAGCTTAACAAGACTGTTTAAATGCCCCTTGTAAGTGCGGTGGAGGTCGCAGTAGCTTAACAAGACAGTTTAAATGCCCCTTGGAAGAAAAGTGCAGGTCACAGGATCTTAATAAGACAGTTTAAATGCCCCTTGGAAGAGACGTGCAGGTCGCAGTAGCTTAATAAGACAGTTTAAATGCCCCTTGGAAGAGACATGCAGGTCGCAGTAGCTTAACAAGATGGTTTAAATGCCCCTTGGAAATGTGGTGGAGGTTACAGTAGCTTAACAAGACGGTTTAAATGCCCCTTGCAAGAGACGTGCAGGTCACAGAAGCTTAACAAGACTGTTTAAAAGCCCCTTGCAAGAGACGTGCAGGTCACAGTAGCTTAACAAGATGGTTTAAATGCCCCTTGGAAGAGCGATGGAGGTTACAGTAGCTTAACAAGAGGGTTTAAATGCCCCTTGGAATAGACATGCAGGTCACAGTAGCTTAACAAGACGGTTTAAATGCCCCTTCGAAGAGACGTGCAGGTCGCAGTAGCTTAACAAGACGGTTTAAATGTCCATTGGAAGAGAGGTGCAGGTCGCAGTAGCTTAATAAGACGGTTTAACTGCCCCTTGGAAGAGCGGTGGAGGTCGCAATAGCTTAACAAGAGGGTTTAAATGCCCCTTGGAATAGACATGCAGGTCACAGTAGCTTAACAAGACGGTTTAAATGCCCCTTCGAAGAGACGTGCAGGTCGCAGTAGCTTAACAAGATGGTTTAAATGCCCCTTGGAAGAGACACGCAGGACGCAGTAGCTTAACAAGACGGATTAAATGCCCTTTGGAAGAGACGTGCAGGTCGCAGTAGCTTAACAAGACGGTTTAAATGCCCCTTGGAAATGTGGTGGAGGTTACAGTAGCTTAACAAGATGGTTTAAATGCCCCTTGGAAATGTGGTGGAGGTCGCATTAGCTTAACAAGACGGTTTAAATACCCATTGGAAGAGAGGTGCAGGTCGCAGTAGCTTAACAAGACAGTTTAAATGCCCCTTGGAAGAGACGTGCAGGTCGCAGTAGCTTAATAAGATGGTTTAAATGCCCCTTGGAAGAGACGTGCAGGTCGCAGTAGCTTAATAAGATGGTTTAAATGCCCCTTTGATGAGCGGTGGAGGTCGCATTAGCTTAACAAGACAGTTTAAATGCCCCTTGGAAGAGACGTGCAGGTCGCAGTAGCTTAACAAGACAGTTTAAATGCCCCTTGGAAGAGACGTGCAGGTCGCAGTAGCTTAACAAGACAGTTTAAATGCCCCTTGGAAGAGACGTGCAGGTCGCAGTAGCTTAATAAGATGGTTTAAATGCCCCTTGGAAGAGACGTGCAGGTCGCAGTAGCTTAACAAGACGGTTTAAATGCCCCTTGGAAGAGACGTGCAGGTCGCAGTAGCTTAAGAAGACGGTTTAAATGCCGCTTAGAAGAGGCTTGCAGGTCTCAGTAGCTTACCAAGACGGATTATATGGCCCTTGGAAGAGCGGTGGAGGTCGCAGTATCTTAACAAGACGGTTTAAATGCCCCTTGGAAGAGACATGCAGGTCACAGAAGCTTACCAAGACGGTTTAAATGCCCCTTGGAAGAGCGGTGGAGGTCGCAGTAGCTTAACAAGACGGTTTAAATGCCCCTTGGAAGAGCGGTAGAGGTCGCAGTAGCTTAACAAGACGGTTTAAATGCCCCTTGGAGGATGCTTGCAGGTCGCAGTAGCTTACCAAGGCAAATTATTTGGCCCTTGGAAGAGACGTGCAGGTCGCAGTAGCTTAACAAGATGGTTTAAATGCCCCTTGGAAGAGCGGTGGAGGTCGCAGTAGCTTAAAAAGACGGTTTAAATGCCCCTTGGAAGAGACATGCAGGTCACAGTAGCTTAACAAGACGGTTTAAATGCCCCTTGGAAGAGAAGTGCAGGTCGCAGTAGCTTAACAAGATGGTTTAAATGCCCCTTGGAAGAGACGTGCAGGTCGCAGTAGATTAACAAGACGGTTTAAATGCCCCTTGAGAAGAGACGTGCAGGTCGCAGTAGCTTAACAAGACAGTTTAAATGCCCCTTGCAGGAGACGTGCAGGTCACAGTAGCTTAACAAGACGGTTTAGATGCCACTTGGAAGAGACGTGCAGTTCGCAGAAGCTTAAGAAGAAGGTTTAAATGCCCCTTGGTAGAGCGGTGGAGGTCGCATTAGCTTAACAAGACTGTTTAAATGCACATTGGAAGAGAGGTGAAGGTCGCAGTAGCTTAATAAGATGGTTTAAATGCCCCTTGGAAGAGACGTGCAGGTCGCAGTAGCTTAACAAGACGGTTTAAATGCCCAATGGAAGAGACCTGCAGGTCGCAGTAGCTTAATAAGACGGTTTAAATGCCCCTTGAAAGAGACATGCAGGTCGCAGTAGCTTAACAAGACGGTTTAAATGCCCCTTAGAAGAGACATGCAGGTCTCAGTAGCTTAAAAAGACGGTTTAAATGCCCCTTGGAAGAGACGTGCAGGTCGCAGTAGCTTAACAAGACAGTTTAAATGCCCCTTGAAAGAGACGTGCAGGTTGTAGTAGCTTAACAAGACTGTTTCAATGCCCCTTGTAAGTGCGGTGGAGGTCGCAGTAGCTTAACAAGACAGTTTAAATGCCCATTGGAAGAGATGTGCAGGTCGCAGTTGCTTAACAAGATGGTTTAAATGCCCCTTGGAAGAAAAGTGCAGGTCACAGGATCTTAATAAGACAGTTTAAATGCCCATTGGAAGAGACGTGCAGTTCGCAGAAGCTTAATAAGATGGTTTAAATGCCCCTTGCAAGTGACGTGCAGGTCGCAGTAGCTTAACAAAACGGTTTAAATGCCCCTTGCAAGAGACGTGCAGGTCACAGTAGGTTAACAAGACGGTTTAAATGCCCCTTGCAAGAGACGTGCAGGTTACAGTAGCTTAACAAGAGGGTTTAAATGCCCCTTGGAATAGACATGCAGGTCACAGTAGCTTAACAAGACGGTTTAAATGCCCCTTCGAAGAGACGTGCAGGTCGCAGTAGCTTATCAAGACGGTTTAAATGTCCATTGGAAGAGAGGTGCAGGTCGCAGTAGCTTAATAAGATGGTTTAACTGCCCCTTGGAAGAGCGGTGGAGGTCGCAATAGCTTAACAAGAGGGTTTAAATGCCCCTTGGAATAGACATGCAGGTCACAGTAGCTTAACAAGACGGTTTAAATGCCCCTTCGAAGAGGTGTACAGGTCGCAGTAGCTTAACAAGATGGTTTAAATGCCCCTTGGAAGAGACACGCAGGACGCAGTAGCTTAACAAGACGGATTAAATGCCCTTTGGAAGAGACGTGCAGGACGCAGTAGCTTAATAAGACGGTTTAAATGCCCCTTGCAAGAGACGTGCAGGTCACAGTAGCTTAAAAAGACTGTTTAAATGCCACTTGGAAGAGACGAGTAGGTCGCAGTAGCTTAACAAGATGGTTTAAATGCCCCTTGGAAATGTTGTGGAGGTCGCATTAGCTTAACAAGACGGTTTAAATGCCCCTTGGAAGAGACATGCAGGTCACAGTAGCTTAACAAGACGATTTAAATGCCCCTTGGAAGAGTAGTGCAGGTCGCAGTAGCTTAACAATATGGCTTAAATGCCCCTTGGACGAGACGTGCAGGTCGCAGTAGATTAACAAGACGGTTTAAATGCCCCTTGAGAAGGGACGTGCAGGTCGCAGTAGCTTAACAAGGCGGTTTAAATGCCCTTTGGAAATGTGGTGGAGGTTACAGTAGCTTAACAAGACGGTTTAAATGCCCCATGGAATAGAAGTGCAGGTCGCAGTAGCTTAACAAGATGGTTTAAATGCCCCTTGGAAGAGACATGCAGGAAGCAGTAGCTTAACAACACGTATTAAATGCCCTTTGGAAGAGACGTGCAGATCCCAGTAGCTTAACAAGACGGTTTAAATGCCCGTTCGAAGAGACGTGCAGGTCACAGTAGCTATACAAGACGGTTTAAATGCCCCTTGGAAGAGACATGCAGGTCGCAGTAGCTTAACAAGACGGTTTAAATGCCCCTTGGAAATGTGGTGGAGGTTACAGTAGCTTAACAAGACGGTTTAAATGCCCCTTGGAAGAGAAGTGCAGGTCGCAGTAGCTTAACAAGACTGTTTAAATGCCCCTTGGAAGAGACGTGCAGGTCGCAGTAGCTTAATAAGACGGTTTAAATGCCCCTTGCAAAAGACGGGCAGGTCACAGTAGCTTAAAAAGACTGTTTAAATGCCACTTGGAAGAGACGTGCAGGTCGCAGTAGCTTAACAAGATGGTTTAAATGCCCCTTGGAAATGTGGTGGAGGTCGCATTAGCTTAACAAGACGGTTTAAATGCCCATTGGAAGAGAGGTGCAGGTCGCAGTAGCTTAATAAGATGGTTTAAATGCCCCTTGGAAGAGACATGCAGGTCACAGTAGCTTAACAAGACGGTTTAAATGCCCCTTGGAAGAGAAGTGCAGGTCGCAGTAGCTTAACAAGATGGCTTAAATGACCCTTGGAAGAGACGTGCAGGTCGCAGTAAATTAACAAGACGGTTTAAATGCCCCTTGAGAAGAGACGTGCAGGTCGCAGTAGCTTAACAAGGCTGTTTAAATGCCCCTTGGAAATGTGGTGGAGGTCGCAGTAGCTTAACAAGACGGTCTAAATGCCCCTTGGAAGAGCGGTGGAGGTCACATTAGCTTAACAAGACGGTTTAAATGCCCCTTGGAAGAGCGGTGAAGGTCGCAGTAGCTTAATAAGACGGTTTAAATACCCCTTGGAAGAGCGGTGGAGGTCGCAGTAGCTTAACAAGACGGTTTAAATGCCCCTTGGAAGAGCGGTGGAGGTCGCAGAAGCTTAACAAGACGGTTTAAATGCCCATTGGAAGAGACCTGCAGGTCGCAGTAGCTTAATAAGACGTTTTAAATGCCCCTTGAAAGAGACATGCAGGTCGCAGTAGCTTAACAAGATGGTTTAAATGCCCCTTAGTAGAGACGTGCAGGTCGCAGTAGCTTAAAAAGACGGTTTAAATGCCCCTTAGTAGAGACGTGCAGGTTACAGTAGCTTTACAAGACGGTTTAAATGCCCCTTGGAAGAGACATGCAAGTCGCAGTAGCTTAACAAGACGGTTTAAATGCCCCTTGGAAGAGCGGTGGCGGTCGCAGAAGCTTAACAAGACATTTTAAATGCCCCTTGGAAGAGACGTGCAGGTCACAGGAGCTTAATAAGACGGTTTAAAAGTCTCTTGGAAGAGACGTGCAGGTCGCAGTAGCTTAACAAGACGTTTTAAATGCAACTTGGAAGAGACGTGCAGGTCGCAGTTGCTTAACAAGACGGTTTAAATGCCACTTGGAAGAGCGGTGTAGGTCACAGTAGCTTAACAAGACAGTTTAAATGCCCCTTGGAAGAGACGTGCAGGTCGCAGTAGCTTAACAAGACAGTTTAAATGCCCCATGGAAGAGGCTTGCAGGTCGCAGTAGCTTACCAAGACGGATTAAATGGCCTTTGGAAGAGACGTGCAGGTCGCAGTAGCTTAACAAGACGGTTTAATTGCCCCTTGGAAGAGCGCTGGAGGTCGCAGTAGCTTAACAAGACGGTTTAAATGCCCCTTGGAAGAGACATGCAGGTCACAGTAGCTTAACAAGACGGTTTAAATGCCCTTTGGAAGAGGCTTGCAGGTCGCAGTAGCTTACCAAGACGTATTAAATGGCCCTTGGAAGAAACGTGCAGGTCGCAGTAGCTTAACAAGACGGTTTAAATGCCCCTTGGAAGAGCGGTGGAGGTCGCAGTAGCTTAACAAGATGGTTTAAATGCCTCTTGGAAGAGACGTGCAGGTCGCAGTAGATTAACAAGACGGTTTAAATGTCCTTTGGAAGAGACGTGCAGGTTGCAGTAGCTTAATAAGATGTTTTAAATGCCCCTTGCAAGAGACGTGCAGGTCACAGTAGCTTAAAAAGACGGTTTAAATGTCCCTTTGTAGAAACATGCAGGTCACAGTAGCTTAACAAGATGGTTTAAATGCCCCTTGGAAGAGACGTGCAGGTCGCAGTAGCTTAACAAGACTGTTTAAATGCCGCTTAGAAAAGGCTTGCAGGTCGCAGTAGCTTACCAAGATGGTTTAAATGCCCCTTGGAAAAGACGTGCAGGTCGCAGTAGCTTAACAAGATGGTTTAAATGCCCCTTGGAAGAGAAGTGCAGGTCGCAGTAGTTTAACAAGACAGTTTAAATGCCCCTTGGAAGAGGCTTGCAGGTCGCAGTAGCTTACCAAGACCGATTAAATGGCCCTTGGAAGAGACGTGCAGGTCGCAGTAGCTTAACAAGACGTTTTAAATGTCCTTTGGAAGAGCGGTGGAGGTTGCAGTAGCTTAACAAGATGGTTTAAATGCCCTTTGGAAGAGACATGCAGGTCACAGTAGCTTAACAAGATGGTTTAAATGCCCATTGGAAGAGAAGTGCATGTCGCAGTAGCTTAACAAGATGGTTTAAATGCCCCTTGGTAGAAACGTGCAGGTCACAGTAGCTTAATAACACGGTTTAAATGCCCCTTGGAAGAGACATGCAGGTCGCAGTAGCTTAACAAGACGGTTTAAATGCCCCTTGCAAGAGACGTGCAGGTCGCAGTAGCTTAACAAGACTGTTTAAATTCCCCTTGGAAGAGACGTGCAGGTCGCAGTAGCTTAATAATACGGTTTAAATGCCCCTTGCAAGAGACGTGCAGGTCACAGTAGCTTAAAAAGACGGTTTAAATGCCACTTGGAAGAGACGTGCAGGTCGCAGTAGATTAACAAAACGGTTTAAATGCCCTTTGGAAGAGAAGTGCAGTTCGCAGTAGCTTAATAAGACGGTTTAAATGCCCCTTGCAAGAGACGTGCAGGTCACAGTAGCTTAAAAAGACGGTTTAAAGGCCACTTGGAAGAGACGTGCAGGTCGCAGTAGCTTAACAAAATGGTTTAAATGCCCCTTGGAAATGTGGTGGAGGTTACAGTAGCTTAACAAGACGGTTTAAATGCGGCTTGCAAGAGACGTGCAGGTCACAGAAGCTTAACAAGACTGTTTAAAAGCCCCTTGCAAGAGACGTGCAGGTCACAGTAGCTTAACAAGATGGTTTAAATGCCCCTTGGAAGAGCGATGGAGGTTACAGTAGCTTAACAAGAGGGTTTAAATGCCCCTTGGAATAGACATGCAGGTCACAGTAGCTTAACAAGACGGTTTAAATGCCCCTTCGAAGAGACGTGCAGGTCGCAGTAGCTTAACAAGACGGTTTAAATGTCCATTGGAAGAGAGGTGCAGGTCGCAGTAGCTTAATAAGACGGTTTAACTGCCCCTTGGAAGAGCGGTGGAGGTCGCAATAGCTTAACAAGAGGGTTTAAATGCCCCTTGGAATAGACATGCAGGTCACAGTAGCTTAACAAGACGGTTTAAATGCCCCTTCGAAGAGACGTGCAGGTCGCAGTAGCTTAACAAGATGGTTTAAATGCCCCTTGGAAGAGACACGCAGGACGCAGTAGCTTAACAAGACGGATTAAATGCCCTTTGGAAGAGACGTGCAGGTCGCAGTAGCTTAACAAGACGGTTTAAATGCCCCTTGGAAATGTGGTGGAGGTTACAGTAGCTTAACAAGATGGTTTAAATGCCCCTTGGAAGAGACGTGCAGGTCGCAGTAGCTTAACAAGTCTGTTTAAATGCCCCTTGGAAGAGACGTGCAGGTCGCAGTAGCTTAATAAGACGGTTTAAATGCCCCTTGCAAGAGACGTGCAGGTCACAGTAGCTTAAAAAGACGGTTTAAATGCCCCTTGGAAGAGACGTGCAGGTCGCAGTAGCTTAACAAGACTGTTTTAATGCCCCTTGGAAGAGACGTGCAGGTCGCAGTAGCTTAAAAAGACGGTTTAAATGCCCCTTGGAAGAGACAT
The DNA here is from genome assembly GCF_046119375.1 of Phyllobates terribilis. Lineage (NCBI taxonomy): Eukaryota > Metazoa > Chordata > Amphibia > Anura > Dendrobatidae > Phyllobates > Phyllobates terribilis. The sequence continues at coordinate 1,952,496 of NW_027362924.1, read as the reverse complement.
GCAGGTCGCAGCAGCTTAACACGACTGTTTAAATGCACCTTGTAAGAGACGTGCAGGTCGCAGTAGCTTAACACGACTGTTTAAATGCCCCTTGGAAGAGACATGCAGGTCGCAGCAGCTTAACACGACTGTTTAAATGCCCCTTGGAAGAGACATGCAGGTCGCAGCAGCTTAACACGACTGTTTAAATGCCCTTTGGAAGAGACATGCAGGTCGCAGCAGCTTAACACGACTTTTTAAATGCCCCTTGGAAGGGACGTGCAAGTCGCAGTAGCTTAACAAGACAATTTAGATGCCCCTTTGAGACGTGCAGGTCGCATAGCTTAACACGATGGTTTAAATGCCCCTTGGAAGAGACGTGCAGGTCACAGTAGCTTAACAAGACGGTTTAAATGCCCCTTGGAAGGGAGGTGGAGGTCGTAGAAGCTTAGCAAGACAGTTTAAATGCCCCATGGAAGAGACGTGCAGGTCGCAGTAGCTTAATAAGATGGTTTAAATGCCCCTTGGAAGAGACGTGCAGGTCGCAGTAGCTTAATAAGACGGTTTAAATGCCCCTTGCAAGAGACGTGCAGGTCACAGTAGCTTAAAAAGACGGTTTAAATGCCACTTGGAAGAGACGTGCAGGTCGCAGTAGCTTAATAAGACGGTTTAAATGCCCATTGGAAGAGAGGTGCAGGTCGCAGTACTTAATAAGATGGTTTAAATGCCCCTTGGAAGAGACATGCAGGTCGCAGTAGCTTAACAAGACGGTTTAAATGCCCCTTGGAAGAGACGTGCAGGTCACAGTAGCTTAAAAAGACCGTTTAAATGCCCTTTGGAAGAGACATGCAGGTCGCAGCAGCTTAACAAGACTGTTTAAATGCATCTTGGAAGAGACGTGCAGGTCGCAGTAGCATAACAAGACGCTTTAAATGCACCATGGTAGATACATGCAGGTCGCAGTAGCTTAACAAGACGGTTTAAATGCCCCATTGAAGAGACGTGCATGTCGCAGTAGCTTAACAATACGGTTTAAATGCCCCTTGGAAAAGTGGTGGAGGTTACAGTAGCTTTACAAGACGGTTTAAATGCCAATTGGAAGAGACATGCAAGTCGCAGTAGCTTAACAAGATGGTTTAAATGCACCTTGGAAGAGCGGTGGCGGTCGCAGAAGCTTAACAAGACAGTTTAAATGCCCCTTGGAAGAGACGTGCAGGTCACAGGAGCTTAATAAGACGGTTTAAAAGTCTCTTGGAAGAGACGTGCAGGTCGCAGTAGCTTAACAAGACGGTTTAAATGCCCCTTGGAAGAGACGTGCAGGTCGCAGTTGCTTAACAAGACGGTTTAAATGCCCCTTGGAAGAGCGGTGGAGGTCGCAGTAGCTTAACAAGACGGTTTAAATGCCCCTTGGAAGAGACATGCAGGTAACAGTAGCTTAACAAGACGGTTTAAATGCCCCTTGGAAGAGGCTTGCAGGTCGCAGTAGCTTACAAAGACGTATTAAATGGCCCTTGGAAGAAACTTGCAGGTCGCAGTAGCTTAACAAGACGGTTTAAATGCCCCTTGGAAGAGCGGTGGAGGTCGCAGTAGCTTAACAAGATGGTTTAAATGCCCCTTGGAAGAGACGTGCATGTCGCAGTAGATTAACAAGACGGTTTAAATGTCCTTTGGAAGAGATGTGCAGGTCGCAGTTGCTTAACAAGACAGTTTAAATGCCCCTTGGAAGAGACGTGCAGGTTGCAGTAGCTTAATAAGATGGTTTAAATGCCCCTTGCAAGAGACGTGCAGGTCGCAGTAGCTTAAAAAGACGGTTTAAATGCCCCTTTGTAGAAACATGCAGGTCACAGTAGCTTATCAAGATGGTTTAAATGCCCCTTGGAAGAGACGTGCAGGTCGCAGTAGCTTAACAAGACTGTTTAAATGCCGCTTAGAATAGGCTTGCAGGTCGCAGTAGCTTACCAAGATGGTTTAAATGCCCCTTGGAAAAGATGTGCAGGTCGCAGTAGCTTAACAAGATGGTTTAAATGCCCCTTGGAAGAGACATGCAGGTCGCAGCAGCTTAACACGACAGTTTAAATGCCCCTTGGAAGAGACATGCAGGTCGCAGCAGCTTAACACGACTGTTTAAATGCCCTTTGGAAGAGACATGCAGGTCGCAGCAGCTTAACACGACTGTTTAAATGCCCCTTGGAAGAGACGTGCAGGTCGCAGTAGCTTAAAAAGACGGTTTAAATGCCACTTGGAAGAGACGTGCAGGTCGCAGTAGCTTAACAAGATGGTTTAAATGCCCCTTGGATGAGCGGTGGAGGTCGCATTAGCTTAACAAGACGGTTTAAATGCCCATTGGAAGAGAGGTGCAGGTCGCAGTACTTAATAAGATGGTTTAAATGCCCCTTGGAAGAGACATGCAGGTCGCAGTAGCTTAACAAGATGGTTTAAATGCCCCTTGGAAGAGACGTGCAAGTCGCAGTAGCTTAAAAAACCGTTTAAATGCCCTTTGGAAGAGACATGCAGGTCGCAGCAGCTTAACAAGACTTTTTAAATGCCCCTTGGAAGAGACGTGCAGGTCGCAGTAGCGTAACAAGACGGTTTAAATGCACCATGGTAGATACATGCAGGTCGCAGTAGCTTAACAAGACGGTTTAAATGCCCCATTGAATAGACGTACATGTCGCAGTAGCTTAACAATACGGTTTAAATGCCCCTTGGAAAAGTGGTGGAGGTTACAGTAGCTTTACAAGACGGTTTAAATGCCCCTTGGAAGAGACATGCAAGTCGCAGTAGCTTAACAAGACGGTTTAAATGCCCCTTGGAAGAGCGGTGGCGGTCGCAGAAGCTTAACAGGACAGTTTAAATGCCCCTTGGAAGAGACGTGCATTTCACAGGAGCTTAATAAGACGGTTTAAAAGTCTCTTGGAAGAGACATGCAGGTCGCAGTAGCTTAACAAGACGGTTTAAATGCCCCTTGGAAGAGCGGTGGAGGTCGCAGTAGCTTAGCAAGACGGTTTAAATGCCCCTTGGAAGAGACATGCAGGTCACAGTAGCTTAACAAGACGGTTTAAATGCCCCTTGGAAGAGGCTTGCAGGTCGCAGTACCTTACCAAGACGTATTAAATGGCCCTTGGAAGAAACGTGCAGGTTGCAGTAGCTTAACAAGACGGTTTAAATGCCCCTTGGAAGAGCGGTGGAGGTCGCAGTAGCTTAACAAGATGGTTTAAATGCCCCTTGGAAGAGACGTGCAGGTCGCAGTAGTTTAACAAGACGGTTTAAATGTCCTTTGCAAGAGCGTTGGAGGTCGCAGTTGCTTAACAAGACAGTTTAAATGCCCCTTGGAAGAGACATGCAGGTTGCAGTAGCTTAATAAGATGGTTTAAATGCCCCTTGCAAGAGACGTGCTGGTCACAGTAGCTTAAAAAGACGGTTTAAATGCCCCTTTGTAGAAACATGCAGGTCACAGTAGCTTAACAAGATGGTTTAAATGCCCCTTGGAAGAGACGTGCAGGTCGCAGTAGCTTAACAAGACTGTTTAAATGCCGCTTAGAATAGGCTTGCAGGTCACAGTAGCTTACCAAGATGGTTTAAATGCCCCTTGGAAAAGACGTGCAGGTCGCAGTAGCTTAACAAGACGGTTTAAATGCCCCTTGTAAGAGACGTGCAGGTCGCAGTAGCTTAACAAGACGGTTTAAATGCCCCTTGGAAATGTGGTGGAGGTTACATTAGCTTAACAAGACGGTTTAAATGCACCTTGGAAGAGACGTGCAGGTCGCAGCAGCTTAACAAGACTGTTTAAATGCCTCTTGGAAGAGACGTGCAGGTCGCAGTAGCTTAACAAGACGGTTTAAATGCCCCTTGGAAGAGACGTGCAGGTCGCAGTAGCTTAACAAGACGGTTTAAATGCCCCTTTGAAATGTGGTGGAGGTTACCGTAACTTAACAAGACGGTTTAAATGCCCCTTGGAAGAGACGTGCAGGTCGCAGTAGCTTAACAAGACTGTTTAAATGCCTCTTGGAAGAGACGTGCAGGTCGCAGTAGCTTAATAAAACGGTTTAAATGCAGCTTGGATGAGACGTGCAGGTCGCAGTAGCTTATCAAGATGGTTTAAATGCCCCTTGGATGAGCGGTGGAGGTCGCATTAGCTTAACTAGACGGTTTAAATGCCCATTGGAAGAGACATGCAGGTCGCAGTAGCTTAACAAGACGGTTTAAATGCCCCTTGGAAGAGACGTGCAGGTCGCAGTAGCTTAAAAAGACGGTTTAAATGCGCATTGGAAGAGACATGCAGGTCGGAGTAGCTTAATAAGACGGTTTAAATGCCCCTTGGAAGAGACATGCAGGTCGCAGTAGCTTAACAAGACGGTTTAAATGCCCCTTGGAAGAGACGTGCAGGTCGCAGTAGCTTAAAAAGACGGTTTAAATGCCCTTTGGTAGAGACATGCAGGTCGCAGTAACTTAACAAGACGGTTTAAATGCCCCATTGAAGAGACGTGCATGTCGCAGTAGCTTAACAATACGGTTTAAATGCCCCTTGGAAAAGTGGTGGAGGTTACAGTAGCTTAACAAGACGGTTTAAATGCCCCTTGGAAGAGACGTGCAAGTCGCAGTAGCTTAACAAGACAATTTAAATGCCCCTTGGAAGAGACGTGCAGGTCGCAGTAGCTTAACAAGACGGTTTAAATGCCCCTTGGAAGAGACGTGCAGGTCGCAGTAGCTTAACAAGATGGTTTAAATGCCTCTTGGAAGAGCGGTGGAGGTCGCAGAAGCTTAACAAGACAGTTTAAATGCCCCTTGGAAGAGACGTGCAGGTCGCAGTAGCTTAATAAGATGGTTTAAATGCCCCTTGGAAGAGACGTGCAGGTCGCAGTAGCTTAACTAGACAGTTTAAATGCCCGTTGGAAGAGACGTGCAGGTCGCAGTAGCTTAATAAGATGGTTTAAATGCCCCTTGCAAGAGACGTGCAGGTCACAGTAGCTTAACAAGATGGTTTAAATGCCCCTTGGATGAGCGGTGGAGGTCGCATTAGCTTAACAAGACGGTTTAAATGCCCATTGGAAGAGAGGTGCAGATCGCAGTACTTAATAAGATGGTTTAAATGCCCCTTGGAAGAGACATGCAGGTCGCAGTAGCTTAACAAGATGGTTTAAATGCCCCTTGGAAGAGACATGCAGGTCGCAATAGCTTAAAAAGACCGTTTAAATGCCCTTTGGAAGAGACATGCAGGTCGCAGCAGCTTAACAAGACTGTTTAAATGCCCCTTGGAAGAGACGTGCAGGTCGCAGTAGCGTAACAAGACGGTTTAAATGCACCATGGTAGATACATGCAGGTCGCAGTAGCTTAACAAGACGGTTTAAATACCCCATTGAAGAGATGTACATGTCGCAGTAGCTTAACAATACGGTTTAAATGCCCCTTGGAAAAGTGGTGGAGGTTACAGTAGCTTTACAAGACTTTTTAAATGCCCCTTGGAAGAGACATGCAAGTCGCAGTAGCTTAACAAGACGGTTTAAATGCCCCTTGGAAGAGCGGTGGCGGTCGCAGAAGCTTAACAAGACATTTTAAATGCCCCTTGGAAGAGACATGCAGGTCACAGGAGCTTAATAAGATGGTTTAAAAGTCTCTTGGAAGAGACGTGCAGGTCGCAGTAGCTTAACAAGACGGTTTAAATGCCCCTTGGAAGAGACGTGCAGGTCGCAGTTGCTTAACAAGACGGTTCAAATATCACTTGGAAGAGCGGTGTAGGTCACAGTAGCTTAACAAGACAGTTTAAATGCCCCTTGGAAGAGACGTGCAGGTTGCAGTAGCTTAACAAGACAGTTTAAATGCCCCATGGAAGAGGCTTGCAGGTCGCAGTAGCTTACCAAGACGGATTAAATGGCCTTTGGAAGAGACGTGCAGGTCGCAGTAGCTTAACAAGACGGTTTAATTGCCCCTTGGAAGAGCGCTGGAGGTCGCAGTAGCTTAAAAAGACGGTTTAAATGCCCCTTGGAAGAGACATGCAGGTCACAGTAGCTTAACAAGACGGTTTAAATGCCCCTTGGAAGAGGCTTGCAGGTCGCAGTAGCTTACCAAGACGTATTAAATGGCCCTTGGAAGAAACGTGCAGGTCGCAGTAGCTTAACAAGACGGTTTTAATGCCCCTTGGAAGAGCGGTGGAGGTCGCAGTAGCTTAACAAGATGGTTTAAATGCCCCTTGGAAGAGACGTGCAGGTCGCAGTAGATTAACAAGACGGTTTAAATGTCCTTTGGAAGAGATGTGCAGTTCGCAGTTGCTTAACAAGACAGTTTAAATGCCCCTTGGAAGAGACGTGCAGGTTGCAGTAGCTTAATAAGATGGTTTAAATGCCCCTTGCAAGAGACGTGCAGGTCACAGTAGCTTAAAAAGACGGTTTAAATGCCCCTTTGTAGAAACATGCAGATCTCAGTAGCTTAACAAGATGGTTTAAATGCCCCTTGGAAGAGACGTGCAGGTCGCAGTAGCTTAACAAGACTGTTTAAATGCCGCTTAGAAAAGGCTTGCAGGTCGCAGTAGCTTACCAAGATGGTTTAAATGCCCCTTGGAAAAGACGTGCAGGTCGCAGTAGCTTAACAAGATGGTTTAAATGCCCCTTGGAAGAGAAGTGCAGGTCGCAGTAGTTTAACAAGACAGTTTAAATGCCACTTGGAAGAGGCTTGCAGGTCGCAGTAGCTTACCAAGACCGATTAAATGGCCCTTGGAAGAGACGTGCAGGTCGCAGTAGCTTAACAAGACGTTTTAAATGCCCTTTGGAAAAGCGGTGGAGGTCGCAGTAGCTTAACAAGACGGTTTAAATGCCCTTTGGAAGAGACATGCAGGTCACAGTAGCTTAACAAGATGGTTTAAATGCCCCTTGGAAGAGACGTGCAGGTCGCAGTAGATTAACAAAACGGTTTAAATGCCCTTTGGAAGAGAAGTGCAGTTCGCAGTAGCTTAACAAGACGGTTTAAAAGCCCCTTGGTAGAAACGTGCAGGTCACAGTAGCTTAATAACACGGTTTAAATGCCCCTTGGAAGAGACATGCAGGTCGCAGTAGCTTAACAAGACGGTTTAAATGCCCCTTGCAAGAGACGTGCAGGTCGCAGTAGCTTAACAAGACTGTTTAAATGCCCCTTGGAAGAGACGTGCATGTCGCAGTAGCTTAATAATACGGTTTAAATGCCCTTTGGAAGAGAAGTGCAGTTCGCAGTAGCTTAATAAGACGGTTTAAATGCCCCTTGCAAGAGACGTGCAGGTCACAGTAGCTTAAAAAGACGGTTTAAATGCCACTTGGAAGAGACGTGCAGGTCGCAGTAGCTTACCAAGACGGATTAAATGGCCTTTGGAAGAGAAGTGCAGGTCGCAGTAGCTTAACAAGACGGTTTAATTGCCCCTTGGAAGAGCGCTGGAGGTCGCAGTAGCGTAACAAGACAGTTTAAATGCACCATGGTAGATACATGCAGGTCGCAGTAGCTTAACAAGACGGTTTAAATGCCCCATTGAAGAGACGTACATGTCGCAGTAGCTTAACAAGACGGTTTAAATGCCCCTTGGAAAAGTGGTGGAGGTTACAGTAGCTTTACAAGACGGTTTAAATGCACCTTGGAAGAGACATGCAAGTCGCAGTAGCTTAACAAGACGGTTTAAATGCCCCTTGGAAGAGCGGTGGCGGTCGCAGAAGCTTAACAAGACATTTTAAATGCCCCTTGGAAGAGACGTGCAGGTCACAGGAGCTTAATAAGACGGTTTAAAAGTCTCTTGGAAGAGACGTGCAGGTCGCAGTAGCTTAACAAGACGATTTAAATGCCACTTGGAAGAGACGTGCAGGTCGCAGTTGCTTAACAAGACGGTTTAAATGCCACTTGGAAGAGCGGTGTAGGTCACAGTAGCTTAACAAGACAGTTTAAATGCCCCTTGGAAGAGACGTGCAGGTCGCAGTAGCTTAACAAGACAGTTTAAATGCCCCATGGAAGAGGCTTGCAGGTCGCAGTAGCTTACCAAGACGGATTAAATGGCCTTTGGAAGAGACGTGCAGGTCGCAGTAGCTTAACAAGACGGTTTAATTGCCCCTTGGAAGAGCGCTGGAGGTCGCAGTAGCTTAACAAGACGGTTTAAATGCCCCTTGGAAGAGACATGCAGGTCACAGTAGCTTAACAAGACGGTTTAAATGCCCTTTGGAAGAGGCTTGCAGGTCGCAGTAGCTTACCAAGACGTATTAAATGGCCCTTGGAAGAAACGTGCAGGTCGCAGTAGCTTAACAAGACGGTTTAAATGCCCCTTGGAAGAGCGGTGGAGGTCGCAGTAGCTTAACAAGATGGTTTAAATGCCTCTTGGAAGAGACGTGCAGGTCGCAGTAGATTAACAAGACGGTTTAAATGTCCTTTGGAAGAGACGTGCAGGTTGCAGTAGCTTAATAAGATGTTTTAAATGCCCCTTGCAAGAGACGTGCAGGTCACAGTAGCTTAAAAAGACGGTTTAAATGTCCCTTTGTAGAAACATGCAGGTCACAGTAGCTTAACAAGATGGTTTAAATGCCCCTTGGAAGAGACGTGCAGGTCGCAGTAGCTTAACAAGACTGTTTAAATGCCGCTTAGAAAAGGCTTGCAGGTCGCAGTAGCTTACCAAGATGGTTTAAATGCCCCTTGGAAAAGACGTGCAGGTCGCAGTAGCTTAACAAGATGGTTTAAATGCCCCTTGGAAGAGAAGTGCAGGTCGCAGTAGTTTAACAAGACAGTTTAAATGCCCCTTGGAAGAGGCTTGCAGGTCGCAGTAGCTTACCAAGACCGATTAAATGGCCCTTGGAAGAGACGTGCAGGTCGCAGTAGCTTAACAAGACGTTTTAAATGTCCTTTGGAAGAGCGGTGGAGGTTGCAGTAGCTTAACAAGATGGTTTAAATGCCCTTTGGAAGAGACATGCAGGTCACAGTAGCTTAACAAGATGGTTTAAATGCCCATTGGAAGAGAAGTGCATGTCGCAGTAGCTTAACAAGATGGTTTAAATGCCCCTTGGTAGAAACGTGCAGGTCACAGTAGCTTAATAACACGGTTTAAATGCCCCTTGGAAGAGACATGCAGGTCGCAGTAGCTTAACAAGACGGTTTAAATGCCCCTTGCAAGAGACGTGCAGGTCGCAGTAGCTTAACAAGACTGTTTAAATTCCCCTTGGAAGAGACGTGCAGGTCGCAGTAGCTTAATAATACGGTTTAAATGCCCCTTGCAAGAGACGTGCAGGTCACAGTAGCTTAAAAAGACGGTTTAAATGCCACTTGGAAGAGACGTGCAGGTCGCAGTAGATTAACAAAACGGTTTAAATGCCCTTTGGAAGAGAAGTGCAGTTCGCAGTAGCTTAATAAGACGGTTTAAATGCCCCTTGCAAGAGACGTGCAGGTCACAGTAGCTTAAAAAGACGGTTTAAATGCCACTTGGAAGAGACGTGCAGGTCGCAGTAGCTTAACAAAATGGTTTAAATGCCCCTTGGATGAGCGGTGGAGGTCGCATTAGCTTAACAAGACGGTTTAAATGCCCATTGGAAGAGAGGTGCAGGTCGCAGTAGCTTAATAAGATGGTTTAAATGCCCCTTGGAAGAGACATGCAGGACGCAGTAGCTTAACAAGACGGTTTAAATGCCCCTTGGAAGAGACGTGCAGGTCGCAGTAGCTTAAAAAGACGGTTTAAATGCCCCTTGGAAGAGACACGCAGGTCGCAGCAGCTTAACACGCCTGATTAAATGCCCCTTGGAAGAGATGTGCAGGACGCAGTAGCTTAACACGACTGTTTAAATGCCCCTTGGAAGAGACATGCAGGTCGCAGCAGCTTAAGACGACTGTTTAAATGCCCCTTGGAAGAGACATGCAGGTCGCAGCAGCTTAACACGACTGTTTAAATGCCCTTTGGAAGAGACATGCAGGTCGCAGCAGCTTAACACGACTGTTTAAATGCCCCTTGTAAGAGACGTGCAGGTCGCAGTAGCTTAACAATACGGTTTAAATGCCCCTTGGAAAAGTGGTGGAGGTTACAGTAGCTTAACAAGTCGGTTTAAATGCCCCTTGGAAGGGACGTGCAAGTCGCAGTAGCTTAACTAGACGGTTTAAATGCCCCTTGGAAGGGCGGTGGAGGTCGCAGAAGCTTAGCAAGACAGTTTAAATGCCCCTTGGAAGAGACGTGCAGGTCGCAGTAGCTTAATAAGATGGTTTAAATGCCCCTTGGAAGAGACGTGCAGGTCGCAGTAGCTTAACAAGACAGTTTAAATGCCCCTTGGAAGAGACGTGCAGGTCGCAGTAGCTTAATAAGACGGTTTAAATGCCCCTTGCAAGAGACGTGCAGGTCACAGTAGCTTAAAAAGACGGTTTAAATGCCCCTTGGAAGAGACGTGCAGGTCGCAGTAGCTTAATAAGACGGTTTAAATGCCCCTTGCAAGAGACGTGCAGGTCACAGTAGCTTAAAAAGACGGTTTAAATGCCACTTGGAAGAGACGTGCAGGTCGCAGTAGCTTAACAAGATGGTTTAAATGCCCCTTGGATGAGCGGTGGAGGTCGCATTAGCTTAACAAGACGGTTTAAATGCCCATTGGAAGAGAGGTGCAGGTCGCAGTACTTAATAAGATGGTTTAAATGCCCCTTGGAAGAGACATGCAGGTCGCAGTAGCTTAACAAGATGGTTTAAATGCCCCTTGGAAGAGACGTGCAAGTCGCAGTAGCTTAAAAAGACCGTTTAAATGCCCTTTGGAAGAGACATGCAGGTCGCAGCAGCTTAACAAGACTTTTTAAATGCCCCTTGGAAGAGACGTGCAGGTCGCAGTAGCGTAACAAGACGGTTTAAATGCACAATGGTAGATACATGCAGGTCGCAGTAGCTTAACAAGACGGTTTAAATGCCCCATTGAATAGACGTACATGTCGCAGTAGCTTAACAATACGGTTTAAATGCCCCTTGGAAAAGTGGTGGAGGTTACAGTAGCTTTACAAGACGGTTTAAATGCCCCTTGGAAGAGACATGCAAGTCGCAGTAGCTTAACAAGACGGTTTAAATGCCCCTTGGAAGAGCGGTGGCGGTCGCAGAAGCTTAACAGGACAGTTTAAATGCCCCTTGGAAGAGACGTGCATTTCACAGGAGCTTAATAAGACGGTTTAAAAGTCTCTTGGAAGAGACATGCAGGTCGCAGTAGCTTAACAAGACGGTTTAAATGCCCCTTGGAAGAGCGGTGGAGGTCGCAGTAGCTTAGCAAGACGGTTTAAATGCCCCTTGGAAGAGACATGCAGGTCACAGTAGCTTAACAAGACGGTTTAAATGCCCCTTGGAAGAGGCTTGCAGGTCGCAGTACCTTACCAAGACGTATTAAATGGCCCTTGGAAGAAACGTGCAGGTTGCAGTAGCTTAACAAGACGGTTTAAATGCCCCTTGGAAGAGACATGCAGGTCGCAGTAGCTTAACAAGACGGTTTAAATGCCCCTTGCAAGAGACGTGCAGGTCGCAGTAGCTTAACAAGACTGTTTAAATGCCCCTTGGAAGAGACGTGCATGTCGCAGTAGCTTAATAATACGGTTTAAATGCCCTTTGGAAGAGAAGTGCAGTTCGCAGTAGCTTAATAAGACGGTTTAAATGCCCCTTGCAAGAGACGTGCAGGTCACAGTAGCTTAAAAAGACGGTTTAAATGCCACTTGGAAGAGACGTGCAGGTCGCAGTAGCTTACCAAGACGGATTAAATGGCCTTTGGAAGAGAAGTGCAGGTCGCAGTAGCTTAACAAGACGGTTTAATTGCCCCTTGGAAGAGCGCTGGAGGTCGCAGTAGCGTAACAAGACAGTTTAAATGCACCATGGTAGATACATGCAGGTCGCAGTAGCTTAACAAGACGGTTTAAATGCCCCATTGAAGAGACGTACATGTCGCAGTAGCTTAACAAGACGGTTTAAATGCCCCTTGGAAAAGTGGTGGAGGTTACAGTAGCTTTACAAGACGGTTTAAATGCCCCTTGGAAGAGACATGCAAGTCGCAGTAGCTTAACAAGACGGTTTAAATGCCCCTTGGAAGAGCGGTGGCGGTCGCAGAAGCTTAACAAGACATTTTAAATGCCCCTTGGAAGAGACGTGCAGGTCACAGGAGCTTAATAAGACGGTTTAAAAGTCTCTTGGAAGAGACGTGCAGGTCGCAGTAGCTTAACAAGACGATTTAAATGCCACTTGGAAGAGACGTGCAGGTCGCAGTTGCTTAACAAGACGGTTTAAATGCCACTTGGAAGAGCGGTGTAGGTCACAGTAGCTTAACAAGACAGTTTAAATGCCCCTTGGAAGAGACGTGCAGGTCGCAGTAGCTTAACAAGACAGTTTAAATGCCCCATGGAAGAGGCTTGCAGGTCGCAGTAGCTTACCAAGACGGATTAAATGGCCTTTGGAAGAGACGTGCAGGTCGCAGTAGCTTAACAAGACGGTTTAATTGCCCCTTGGAAGAGCGCTGGAGGTCGCAGTAGCTTAACAAGACGGTTTAAATGCCCCTTGGAAGAGACATGCAGGTCACAGTAGCTTAACAAGACGGTTTAAATGCCCTTTGGAAGAGGCTTGCAGGTCGCAGTAGCTTACCAAGACGTATTAAATGGCCCTTGGAAGAAACGTGCAGGTCGCAGTAGCTTAACAAGACGGTTTAAATGCCCCTTGGAAGAGCGGTGGAGGTCGCAGTAGCTTAACAAGATGGTTTAAATGCCTCTTGGAAGAGACGTGCAGGTCGCAGTAGATTAACAAGACGGTTTAAATGTCCTTTGGAAGAGACGTGCAGGTTGCAGTAGCTTAATAAGATGTTTTAAATGCCCCTTGCAAGAGACGTGCAGGTCACAGTAGCTTAAAAAGACGGTTTAAATGTCCCTTTGTAGAAACATGCAGGTCACAGTAGCTTAACAAGATGGTTTAAATGCCCCTTGGAAGAGACGTGCAGGTCGCAGTAGCTTAACAAGACTGTTTAAATGCCGCTTAGAAAAGGCTTGCAGGTCGCAGTAGCTTACCAAGATGGTTTAAATGCCCCTTGGAAAAGACGTGCAGGTCGCAGTAGCTTAACAAGATGGTTTAAATGCCCCTTGGAAGAGAAGTGCAGGTCGCAGTAGTTTAACAAGACAGTTTAAATGCCCCTTGGAAGAGGCTTGCAGGTCGCAGTAGCTTACCAAGACCGATTAAATGGCCCTTGGAAGAGACGTGCAGGTCGCAGTAGCTTAACAAGACGTTTTAAATGTCCTTTGGAAGAGCGGTGGAGGTTGCAGTAGCTTAACAAGATGGTTTAAATGCCCTTTGGAAGAGACATGCAGGTCACAGTAGCTTAACAAGATGGTTTAAATGCCCATTGGAAGAGAAGTGCATGTCGCAGTAGCTTAACAAGATGGTTTAAATGCCCCTTGGTAGAAACGTGCAGGTCACAGTAGCTTAATAACACGGTTTAAATGCCCCTTGGAAGAGACATGCAGGTCGCAGTAGCTTAACAAGACGGTTTAAATGCCCCTTGCAAGAGACGTGCAGGTCGCAGTAGCTTAACAAGACTGTTTAAATTCCCCTTGGAAGAGACGTGCAGGTCGCAGTAGCTTAATAATACGGTTTAAATGCCCCTTGCAAGAGACGTGCAGGTCACAGTAGCTTAAAAAGACGGTTTAAATGCCACTTGGAAGAGACGTGCAGGTCGCAGTAGATTAACAAAACGGTTTAAATGCCCTTTGGAAGAGAAGTGCAGTTCGCAGTAGCTTAATAAGACGGTTTAAATGCCCCTTGCAAGAGACGTGCAGGTCACAGTAGCTTAAAAAGACGGTTTAAATGCCACTTGGAAGAGACGTGCAGGTCGCAGTAGCTTAACAAAATGGTTTAAATGCCCCTTGGATGAGCGGTGGAGGTCGCATTAGCTTAACAAGACGGTTTAAATGCCCATTGGAAGAGAGGTGCAGGTCGCAGTAGCTTAATAAGATGGTTTAAATGCCCCTTGGAAGAGACATGCAGGACGCAGTAGCTTAACAAGACGGTTTAAATGCCCCTTGGAAGAGACGTGCAGGTCGCAGTAGCTTAAAAAGACGGTTTAAATGCCCCTTGGAAGAGACACGCAGGTCGCAGCAGCTTAACACGCCTGATTAAATGCCCCTTGGAAGAGATGTGCAGGACGCAGTAGCTTAACACGACTGTTTAAATGCCCCTTGGAAGAGACATGCAGGTCGCAGCAGCTTAAGACGACTGTTTAAATGCCCCTTGGAAGAGACATGCAGGTCGCAGCAGCTTAACACGACTGTTTAAATGCCCTTTGGAAGAGACATGCAGGTCGCAGCAGCTTAACACGACTGTTTAAATGCCCCTTGTAAGAGACGTGCAGGTCGCAGTAGCTTAACAATACGGTTTAAATGCCCCTTGGAAAAGTGGTGGAGGTTACAGTAGCTTAACAAGTCGGTTTAAATGCCCCTTGGAAGGGACGTGCAAGTCGCAGTAGCTTAACTAGACGGTTTAAATGCCCCTTGGAAGGGCGGTGGAGGTCGCAGAAGCTTAGCAAGACAGTTTAAATGCCCCTTGGAAGAGACGTGCAGGTCGCAGTAGCTTAATAAGATGGTTTAAATGCCCCTTGGAAGAGACGTGCAGGTCGCAGTAGCTTAACAAGACAGTTTAAATGCCCCTTGGAAGAGACGTGCAGGTCGCAGTAGCTTAATAAGACGGTTTAAATGCCCCTTGCAAGAGACGTGCAGGTCACAGTAGCTTAAAAAGACGGTTTAAATGCCCCTTGGAAGAGACGTGCAGGTCGCAGTAGCTTAATAAGACGGTTTAAATGCCCCTTGCAAGAGACGTGCAGGTCACAGTAGCTTAAAAAGACGGTTTAAATGCCACTTGGAAGAGACGTGCAGGTCGCAGTAGCTTAACAAGATGGTTTAAATGCCCCTTGGATGAGCGGTGGAGGTCGCATTAGCTTAACAAGACGGTTTAAATGCCCATTGGAAGAGAGGTGCAGCTCGCAGTACTTAATAAGATGGTTTAAATGCCCCTTGGAAGAGACATGCAGGTCGCAGTAGCTTAACAAGATGGTTTAAATGCCCCTTGGAAGAGACGTGCAAGTCGCAGTAGCTTAAAAAGACCGTTTAAATGCCCTTTGGAAGAGACATGCAGGTCGCAGCAGCTTAACAAGACTTTTTAAATGCCCCTTGGAAGAGACGTGCAGGTCGCAGTAGCGTAACAAGACGGTTTAAATGCACAATGGTAGATACATGCAGGTCGCAGTAGCTTAACAAGACGGTTTAAATGCCCCATTGAATAGACGTACATGTCGCAGTAGCTTAACAATACGGTTTAAATGCCCCTTGGAAAAGTGGTGGAGGTTACAGTAGCTTTACAAGACGGTTTAAATGCCCCTTGGAAGAGACATGCAAGTCGCAGTAGCTTAACAAGACGGTTTAAATGCCCCTTGGAAGAGCGGTGGCGGTCGCAGAAGCTTAACAGGACAGTTTAAATGCCCCTTGGAAGAGACGTGCATTTCACAGGAGCTTAATAAGACGGTTTAAAAGTCTCTTGGAAGAGACATGCAGGTCGCAGTAGCTTAACAAGACGGTTTAAATGCCCCTTGGAAGAGCGGTGGAGGTCGCAGTAGCTTAGCAAGACGGTTTAAATGCCCCTTGGAAGAGACATGCAGGTCACAGTAGCTTAACAAGACGGTTTAAATGCCCCTTGGAAGAGGCTTGCAGGTCGCAGTACCTTACCAAGACGTATTAAATGGCCCTTGGAAGAAACGTGCAGGTTGCAGTAGCTTAACAAGACGGTTTAAATGCCCCTTGGAAGAGCGGTGGAGGTCGCAGTAGCTTAACAAGATGGTTTAAATGCCCCTTGGAAGAGACGTGCAGGTCGCAGTAGATTAACAAGACGGTTTAAATGTCCTTTGGAAGAGCGTTGGAGGTCGCAGTTGCTTAACAAGACAGTTTAAATGCCCCTTGGAAGAGACGTGCAGGTTGCAGTAGCTTAATAAGATGGTTTAAATGCCCCTTGCAAGAGACGTGCTGGTCGCAGTAGCTTAAAAAGACGGTTTAAATGCCCCTTTGTAGAAACATGCAGGTCACAGTAGCTTAACAAGATGGTTTAAATGCCCCTTGGAAGAGACGTGCAGGTCGCAGTAGCTTAACAAGACTGTTTAAATGCCGCTTAGAATAGGCTTGCAGGTCACAGTAGCTTACCAAGATGGTTTAAATGCCCCTTGGAAAAGATGTGCAGGTCGCAGTAGCTTAACAAGACGGTTTAAATGCCCCTTGTAAGAGACGTGCAGGTCGCAGTAGCTTAACAAGACGGTTTAAATGCCCCTTGGAAATGTGGTGGAGGTTACATTAGCTTAACAAGACGGTTTAAATGCACCTTGGAAGAGACGTGCAGGTCGCAGCAGCTTAACAAGACTGTTTAAATGCCTCTTGGAAGAGACGTGCAGGTCGCAGTAGCTTAACAAGACGGTTTAAATGCCCCTTGGAAGAGACGTGCAGGTCGTAGTAGCTTAACAAGACGGTTTAAATGCCCCTTTGAAATGTGGTGGAGGTTACCGTAACTTAACAAGAAGGTTTAAATGCCCCTTGGAAGAGACGTGCAGGTCGCAGTAGCTTAACAAGACTGTTTAAATGCCTCTTGGAAGAGACGTGCAGGTCGCAGTAGCTTAATAAAACGGTTTAAATGCAGCTTGGATGAGACGTGCAGGTCGCAGTAGCTTATCAAGATGGTTTAAATGCCCCTTGGATGAGCGGTGGAGGTCGCATTAGCTTAACAAGACGGTTTAAATGCCCATTGGAAGAGACATGCAGGTCGCAGTAGCTTAACAAGACGGTTTAAATGCCCCTTGGAAGAGACGTGCAGGTCGCAGTAGCTTAAAAAGACGGTTTAAATGCCCTTTGGAAGAGACATGCAGGTCGCAGTAGCTTAATAAGACGGTTTAAATGCCCCTTGGAAGAGACATGCAGGTCGCAGTAGCTTAACAAGACGGTTTAAATGCCCCTTGGAAGAGACGTGCAGGTCGCAGTAGCTTAAAAAGACGGTTTAAATGCCCTTTGGTAGAGACATGCAGGTCGCAGTAACTTAACAAGACGGTTTAAATGCCCCATTGAAGAGACGTGCATGTCGCAGTAGCTTAACAATACGGTTTAAATGCCCCTTGGAAAAGTGGTGGAGGTTACAGTAGCTTAACAAGACGGTTTAAATGCCCCTTGGAAGAGACGTGCAAGTCGCAGTAGCTTAACAAGACAATTTAAATGCCCCTTGGAAGAGACGTGCAGGTCGCAGTAGCTTAACAAGACGGTTTAAATGCCCCTTGGAAGAGACGTGCAGGTCGCAGTAGCTTAACAAGATGGTTTAAATGCCTCTTGGAAGAGCGGTGGAGGTCGCAGAAGCTTAACAAGACAGTTTAAATGCCCCTTGGAAGAGATGTGTAGGTCGCAGTAGCTTAACAAGACGGTTTAAATGCCCCTTAGAAGAGGCTTGCAGGTCGCAGTAGCTTAATAAGACGGTTTAAATGTTCCTTGGAAGAGACGTGCAGGTCGCAGTAGCTTAATAAGATGGTTTAAATGCCCCTTGGAAGAGACGTGCAGGTCGCAATAGCTTAAAAAGACGGTTTAAATGCCCTTTGGTAGAGACATGCAGGTCGCAGTAACTTAACAAAACGGTTTAAATGCCCCATTGAAGAGACGTGCATGTCGCAGTAGCTTAACAATACGGTTTAAATGCCCCTTGGAAAAGTGGTGGAGGTTACAGTAGCTTAACAAGACGGTTTAAATGCCCCTTGGAAGAGACGTGCAAGTCGCAGTAGCTTAACAAGACAATTTAAATGCCCCTTGGAAGAGACGTGCAGGTCGCAGTAGCTTAACAAGACGGTTTAAATGCCCCTTGGAAGAGACGTGCAGGTCGCAGTAGCTTAACAAGATGGTTTAAATGCCTCTTGGAAGAGCGGTGGAGGTCGCAGAAGCTTAACAAGACAGTTTAAATGCCCCTTGGAAGAGATGTGTAGGTCGCAGTAGCTTAACAAGACAGTTTAAATGCCCCTTAGAAGAGGCTTGCAGGTCGCAGTAGCTTAATAAGACGGTTTAAATGTTCCTTGGAAGAGACGTGCAGGTCGCAGTAGCTTAATAAGATGGTTTAAATGCCCCTTTGAAGAGATGTGCAGGTCGCAGTAGCTTAACAAGACGGTTTAAATGCCCCTTGGAAGAGATGTGTAGGTCGCAGTAGCTTAACAAGACGGTTTAAATGCCCCTTAGAAGAGGCTTGCAGGTCGCAGTAGCTTACCAAGATAGTTTAAATGCCCCATGAAAAAGACGTGCAGGTCGCAGTAGCTTAACAAGATGGTTTAAATGCCCCTTGGAAGAGCGGTGGACGTCGCGGTAGCTTAGCAAGACGGTTTAAATGCCCCTTGGAAAAGACTTGAAGGTCGCAGTAGCTTAACAAGATTGTTTAAATGCCCCTTGGAAGAGACGTTCAGGTCACAGTAGCTTAACAAGATAGTTTAAATGCCCCTTGGAAGAGGCTTTCAGGTCGCAGTAGCTTACCAAGAAGGAATAAATGGCCCTTGGAAGAGACGTGCAGGTCGCAGTAGCTTAAAAAGACGGTTTAAATGCCCCTTGGAAGAGCGGTGGAGGTTGCAGTAGCTTAGCAAGACGGTTTTAATGCCCCTTGGAAGAGACATGCAGGTCACAGTAGCTTAACAAGACGGTTTAAATGCCCTTTGGAAGAGAAGTGCAGGTCGTAGTAGTTTAACAAGATGGTTTAAATGCCCCTTGGAAGAGACGTGCAGGTCTCAGTAGCTTAACAAGACAGTTTAAATGCCCCTTGGAAGAGACGTACAGGTCGCAGTAGCTTAATAAGATGGTTTAAATGCCCCTTCCAAGAGACGTGCAGGTAGCAGTAGCTTAATAACACGGTTTAAATGCCCCTTGGTAGAAACGTGCCGGTCACAGTAGCTTAACAAGACTGTTTAAATGCCCCTTGGAAGAGCGGTGGAGGTCGCAATAGCTTAAAAAGAAGGTTTAAATGCCCCTTGGAAGAGACGTGCAGGTCGCCGTAGCTTAAAAAGACGGTTTAAATGCCCCTTGGAAGAGACGGGCAAGTCGCAGTAGCTTAACAAGAGAGTTTAAATGCCCCTTGGAAGAAACGTGCAGGTCACAGGATCTTAATAAGACATTTTAAATGCACCTTGCAAGAGACGTGCAGGTCGCAGTAGCTTAACAATACGGTTTAAATGCCCCTTGGAAATGTGGTGAAGGTTACAGTAGCTTAACAAGACAGTTTAAATGCCCCTTGCAAGAGACGTGCAGGTCACAGTAGCTTAACAAGATGGTTTAAATGCCGCTTGGAAGAGCGGTGGAGGTCGCATTAGCTTAACAAGACGGTTTAAATGCCCATTGGAAGAGAGGTGCAGGTCGCAGTAGCTTAACAAGACAGTTTAAATACCCCTTGGAAGAGACATGCAGGTTGCAGTAGCTTAAGAAGACGGTTTAAATGCCCCTTGGAAGAGACATGCAGGTTGCAGTAGCTTAAGAAGACGGTTTAAATACCCCTTGGAAGAGACATGCAGGTTGCAGTAGCTTAAGAAGACGGTTTAAATGCCCCTTAGAAGAGCGGTGGACGTCGCAGCAGCTTAACAAGACGGTTTAAATGCCCCTTGGAAGAGACGTGCAGGTCGCAGTAGCTTAACAAGACGGTTTAAATGCCCCTTGGAAGAGACTTGCAGGTCACAGTAGCTTAACAAGATGGTTTAAATCTCCCTTAGAAGATACATGCAGGTCGCAGTAGCTTAACAAGACGGTTTAAATGCCCCTTGGAAGAGACGTGCAGGTTGCAGTAGCTTAACAAGATGGTTTAAATGCCCCTTGGAAATGTGGTGGAGGTTACAGTAGCTTAACAAGACGGTTTAAATGCCCCTTGGAAGAGACTAGCAGGTCGCAGTACCTTAACAAGATCGTTTAAATGCCCCTTGGAAGAGACATGCAGGTCGCAGTAGCTTAATAAGACGGTTTAAATGCCCCTTGGAAGAGACATGCAGGTCGCAGTAGCTTAACAAGACGGTTTAAATGCCCCTTGGAAGAGATGTGCAGATCGCAGTAGCTTAAAAAGACGGTTTAAATGCCCCTTGGAAGAGACGTGCAGGTCGCAGTAGCTTAACAAGACAGTTTAAATGCCCCTTGAAAGAGACGTGCAGGTCATAGTAGCTTAACAAGACTGTTTAAATGCCCCTTGTAAGTGTGGTGGAGGTCGCAGTAGCTTAACAAGACAGTTTAAATGCCCCTTGGAAGAAACGTGCAGGCCACAGGATCTTAATAAGACAGTTTAAATGCCCCTTGGAAGAGACGTGCAGGTCGCAGTAGCTTAATAAGATGGTTTAAATGCCCCTGGCAAGTGACGTGCAGGTCGCAGTAGCTTAATAAGATGGTTTAAATGCACCTTGCAAGAGACGTGCAGGTCGCAGTAGCTTACCAATACGGTTTAAATGCCCCTTGGAAATGTGGTGGAGGTTACAGTAGCTTAACAAGATGGTTTAAATGCCTCTTTGAAGAGACGTGCAGGTCACAGTAGCTTAACAAGACGGTTTAAATGCCACTTGGAAGAGACGTGCAGGTCGCAGTAGCTTAACAAGACAGTTTAAATGCCCCTTGGAAGAGACGTGCAGGTCGCAGTAGATTAACAAGACGGTTTAAATGTCCTTTGGAAGAGCGTTGGAGGTCGCAGTTGCTTAACAAGACAGTTTAAATGCCCCTTGGAAGAGACGTGCAGGTTGCAGTAGCTTAATAAGATGGTTTAAATGCCCCTTGCAAGAGACGTGCTGGTCGCAGTAGCTTAAAAAGACGGTTTAAATGCCCCTTTGTAGAAACATGCAGGTCACAGTAGCTTAACAAGATGGTTTAAATGCCCCTAGGAAGAGACGTGCAGGTCGCAGTAGCTTAACAAGACTGTTTAAATGCCGCTTAGAATAGGCTTGCAGGTCACAGTAGCTTACCAAGATGGTTTAAATGCCCCTTGGAAAAGACGTGCAGGTCGCAGTAGCTTAACAAGACGGTTTAAATGCCCCTTGTAAGAGACGTGCAGGTCGCAGTAGCTTAACAAGACGGTTTAAATGCCCCTTGGAAATGTGGTGGAGGTTACATTAGCTTAACAAGACGGTTTAAATGCACCTTGGAAGAGACGTGCAGGTCGCAGCAGCTTAACAAGACTGTTTAAATGCCTCTTGGAAGAGACGTGCAGGTCGCAGTAGCTTAACAAGACGGTTTAAATGCCCCTTGGAAGAGACGTGCAGGTCGCAGTAGCTTAACTAGACTGTTTAAATGCCTCTTGGAAGAGACGTGCAGGTCGCAGTAGCTTAATAAAACGGTTTAAATGCAGCTTGGATGAGACGTGCAGGTCGCAGTAGCTTATCAAGATGGTTTAAATGCCCCTTGGATGAGCGATGGAGGTCGCATTAGCTTAACAAGACGGTTTAAATGCCCATTGGAAGAGACATGCAGGTCGCAGTAGCTTAACAAGACGGTTTAAATGCCCCTTGGAAGAGACGTGCAGGTCGCAGTAGCTTAAAAAGACGGTTTAAATGCCCATTGGAAGAGAGGTGCAGGTCGCAGTAGCTTAATAAGACGGTTTAAATGCCCCTTGGAAGAGACATGCAGGTCGCAGTAGCTTAACAAGACGGTTTAAATGCCCCTTGGAAGAGACGTGCAGGTCGCAGTAGCTTAAAAAGACGGTTTAAATGCCCTTTGGTAGAGACATGCAGGTCGTAGTAACTTAACAAGACGGTTTAAATGCCCCATTGAAGAGACGTGCATGTCGCAGTAGCTTAACAATACGGTTTAAATGCCCCTTGGAAAAGTGGTGGAGGTTACAGTAGCTTAACAAGACGGTTTAAATGCCCCTTGGAAGAGACGTGCAAGTCGCAGTAGCTTAACAAGACAATTTAAATGCCCCTTGGAAGAGACGTGCAGGTCGCAGTAGCTTAACAAGACGGTTTAAATGCCCCTTGGAAGAGACGTGCAGGTCGCAGTAGCTTAACAAGATGGTTTAAATGCCTCTTGGAAGAGCGGTGGAGGTCGCAGAAGCTTAACAAGACAGTTTAAATGCCCCTTGGAAGAGATGTGTAGGTCGCAGTAGCTTAACAAGACAGTTTAAATGCCCCTTAGAAGAGG
The DNA here is from genome assembly GCF_046119375.1 of Phyllobates terribilis. NCBI lineage: Eukaryota > Metazoa > Chordata > Amphibia > Anura > Dendrobatidae > Phyllobates > Phyllobates terribilis. The sequence continues at coordinate 1,930,409 of NW_027362924.1, read as the reverse complement.
CTTGCAGGTCGCAGTAGCTTAATAAGACGGTTTAAATGTTCCTTGGAAGAGACGTGCAGGTCGCAGTAGCTTAATAAGATGGTTTAAATGCCCCTTTGAAGAGATGTGCAGGTCGCAGTAGCTTAACAAGACGGTTTAAATGCCCCTTGGAAGAGATGTGTAGGTCGCAGTAGCTTAACAAGACGGTTTAAATGCCCCTTAGAAGAGGCTTGCAGGTCGCAGTAGCTTACCAAGATAGTTTAAATGCCCCATGAAAAAGACGTGCAGGTCGCAGTAGCTTAACAAGATGGTTTAAATGCCCCTTGGAAGAGCGGTGGACGTCGCGGTAGCTTAACAAGACGGTTTAAATGCCCCTTGGAAAAGACTTGAAGGTCGCAGTAGCTTAACAAGATTGTTTAAATGCCCCTTGGAAGAGACGTTCAGGTCACAGTAGCTTAACAAGATAGTTTAAATGCCCCTTGGAAGAGGCTTTCAGGTCGCAGTAGCTTACCAAGAAGGAATAAATGGCCCTTGGAAGAGACGTGCAGGTCGCAGTAGCTTAACAAGACGGTTTAAATGCCCCTTGGAAGAGCGGTGGAGGTTGCAGTAGCTTAGCAAGACGGTTTTAATGCCCCTTGGAAGAGACATGCAGGTCACAGTAGCTTAACAAGACGGTTTAAATGCCCTTTGGAAGAGAAGTGCAGGTCGTAGTAGTTTAACAAGATGGTTTAAATGCCCCTTGGAAGAGACGTGCAGGTCTCAGTAGCTTAACAAGACAGTTTAAATGCCCCTTGGAAGAGACGTACAGGTCGCAGTAGCTTAATAAGATGGTTTAAATGCCCCTTCCAAGAGACGTGCAGGTAGCAGTAGCTTAATAACACGGTTTAAATGCCCCTTGGTAGAAACGTGCCGGTCACAGTAGCTTAACAAGACTGTTTAAATGCCCCTTGGAAGAGCGGTGGAGGTCGCAATAGCTTAAAAAGACGGTTTAAATGCCCCTTGGAAGAGACGTGCAGGTCGCCGTAGCTTAAAAAGACGGTTTAAATGCCCCTTGGAAGAGACGGGCAAGTCGCAGTAGCTTAACAAGAGAGTTTAAATGCCCCTTGGAAGAAACGTGCAGGTCACAGGATCTTAATAAGACATTTTAAATGCACCTTGCAAGAGACGTGCAGGTCGCAGTAGCTTAACAATACGGTTTAAATGCCCCTTGGAAATGTGGTGAAGGTTACAGTAGCTTAACAAGACAGTTTAAATGCCCCTTGCAAGAGACGTGCAGGTCACAGTAGCTTAACAAGATGGTTTAAATGCCGCTTGGAAGAGCGGTGGAGGTCGCATTAGCTTAACAAGACGGTTTAAATGCCCATTGGAAGAGAGGTGCAGGTCGCAGTAGCTTAACAAGACAGTTTAAATACCCCTTGGAAGAGACATGCAGGTTGCAGTAGCTTAAGAAGACGGTTTAAATGCCCCTTGGAAGAGACATGCAGGTTGCAGTAGCTTAAGAAGACGGTTTAAATACCCCTTGGAAGAGACATGCAGGTTGCAGTAGCTTAAGAAGACGGTTTAAATGCCCCTTAAAGAGCGGTGGACGTCGCAGCAGCTTAACAAGACGGTTTAAATGCCCCTTGGAAGAGACGTGCAGGTCGCAGTAGCTTAACAAGACGGTTTAAATGCCCCTTGGAAGAGACTTGCAGGTCACAGTAGCTTAACAAGATGGTTTAAATCTCCCTTAGAAGATACATGCAGGTCGCAGTAGCTTAACAAGACGGTTTAAATGCCCCTTGGAAGAGACGTGCAGGTTGCAGTAGCTTAACAAGATGGTTTAAATGCCCCTTGGAAATGTGGTGGAGGTTACAGTAGCTTAACAAGACGGTTTAAATGCCCCTTGGAAGAGACTAGCAGGTCGCAGTACCTTAACAAGATCGTTTAAATGCCCCTTGGAAGAGACATGCAGGTCGCAGTAGCTTAATAAGACGGTTTAAATGCCCCTTGGAAGAGACATGCAGGTCGCAGTAGCTTAACAAGACGGTTTAAATGCCCCTTGGAAGAGATGTGCAGATCGCAGTAGCTTAAAAAGACGGTTTAAATGCCCCTTGGAAGAGACGTGCAGGTCGCAGTAGCTTAACAAGACAGTTTAAATGCCCCTTGAAAGAGACGTGCAGGTCATAGTAGCTTAACAAGACTGTTTAAATGCCCCTTGTAAGTGTGGTGGAGGTCGCAGTAGCTTAACAAGACAGTTTAAATGCCCCTTGGAAGAAACGTGCAGGCCACAGGATCTTAATAAGACAGTTTAAATGCCCCTTGGAAGAGACGTGCAGGTCGCAGTAGCTTAATAAGATGGTTTAAATGCCCCTGGCAAGTGACGTGCAGGTCGCAGTAGCTTAATAAGATGGTTTAAATGCACCTTGCAAGAGACGTGCAGGTCGCAGTAGCTTACCAATACGGTTTAAATGCCCCTTGGAAATGTGGTGGAGGTTACAGTAGCTTAACAAGATGGTTTAAATGCCTCTTTGAAGAGACGTGCAGGTCACAGTAGCTTAACAAGACGGTTTAAATGCCACTTGGAAGAGACGTGCAGGTCGCAGTAGCTTAACAAGACAGTTTAAATGCCCCTTGGAAGAGACGTGCAGGTCGCAGTAGATTAACAAGACGGTTTAAATGTCCTTTGGAAGAGCGTTGGAGGTCGCAGTTGCTTAACAAGACAGTTTAAATGCCCCTTGGAAGAGACGTGCAGGTTGCAGTAGCTTAATAAGATGGTTTAAATGCCCCTTGCAAGAGACGTGCTGGTCGCAGTAGCTTAAAAAGACGGTTTAAATGCCCCTTTGTAGAAACATGCAGGTCACAGTAGCTTAACAAGATGGTTTAAATGCCCCTAGGAAGAGACGTGCAGGTCGCAGTAGCTTAACAAGACTGTTTAAATGCCGCTTAGAATAGGCTTGCAGGTCACAGTAGCTTACCAAGATGGTTTAAATGCCCCTTGGAAAAGACGTGCAGGTCGCAGTAGCTTAACAAGACGGTTTAAATGCCCCTTGTAAGAGACGTGCAGGTCGCAGTAGCTTAACAAGACGGTTTAAATGCCCCTTGGAAATGTGGTGGAGGTTACATTAGCTTAACAAGACGGTTTAAATGCACCTTGGAAGAGACATGCAGGTCGCAGCAGCTTAACAAGACTGTTTAAATGCCTCTTGGAAGAGACGTGCAGGTCGCAGTAGCTTAACAAGACGGTTTAAATGCCCCTTGGAAGAGACGTGCAGGTCGCAGTAGCTTAACTAGACTGTTTAAATGCCTCTTGGAAGAGACGTGCAGGTCGCAGTAGCTTAATAAAACGGTTTAAATGCAGCTTGGATGAGACGTGCAGGTCGCAGTAGCTTATCAAGATGGTTTAAATGCCCCTTGGATGAGCGATGGAGGTCGCATTAGCTTAACAAGACGGTTTAAATGCCCATTGGAAGAGACATGCAGGTCGCAGTAGCTTAACAAGACGGTTTAAATGCCCCTTGGAAGAGACGTGCAGGTCGCAGTAGCTTAAAAAGACGGTTTAAATGCCCATTGGAAGAGAGGTACAGGTCGCAGTAGCTTAATAAGACGGTTTAAATGCCCCTTGGAAGAGACATGCAGGTCGCAGTAGCTTAACAAGACGGTTTAAATGCCCCTTGGAAGAGACGTGCAGGTCGCAGTAGCTTAAAAAGACGGTTTAAATGCCCTTTGGTAGAGACATGCAGGTCGTAGTAACTTAACAAGACGGTTTAAATGCCCCATTGAAGAGACGTGCATGTCGCAGTAGCTTAACAATACGGTTTAAATGCCCCTTGGAAAAGTGGTGGAGGTTACAGTAGCTTAACAAGACGGTTTAAATGCCCCTTGGAAGAGACGTGCAAGTCGCAGTAGCTTAACAAGACAATTTAAATGCCCCTTGGAAGAGACGTGCAGGTCGCAGTAGCTTAACAAGACGGTTTAAATGCCCCTTGGAAGAGACGTGCAGGTCGCAGTAGCTTAACAAGATGGTTTAAATGCCTCTTGGAAGAGCGGTGGAGGTCGCAGAAGCTTAACAAGACAGTTTAAATGCCCCTTGGAAGAGATGTGTAGGTCGCAGTAGCTTAACAAGACGGTTTAAATGCCCCTTAGAAGAGGCTTGCAGGTCGCAGTAGCTTAATAAGACGGTTTAAATGTTCCTTGGAAGAGACGTGCAGGTCGCAGTAGCTTAATAAGATGGTTTAAATGCCCCTTGGAAGAGACGTGCAGGTCGCAGTAGCTTAAAAAGACGGTTTAAATGCCCTTTGGTAGAGACATGCAGGTCGCAGTAACTTAACAAGACGGTTTAAATGCCCCATTGAAGAGACGTGCATGTCGCAGTAGCTTAACAATACGGTTTAAATGCCCCTTGGAAAAGTGGTGGAGGTTACAGTAGCTTAACAAGACGGTTTAAATGCCCCTTGGAAGAGACGTGCAAGTCGCAGTAGCTTAACAAGACAATTTAAATGCCCCTTGGAAGAGACGTGCAGGTCGCAGTAGCTTAAATAGACGGTTTAAATGCCCCTTGGAAGAGACGTGCAGGTCGCAGTAGCTTAACAAGATGGTTTAAATGCCTCTTGGAAGAGCGGTGGAGGTCGCAGAAGCTTAACAAGACAGTTTAAATGCCCCTTGGAAGAGATGTGTAGGTCGCAGTAGCTTAACAAGACAGTTTAAATGCCCCTTAGAAGAGGCTTGCAGGTCGCAGTAGCTTAATAAGACGGTTTAAATGTTCCTTGGAAGAGACGTGCAGGTCGCAGTAGCTTAATAAGATGGTTTAAATGCCCCTTTGAAGAGATGTGCAGGTCGCAGTAGCTTAACAAGACGGTTTAAATGCCCCTTGGAAGAGATGTGTAGGTCGCAGTAGCTTAACAAGACGGTTTAAATGCCCCTTAGAAGAGGCTTGCAGGTCGCAGTAGCTTACCAAGATAGTTTAAATGCCCCATGAAAAAGACGTGCAGGTCGCAGTAGCTTAACAAGATGGTTTAAATGCCCCTTGGAAGAGCGGTGGACGTCGCGGTAGCTTAACAAGACGGTTTAAATGCCCCTTGGAAAAGACTTGAAGGTCGCAGTAGCTTAACAAGATTGTTTAAATGCCCCTTGGAAGAGACGTGCAGGTCGAAGTAGCTTAATAAGACGGTTTAAATGCCCCTTGCAAGTGACGTGCAGGTTGCAGTAGCTTAATAAGACGGTTTAAATGCCCCTTGGTAGAAACTTGCAGGTCACAGTAGCTTAACAAGACTGTTTAAATGCCCCTTGGAAGAGCGGTGGAGGTCGCAATAGCTTAACAAGACGGTTTAAATGCCCCTTGGAAGGGACGTGCAGGTCGCAGTAGCTTAAAAAGACGGTTTAAATGCTCCTTGGAAGAGACGTGCAGGTCGCAGTAGCTTAACAAGACAGTTTAAATGCCCCGTGAAAGAGACATGCAGGTCGTAGTAGCTTAACAAGACTGTTTAAATGCCCCTTGTAAGTGCGGTGGAGGTCGCAGTAGCTTAACAAGACAGTTTAAATGCCCCTTGCAAGAGACGTGCAGGTCACAGTAGCTTAACAAGACGGTTTAAATGTCCCTTGGAAATGTGGTGTAGGTTACAGCAGCTTAACAAGACAGTTTAAATGCCCCTTGCAAGAGACGTGCAGGTCACAGTAGCTTAACAAGACGGTTTAAATGCCACTTGGAAGAGACGCGCTAGTCGCAGTAGCTTAACAAGATGGTTTAAATGCCCCTTGGAAGAGCGGTGGAGGTCGCATTAGCTTAACAAGATGGTTTAAATGCCCCTTGGTAGAGACATGCAGGTCGCAGTAGCTTAACAAGACGGTTCAAATGCCCCATTGAAGAGACGTGCAGGTCGCAGTAGCTTAACAAGACGGTTTAATTGCCCCTTGGAAAAGTGGTGGAGGATACAGTAGCTTAACAAGAAGTATTAAATGCCCCTTGGAAGAGATGTGCAAGTCGCAGTAGCTTAACAAGACGATTTAAATGCCCCTTGGAAGAGACGTGCAGTTCGCAGTAGCTTAACAAGACGGTTTAAATGCACCTTGGAAGAGACGTGCAGGTCGCAGTAGCTTAACAAGACGGTTTAAATATCCCTTGGAAGAGCGGTGGAGGTCGCAGAAGCTTAACAAGACAGTTTAAATGCCCCTTGGATGAGACGTGCAGGTCAAAGGTTCTTAATAAGACGGTTTAAATGTCCCTTGGAAGAGACGTGCAGGTCGCAGTAGCTTACCAAGATGGTTTAAATGGCCCTTGGAAGAGACGTGCAGCTCGCAGTAGCTTACCAAGATGGTTTAAATGGCCCTTGGAATAGACGTGCAGTTCACAGTAGCTTAACAAGACACTTTAAATGCCCCTTTGAAAAGACGTGCAGGTCGCAGTAGCTTAACAAGATGGTTTAAATGCCTCTTGGAAGAGACATGCAGGTCGCAGTAGCTTAACAAGACGGTTTAAATGCCCCTTGGAAGAGACGTGCAGGTCGCAGTAGCTTAACAAGACGGTTAAAATGCCCCTAGGAAATGTGCTGGAGGTAACAGTAGCTTAACAAGACGGTTTAAATGCCCCTTGGAAGAGACTAGCAGGTCGCAGTAGCTTAACAAGACTGTTTAAATGCCCCTTGGAAGAGACGTGCAGGCCGTAGTAGCTTAATAAGACGGTTTAAATGCCCCTTGCAAGAGACGTGCAGGTCACAGTAGCTTAAAAAGACAGTTTAAATGCCCCTTGGAAGAGACATGCCGGTCGCAGTAGCTTAACAAGATTGTTTAAATGCCCCTTGGATGAGCGGTGGAGGTCGCATTAGCTTAACAAGACGGTTTAAATGCCCATTGGAAGAGAGGTGCAGGTCGCAGTAGCTTAATAAGACGGTTTAAAAGCCCCTTGGAAGAGACATGCAGGTCGCAGTAGCTTAACAAGACGGTTTAAATGTCCCTTGGAAGAGACGTGCAGGTCGCAGTAGCTTAAAAAGACGGTTTAAATGCCCTTTGGAAGAGACATGCAGGTCGCAGCAGCTTAACAAGACTGTTTAAATGCCCCTTGGAAGAGACATGCAGGTTGCAGTAGCTTAACAAGACGGTTTAAATGCACCTTGGTAGAGACATGCAGGTCACAGTAGCTTAACAAGACGGTTTAAATGCCCCATTGAAGAGACGTGCATGTCGCAGTAGCTTAACAATACGGTTTAAATGCCCCTTGGAAAAGTGGTGGAGGTTACAGTAGCTTAACAAGACGGTTTAAATGCCCCTTGGAAGAGACGTGCCAGTCGCAGAAGCTTAACAAGACAATTTAAATGCCCCTTGGAAGAGACGTGCAGGTCGCTGTAGCTTAAAAGTCGGTTTAAATGCCCCTTGGAAGAGACGTGCAGGTCACAGTAGCTGAACAAGACGGTTTAAATGCCCCTTGGAAATGTGGTGGAGGTTACAGTAGCTTAACAAGACGGTTTAAATGCCCCTTGGAAGAGACGTGCAGGTCGCAGTAGCTTAACAAGACTGCTTAAATGCCCCTTGGAAGAGACGTGCAGGCCGCAGTAGCTTAATAAGACGGTTTAAATGCCCCTTGCAAGAGACGTGCAGGTCACAGTAGCTTAAAAAGACGGTTTAAATGCCACTTGTAAGAGACATGCAGGTCGCAGTAGCTTAACAAGACGGTTTAAATGCCCATTGGAAGAGAGGTGCAGGTCGCAGTAGCTTAATAAGACGGTTTAAATGCCCCTTGGAAGAGACATGCAGGTCGCAGTAGCTTAACAAGACGGTTTAAATACCCTTTGGAAGAGACGTGCAGATCGCAGTAGCTTAAAAAGACGGTTTAAATGCCCTTTGGAAGAGACATGCAGGTCGCAGCAGCTTAACAAGACTGTTTAAATGCCCCTTGGAAGAAACGTGCAAGTCGCAGTAGCATAACAAGACGGTTTAAATGCACCTTGGTAGAGACGTGCAGGTCGCAGTAGCTTAACAAGACGGTTTAAGTGCCCCATTGAAGAGACGTGCATGTTTCAGTAGCTTAACAATACGGTTTAAATGCCCCTTGGAAAAGTGGTGGAGGTTACAGTAGCTTAACAAGACGGTTTAAATGCCCCTTGGAAGATACGTGCCAGTCGCAGTAGCTTAACAAGACAATTTAAATGCCCCTTGGAAGAGACGTGCAGGTCACAGTAGCTTAACAAGACGGTTTAAATGCCCCTTGGAAGAGACATGCAGGTCGCAGTAACTTAATAATATGGTTTAAATGCCCCTTGGAAGAGCGGTGGAGGTCACAGAAGCTTAACAAGACAGTTTAAATGCCCCTTGGAAGAGACGTGCAGGTTACAGGAGCTTAATAAGACGGTTTAAATGTCCCTTGGAAGAGACGTGCAGGTCGCAGTAGCTTAACAAGACGGTTTAAATGCCCCTTGGAAGAGACTTGCAGGTCGCAGTAGCTTAACAAGACGGTTTAAATGCCACTTGGAAGAGCGGTGTAGGTCACAGTAGCTTAACAAGACAGTTTAAATGCCCCTTGGAAGAGACGTGCAGGTCGCAGTAGCTTAACAAGATGGTTTAAATGCCCCTTAGAAGAGGCTTGCAGGTCGCAGTATCTTACCAAGATGGTTTAAATGCCCCTTGGAAAAGACATGCAGTTCGCAGTAGCTTAACAAGACAGTTTAAATGCGCCTTGGAAGAGACGTGCAGCTCGCAGTAGCTTAACAAGATGGTTTAAATGCCGCTTAGAAGAGGCTTGCAGGTCGCAGTAACTTACCAAGATGGTTTAAATGCCCCTTGGAAAAGACGTGCAAGTCGCAGTAGCTTAACAAGATGGTTTAAATGCCCCTTGGAAGAGCGGTGGAGGTCGCAGTAGCTTAACAAGACGGTTTAAATGCCCCTTGGAAAAGACTTGAAGGTCGCAGTAGCTTAACAAGATTGTTTAAATGCCCCTTGGAAGAGACGTGCAGGTCGCAGTAGCTTAACAAGGTAGTTTAAATGCCCCTTGGAAGAGGCTTGCAGGTCACAGTAGCTTACCAAGACGGTTTAAATGCCCCTTGGAAGAGAAGTGCATGTCGCAGTAGCTTAACAAGATGGTTTAAATGCCCCTTGGAAGAGACGTGCAGGTCACAGTAGCTTAACAAGACGGTTTAAATGCCCCTTGGAAGAGCGGTGGAGGTCGCAGTAGCTTAACAAGACGGTTTAAATGCCCATTGGAAGAGACCTGCAGGTCGCAGTAGCTTAATAAGACGGTTTAAATGCAACTTGGAAGAGACGTGCAGGTCGCAGTAGCTTAACAAGACGGTTTAAATGCAACTTGGAAGAGACGTGGAGGTCGCAGTAGCTTAAAAAGACGGTTTAAATGCCCCTTGGAAGAGACGTGCAGGTCGCAAAAGTTTAACAAGACAGTTTAAATGCCCCTTGAAAGAGACGTGCAGGTCTTAGTAGCTTAACAAGACTGTTTAAATGCCCCTTCGGAGAAATATGCAGGTCATAGGATCTTAATAAGACGGTTTAAATGTCCCTTGGAAGAGACATGCAGGTCACAGTAGCTTAATAAGACGGTTTAAATGCACCTTGCAAGAGACGTGCAGGTCGCAGTAGCTTAATAAGACGGTTTAAATGCACCTTGCAAGAGACGTGCAGGTCGCAGTAGCTTAATAAGACGTTTTAAATGCCCCTTGGTATAAACGTGCAGGTCACAGTAGCTTAACAAGGGGGTTTAAATGCCACTTGGAAGAGACGTGCAGGTCGCAGTAGCTTAACAAGATGGTTTAAATGCCCCTTGGAAGAGCGGTGGAGGTCGTATTAGCTTAACAAGACAGTTTAAATGCCCATTGGAAGAGACGTGCAGGTCGCAGTAGCTTAATAAGACGGTTTAAATGGGCCTTGGAAGAGACATGCAGGTCGCAGTTGCTTAACAAGACGGTTTAAATGCCCCTTAGAAGAGACGTGCAGGTCGCAGTAGCTTAAAAAGACGGTTTAAATGCCCCTTGGAAGAGACATGCAGGTCGCAGCAGCTTAACAAGACTGTTTAAATGCCCCTTGGAAGAGAAGTGCAGGTCGCAGTAGCTTAGCAAGACGGTTTAAATGCACCTTGGTAGGGACATGGAGGTCGCAGTAGCTTAACAAGACGGTTTAAATGCCCCTTTGAAGAGACGTGCAGGTCGCAGTAGCTTAACAAGACTTTTTAAATGCCCCTTGGAAAAGTGGTGGAGGTTACAGTAGCTTAACAAGACGGTTTAAATGCCCCTTGGAAGAGACGTGCAAGTTGCAGTAGTTTAACAAGACGATTTAAATGCCCCTTGGAAGAGACGTGCAGGTCACAGTAGCTTAACAAGACGGTTTAAATGCCCCTTGGAAGAGACATGCAGGTCGCAGTAGCTTAACAAGATGGTTTAAATGCCCCTTGGAAGAGCGGTGGAGGTCGCAGAAGCTTAACAAGACAGTTTAAATGTCCCTTGGAAGAGACGTGCAGGTCGCAGTAGCTTAACAATACAGTTTAAGTGCCCCTTGAAAGAGACGTGCAGGTTGCAGTAGCTTAAAAAGACGGTTTAAATGCCCCTTGGAAGAGCGGTGGAGGTCACAGTAGCTTAATAAGATGGTTTAAATGCCCGTTGGAAGAGAAGTGCAGGTCGCAGTAGCTTAACAAGATGATTTAAATGCCCTTTGGAAAAGACATGCAGGTCGCAGTAGCTTAAGAAGACGGTTTAAATGCCCCTTGGAAGAGCGGTGGAGGTCGCAGTAGCTTAACAAGACAGTTTAAATGTCCTTTGGAAGAGACATGCAGGTTGCAGCAGTTTAACAAGACTGTTTAAATGCCGCTTGGAAGAGACGTGCAGGTCGCAGTAGCTTAACAAGATGGTTTAAATGCCCCTTGGTAGAGACATGCAGGTCGCAGTAGCTTAACAAGACGGTTCAAATGCCCCATTGAAGAGACGTGCAGGTCGCAGTAGCTTAACAAGACGGTTTAATTGCCCCTTGGAAAAGTGTTGGAGGTTAAAGTAGCTTAACAAGAAGGATTAAATGCCCCTTGGAAGAGACGTGCAAGTCGCTGTAGCTTAACAAGACGATTTAAATGCCCCTTGGAAGAGACGTGCAGATCGCAGTAGCTTAACAAGACGGTTTAAATATCCCTTGGAAGAGCGGTGGAGGTCGCAGAAGCTTAACAAGACAGTTTAAATGCCTCTTGGAAGAGACGTGCAGGTCAAAGGTTCTTAATAGGACGGTTTAAATGTCCTTGGAAGAGACGTGCAGGTCGCAGTAGCTTACCAAGACAGTTTAAATGCCCCTTGGAAGAGCGGTGGAGGTCGCAGTAGCTTAACAAGACGGTTTAAATGCCCCTTGGAAGAGACATGCAGGTCGCAGTAGCTTAACAAGATGGTTTAAATGCCCCTTGGAAGAGACGTGCAGGTCGCAGTAGCTTAACAAGACGGTTTAAATGCCCCTTGGAAATGTGATGGAGGTTACAGTAGCTTAACAAGACGGTTTAAATGCCCCTTGGAAGAGACGTGCAGGTCGCAGTAGCTTAACAAGACAGTTTAAATGCCCCTTGGAAGAGACGTGCAGGTCGCAGTAGCTTAATAAGACGGTTTAAATGCCCCTTGCAAGAGACGTGCAGGTCACAGTAGCTTAACAAGATGGTTTAAATGCCACTTGGAAGAGACGTGCAGGTCACAGTATCTTAACAAGATGGTTTAAATGCCCCATGGAAGAGCATTGGAGGTCGCATTAGCTTAACAAGACGGTTTAAATGCCCCCTAGAAGAGACATGCAGGTCGCAGTAGCTTAACAAGACAGTTTAAATGCCCTTTGGAAGAGACGTGCAGGTCGCAGTAGCTTAACAAGACAGTTTAAATGCCCCTTGGAAGAGACGTGCAGGTCGAAGTAGCTTAATAAGATGGTTTAAATGCCCCTTGCAAGAGACGTGCAGGTTGCAGTAGCTTAATAAGACGGTTTAAATGCCCCTTGGTAGAAACTTGCAGGTCACAGTAGCTTAACAAGACGCTTTAAATGCCACTTGGAAGAGACGTGCAGGTCGCAGTAGCTTAACAAGATGGTTTAAATACCCCTTGGAAGAGCGGTGGAGGTCGCAGTATCTTAACAAGATGGTTTAAATGCCCCTTGGAAGAGACGTGCAGGTCGCAGTAGCTTAACAAGACGGTTTAAATATCCCTTGGAAGAGCGGTGGAGGTCGCAGAAGCTTAACAAGACAGTTTAAATGCCCATTGGAAGAGACGTGCAGGTCAAAGAATCTTAGTAAGACCGTTTAAATGTCCATTTGAAGAGACGTACAGGTCGCAGTAGCTTACCAATACGGTTTAAATGGCCCTTGGAAGAGACGTGCAAGTCGCAGTAGCTTAACAAGACGGTTTAAATGCCCCTTGTAAGAGCGGTGGAGGTCGCAGTAGCTTAACAAGACAGTTTAAATGCCCCTTGGAATAGACATGCTGGTCACAGTAGCTTAACAAGATGGTTTAAATGCCCCTTTGAAGAGACGTGCAGGTCGCAGTAGCTTAATAAGACGGTTTAAATGCCCCTTGCAAGAGACGTGCAGGTCACAGTAGCTTAACAAGACGGTTTAAATGCCACTTGGAAGAGACGTGCAGGTCGCAGTAGCTTAACAAGATGGTTTAAATGCCCCTTGGAAGAGCGTTGGAGGTCGCATTAGCTTAACAAGACGGTTTAAATGCCCATTGGAATAGAGGTGCAGGTCGCAGTAGCTTAATAAGACGGTTTAAATGCCCCTTGCAAGAGACACGCAGGTCGCAGTAGCTTAAGAAGACGGTTTAAATGCCCCTTGGAAGGGACGTGCAGGTCGCAGTAGCTTAAAAAGATGGTTTAAATGCCCCTTGGAAGAGCGGTGGAGGTCGCAGAAGCTTAATAAGACAGTTTAAATGCCCCTTGGAAGAGACGTGCAGGTCGCAGTAGTTTAACAAGACAGTTTAAATGCCCCTTGGAAGAGACGTGCAGGTCGCAGTAGCTTAACAAGACAGTTTAAATGCCCTTTGGAAGAAACTTGCAGGTCGCAGTAGCTTAACAAGACAGTTTAAATGCCCCTTGGAAGAGACGTGCAGGTCGCAGTAGCTTAGCAAGACAGTTTAAATGCCCCTTGGAAGAAACCTGCAGGTCGCAGTAGCTTAATAAGATGGTTTAAATGCCCCTTGGAAGAGATGTGCAGTTCGCAGTAGCTTAACAAGAGGGTTTAAATGCCCCTTTGAAGAGACGTGCAGGTCGCAGTGGCTTAACAAGACGGTTTAAATGCCCCTTAGAAGAGGCTTGCAGCTCGCAGTAGCTTACCAAGATGGTTTAAATGCCCCTTGGAAAAGATGTGCAGGTCGCAGTAGCTTAACAAGATGGTTTAAATGCCCCTTGGAAGAGCGGTGGAGGTCGCAGTAGCTTAACAAGACAGTTTAACTGCCCCTTGGAAGAGGCTTGCAGGTCGCAGTAGCTTACCAAGACGGTTTAAATGGCCCTTGGAAAAGTGGTGGAGGTTACAGTAGCTTAACAAGACGGTTTAAATGCCCCTTGGAAGAGACGTGCCAGTCGCAGAAGCTTAACAAGACAATTTAAATGCCCCTTGGAAGAGACGTGCAGGTCGCTGTAGCTTAAAAGTCGGTTTAAATGCCCCTTGGAAGAGACGTGCAGGTCACAGTAGCTGAACAAGACGGTTTAAATGCCCCTTGGAAATGTGGTGGAGGTTACAGTAGCTTAACAAGACGGTTTAAATGCCCCTTGGAAGAGACGTGCAGGTCGCAGTAGCTTAACAAGACTGCTTAAATGCCCCTTGGAAGAGACGTGCAGGCCGCAGTAGCTTAATAAGACGGTTTAAATGCCCCTTGCAAGAGACGTGCAGGTCACAGTAGCTTAAAAAGACGGTTTAAATGCCACTTGTAAGAGACATGCAGGTCGCAGTAGCTTAACAAGACGGTTTAAATGCCCATTGGAAGAGAGGTGCAGGTCGCAGTAGCTTAATAAGACGGTTTAAATGCCCCTTGGAAGAGACATGCAGGTCGCAGTAGCTTAACAAGACGGTTTAAATACCCTTTGGAAGAGACGTGCAGATCGCAGTAGCTTAAAAAGACGGTTTAAATGCCCTTTGGAAGAGACATGCAGGTCGCAGCAGCTTAACAAGACTGTTTAAATGCCCCTTGGAAGAAACGTGCAAGTCGCAGTAGCATAACAAGACGGTTTAAATGCACCTTGGTAGAGACGTGCAGGTCGCAGTAGCTTAACAAGACGGTTTAAGTGCCCCATTGAAGAGACGTGCATGTTTCAGTAGCTTAACAATACGGTTTAAATGCCCCTTGGAAAAGTGGTGGAGGTTACAGTAGCTTAACAAGACGGTTTAAATGCCCCTTGGAAGATACGTGCCAGTCGCAGTAGCTTAACAAGACAATTTAAATGCCCCTTGGAAGAGACGTGCAGGTCACAGTAGCTTAACAAGACGGTTTAAATGCCCCTTGGAAGAGACATGCAGGTCGCAGTAACTTAATAATATGGTTTAAATGCCCCTTGGAAGAGCGGTGGAGGTCACAGAAGCTTAACAAGACAGTTTAAATGCCCCTTGGAAGAGACGTGCAGGTTACAGGAGCTTAATAAGACGGTTTAAATGTCCCTTGGAAGAGACGTGCAGGTCGCAGTAGCTTAACAAGACGGTTTAAATGCCCCTTGGAAGAGACTTGCAGGTCGCAGTAGCTTAACAAGACGGTTTAAATGCCACTTGGAAGAGCGGTGTAGGTCACAGTAGCTTAACAAGACAGTTTAAATGCCCCTTGGAAGAGACGTGCAGGTCGCAGTAGCTTAACAAGATGGTTTAAATGCCCCTTAGAAGAGGCTTGCAGGTCGCAGTATCTTACCAAGATGGTTTAAATGCCCCTTGGAAAAGACATGCAGTTCGCAGTAGCTTAACAAGACAGTTTAAATGCGCCTTGGAAGAGACGTGCAGCTCGCAGTAGCTTAACAAGATGGTTTAAATGCCGCTTAGAAGAGGCTTGCAGGTCGCAGTAACTTACCAAGATGGTTTAAATGCCCCTTGGAAAAGACGTGCAAGTCGCAGTAGCTTAACAAGATGGTTTAAATGCCCCTTGGAAGAGCGGTGGAGGTCGCAGTAGCTTAACAAGACGGTTTAAATGCCCCTTGGAAAAGACTTGAAGGTCGCAGTAGCTTAACAAGATTGTTTAAATGCCCCTTGGAAGAGACGTGCAGGTCGCAGTAGCTTAACAAGGTAGTTTAAATGCCCCTTGGAAGAGGCTTGCAGGTCACAGTAGCTTACCAAGACGGTTTAAATGCCCCTTGGAAGAGAAGTGCATGTCGCAGTAGCTTAACAAGATGGTTTAAATGCCCCTTGGAAGAGACGTGCAGGTCACAGTAGCTTAACAAGACGGTTTAAATGCCCCTTGGAAGAGCGGTGGAGGTCGCAGTAGCTTAACAAGACGGTTTAAATGCCCATTGGAAGAGACCTGCAGGTCGCAGTAGCTTAATAAGACGGTTTAAATGCAACTTGGAAGAGACGTGCAGGTCGCAGTAGCTTAACAAGACGGTTTAAATGCAACTTGGAAGAGACGTGGAGGTCGCAGTAGCTTAAAAAGACGGTTTAAATGCCCCTTGGAAGAGACGTGCAGGTCGCAAAAGTTTAACAAGACAGTTTAAATGCCCCTTGAAAGAGACGTGCAGGTCTTAGTAGCTTAACAAGACTGTTTAAATGCCCCTTCGGAGAAATATGCAGGTCATAGGATCTTAATAAGACGGTTTAAATGTCCCTTGGAAGAGACATGCAGGTCACAGTAGCTTAATAAGACGGTTTAAATGCACCTTGCAAGAGACGTGCAGGTCGCAGTAGCTTAATAAGACGGTTTAAATGCACCTTGCAAGAGACGTGCAGGTCGCAGTAGCTTAATAAGACGTTTTAAATGCCCCTTGGTATAAACGTGCAGGTCACAATAGCTTAACAAGGGGGTTTAAATGCCACTTGGAAGAGACGTGCAGGTCGCAGTAGCTTAACAAGATGGTTTAAATGCCCCTTGGAAGAGCGGTGGAGGTCGTATTAGCTTAACAAGACAGTTTAAATGCCCATTGGAAGAGACGTGCAGGTCGCAGTAGCTTAATAAGACGGTTTAAATGGGCCTTGGAAGAGACATGCAGGTCGCAGTTGCTTAACAAGACGGTTTAAATGCCCCTTAGAAGAGACGTGCAGGTCGCAGTAGCTTAAAAAGACGGTTTAAATGCCCCTTGGAAGAGACATGCAGGTCGCAGCAGCTTAACAAGACTGTTTAAATGCCCCTTGGAAGAGAAGTGCAGGTCGCAGTAGCTTAGCAAGACGGTTTAAATGCACCTTGGTAGGGACATGGAGGTCGCAGAAGCTTAACAAGACGGTTTAAATGCCCCTTTGAAGAGACGTGCAGGTCGCAGTAGCTTAACAAGACTTTTTAAATGCCCCTTGGAAAAGTGGTGGAGGTTACAGTAGCTTAACAAGACGGTTTAAATGCCCCTTGGAAGAGACGTGCAAGTTGCAGTAGTTTAACAAGACGATTTAAATGCCCCTTGGAAGAGACGTGCAGGTCACAGTAGCTTAACAAGACGGTTTAAATGCCCCTTGGAAGAGACATGCAGGTCGCAGTAGCTTAACAAGATGGTTTAAATGGAAGAGACGTGCAGGTCGCAGTAGCTTAATAAGACGGTTTAAATGCCCCTTGCAAGAGACGTGCAGGTCACAGTAGCTTAACAAGATGGTTTAAATGCCACTTGGAAGAGACGTGCAGGTCACAGTATCTTAACAAGATGGTTTAAATGCCCCATGGAAGAGCATTGGAGGTCGCATTAGCTTAACAAGACGGTTTAAATGCCCCCTAGAAGAGACATGCAGGTCGCAGTAGCTTAACAAGACGGTTTAAATGCCCATTGGAAGAGACCTGCAGGTCGCAGTAGCTTAATAATACAGTTTAAATGCCCCTTGGAAGAGACGTGCAGGTCGCAGTAGCTTAATAAGATGGTTTAAATGCCCCTTGGAAGAGATGTGCAGGTCGCAGTAGCTTAACAAGACCGTTTAAATGCCCCTTGGAAGACAAGTGCAGGTCACAGTAGCTTAACAAGACGGTTTAAATATCCCTTGGAAGAGCGGTGGAGGTCGCAGAAGCTTAACAAGACAGTTTAAATCCCCCTTGGAAGAGACGTGCAGGTCAAAGGATCTTAGTAAGAAGGTTTAAATGTCCCTTGGAAGAGACGTGCAGGTCGCAGTATCTTACCAAGACGGTTTAAATGGCCCTTTGAAGAGACGTGCAGGTCGCAGTAGCTTAACAAGACGGTTTAAATGCCCCTTGGAAGAGCGGTGGAGGTCGCAGTAGCTTAACAAGACGGTTTAAATGCCCCTTGGAATAGACATGCAGGTCACAGTAACTTAACAAGACGGTTTAAATGCCCCTTTGAAGAGACGTGCAGGTCGCAGTAGCTTAATAAGACGGTTTAAATGCCCCTTGTAAGAGACGTGCAGATCACAGTAGCTTAACAAGACGGTTTAAATGCCACTTGGAAGAGACGTGCAGGTCGCAGTAGCTTAACAAGATGGTTTAAATGCCCCTTGGAAGAGCGTTGGAGGTCGCAGTAGCTTAATAAGACGGTTTAAATGCCACTTGGAAGAGACATGCAGTTCGCAGTAGCTTAACAAGACGGTTTAAATGCCACTTGGAAGAGACGTGCAGGTCGCAGTAGCTTAACAAGATGGTTTAAATGCCCCTTGGAAGAGCGTTGGAGGTCGCAGTAGCTTAATAAGACGGTTTAAATGCCCCTTGGAAGAGACATGCAGGTCGCAGTTGCTTAACAAGACGGTTTAAATGTCCCTTGGAAGAGACGTGCAGGTTGCAGTAGCTTAATAAGACGGTTTAAATGCCCATTGCAAGAGACGTGCAGGTCACAGTAGCTTATCAAGACGGTTTAAATGCCCCTTGGAGGAGACGTGCAGGTCGCAGTAGCTTATTAAGACGGTTTAAATGCCCCTTGCAAGAGACGTGCAGATCACAGTAGCTTAACAAGACAGTTTAAATGCCCCGTGGAAGAGACGTGCAGGTCGCAGTAGCTTAACAAGACGGTTTAAATGCCCATTCTAAGAGAGGTGCAGGTCGCAGTAGCTTAATAAGACGGTTTAAATGCCCCTTGGAAGAGACATGCAGGTCGCAGTAGCTTAAGAAGACGGTTTAAATGCCCCTTGGAAGAGACGTGCAGGTCGCAGTAGCTTAAAAAGACGGTTTAAATGCCCTTTGAAAGAGACATGCAGGTCGCAGCAACTTAACAAGACTGTTTAAATGCCCCTTGGAAGAGACGTGCAGGTCGCAGTAGCTTAACAAGACGGTTTAAATGCACGTTGGTAGAGACATGCAGGTCGCAGTAGTTTAACAAGACGGTTTAAATGCCCCATTGAAGAGACGTGCAGGTCGCAGTAGCTTAACAAGACGGCTTAAATGCCCCTTGGAAGAGACGTGCAAGTCGCAGTAGCTTAACAAGACAATTTAAATGCCCCTTGGAAGAGACGTGCAGGTCGCAGTAGCTTAACAAGACGGTTTAAATGCCCCTTGGAAGGGACGTGCAGGTCGTAGTAGCTTAAAAAGATGGTTTAAATGCCCCTTGGAAGAGCGGTGGAGGTCGCAGAAGCTTAACAAGACAGTTTAAATGCCCCTTGGAAGAGACGTGCAGGTCACAGGAGCTTAATAAGACGGTTTAAATGTCCCGTGGAAGAGACGTGCAGGTCGCAGTAGTTTAACAAGACGATTTAAATGCCCCTTGGAAGAGACGTGCAGGTCGCAGTAGCTTAACAAGACGGTTTAAATGCCCCTTGGAAGAGCGGTGTAGGTCGCAGTAGCTTAACAAGACAGTTTAAATGCCCCTTGGAAGAGACGTGCAGGTCGCAGTAGCTTAACAAGACAGTTTAATTGCCCCTTGGAAGAAACGTGCAGGTCGCAGTAGCTTAATAAGATGGTTTAAATGCCCCTTGGAAGAGAAGTGCAGGTCGCAGTAGCTTAACAAGAGGGTTTAAATGCCCCTGTGAAGAGACGTGCAGGTCGCAGTAGCGTAACAAGGCGGTTTAAATGCCCCTTAGAAGAGGCTTGCAGGTCGCAGTAGCTTACCAAGATGGTTTAAATGCCCCTTGGAAAAGACGTGCAGGTCGCAGTAGCTTAACAAGGTGGTTTAAATGCCCCTTGGAAGAGCGCTGGAGGTCGCAGTAGCTTAACAAGACGGTTTAAATGCCCATTGGAAGAGACCTGCAGGTCGCAGTAGCTTAATAAGACAGTTTAAATGCCACTTGGAAGAGACGTGCAGGTCGCAGTAGCTTAATAAGATGGTTTAAATTCCCCTTCGAAGAGACGTGCAGGTCGCAGTAGCTTAACAAGATGGTTTAAATGCCCCTTGGAAGAGACGTGCCGGTCGCAGTAGCTTAACAAGATGGTTTAATTGCCTCTTGGAAGAGCGGTGGAGGTCGCAGAAGCTTAACAAGACAGTTTAAATGCCCCTTGGAAGAGCCGTGCAGGTCACAGGAGCTTAATGAGACGGTTTAAATGTCCCTTGGAAGAGACGTGCAGGTCGCAGTAGCTTAACAAGACGGTTTAAATGCCTCTTGGAAGAGACGTGCAGGTCGCAGTAGCTTAAAAGACTGTTTAAATGCCCCTTGGAAGAGCGGTGTAGGTCGCAGTAGCTTAACAAGACAGTTTAAATGCCCCTTGGAAGAGACGTGCAGGTCACAGTAGCTTAATAAGATGGTTTAAATGCCCCTTGGAAGAGACGTGCAGGTCGCAGTAGCTTAACAAGACGGTTTAAATGCCCCTTTGAAGAGACGTGCAGGTCGCAGTAGCTTAACAAAACGGTTTAAATGCCCCTTAGAAGAGGCTTTCAGGTCGCAGTAGCTTACCAAGATGGCTTAAATGCCCCTTGGAAAAGACGTGCAGGTCGCAGTAGCTTAGCAAGATGGTTTAAACGCTCCTTGGAAGAGCGGTGGAGGTCGCAGTAGCTTAACAAGACGGTTTAAATGCCCCATGGAAAAGACGTGAAGGTCGCACTAGCTTAACAAGATTGTTTAAATGCCCCTTGGAAGAGACGTGCAGGTCGCAGTAGCTTAACAAGACAGTTTAAATGCCCCTTGGACGAGTCTTGCAGGTCGCAGTAGCTTACCAAGACGTTTTAAATGGCCCTTGGAAGAGACGTGCCGGTCGCAGTAGCTTAACAAGATGGTTTAAATGCCCCTTGAAAGAGCGGTGGAGGTCGCAGTAGCTTAACAAAACGGTTTAAATGCCCCTTAGAAGAGACGTGCAGGTCACAGTAGCTTAAGAAGACGGTTTAAATGCCCCTTGGAAGAGACGTGCAGGTCGCAGTAGCTTAACAAGACAGTTTAAATGCCTTTTGGAAGAGACGTGCAGGTCGCAGTAGCTTAACAAGACAGTTTAAATGCCCCTTGGAAGAGACGTGCAGGTCGCATTAGCTTAATAAGACGGTTGAAATGCCCCTTGCAAGAGACGTGCTGGTCGCAGTAGCTTAATAAGACGGTTTAAATGCCCCTTGGTAGAAAAGTGCAGGTCACAGTAGCTTAACAAGATGGTTTAAATGCCACTTGGATGAGACGTGCTGGACGCAGTAGCTTAACAAGATGGTGTAAATGCCCCTTGGAAGAACGGTGGAGGTTGCAGTAGCTTAACAAGATGGTTTAAATGCCCCTTGGAAGAGACGTGCAGGTCGCAGTAGCTTAACAAGACAGGTTAAGTGCCCCTTGGAAGAAACTTGCAGGTCGCAGTAGCTTAAAAATACAGTTTAAATGCCCCTTGGAAGAGACGTGCAGGTCGCAGTAGCTTAACAAGACAGTTTAAATGCCCCTTGGAAGAAACCTGCAGGTCGCAGTAGCTTAATAAGATGGTTTAAATGCCCCTTGGAAGAGACGTGCAGTTCGCAGTAGCTTAACAAGAGGGTTTAAATGCCCCTTTGAAGAGACGTGCAGGTCGCAGTGGCTTAACAAGACGGTTTAAATGCCCCTTAGAAGAGGGTTGCAGGTCGCAGTAGCTTACCAAGATGGTTTAAATGCCCCTTGGAAAAGATGTGCAGGTCGCAGTAGCTTAACAAGATGGTTTAAATGCCCCTTGGAAGAGCGGTGGAGGTCGCAGTAGCTTACCAAGACGGTTTAAATGGCCCTTGGAAGAGACGTGCAGGTCGCAGTAGCTTAACAAGATGGTTTATCTGCCCCTTGGAAGAGGCTTGCAGGTCGCAGTAGCTTACCAAGACGGTTTAAATGGCCCTTGGAAGAGACGTTCCGGTCGCAGTAGCTTAACAAGATGGTTTAAATGCCCCTTGGAAGAGCGGTGGAGGTTGCAGAAGCTTAACGAGACAGTTTAAATGCCCCTTGGAAGAGACGTGCAGGTCACAGGAGCTTAGTAAGACGGTTTAAATGACACTTGGAAGAGACGTGCAGGTCACAGTAGCTTAACAAGATGGTTTAAATGCCCCTTGAAAGAGACGTGCAGGTCGCAGTAGCTTAACAAGACGGTTTAAATGCCCCTTGGAAGAAACTTGAAGGTCGCAGTAGCTTAACAAGACAGTTTAAATGCCCCTTTGAAGAGACGTGCAGGTCGCAGGAGCTTAACAAGACAGTTTAAATGCCCCTTGGAAGAAACCTGCAGGTCGCAGTAGCTTAATAAGATGGTTTAAATGCCCCTTGGAAGAGACGTGCAGTTCGCAGTAGATTAACAAAAGGGTTTAAATGCCCCTTTGAAGAGACGTGCAGGTCGCAGTGGCTTAAAAAGACGGTTTAAATGCCCCTTAGAAGAGGCTTGCAGGTCGCAGTAGCTTAGCAAGATGGTTTAAATGCCCCTTGGAAAAGATGTGCAGGTCGCAGTAGCTTAACAAGACAGTTTAAATCCCCCCTGGAAGAGACGTGCAGGTCAAAGGATCTTAGTAAGAAGGTTTAAATGTCCCTTGGAAGAGACGTGCAGGTCGCAGTATCTTACCAAGACGGTTCAAATGGCCCTTGGAAGAGAGGTGCAGGTCGCAGTAGCTTAACAAGACGGTTTAAATGCCCCTTGGAAGAGCGGTGGAGGTCGCAGTAGCTTAACAAGACGGTTTAAATGCCCCTTGGAATAGACATGCAGATCACAGTAACTTAACAAGACGGTTTAAATGCCCCTTTGAAGAGACGTGCAGGTCGCAGTAGCTTAATAAAACGGTTTAAATGCCCCTTGTAAGAGACGTGCAGATCACAGTAGCTTAACAAGACGGTTTAAATGCCACTTGGAAAAGACGTGCAGGTCGCAGTAGCTTAACAAGATGGTTTAAATGCCCCTTGGAAGAGCGTTGGAGGTCGCAGTAGCTTAATAAGACGGTATAAATGCCCCTTGGAAGAGACATGCAGTTCGCAGTAGCTTAACAAGACGGTTTAAATGCCACTTGGAAGAGACGTGCAGGTCGCAGTAGCTTAACAAGATGGTTTAAATGCCCCTTGGAAGAGCGTTGGAGGTCGCAGTAGCTTAATAAGACGGTTTAAATGCCCCTTGGAAGAGACATGCAGGTCGCAGTTGCTTAACAAGACGGTTTAAATGTCCCTTGGAAGAGACGTGCAGGTCGCAGTAGCTTAATAAGACGGTTTAAATGCCCCTTGCAAGAGACGTGCAGGTCACAGTAGCTTATCAAGACGGTTTAAATGCCCCTTGGAAGAGACGTGCAGGTCGCAGTAGCTTATTAAGACGGTTTAAATGCCCCTTGTAAGAGACGTGCAGATCACAGTAGCTTAACAAGACAGTTTAAATGCCCCGTGGAAGAGACGTGAAGGTCGCAGTAGCTTAACAAGACGGTTTAAATGCCCATTCTAAGAGAGGTGCAGGTCGCAGTAGCTTAATAAGACGGTTTAAATGCCCCTTGGAAGAGACATGCAGGTCGCAGTAGCTTAAGAAGACGGTTTAAATGCCCCTTGGAAGAGACGTGCAGGTCGCAGTAGCTTAAAAAGACGGTTTAAATGCCCTTTGAAAGAGACATGCAGGTCGCAGCAGCTTAACAAGACTGTTTAAATGCCCCTTGGAAGAGACGTGCAGGTCGCAGTAGCTTAACAAGACGGTTTAAATGCACGTTGGTAGAGACATGCAGGTCGCAGTAGTTTAACAAGACGGTTTAAATGCCCCATTGAAGAGACGTGCAGGTCGCAGTAGCTTAACAAGACGGTTTAAATGCCCCTTGGAAGAGACGTGCAAGTCGCAGTAGCTTAACAAGACAATTTAAATGCCCCTTGGAAGAGACGTGCAGGTCGCAGTAGCTTAACAAGACGGTTTAAATGCCCCTTGGAAGGGACGTGCAGGTCGCAGTAGCTAAAAAAGATGGTTTAAATGCCCCTTGGAAGAGCGGTGGAGGTCGCAGAAGCTTAACAAGACAGTTTAAATGCCCCTTGGAAGAGACGTGCAGGTCACAGGAGCTTAATAAGACGGTTTAAATGTCCCGTGGAAGAGACGTGCAGGTCGCAGTAGTTTAACAAGATGATTTAAATGCCCCTTGGAAGAGACGTGCAGGTCGCAGTAGCTTAACAAGACGGTTTAAATGCCCCTTGGAAGAGCGGTGTAGGTCGCAGTAGCTTAACAAGACAGTTTAAATGCCCCTTGGAAGAGACGTGCAGGTCGCAGTAGCTTAACAAGACAGTTTAATTGCCCCTTGGAAGAAACGTGCAGGTCGCAGTAGCTTAATAAGATGGTTTAAATGCCCCTTGGAAGAGAAGTGCAGGTCGCAGTAGCTTAACAAGAGGGTTTAAATGCCCCTGTGAAGAGACGTGCAGGTCGCAGTAGCTTAACAAGGCGGTTTAAATGCCCCTTAGAAGAGGCTTGCAGGTCGCAGTAGCTTACCAAGATGGTTTAAATGCCCCTTGGAAAAGACGTGCAGGTCGCAGTAGCTTAACAAGGTGGTTTAAATGCCCCTTGGAAGAGCGGTGGAGGTCGCAGTAGCTTAACAAGATGGTTTAAATGCCCATTGGAAGAGACCTGCAGGTCGCAGTAGCTTAATAAGACAGTTTAAATGCCACTTGGAAGAGACGTGCAGGTCGCAGTAGCTTAATAAGATGGTTTAAATTCCCCTTCGAAGAGATGTGCAGGTCGCAGTAGCTTAACAAGACGGTTTAAATGCCCCTTGGAAGAGACGTGCCGGTCGCAGTAGCTTAACAAGATGGTTTAATTGCCTCTTGGAAGAGCGGTGGAGGTCGCAGAAGCTTAACAAGACAGTTTAAATGCCCCTTGGAAGAGCCGTGCAGGTCACAGGAGCTTAATAAGATGGTTTAAATGTTCCTTGGAAGAGACGTGCAGGTCGCAGTAGCTTAACAAGACGGTTTAAATGCCTCTTGGAAGAGACGTGCAGGTTGCAGTAGCTTAAAAGACTGTTTAAATGCCCCTTGGAAGAGCGGTGTAGGTCGCAGTAGCTTAACAAAATGGTTTAAATGCTCCTTGGAAGAGCGGTGGAGGTCGCAGTAGCTTAACAAGACGGTTTAAATGCCCCATGGAAAAGACGTGAAGGTAGCACTAGCTTAACAAGATTGTTTAAATGCCCCTTGGAAGAGACGTGCAGGTCGCAGTAGCTTAACAAGACAGTTTAAATGCCCCTTGGACGAGTCTTGCAGGTCGCAGTAGCTTACCAAGACGTTTTAAATGGCCCTTGGAAGAGACGTGCCGGTCGCAGTAGCTTAACAAGATGGTTTAAATGCCCCTTGGAAGAGCGGTGGAATTCGCAGTAGCTTAACAAGACGGTTTAAATGCCCCTTGGAAGAGACGTGCAGGTCGCAGTAGCTTAACAAGACAGTTTAAATGCCTTTTGGAAGAGACGTGCAGGTCGCAGTAGTTTAACAAGACAGTTAAAATGCCCCTTGGAAGAGACGTGCAGGTCGCATTAGCTTAATAAGACGGTTGAAATGCCCCTTGCAAGAGACGTGCTGGTCGCAGTAGCTTAATAAGACGGTTTAAATGCCCCTTGGTAGAAACGTGCAGGTCACAGTAGCTTAACAAAACGGTTTAAATGCCCCTTGCAAGAGACGTGCAGGTCGCAGTAGCTTAACAAAACGGTTTAAATGCCCCTTAGAAGAGGCTTTCAGGTCGCAGTAGCTTACCAAGATGGCTTAAATGCCCCTTGGAAAAGACGTGCAGGTCGCAGTAGCTTAGCAAGATGGTTTAAACGCTCCTTGGAAGAGCGGTGGAGGTCGCAGTAGCTTAACAAGACGGTTTAAATGCCCCATGGAAAAGACGTGAAGGTCGCACTAGCTTAACAAGATTGTTTAAATGCCCCTTGGAAGAGACGTGCAGGTCGCAGTAGCTTAACAAGACAGTTTAAATGCCCCTTGGAAGAGACGTGCAGGTCGCATTAGCTTAATAAGACGGTTGAAATGCCCCTTGCAAGAGACGTGCTGGTCGCAGTAGCTTAATAAGACGGTTTAAATGCCCCTTGGTAGAAAAGTGCAGGTCACAGTAGCTTAACAAGACGGTTTAAATGCCACTTGGAAGAGATGTGCAGGTCTCAGTAGCTTAACATGATTGTTTAAATGTCCCTTGGAAGAGACGTGCAGGTCGCAGTAGCTTAACAAGACAGTTTAAATGCCCCTTGGAAGAGGCTTGCAGGTCGCAGTAGCTTAACAAGACGGTTTAATTGCCCCTTGGAAGAGACGTGCAGGTCACAGTAGCATAACAAGATGGTTTAAATGCCCCTTGGAAGGGACGTGCATCTCGCAGTAGATTAACAAGACGGTTTAAATGCCCTTTGGAAGAGACGTGCAGGTCGCAGTAGCTTACCAAGACAGTTTAAATGCCCCTTGGAAGAGACGTGCAGGTCGAAGTAGCTTAATAAGACGGTTTAAATGCCCCTTGCAAGAGACGTGCAGGTTGCAGTAGCTTAATAAGACGGTGTAAATGCCCCTTGGTAGAAACGTGCAGGTCACAGTAGCTTAACAAGACGGTTTAAATGCCACTTGGAAGAGATGTGCAGGTCTCAGTAGCTTAACAAGGTGGTTTAAATGCCCCTTGGAAGAGCGGTAGAGGTCGCAGTAGCTTAACAAGACGGTTTAAATGCCCATTGGAAGAGACCTGCAGGTCGCAGTAGCTTAAAAATACAGTTTAAATGCCCCTTGGAAGAGACGTGCAGGTCGCAGTAGCTTAATAAGATGGTTTAAATGCCCCTTGGAAGAGACGTGCAGGTAGCAGTAGCTTAACAAGACGGTTTAAATGCCCCTTGGAAGAGACGTGCAGGTCACAGTAGCTTAACAAGACGGTTTAAATATCCCTTGGAAGAGCGGTGGAGGTCGCAGAAGCTTAACAAGACAGTTTAAATGCCCCTTGGAAGAGACGTGCAGGTCAAAGGATCTTAGTAAGACGGTTTAAATGTCCCTTGGAAGAGACGTGCAGGTCGCAGTAGCTTACCAAGACGGTTTAAATGGCCCTTGGAAGAGATGTGCAGGTCGCAGTAGCTTAACAAGGCGGTTTAAATGCCCCTTGGAAGAGCGGTGGAGGTCGCAGTAGCTTAACAAGACGGTTTAAATGCCCCTTGGAATAGACATGCAGGTCACAGTAACTTAACAAGACGGTTTAAATGCCCCTTTGAAGAGACGTGCAGGTCGCAGTAGCTTAATAAGACGGTTTAAATGCCCCTTGCAAGAGACGTGCAGATCACTGTAGCTTAACAAGACGGTTTAAATGCCACTTGGAAGAGACGTGCAGGTCGCAGTAGCTTAACAAGATGGTTTAAATGCCCCTTGGAAGAGACATGCAGTTCGCAGTAGCTTAACAAGAAGGTTTAAATGCCACTTGGAAGAGACGTGCAGGTCGCAGTAGCTTAACAAGACGGTTTAAATGCCCATTGGAAGAGACCTGCAGGTCGCAGTAGCTTAAAAATACAGTTTAAATGCCCCTTGGAAGAGACGTGCAGGTCGCAGTAGCTTAATAAGATGGTTTAAATGCCCCTTGGAAGAGACGTGCAGGTAGCAGTAGCTTAACAAGACGGTTTAAATGCCCCTTGGAAGAGACGTGCAGGTCACAGTAGCTTAACAAGACGGTTTAAATATCCCTTGGAAGAGCGGTGGAGGTCGCAGAAGCTTAACAAGACAGTTTAAATGCCCCTTGGAAGAGACGTGCAGGTCAAAGGATCTTAGTAAGACGGTTTAAATGTCCCTTGGAAGAAACGTGCAGGTCGCAGTAGCTTACCAAGACGGTTTAAATGGCCCTTGGAAGAGATGTGCAGGTCGCAGTAGCTTAACAAGGCGGTTTAAATGCTCCTTGGAAGAGCGGTGGAGGTCGCAGTAGCTTAACAAGACGGTTTAAATGCCCCTTGGAATAGACATGCAGATCACAGTAACTTAACAAGACGGTTTAAATGCCCCTTTGAAGAGACGTGCAGGTCGCAGTAGCTTAATAAAACGGTTTAAATGCCCCTTGTAAGAGACGTGCAGATCACAGTAGCTTAACAAGACGGTTTAAATGCCACTTGGAAAAGACGTGCAGGTCGCAGTAGCTTAACAAGATGGTTTAAATGCCCCTTGGAAGAGCGTTGGAGGTCGCAGTAGCTTAATAAGACGGTATAAATGCCCCTTGGAAGAGACATGCAGTTCGCAGTAGCTTAACAAGACGGTTTAAATGCCACTTGGAAGAGACGTGCAGGTCGCAGTAGCTTAACAAGATGGTTTAAATGCCCCTTGGAAGAGCGTTGGAGGTCGCAGTAGCTTAATAAGACGGTTTAAATGCCCCTTGGAAGAGACATGCAGGTCGCAGTTGCTTAACAAGACGGTTTAAATGTCCCTTGGAAGAGACGTGCAGGTCGCAGTAGCTTAATAAGACGGTTTAAATGCCCCTTGCAAGAGACGTGCAGGTCACAGTAGCTTATCAAGACGGTTTAAATGCCCCTTGGAAGAGACGTGCAGGTCGCAGTAGCTTATTAAGACGGTTTAAATGCCCCTTGCAAGAGACGTGCAGATCACAGTAGCTTAACAAGACAGTTTAAATGCCCCGTGGAAGAGACGTGAAGGTCGCAGTAGCTTAACAAGACGGTTTAAATGCCCATTCTAAGAGAGGTGCAGGTCGCAGTAGCTTAATAAGACGGTTTAAATGCCCCTTGGAAGAGACATGCAGGTCGCAGTAGCTTAAGAAGACGGTTTAAATGCCCCTTGGAAGAGACGTGCAGGTCGCAGTAGCTTAAAAAGACGGTTTAAATGCCCTTTGAAAGAGACATGCAGGTCGCAGCAGCTTAACAAGACTGTTTAAATGCCCCTTGGAAGAGACGTGCAGGTCGCAGTAGCTTAACAAGACGGTTTAAATGCACGTTGGTAGAGACATGCAGGTCGCAGTAGTTTAACAAGACGGTTTAAATGCCCCATTGAAGAGACGTGCAGGTCGCAGTAGCTTAACAAGACGGTTTAAATGCCCCTTGGAAGAGACGTGCAAGTCGCAGTAGCTTAACAAGACAATTTAAATGCCCCTTGGAAGAGACGTGCAGGTCGCAGTAGCTTAACAAGACGGTTTAAATGCCCCTTGGAAGGGACGTGCAGGTCGCAGTAGCTTAAAAAGATGGTTTAAATGCCCCTTGGAAGAGCGGTGGAGGTCGCAGAAGCTTAACAAGACAGTTTAAATGCCCCTTGGAAGAGACGTGCAGGTCACAGGAGCTTAATAAGACGGTTTAAATGTCCCGTGGAAGAGACGTGCAGGTCGCAGTAGTTTAACAAGACGATTTAAATGCCCCTTGGAAGAGACGTGCAGGTCGCAGTAGCTTAACAAGACGGTTTAAATGCCCCTTGGAAGAGCGGTGTAGGTCGCAGTAGCTTAACAAGACAGTTTAAATGCCCCTTGGAAGAGACGTGCAGGTCGCAGTAGCTTAACAAGACAGTTTAATTGCCCCTTGGAAGAAACGTGCAGGTCGCAGTAGCTTAATAAGATGGTTTAAATGCCCCTTGGAAGAGAAGTGCAGGTCGCAGTAGCTTAACAAGAGGGTTTAAATGCCCCTGTGAAGAGACGTGCAGGTCGCAGTAGCTTAACAAGGCGGTTTAAATGCCCCTTAGAAGAGGCTTGCAGGTCGCAGTAGCTTACCAAGATGGTTTAAATGCCCCTTGGAAAAGACGTGCAGGTCGCAGTAGCTTAACAAGGTGGTTTAAATGCCCCTTGGAAGAGCGGTGGAGGTCGCAGTAGCTTAACAAGACGGTTTAAATGCCCATTGGAAGAGACCTGCAGGTCGCAGTAGCTTAATAAGACAGTTTAAATGCCACTTGGAAGAGACGTGCAGGTCGCAGTAGCTTAATAAGATGGTTTAAATTCCCCTTCGAAGAGATGTGCAGGTCGCAGTAGCTTAACAAGACGGTTTAAATGCCCCTTGGAAGAGACGTGCCGGTCGCAGTAGCTTAACAAGATGGTTTAATTGCCTCTTGGAAGAGCGGTGGAGGTCGCAGAAGCTTAACAAGACAGTTTAAATGCCCCTTGGAAGAGCTGTGCAGGTCACAGGAGCTTAATAAGATGGTTTAAATGTTCCTTGGAAGAGACGTGCAGGTCGCAGTAGCTTAACAAGACGGTTTAAATGCCTCTTGGAAGAGACGTGCAGGTCGCAGTAGCTTAAAAGACTGTTTAAATGCCCCTTGGAAGAGCGGTGTAGGTCGCAGTAGCTTAACAAGACAGTTTAAATGCCCCTTGGAAGAGACGTGCAGGTCACAGTAGCTTAACAAGACAGTTTAAATGCCCCTTGGAAGAAACGTGCAGGTCACAGTAGCTTAATAAGATGGTTTAAATGCCCCTTGGAAGAGACGTGCAGGTCGCAGTAGCTTAACAAGACGGTTTAAATGCCCCTTTGAAGAGACGTGCAGGTCGCAGTAGCTTAACAAAACGGTTTAAATGCCCCTTAGAAGAGGCTTGCAGGTCGCAGTAGCTTACCAAGATGGCTTAAATGCCCCTTGGAAAAGACGTGCAGGTCGCAGTAGCTTAACAAGATGGTTTAAATGCTCCTTGGAAGAGCGGTGGAGGTCGCAGTAGCTTAACAAGACGGTTTAAATGCCCCATGGAAAAGACGTGAAGGTAGCACTAGCTTAACAAGATTGTTTAAATGCCCCTTGGAAGAGACGTGCAGGTCGCAGTAGCTTAACAAGACAGTTTAAATGCCCCTTGAACGAGTCTTGCAGGTCGCAGTAGCTTACCAAGACGTTTTAAATGGCCCTTGGAAGAGACGTGCCGGTCGCAGTAGCTTAACAAGATGGTTTAAATGCCCCTTGGAAGAGCGGTGGAATTCGCAGTAGCTTAACAAGACGGTTTAAATGCCCCTTAGAAGAGACATGCAGGTCACAGTAGCTTAACAAGACGGTTTAAATGCCCCTTGGAAGAGACGTGCAGGTCGCAGTAGCTTAACAAGACAGTTTAAATGCCTTTTGGAAGAGACGTGCAGGTCGCAGTAGTTTAACAAGACAGTTAAAATGCCCCTTGGAAGAGACGTGCAGGTCGCATTAGCTTAATAAGACGGTTGAAATGCCCCTTGCAAGAGACGTGCTGGTCGCAGTAGCTTAATAAGACGGTTTAAATGCCCCTTGGTAGAAACGTGCAGGTCACAGTAGCTTAACAAGATGGTTTAAATGCCACTTGGATGAGACGTGCAGGACGCAGTAGCTTAACAAGATGGTTTAAATGCCCCTTGGAAGAACGGTGGAGGTCGCAGTAGCTTAACAAGATGGTTTAAATGCCCCTTGGAAGAGACGTACAGGTCGCAGTAGCTTAACAAGACAGGTTAAATGCCCCTTGGAAGAAACTTGCAGGTCGCAGTAGCTTAAAAAGACAGTTTAAATGCCCCTTGGAAGAGACGTGCAGGTCGCAGTAGCTTAACAAGACAGTTTAAATGCCCCTTGGAAGAAACCTGCAGGTCGCAGTAGCTTAATAAGATGGTTTAAATGCCCCTTGGAAGAGACGTGCAGTTCGCAGTAGCTTAACAAGAGGGTTTAAATGCCCCTTTGAAGAGACGTGCAGGTCGCAGTAGCTTAACAAGATGGTTTAAATGCCCCTTGAAAGAGACGTGCAGGTCGCAGTAGCTTAACAAGACGGTTTAAATGCCCCTTGGAAGAAACTTGCAGGTCGCAGTAGCTTAACAAGACAGTTTAAATGCCCCTTGGAAGAGACGTGCAGGTCGCAGTAGCTTAACAAGAGGGTTTAAATGCCCCTTTGAAGAGACGTGCAGGTCGCAGTGGCTTAAAAAGACGGTTTAAATGCCCCTTAGAAGAGGCTTGCAGGTCGCAGTAGCTTAGCAAGATGGTTTAAATGCCCCTTGGAAAAGATGTGCAGGTCGCAGTAGCTTAACAAGATGGTTTAAATGCCCCTTGGAAGAGCGGTGGAGGTCGCAGTAGCTTAACAAGACAGTTTAACTGCCCCTTGGAAGAGGCTTGCAGGTCGCAGTAGCTTACCAAGATGGTTTAAAGGGCCCTTGGAAGAGACGGGCAGGTCGCAATAGCTTAACAAGATGGTTTAACTGCCCCTTGGAAGAGGCTTGCAGGTCGCAGTAGCTTACCAAGACGGTTTAAATGGCCCTTGGAAGAGACGTGCCGGTCGCAGTAGCTTAACAAGATGGTTTAAATGCCCCTTGGAAGAGCGGTGGAGGTCGCAGAAGCTTAATGAGACATTTTAAATGACCTTTGGAAGAAACGTGCAGGTCACAGGAGCTTAATAAGACGGTTTAAATGACCCTTAGAAGAGACGTGCCGGTCGCAGTAGCTTAACAAGACGGTTTAAATGCCCCTTGGAAGAGACGTGCAGGTCGCAGTAGCTTAACAAGACGGTTTAAATGCCCCTTGGAAGAGCGGTGGAGGTCGCAGTAGCTTAACAAGACAGTTTAAATACCCCTTTGAAGAGACGTGCAGGTCGCAGTAGCTTAACAAGACAGTTTAAATGCCCCTTGGAAGAAACGTGCAGGTCGCAGTAGCTTAAAAAGACGGTTTAAATGCCCTTTGGAAGAGACATGCAGGTCGCAGTAGCTTAACAAGACAGTTTAAATGCCCCTTGGAAGAAACGTGCAGGTCGCAGTAGCTTATTAAGATGGTTTAAATGCCCCTTGGAAGAGACGTGCAGTTCGCAGCAGCTTAACAAGATGGTTTAAATGCCCCTTTGAAGAGACGTGCAGGTCGCAGTAGCTTAATAAGACGGTTTAAATGCCCCTTAGAAGAGGCTTGCAGGTCGAAGTAGCTTACCAAGATGGTTTAAATGCCCCTTGGAAAAGACGTGCAGGTCGCAGTAGCTTAACAAGATGGTTTAAATGCCCCTTGGAAGAGCGGTGGAGGTCGCAGTAGCTTAACAAGACGGTTTAAATGCCCCTTGGAAAAGACGTGAAGGTCGCAGTAGCTTAACATGATTGTTTAAATGTCCCTTGGAAGAGACGTGCAGGTCGCAGTAGCTTAACAAGACAGTTTAAATGCCCCTTGGAAGAGGCTTGCAGGTCGCAGTAGCTTAACAAGACGGTTTAATTGCCCCTTGGAAGAGACGTGCAGGTCACAGTAGCATAACAAGATGGTTTAAATGCCCCTTGGAAGGGACGTGCATCTCGCAGTAGATTAACAAGACGGTTTAAATGCCCTATGGAAGAGACGTGCAGGTCGCAGTAGCTTACCAAGACAGTTTAAATGCCCCTTGGAAGAGACGTGCAGGTCGAAGTAGCTTAATAAGACGGTTTAAATGCCCCTTG
This sequence comes from Phyllobates terribilis, assembly GCF_046119375.1. NCBI lineage: Eukaryota > Metazoa > Chordata > Amphibia > Anura > Dendrobatidae > Phyllobates > Phyllobates terribilis. Next base: position 1,897,826 of record NW_027362924.1, on the reverse strand, counting down.
CAAGAGACGTGCAGGTTGCAGTAGCTTAATAAGACGGTGTAAATGCCCCTTGGTAGAAACGTGCAGGTCACAGTAGCTTAACAAGACGGTTTAAATGCCACTTGGAAGAGATGTGCAGGTCTCAGTAGCTTAACAAGGTGGTTTAAATGCCCCTTGGAAGAGCGGTAGAGGTCGCAGTAGCTTAACAAGACGGTTTAAATGCCCATTGGAAGAGACCTGCAGGTCGCAGTAGCTTAAAAATACAGTTTAAATGCCCCTTGGAAGAGACGTGCAGGTCGCAGTAGCTTAATAAGATGGTTTAAATGCCCCTTGGAAGAGACGTGCAGGTAGCAGTAGCTTAACAAGACGGTTTAAATGCCCCTTGGAAGAGACGTGCAGGTCACAGTAGCTTAACAAGACGGTTTAAATATCCCTTGGAAGAGCGGTGGAGGTCGCAGAAGCTTAACAAGACAGTTTAAATGCCCCTTGGAAGAGACGTGCAGGTCAAAGGATCTTAGTAAGACGGTTTAAATGTCCCTTGGAAGAGACGTGCAGGTCGCAGTAGCTTACCAAGACGGTTTAAATGGCCCTTGGAAGAGATGTGCAGGTCGCAGTAGCTTAACAAGGCGGTTTAAATGCCCCTTGGAAGAGCGGTGGAGGTCGCAGTAGCTTAACAAGACGGTTTAAATGCCCCTTGGAATAGACATGCAGGTCACAGTAACTTAACAAGACGGTTTAAATGCCCCTTTGAAGAGACGTGCAGGTCGCAGTAGCTTAATAAGACGGTTTAAATGCCCCTTGCAAGAGACGTGCAGATCACTGTAGCTTAACAAGACGGTTTAAATGCCACTTGGAAGAGACGTGCAGGTCGCAGTAGCTTAACAAGATGGTTTAAATGCCCCTTGGAAGAGACATGCAGTTCGCAGTAGCTTAACAAGAAGGTTTAAATGCCACTTGGAAGAGACGTGCAGGTCGCAGTAGCTTAACAAGACGGTTTAAATGCCCATTGGAAGAGACCTGCAGGTCGCAGTAGCTTAAAAATACAGTTTAAATGCCCCTTGGAAGAGACGTGCAGGTCGCAGTAGCTTAATAAGATGGTTTAAATGCCCCTTGGAAGAGACGTGCAGGTAGCAGTAGCTTAACAAGACGGTTGAAATGCCCCTTGGAAGAGACGTGCAGGTCACAGTAGCTTAACAAGACGGTTTAAATATCCCTTGGAAGAGCGGTGGAGGTCGCAGAAGCTTAACAAGACAGTTTAAATGCCCCTTGGAAGAGACGTGCAGGTCAAAGGATCTTAGTAAGACGGTTTAAATGTCCCTTGGAAGAGACGTGCAGGTCGCAGTAGCTTACCAAGACGGTTTAAATGGCCCTTGGAAGAGATGTGCAGGTCGCAGTAGCTTAACAAGGCGGTTTAAATGCCCCTTGGAAGAGCGGTGGAGGTCGCAGTAGCTTAACAAGACGGTTTAAATGCCCCTTGGAATAGACATGCAGGTCACAGTAACTTAACAAGACGGTTTAAATGCCCCTTTGAAGAGACGTGCAGGTCGCAGTAGCTTAATAAGACGGTTTAAATGCCCCTTGGAAGAGACATGCAGTTCGCAGTAGCTTAACAAGACGGTTTAAATGCCACTTGGAAGAGATGTGCAGGTCGCAGTAGCTTAACAAGATGGTTTAAATGCCCCTTGGAAGAGCGTTGGAGGTCGCAGTAGCTTAATAAGACGGTTTAATTGCCCCTTGGAAGAGACATGCAGGTCGCAGTTGCTAAACAAGATGGTTTAAATGTCCCTTGGAAGAGACGTGCAGGTCGCAGTAGCTTAATAAGACGGTTTAAATGCCCCTTGCAAGAGACGTGCAGGTCACAGTAGCTTATCAAGACGGTTTAAATGCCCCTTGGAAGAGACGTGCAGGTCGCAGTAGCTTATTAAGACGGTTTAAATGCGCCTTGCAAGAGACGTGCAGATCACAGTAGCTTAACAAGACAGTTTAAATGCTACTTGGAAGAGACGTGCAGGCCGCAGTAGCTTAACAAGACGGTTTAAATGCCCATTGGAAGAGAGGTGCAGGTCGCAGTAGCTTAATAAGACGATTTAAATGCCCCTTGGAAGAGACGAGCAGGTCGCAGTAGCTTAAAAAGACGGTTTAAATGCACTTTGGAAGAGACATGCTGGTCTCAGCAGCTTAACAAGACAGTTTAAATGCCCCTTGGAAGAAACGTGCAGGTCGCAGTAGCTTATTAAGATGGTTTAAATGCCCCTTAGAAGAGACGTGCCTGTCGCAGTAGCTTAACAAGACGGTTTAAATGCCCCTTGGAAGAGACGTGCAGGTCGCAGTAGCTTAACAAGACGGTTTAAATGCCCCTTGGAAGAGCGGTGGAGGTCGCAGTAGCTTAACAAGACAGTTTAAATACCCCTTGGAAGAGATGTGCAGGTCGCAGTAGCTTAACAAGACAGTTTAAATGCCCCTTGGAAGAAACGTGCAGGTCGCAGTAGCTTAAAAAGACGGTTTAAATGCCCTTTGGAAGAGACATGCAGGTCGCAGTAGCTTAACAAGACAGTTTAAATGCCCCTTGGAAGAAACGTGCAGGTCGCAGTAGCTTATTAAGATGGTTTAAATGCCCCTTGGAAGAGACGTGCAGTTCTCAGCAGCTTAACAAGATGGTTTAAATGCCCCTTTGAAGAGACGTGCAGGTCGCAGTAGCTTACCAAGATGGTTTAAATGCCCCTTGGAAAAGACGTGAAGGTCGCAGTAGCTTAACATGATTGTTTAAATGCCCCTTGCAAGAGACGTGCAGGTCACAGTAGCTTATCAAGACGGTTTAAATGCCCCTTGGAAGAGACGTGCAGGTCGCAGTAGCTTATTAAGACGGTTTAAATGCGCCTTGCAAGAGACGTGCAGATCACAGTAGCTTAACAAGACAGTTTAAATGCCACTTGGAAGAGACGTGCAGGTCGCAGTAGCTTAACAGGACGGTTTAAATGCCCATTGGAAGAGAGGTGCAGGTCGCAGTAGCTTAATAAGACGATTTAAATGCCCCTTGGAAGAGACGAGCAGGTCGCAGTAGCTTAAAAAGACGGTTTAAATGCACATTGGAAGAGACATGCTGGTCTCAGCAGCTTAACAAGACTGTTTAAATGCCCCTTGGAAGAGACGTGCAGGTCGCAGTAGCTTAACAAGACGGTTTAAATGCCCCATTGAAGAGACGTGCAGGTCTCAGTAGCTTAACAAGACGGTTTAAATGCACCTTGGTAGAGACATGCAGGTCGCAGTAGTTTAACAAGACGGTTTAAATGCCCCATTGAAGAGACGTGCAGGTCGCAGTAGCTTAACAAGACGGTTTAAATGCCCCTTGGAAGAGACGTGCAGTTCGCAGTAGCTTAACAAGACGGTTTAAATGCCCATTTGAAGAGACGTGCAGGTCGCAGTGGCTTAAAAAGACGGTTTAAATGCCCCTTAGAAGAGGCTTGCAGGTCGCAGTAGCTTAGCAAGATGGTTTAAATGCCCCTTGGAAAAGATGTGCAGGTTGCAGTAGCTTAACAAGATGGTTTAAATGCCCCTTGGAAGAGCGGTGGAGGTCGCAGTAGCTTAACAAGACAGTTTAACTGCCCCTTGGAAGAGGCTTGCAGGTCGCAGTAGCTTACCAAGACGGTTTAAAGGGCCCTTGGAAGAGACGGGCAGGTCGCAATAGCTTAACAAGATGGTTTAACTGCCCCTTGGAAGAGGCTTGCAGGTCGCAGTAGCTTACCAAGACGGTTTAAATGGCCCTTGGAAGAGACGTGCCGGTCGCAGTAGCTTAACAAGATGGTTTAAATGCCCCTTGGAAGAGCGGTGGAGGTCGCAGAAGCTTAACGAGACAGTTTAAATGACCTTTGGAAGAAACGTGCAGGTCACAGGAGCTTAATAAGACGGTTTAAATGACCCTTAGAAGAGACGTGCCGGTCGCAGTAGCTTAACAAGACGGTTTAAATGCCCCTTGGAAGAGACGTGCAGGTCGCAGTAGCTTAACAAGACGGTTTAAATGCCCCTTGGAAGAGCGGTGGAGGTCGCAGTAGCTTAACAAGACAGTTTAAATACCCCTTGGAAGAGACGTGCAGGTCGCAGTAGCTTAACAAGACAGTTTAAATGCCCCTTGGAAGAAACGTGCAGGTCGCAGTAGCTTAAAAAGACGGTTTAAATGCCCTTTGGAAGAGACATGCAGGTCGCAGTAGCTTAACAAGACAGTTTAAATGCCCCTTGGAAGAAACGTGCAGGTCGCAGTAGCTTATTAAGATGGTTTAAATGCCCCTTGGAAGAGACGTGCAGTTCGCAGCAGCTTAACAAGATGGTTTAAATGCCCCTTTGAAGAGACGTGCAGGTCGCAGTAGCTTAATAAGACGGTTTAAATGCCTCTTAGAAGAGGCTTGCAGGTCGCAGTAGCTTACCAAGATGGTTTAAATGCCCCTTGGAAAAGACGTGCAGGTCGCAGTAGCTTAACAAGATGGTTTAAATGCCCCTTGGAAGAGCGGTGGAGGTCGCAGTAGCTTAACAAGACGGTTTAAATGCCCCTTGGAAAAGACGTGAAGGTCGCAGTAGCTTAACATGATTGTTTAAATGCCCCTTGGAAGAGACGTGCAGGTCGCAGTAGCTTAACAAGACAGTTTAAATGCCCCTTGGAAGAGGCTTGCAGGTCGCAGTAGCTTAACAAGACGGTTTAATTGCCCCTTGGAAGAGACGTGCAGGTCACAGTAGCTTAACAAGTTGGTTTAAATGCCCCTTGGAAGGGACGTGCAGCTCGCAGTAGATTAACAAGACAGTTTAAATGCCCTTTGGAAGAGACGTGCAGGTCGCAGTAGCTTACCAAGACAGTTTAAATGCCCCTTGGAAGAGACGTGCAGGTCGAAGTAGCTTAATAAGACGGTTTAAATGCCCCTTGCAAGAGACGTGCAGGTTGCAGTAGCTTAATAAGACGGTTTAAATGCCCCTTGGTAGAAACGTGCAGGTCACAGTAGCTTAACAAGACGGTTTAAATGCCCCTTGGTAGAAACGTGCAGGTCGCAGTAGCTTAATAAGATGCTTTAAATGCCCCTTGGAAGGGACGTGCAGGTAGCAGTAGCTTAACAAGACGGTTTAAATATCCCTTGGAAGAGCGGTGGAGGTCGCAGAAGCTTAACAAGACAGTTTAAATGCCCCTTGGAAGAGACGTGCAGGTCAAAGGATCTTAGTAAGACGGTTTAAATGTCCCTTGGAAGAGACATGCAGGTCGCAGTAGCTTACCAAGACGGTTTAAATGGCCCTTGGAAGAGATGTGCAGGTCGCAGTAGCTTAACAAGGTAGTTTAAATGCCCCTTGGAAGAGCGGTGGAGGTCGCAGTAGCTTAACAAGACGGTTTAAATGCCCCTTGGAATAGACATGCAGGTCACAGTAACTTAACAAGACGGTTTAAATGCCCCTTTGAAGAGACGTGCAGGTCGCAGTAGCTTAATAAGACGGTTTAAATGCCCCTTGCAAGAGACATGCAGATCACAGTAGCTTAACAAGACGGTTTAAATGCCACTTGGAAGAGACGTGCAGGTCGCAGTAGCTTAACAAGATGGTTTAAATGCCCCTTGGAAGAGCGTTGGAGGTCGCAGTAGCTTAATAAGACGGTTTAAATGCCCCTTGGAAGAGACATGCAGTTCGCAGTAGCTTAACAAGACGGTTTAAATGCCACTTGGAAGAGACGTGCAGGTCGCAGTAGCTTAACAAGATGGTTTAAATGCCCCTTGGAAGAGCGTTGGAGGTCGCAGTAGCTTAATAAGACGGTTTAATTGCCCCTTGGAAGAGACATGCAGGTCGCAGTTGCTTAACAAGACGGTTTAAATGTCCCTTGGAAGAGACGTGCAGGTCGCAGTAGCTTAATAAGACGGTTTAAATGCCCCTTGCAAGAGACGTGCAGGTCACAGTAGCTTATCAAGACGGTTTAAATGCCCCTTGGAAGAGACGTGCAGGTCGCAGTAGCTTATTAAGACGGTTTAAATGCGCCTTGCAAGAGACGTGCAGTTCACAGTAGCTTAACAAGATAGTTTAAATGCCACTTGGAAGAGACGTGCAGGTCGCAGTAGCTTAACAAGACAGTTTAAATGCCCATTGGAAGAGAGGTGCAGGTCGCAGTAGCTTATTAAGATGGTTTAAATGCCCCTTGGAAGAGACGTGCAGTTCGCAGCAGCTTAACAAGATGGTTTAAATGCCCCTTTGAAGAGACGTGCATGTCGCAGTAGCTTAATAAGACGGTTTAAATGCCTCTTAGAAGAGGCTTGCAGGTCGCAGTAGCTTACCAAGATGGTTTAAATGCCCCTTGGAAAAGACGTGCAGGTCGCAGTAGCTTAACAAGATGGTTTAAATGCCCCTTGGAAGAGCGGTGGAGGTCGCAGTAGCTTAACAAGACGGTTTAAATGCCCCTTGGAAAAGACGTGAAGGTCGCAGTAGCTTAACATGATTGTTTAAATGCCCCTTGGAAGAGACGTGCAGGTCGCAGTAGCTTAACAAGACAGTTTAAATGCCCCTTGGAAGAGGCTTGCAGGTCGCAGTAGCTTAACAAGACGGTTTAATTGCCCCTTGGAAGAGACGTGCAGGTCACAGTAGCTTAACAAGTTGGTTTAAATGCCCCTTGGAAGGGACGTGCAGCTCGCAGTAGATTAACAAGACAGTTTAAATGCCCTTTGGAAGAGACGTGCAGGTCGCAGTAGCTTACCAAGACAGTTTAAATGCCCCTTGGAAGAGACGTGCAGGTCGAAGTAGCTTAATAAGACGGTTTAAATGCCCCTTGCAAGAGACGTGCAGGTTGCAGTAGCTTAATAAGACGGTTTAAATGCCCCTTGGTAGAAACGTGCAGGTCACAGTAGCTTAACAAGACGGTTTAAATGCCCCTTGGTAGAAACGTGCAGGTCGCAGTAGCTTAATAAGATGCTTTAAATGCCCCTTGGAAGAGACGTGCAGGTAGCAGTAGCTTAACAAGACGGTTTAAATATCCCTTGGAAGAGCGGTGGAGGTCGCAGAAGCTTAACAAGACAGTTTAAATGCCCCTTGGAAGAGACGTGCAGGTCAAAGGATCTTAGTAAGACGGTTTAAATGTCCCTTGGAAGAGACGTGCAGGTCGCAGTAGCTTACCAAGACGGTTTAAATGGCCCTTGGAAGAGATGTGCAGGTCGCAGTAGCTTAACAAGGTAGTTTAAATGCCCCTTGGAAGAGCGGTGGAGGTCGCAGTAGCTTAACAAGACGGTTTAAATGCCCCTTGGAATAGACATGCAGGTCACAGTAACTTAACAAGACGGTTTAAATGCCCCTTTGAAGAGACGTGCAGGTCGCAGTAGCTTAATAAGACGGTTTAAATGCCCCTTGCAAGAGACATGCAGATCACAGTAGCTTAACAAGACGGTTTAAATGCCACTTGGAAGAGACGTGCAGGTCGCAGTAGCTTAACAAGATGGTTTAAATGCCCCTTGGAAGAGCGTTGGAGGTCGCAGTAGCTTAATAAGACGGTTTAAATGCCCCTTGGAAGAGACATGCAGTTCGCAGTAGCTTAACAAGACGGTTTAAATGCCACTTGGAAGAGACGTGCAGGTCGCAGTAGCTTAACAAGATGGTTTAAATGCCCCTTGGAAGAGCGTTGGAGGTCGCAGTAGCTTAATAAGACGGTTTAATTGCCCCTTGGAAGAGACATGCAGGTCGCAGTTGCTTAACAAGACGGTTTAAATGTCCCTTGGAAGAGACGTGCAGGTCGCAGTAGCTTAATAAGACGGTTTAAATGCCCCTTGCAAGAGACGTGCAGGTCACAGTAGCTTATCAAGACGGTTTAAATGCCCCTTGGAAGAGACGTGCAGGTCGCAGTAGCTTATTAAGACGGTTTAAATGCGCCTTGCAAGAGACGTGCAGTTCACAGTAGCTTAACAAGATAGTTTAAATGCCACTTGGAAGAGACGTGCAGGTCGCAGTAGCTTAACAAGACAGTTTAAATGCCCATTGGAAGAGAGGTGCAGGTCGCAGTAGCTTAATAAGACGATTTAAATGCCCCTTGGAAGAGACGAGCAGGTCGCAGTAGCTTAAAAAGATGGTTTAAATGCCCTTTGGAAGAGACATGCAGGTCTCAGCAGCTTAACAAGACTGTTTAAATGCCCCTTGGAAGAGACGTGCAGGTCGCAGTAGCTTAACAAGACGGTTTAAATGCACCTTGGTAGAGACATGCAGGTCGCAGTAGTTTAACAAGACGGTTTAAATGCCCCATTGAAGAGACGTGCAGGTCGCAGTAGCTTAACAAGACGGTTTAAATGCCCCTTGGAAGAAACATGCAAGTCGCAGTAGCTTAACAAGACAATTTAAATTCCCCTTGGAAGAGACGTGCAGGTCACAGTAGCTTAACACGATGTTTTAAATGCCCCTTGGAAGGGACGTGCAGGTCGCAGTAGCTTAAAAAGATGGTTTAAATGCCCCTTGGAAGAGCGGTGGAGGTCGCAGAAGCTTAAAAAGACAGTTTAAATGCCCCTTGGAAGAGACGTGCAGGTCACAGGAGCTTAATAAGACGGTTTAAATGTCCCTTGGAAGAGACGGGCAGGTCGCAATAGCTTAACAAGATGGTTTAACTGCCCCTTGGAAGAGGCTTGCAGGTCGCAGTAGCTTACCAAGACGGTTTAAATGGCACTTGGAAGAGACGTGCGGGTCGCAGTAGCTTAACAAGATGGTTTAAATGCCCCTTGGAAGAGCGGTGGAGGTCGCAGAAGCTTAACGAGACAGTTTAAATGACCTTTGGAAGAAACGTGCAGGTCACAGGAGCTTAATAAGACGGTTTAAATGACCCTTAGAAGAGACGTGCCTGTCGCAGTAGCTTAACAAGACGGTTTAAATGCCCCTTGGAAGAGACGTGCAGGTCGCAGTAGCTTAACAAGACGGTTTAAATGCCCCTTGGAAGAGCGGTGGAGGTCGCAGTAGCTTAACAAGACAGTTTAAATACCCCTTGGAAGAGATGTGCAGGTCGCAGTAGCTTAACAAGACAGTTTAAATGCCCCTTGGAAGAAACGTGCAGGTCGCAGTAGCTTAAAAAGACGGTTTAAATGCCCTTTGGAAGAGACATGCAGGTCGCAGTAGCTTAACAAGACAGTTTAAATGCCCCTTGGAAGAAACGTGCAGGTCGCAGTAGCTTATTAAGATGGTTTAAATGCCCCTTGGAAGAGACGTGCAGTTCGCAGCAGCTTAACAAGATGGTTTAAATGCCCCTTTGAAGAGACGTGCAGGTCGCAGTAGCTTACCAAGATGGTTTAAATGCCCCTTGGAAAAGACGTGCAGGTCGCAGTAGCTTAACAAGATGGTTTAAATGCCCCTTGGAAGAGCGGTGGAGGTCGCAGTAGCTTAACAAGACGGTTTAAATGCCCCTTGGAAAAGACGTGAAGGTCGCAGTAGCTTAACATGATTGTTTAAATGCCCCTTGCAAGAGACGTGCAGGTCACAGTAGCTTATCAAGACGGTTTAAATGCCCCTTGGAAGAGACGTGCAGGTCGCAGTAGCTTATTAACACGGTTTAAATGCGCCTTGCAAGAGACGTGCAGATCACAGTAGCTTAACAAGACAGTTTAAATGCCACTTGGAAGAGACGTGCAGGTCGCAGTAGCTTAACAGGACGGTTTAAATGCCCATTGGAAGAGAGGTGCAGGTCGCAGTAGCTTAATAAGACGATTTAAATGCCCCTTGGAAGAGACGAGCAGGTCGCAGTAGCTTAAAAAGACGGTTTAAATGCACATTGGAAGAGACATGCTGGTCTCAGCAGCTTAACAAGACTGTTTAAATGCCCCTTGGAAGAGACGTGCAGGTCGCAGTAGCTTAACAAGACGGTTTAAATGCCCCATTGAAGAGACGTGCAGGTCTCAGTAGCTTAACAAGACGGTTTAAATGCACCTTGGTAGAGACATGCAGGTCGCAGTAGTTTAACAAGACGGTTTAAATGCCCCATTGAAGAGACGTGCAGGTCGCAGTAGCTTAACAAGACGGTTTAAATGCCCCTTGGAAGAGACGTGCAGTTCGCAGTAGCTTAACAAGAGGGTTTAAATGCCCCTTTGAAGAGACGTGCAGGTCGCAGTGGCTTAAAAAGACGGTTTAAATGCCCCTTAGAAGAGGCTTGCAGGTCGCAGTAGCTTAGCAAGATGGTTTAAATGCCCCTTGGAAAAGATGTGCAGGTTGCAGTAGCTTAACAAGATGGTTTAAATGCCCCTTGGAAGAGCGGTGGAGGTCGCAGTAGCTTAACAAGACAGTTTAACTGCCCCTTGGAAGAGGCTTGCAGGTCGCAGTAGCTTACCAAGACGGTTTAAAGGGCCCTTGGAAGAGACGGGCAGGTCGCAATAGCTTAACAAGATGGTTTAACTGCCCCTTGGAAGAGGCTTGCAGGTCGCAGTAGCTTACCAAGACGGTTTAAATGGCCCTTGGAAGAGACGTGCCGGTCGCAGTAGCTTAACAAGATGGTTTAAATGCCCCTTGGAAGAGCGGTGGAGGTCGCAGAAGCTTAACGAGACAGTTTAAATGACCTTTGGAAGAAACGTGCAGGTCACAGGAGCTTAATAAGACGGTTTAAATGACCCTTAGAAGAGACGTGCCGGTCGCAGTAGCTTAACAAGACGGTTTAAATGCCCCTTGGAAGAGACGTGCAGGTCGCAGTAGCTTAACAAGACGGTTTAAATGCCCCTTGGAAGAGCGGTGGAGGTCGCAGTAGCTTAACAAGACAGTTTAAATACCCCTTGGAAGAGACGTGCAGGTCGCAGTAGCTTAACAAGACAGTTTAAATGCCCCTTGGAAGAAACGTGCAGGTCGCAGTAGCTTAAAAAGACGGTTTAAATGCCCTTTGGAAGAGACATGCAGGTCGCAGTAGCTTAACAAGACAGTTTAAATGCCCCTTGGAAGAAACGTGCAGGTCGCAGTAGCTTATTAAGATGGTTTAAATGCCCCTTGGAAGAGACGTGCAGTTCGCAGCAGCTTAACAAGATGGTTTAAATGCCCCTTTGAAGAGACGTGCAGGTCGCAGTAGCTTAATAAGACGGTTTAAATGCCTCTTAGAAGAGGCTTGCAGGTCGCAGTAGCTTACCAAGATGGTTTAAATGCCCCTTGGAAAAGACGTGCAGGTCGCAGTAGCTTAACAAGATGGTTTAAATGCCCCTTGGAAGAGCGGTGGAGGTCGCAGTAGCTTAACAAGACAGTTTAAATGCCCCTTGGAAAAGACGTGAAGGTCGCAGTAGCTTAACATGATTGTTTAAATGCCCCTTGGAAGAGACGTGCAGGTCGCAGTAGCTTAACAAGACAGTTTAAATGCCCCTTGGAAGAGGCTTGCAGGTCGCAGTAGCTTAACAAGACGGTTTAATTGCCCCTTGGAAGAGACGTGCAGGTCACAGTAGCTTAACAAGTTGGTTTAAATGCCCCTTGGAAGGGACGTGCAGCTCGCAGTAGATTAACAAGACGGTTTAAATGCCCTTTGGAAGAGACGTGCAGGTCGCAGTAGCTTACCAAGACAGTTTAAATGCCCCTTGGAAGAGACGTGCAGGTCGAAGTAGCTTAATAAGACGGTTTAAATGCCCCTTGCAAGAGACGTGCAGGTTGCAGTAGCTTAATAAGACGGTTTAAATGCCCCTTGGTAGAAACGTGCAGGTCACAGTAGCTTAACAAGACGGTTTAAATGCCCCTTGGTAGAAACGTGCAGGTCGCAGTAGCTTAATAAGATGCTTTAAATGCCCCATGCAAGAGACGTGCAGGTAGCAGTAGCTTAACAAGACGGTTTAAATATCCCTTGGAAGAGCGGTGGAGGTCGCAGAAGCTTAACAAGACAGTTTAAATGCCCCTTGGAAGAGACGTGCAGGTCAAAGGATCTTAGTAAGACGGTTTAAATGTCCCTTGGAAGAGACGTGCAGGTCGCAGTAGCTTACCAAGACGGTTTAAATGGCCCTTGGAAGAGATGTGCAGGTCGCAGTAGCTTAACAAGGTGGTTTAAATGCCCCTTGGAAGAGCGGTGGAGGTCGCAGTAGCTTAACAAGACGGTTTAAATGCCCCTTGGAATAGACATGCAGGTCACAGTAACTTAACAAGACGGTTTAAATGCCCCTTTGAAGAGACGTGCAGGTCGCAGTAGCTTAATAAGACGGTTTAAATGCCCCTTGCAAGAGACATGCAGATCACAGTAGCTTAACAAGACGGTTTAAATGCCACTTGGAAGAGACGTGCAGGTCGCAGTAGCTTAACAAGATGGTTTAAATGCCCCTTGGAAGAGCGTTGGAGGTCGCAGTAGCTTAATAAGACGGTTTAAATGCCCCTTGGAAGAGACATGCAGTTCGCAGTAGCTTAACAAGACGGTTTAAATGCCACTTGGAAGAGACGTGCAGGTCGCAGTAGCTTAACAAGATGGTTTAAATGCCCCTTGGAAGAGCGTTGGAGGTCGCAGTAGCTTAATAAGACGGTTTAATTGCCCCTTGGAAGAGACATGCAGGTCGCAGTTGCTTAACAAGACGGTTTAAATGTCCCTTGGAAGAGACGTGCAGGTCGCAGTAGCTTAATAAGACGGTTTAAATGCCCCTTGCAAGAGACGTGCAGGTCACAGTAGCTTATCAAGACGGTTTAAATGCCCCTTGGAAGAGACGTGCAGGTCGCAGTAGCTTATTAAGACGGTTTAAATGCGCCTTGCAAGAGACGTGCAGTTCACAGTAGCTTAACAAGATAGTTTAAATGCCACTTGGAAGAGACGTGCAGGTCGCAGTAGCTTAACAAGACAGTTTAAATGCCCATTGGAAGAGAGGTGCAGGTCGCAGTAGCTTAATAAGACGATTTAAATGCCCCTTGGAAGAGACGAGCAGGTCGCAGTAGCTTAAAAAGATGGTTTAAATGCCCTTTGGAAGAGACATGCAGGTCTCAGCAGCTTAACAAGACTGTTTAAATGCCCCTTGGAAGAGACGTGCAGGTCGCAGTAGCTTAACAAGACGGTTTAAATGCACCTTGGTAGAGACATGCAGGTCGCAGTAGTTTAACAAGACGGTTTAAATGCTCCATTGAAGAGACGTGCAGGTCGCAGTAGCTTAACAAGACGGTTTAAATGCCCCTTGGAAGAAACATGCAAGTCGCAGTAGCTTAACAAGACAATTTAAATTCCCCTTGGAAGAGACGTGCAGGTCACAGTAGCTTAACACGATGTTTTAAATGCCCCTTGGAAGGGACGTGCAGGTCGCAGTAGCTTAAAAAGATGGTTTAAATGCCGATTGGAAGAGCGGTGGAGGTCGCAGAAGCTTAAAAAGACAGTTTAAATGTCCCTTGGAAGAGACGTGCAGGTCGCAGTAGTTTAACAAGACGGTATAAATGCCAATTGGAAGAGACGTGCAGGTCGCAGTAGCTTAACAAGACGGTTTAAATGCTCCTTGGAAGAGCGGTGTAGGTCGCAGTGGCTTAACAAGACAGTTTAAATGCGCCTTGGAAGAGACGTGCAGGTCGCAGTAGCTTAACAAGACAGTTTAATTGCCCCTTGGAAGAAACGTGCAGGTCGCAGTAGCTTAATAAGATGGTTTAAATGCCCCTTGGAAGAGAAGTGCAGGTCGCAGTAGCTTAACAAGAGGGTTTAAATGCCCCTGTGAAGAGACGTGCAGGTCGCAGTAGCTTAACAAGACGGTTTAAATGCCCCTTAGAAGAGGCTTGCAGGTCACAGTAGCTTACCAAGATGGTTTAAATGCCCCTTGGAAAAGACGTGCAGGTCGCAGTAGCTTAACAAGACAGTTTAATTGCCCCTTGGAAGAAACGTGCAGGTCGCAGTAGCTTAATAAGATGGTTTAAATGCCCCTTGGAAGAGAAGTGCAGGTCGCAGTAGCTTAACAAGAGGGTTTAAATGCCCCTGTGAAGAGACGTGCAGGTCGCAGTAGCTTAACAAGACGGTTTAAATGCCCCTTAGAAGAGGCTTGCAGGTCACAGTAGCTTACCAAGATGGTTTAAATGCCCCTTGGAAAAGACGTGCAGGTCGCAGTAGCTTAACAAGATGGTTTAAATGCCCCTTGGAAGAGCGGTGGAGGTCGCAGTAGCTTAACAAGACGGTTTAAATGCCCATTGGAAGAGACCTGCAGGTCGCAGTAGCTTAATAAGACAGTTTAAATGCCCCTTGGAAGAGACGTGCAGGTCTCAGTAGCTTAATAAGATGGTTTAAATTCCCCTTCGAAGAGACGTGCAGGTCGCAGTAGCTTAACAAGACGGTTTAAATGCCCCTTGGAAGAGACGTGCCGGTCGCAGTAGCTTAACAAGATGGTTTAAATGCCTCTTGGAAGAGCGGTGGAGGTCGCAGAAGCTTAACAAGACAGTTTAAATGCCCCTTGGAAGAGCCGTGCAGGTCACAGGATCTTAATAAGACGGTTTAAATGTCCCTTGGAAGAGACGTGCAGGTCGCAGTAGCTTAACAAGACGGTTTAAATGCCCCTTGGAAGAGACGTGCAGGTCGCAGTAGCTTAAAAGACTATTTAAATGCCCCTTGGAAGAGCGGTGTAGGTCGCAGTAGCTTAACAAGACAGTTTAAATGCCCCTTGGAAGAGACGTGCAGGTCGTAGTAGCTTAACAAGACAGTTTAAGTGCCCCTTGGAAGAAACGTGCAGGTCACAGTAGCTTAATAAGATGGTTTAAATGCCCCTTGGAAGAGACGTGCAGGTCGCAGTAGCTTAACAAGACGGTTTAAATGCCCCTTTGAAGAGACGTGCAGGTCGCAGTAGCTTAACAAGACGGTTTAAATGCCCCTTAGAAGAGGCTTGCAGGTCGCAGTAGCTTACCAAGATGGTTTAAATGCCCCTTGGAAAAGATGTGCAGGTCGCAGTAGCTTAACAAGATGGTTTAAACGCCCCTTGGAAGAGCGGTGTAGGTCGCAGTAGCTTAACAAGACGGTTTAAATGCCCCTTGGAAAAGACGTGAAGGTCGCAGTAGCTTAACAAGATTGTTTAAATGCCCCTTGGACGAGGCTTGCAGGTCGCAGTAGCTTACCAAGACGTTTTAAATGGCCCTTGGAAGAGACGTACCGGTCGCAGTAGCTTAACAAGATGGTTTAAATGCCCCTTGGAAGAGCGGTGGAGGTCGCAGTAGCTTAAGAAGATGGTTTAAATGCCCCTTAGAAGAGACATGCAGGTCACAGTAGCTTAACAAGACGGTTTAAATGCCCTTGGAAGAGACGTGCAGGTCGCAGTAGCTTAACAAGACAGTTTAAATGCCCTTTGGAAGAGACGTGCAGGTCGCAGTAGCTTAACAAGAAGGTTTAAATGCCCCTTGGAAGAGACGTGCAGGTCGCAGTAGCTTAATAAGAAGGTTTAAATGCCCCTTGCAAGAGACGTGCTGGTCGCAGTAGCTTAATAAGATGGTGTAAATGCCCCTTGGTAGAAAAGTGCAGGTCACAGTAGCTTAACAAGATGGTTTAAATGCCACTTGGAAGAGACGTGCAGGACGCAGTAGCTTAACAAGATGGTTTAAATGCCCCTTGGAAGAGCGGTGGAGGTCGCAGTAGCTTAACAAGATGGTTTAAATGCCCATTGGAAGAGACATGCAGGTCGCAGGAGCTTAACAAGACAGTTTAAATGCCAATTGGAAGAAACTTGCAGGTCGCAGTAGCTTAACAAGATAGTTTAAATGCCCCTTGGAAGAGACGTGCAGGTCGCAGTAGCTTAACAAGACAGTTTAAATGCCACTTGGAAGAAACCTGCAGGTCGCAGTAGCTTAATAAGATGGTTTAAATGCCCCTTGGAAGAGACGTGCAGTTCGCAGTAGCTTAACAAGAGGGTTTAAATGCCCCTTTGAAGAGACGTGCAGGTCGCAGTGGCTTAACAAGACGGTTTAAATGCCCCTTAGAAGAGGCTTGCAGGTCGCAGTAGCTTACCAAGACGGTTTAACTGCCCCTTGGAAGAGGCTTGCAGTTCGCAGTAGCTTACCAAGACGGTTTAAATGGCCCTTGGAAGAGACGTGCCGGTCGCAGTAGCTTAACAAGATGGTTTAAATGTCCCTTGGAAGAGCGGTGGAGGTCGCAGAAGCTTAACGAGACAGTTTAAATGCCCCTTGGAAGAGACGTGCAGGTCACAGGAGCTTAATAAGACGGTTTAAATGTCCCTTAGAAGAGAAGTGACGGTCGCAGTAGCTTAACAAAACGGTTTAAATGCCCCTTGGAAGAGACGTGCAGGTCGCAGTAGCTTAACAAGACGGTTTAAATGCCTCTTGGAAGAGCGGTGGAGGTCGCAGTAGCTTAACAAGACAGTTTAAATACCCCTTGGAAGAGACGTGCAGGTCGCAGTAGCTTAACAAGACAGTTTAAATGCCCCTTGGAAGAAACGTGCAGGTCGCAGTAGCTTAAAAAGACGGTTTAAATGCCCCTTTGAAGAGACGTGCAGGTCGCAGTAGCTTAACAAGACGGTTTAAATGCCCCTTAGAAGAGGCTTGCAGGTCGCAGTAGCTTACGAAGATGGTTTAAATGCCCCTTGGAAAAGACGTGCAGGTCGCAGTAGCTTAACAAGATGGTTTAAATGCCCCTTGGAAGAGCGGTGGAGGTCGCAGTAGCTTAGCAAGACGGTTTAAATGCCCCTTGGAAAAAAAGTGAAGGTCGCAGTAGTTTAACATGATTGTTTAAATGCTCCTTGGAAGAGACGTGCAGGTCGCAGTAGCTTAACAAGACAGTTTAAATGCCCCTTGGAAGAGGCTTGCAGGTCGCAGTAGCTTAACAAGACGGTTTAATTGCCCCTTGGAAGAGACGTGCAGGTCGCAGTAGCTTAACAAGATAGTTTAAATGCCCCTTGGAAGGGACGTGCAGGTCGCAGTAGATTAACAAGACGGTTTAAATGCCCTTTGGAAGAGACGTGCAGGTCGCAGTAGCTTACCAAGACAGTTTAAATGCCCCTTGGAAGAGACGTGCAGGTCGAAGTAGCTTAATAAGACGGTTAAATGCCCCTTGCAAGAGACGTGCAGGTTGCAGTAGCTTAATAAGACGGTTTAAATGCCCCTTGGTAGAAACGTGCAGGTCACAGTAGCTTAACAAGACGGTTTAAATGCCACTTGGAAGAGATGTGCAGGTCGCAGTAGATTAACAAGATGGGTTAAATGCCCCTTGGAAGAGAAGTAGAGGTCGCAGTAGCTTAACAAGACGGTTTAATTGCCCATTGGAAGAGACCTGCAGGTCGCAGTAGCTTAATAAGACAGTTTAAATGCCCCTTGGAAGAGACGTGCAGGTCGCAGTAGCTTAATAAGATGGTTTAAATGCCCCTTGGAAGAGACGTGCAGGTCGCAGTAGCTTAACAAGACGGTTTAAATGCCCCTTGGAAGAGACGTGCAGGTCACAGTAGGTTAACAAGACGGTTTAAATATCCCTTGGAAGAGCGGTGGAGGTCGCAGAAGCTTAACAAGACAGTTTAAATGCCCCTTGGAAGAGACGTGCAGGTCAAAGGATCTTAGTAAGACGGTTTAAATGTCCCTTGGAAGAGACGTGCAGGTCGCAGTAGCTTACCAAGACGGTTTAAATGGCCCTTGGAAGAGACGTGCAGGTCGCAGTAGCTTACCAAGACGGTTTAAATGCCCCTTGGAATAGACATGCAGGTCACAGTAACTTAACAAGACGGTTTAAATGCCCCTTTGAAGAGACGTGCAGGTCGCAGTAGCTTAATAAGACGCTTTAAATGCCCCTTGCAAGAGACGTGCAGATCACAGTAGCTTAAAAAGACGGTTTAAGTGCCACTTGGAAGAGACGTGCAGGTCGCAGTAGCTTAACAAGACGGTTTAAATGTCCCTTGGAAGAGACGTGCAGGTCGCAGTAACTTATTAAGACGGTTTAAATGCCCCTTGGAAGAGACGTGCAGGTCGCAGTAGCTTATTAAGACGGTTTAAATGCCCCTTGCAAGAGACGTGCAGATCACAGTAGCTTTACAAGACAGTTTAAATGCCACTTGGAAGAGACGTGCAGGTCGCAGTAGCTTAACAAGACGGTTTAAATGTCCCTTGGAAGAGACGTGCAGGTCACAGGAGCTTAATAAGACGGTTTAAATGCCCCTTGGAAGAGACATGCAGGTCGCAGTAGCTTAATAAGACGGTTTAAATGTCCCTTGGAAGAGACGTGCAGGTCACAGGAGCTTAATAAGACGGTTTAAATGTCCCTTGGAAGAAACGTGCAGGTCGCAGTAGCTTAAAAGACTGTTTAAATGCCCCTTGGAAGAGCGGTGTAGGTCGCAGTAGCTTAACAAGACAGTTTAAATGCCCCTTGGAAGAGACGTGCAGGTTGCAGTAGCTTAACAAGACAGTTTAAATGCCTCTTGGAAGAAACGTGCAGGTCATAGTAGCTTAATAAGATGGTTTAAATGCCCCTTGGAAGAGACGTGCAGGTCGCAGTAGCTTAACAAGACGGTTTAAATGCCCCTTTGAAGAGACGTGCAGGTCGCAGTAGCTTAACAAGACGGTTTAAATGCCCCTTAGAAGAGGCTTGCAGGTCGCAGTAGCTTACCAAGATGGTTTAAATGCCCCTTGGAAAAGACCTGCAGGTCGCAGTAGCTTAACAAGATGGTTTAAAAGCCCCTTGGAAGAGCGGTGGAGGTCGCAGTAGCTTAACAAGACGGTTTAAATGCCCCTTGGAAAAGACGTGAAGGTCGCAGTAGCTTAACAAGATTGTTTAAATGCCCCTTGGAAGAGACGTGCAGGTCGCAGTAGCTTAACAAGACAGTTTAAATGCCCCTTGGACGAGGCTTGCAGGTCTCAGTAGCTTACCAAGACGTTTTAAATGGCCCTTGGAATAGACGTGCCGGTCGCAGTAGCTTAACAAGATGGTTTAAATGCCCCTTGGAAGAGCGGTGGAGGTCGCAGTAGCTTAACAAGACGGTTTAAATGCCCCTTAGAAGAGACATGCAGGTCACAGTAGCTTAACAAGACGGTTTAAATGCCCCTTGGAAGAGACGTGCAGGTCGCAATAGCTTAACAAGACAGTTTAAATGCCCTTTGGAAGAGACGTGCAGGTCGCAGTAGCTTAACAAGACGGTTTAAATGCCCCTTAGAAGAGGCTTGCAGGTCGCAGTAGCTTACCAAGATGGTTTAAATGCCCCTTGGAAAAGACCTGCAGGTCGCAGTAGCTTAACAAGATGGTTTAAAAGCCCCTTGGAAGAGCGGTGGAGGTTGCAGTAGCTTAACAAGACGGTTTAAATGCCCCTTGGAAAAGACGTGAAGGTCGCAGTAGCTTAACAAGATTGTTTAAATGCCCCTTGGAAGAGACTTGCAGGTCGCAGTAGCTTAACAAGACAGTTTAAATGCCCCTTGGACGAGGCTTGCAGGTCTCAGTAGCTTACCAAGACGTTTTAAATGGCCCTTGGAATAGACGTGCCGGTCGCAGTAGCTTAACAAGATGGTTTAAATGCCCCTTGGAAGAGCGGTGGATGTCGCAGTAGCTTAACAAGACGGTTTAAATGCCCCTTAGAAGAGACATGCAGGTCACAGTAGCTTAACAAGACGGTTTAAATGCCCCTTGGAAGAGACGTGCAGGTCGCAATAGCTTAACAAGACAGTTTAAATGCCATTTGGAAGAGACGTGCAGGTCGCAGTAGCTTAACAAGACAGTTTAAATGCCCCTTGGAAGAGACGTGCAGGTTGCAGTAGCTTAATAAGACGGTTTAAATGCCCCTTGCTAGAGACGTGCTGGTCGCAGTAGCTTAATAAGACGGTTTAAATGCCCCTTGGAAGAAACGTGCAGGTCACAGTAGCTTAACAAGATGGTTTAAATGCCACTTGGAAGAGACGTGCAGGACGCAGTAGCTTAACAAGATGGTTTAAATGCCCCTTGGAAGAGCGGTGCAGGTCGCAGTAGCTTAACAAGACTGTTTAAATGCCCATTGGAAGAGACCTGCAGGTCGCAGCAGCTTAATAAGACAGTTTAAATGCCCCTTGGAAAAGACGTGTAGGTCGCAGTAGCTTAAAAGACGGCTTAAATGCCCCATGGAAGAGCGGTGTAGGTCGCAGTAGCTTAACAAGACTGTTTAAATGCCCATTGGAAGAGACCTGTAGGTCGCAGTAGCTTAACAAGACAGTTTAAATGCCCCTTGGAAGAGACGTGCAGGTCGCAGTAGCTTAACAAGACAGTTTAAATGCCCTTTGGATGAAACGTGCAGGTCACAGTAGCTTAACAAGAAGGTTTAAATGCCCCTTGGAAGAGACGTGCAGGTCGCAGTAACTTAACAGGACGGTTTAAATGCCCCTTTGAAGAGACGTGCAGGTCGCAGTAGCTTAACAAGACTGGTTAAATGCCCCTTAGAAGAGGCTTGCAGGTCACAGTAGCTTACCAAGATGGTTTAAATGCCCCTTGGAAAAGACGTGCAGGTCGCAGTAGCTTAACAAGATGGTTTAAATGCCCCTTGGAAGAGCGGTGGAGGTCGCAGTAGCTTAACAAGACGGTTTAAATGCCCCTTTGAAAAGACGTGAAGGTCGCAGTAGCTTAACAAGATTGTTTAAATGCCCCTTGGAAGAGACGTGCAGGTTGCAGTAGCTTAACAAGACAGTTTAAATGCCCGTTGGAAGAGCGGTGGAGGTCGCAGTAGCTTACCAAGACGGTTTAAATGGCACTTGGAAGAGACGTGCCGGTCGCAGTAGCTTAACAAGACGGTTTAAATGCCCCTTGGAAGAGCGGTGGAGGTCGCAGTAGCTTAACAAGACGGTTTAAATGCCCCTTGGAAAAGACGTGAAGGTCGCAGTAGCTTAACAAGATTGTTTAAATGCCCCTTGGAAGAGACGTGCAGGTCGCAGTAGCTTAACAAGTCAGTTTAAATGCCCCTTGGACGAGGCTTGCAGGTCTCAGTAGCTTACCAAGACGTTTTAAATGGCCCTTGGAATAGACGTGCCGGTCGCAGTAGCTTAACAAGATGGTTTAAATGCCCCTTGGAAGAGCGGTGGAGGTCGCAGTAGCTTAACAAGACGGTTTAAATGCCCCTTAGAAGAGACATGCAGGTCACAGTAGCTTAACAAGACGGTTTAAATGCCCCTTGGAAGAGACGTGCAGGTCGCAATAGCTTAACAAGACAGTTTAAATGCCCTTTGGAAGAGACGTGCAGGTCGCAGTAGCTTAACAAGACGGTTTAAATGCCCCTTAGAAGAGGCTTGCAGGTCGCAGTAGCTTACCAAGATGGTTTAAATGCCCCTTGGAAAAGACCTGCAGGTCGCAGTAGCTTAACAAGATGGTTTAAAAGCCCCTTGGAAGAGCGGTGGAGGTTGCAGTAGCTTAACAAGACGGTTTAAATGCCCCTTGGAAAAGACGTGAAGGTCGCAGTAGCTTAACAAGATTGTTTAAATGCCCCTTGGAAGAGACTTGCAGGTCGCAGTAGCTTAACAAGACAGTTTAAATGCCCCTTGGACGAGGCTTGCAGGTCTCAGTAGCTTACCAAGACGTTTTAAATGGCCCTTGGAATAGACGTGCCGGTCGCAGTAGCTTAACAAGATGGTTTAAATGCCCCTTGGAAGAGCGGTGGATGTCGCAGTAGCTTAACAAGACGGTTTAAATGCCCCTTAGAAGAGACATGCAGGTCACAGTAGCTTAACAAGACGGTTTAAATGCCCCTTGGAAGAGACGTGCAGGTCGCAATAGCTTAACAAGACAGTTTAAATGCCCTTTGGAAGAGACGTGCAGGTCGCAGTAGCTTAACAAGACAGTTTAAATGCCCCTTGGAAGAGACGTGCAGGTCGCAGTAGCTTAATAAGACGGTTTAAATGCCCCTTGCTAGAGACGTGCTGGTCGCAGTAGCTTAATAAGACGGTTTAAATGCCCCTTGGAAGAAACGTGCAGGTCACAGTAGCTTAACAAGATGGTTTAAATGCCACTTGGAAGAGACGTGCAGGACGCAGTAGCTTAACAAGATGGTTTAAATGCCCCTTGGAAGAGCGGTGCAGGTCGCAGTAGCTTAACAAGACTGTTTAAATGCCCATTGGAAGAGACCTGCAGGTCGCAGCAGCTTAATAAGACAGTTTAAATGCCCCTTGGAAAAGACGTGTAGGTCGCAGTAGCTTAAAAGACGGCTTAAATGCCCCATGGAAGAGCGGTGTAGGTCGCAGTAGCTTAACAAGACTGTTTAAATGCCCATTGGAAGAGACCTGTAGGTCGCAGTAGCTTAACAAGACAGTTTAAATGCCCCTTGGAAGAGACGTGCAGGTCGCAGTAGCTTAACAAGACAGTTTAAATGCCCTTTGGATGAAACGTGCAGGTCACAGTAGCTTAACAAGAAGGTTTAAATGCCCCTTGGAAGAGACGTGCAGGTCGCAGTAACTTAACAGGACGGTTTAAATGCCCCTTTAAAGAGACGTGCAGGTCGCAGTAGCTTAACAAGACTGGTTAAATGCCCCTTAGAAGAGGCTTGCAGGTCACAGTAGCTTACCAAGATGGTTTAAATGCCCCTTGGAAAAGACGTGCAGGTCGCAGTAGCTTAACAAGATGGTTTAAATGCCCCTTGGAAGAGCGGTGGAGGTCGCAGTAGCTTAACAAGACGGTTTAAATGCCCCTTTGAAAAGACGTGAAGGTCGCAGTAGCTTAACAAGATTGTTTAAATGCCCCTTTGAAGAGACGTGCAGGTTGCAGTAGCTTAACAAGACAGTTTAAATGCCCGTTGGAAGAGCGGTGGAGGTCGCAGTAGCTTACCAAGACGGTTTAAATGGCACTTGGAAGAGACGTGCCGGTCGCAGTAGCTTAACAAGACGGTTTAAATGCCCCTTGGAAGAGCGGTGGAGGTCGCAGTAGCTTAACAAGACGCTTTAAATGCCCCTTGGAAGAGACGTGCAGGTTCAAAGAATCTTAGAAAGACGGTTTAAATGTCCCTTGGAAGAGACGTGCAGGTCGCAGTAGCTTACCAAGACGGTTTAAATGGCCCTTGGAAGAGACGTGCAAGTCGCAGTAGCTTAACAAGATGGTTTAAATGCCCCTTGTAAGAGCGGTGGAGATCGCAGTAGCTTAACAAGACGGTTTAAATATCCCTTGGAATAGACATGCTGGTCACAGTAGCTTAACAAGATGTTTTAAATGCCCGTTTGAAGAGACGTGCAGGTCGCAATAGCTTAATAAGACGGTGTAAATGCCCCTTGCAAGAGACGTGCAGGTCACAGTAGCTTAACAAGACGGTTTAAATGCCACTTGGAAGAGACGTGCAGGTCGCAGTAGCTTAACAAGATGGTTTAAATGCCCCTTGGAATAGCGTTGGAGGTCGCAATAGCTTAACAAGACGGTTTAAATGCCCATTGGAATAGAGGTGCAGGTCGCAGTAGCTTAATAAGACAGTTTATATGCCCCTTGCAAGAGACATGCAGGTCGCAGTAGCGTAAGAAGACGGTTTAAATGCCCCTTGGAAGGGACGTGCAGGTCGCAGTAGCTTAAAAAGATGGTTTAAATGCCCCTTGGAAGAGCGGTGGAGGTCGCAGAAGCTTAACAAGACAGTTTAAATGCCCCTTGGAAGAGACGTGCAGGTCGCAGTAGCTTAACAAGACAGTTTAAATGCCCCTTGAAAGAGTCGTGCAGGTAGCAGTAGCTTAACAAGACGGTTTAAATGCCCCTTGGAAGAAACTTGCAGGTCGCAGTAGCTTAACAAGACAGTTTAAATGCCCCTTGGAAGAGACGTGCAGGTCGCAGTAGCTTAACAAGACAGTTTAAATGCCCCTTGGAAGAAACCTGCAGGTCGCAGTAGCTTAATAAGATGGTTTAAATGCCCCTTGGAAGAGACGTGCAGTTCGCAGTAGCTTAACAAGAGGGTTTAAATGCCCCTTTGAAGAGACGTGCAGGTCGCAGTGGCTTAACAAGACGGTTTAAATGCCCCTTAGAAGAGGCTTGCAGGTCGCAGTAGCTTACCAAGATGGTTTAAATGCCCCTTGGAAAAGATGTGCAGGTCGCAGTAGCTTAACAAGATGGTTTAAATGCCCCTTGGAAGAGCGGTGGAGGTCGCAGTAGCTTAACAAGACAGTTTAACTGCCCCTTGGAAGAGGCTTGCAGGTCGCAGTAGCTTACCAAGACGGTTTAAATGGCCCTTGGAAGAGACGTGCAGGTCGCAATAGCTTAACAAGATGGTTTAACTGCCCCTTGGAAGAGGCTTGCAGGTCGCAGTAGCTTACCAAGACGGTTTAAATGGCCCTTGGAAGAGACGTGCCGGTCGCAGTAGCTTAACAAGATGGTTTAAATGCCCCTTGGAAGAGCGGTGGAGGTCGCAGAAGCTTAACGAGACAGTTTAAATGCCCCTTGGAAGAAATGTGCAGGTCACAGGAGCTTAATAAGACGGTTTAAATGACCCTTAGAAGAGACGTGCCGGTCGCAGTAGCTTAAAAAGACGGTTTAAATGCCCCTTGGAAGAGCGGTGGAGGTCGCAGTAGCTTAAAAAGACAGTTTAAATACCCCTTGGAAGAGACGTGCAGGTCGCAGTAGCTTAACAAGACAGTTTAAATGCCCCTTGGAAGAAACGTGCAGGTCGCAGTAGCATAAAAAGACAGTTTAAATGCCCTTTGGAAGAGACATGCAGGTCGCAGTAGCTGAACAAGACAGTTTAAATGCCCCTTGGAAGAAACGTGCAGGTCGCAGTAGCTTATTAAGATGGTTTAAATGCCCCTTGGAAGAGACGTGCAGTTCGCAGCAGCTTAACAAGATGGTTTAAATGCCCCTTTGAAGAGACGTACAGGTCGCAGTAGCTTAATAAGACGGTTTAAATGCCCCTTAGAAGAGGCTTGCAGGTCGCAGAGGCTTACCAAGATGGTTTAAATGCCCCTTGGAAAAGACGTGCAGGTCGCAGTAGCTTAACAACATGGTTTAAATGCCACTTGGAAGAGCGGTGGAGGTCGCAGTAGCTTAACAAGACGGTTTAAATGCCCTTTGGAAGAGACGTGCAGGTCGCAGTAGCTTACCAAGACAGTTTAAATGCCCCTTGGAAGAGACGTGCAGGTCGAAGTAGCTTAATAAGACGGTTTAAATGCCCCTTGCAAGAGCCGTGCAGGTTGCAGTAGCTTAATAAGACGGTTTAAATGCCCCTTGGTAGAAACGTGCAGGTCACAGTAGCTTAACAAGACGGTTTAAATGCCACTTGGAAGAGATGTGCAGGTCGCAGTAGATTAACAAGGTGGTTTAAATGCCCCTTGAAAGAGCAGTAGAGGTCGCAGTAGCTTAACAAGACGGTTTAAATGCCCATTGGAAGAGACCTGCAGGTCGCAGTAGCTTAATAATACAGTTTAAATGCCCCTTGGAAGAGATGTGCAGGTCGCAGTAGCTTAATAAGATGGTTTAAATGCCCCTTGGAAGAGACGTGCAGGTCGCAGTAGCTTAACAAGACGCTTTAAATGCCCCTTGGAAGAGACGTGCAGGTCACAGTAGCTTAACAAGACGGTTTAAATATCCCTTGGAAGAGCGGTGGAGGTCGCAGAAGCTTAACAAGACAGTTTAAATGCCCCTTGGAAGAGCGGTGGAGGTCGCAGTAGCTTAACAAGACGGTTTAAATGCCCCTTGGAATAGACATGCAGGTCACAGTAACTTAACAAGACGGTTTAAATGCCCCTTTGAAGAGACGTGCAGGTCGCAGTAGCTTAATAAGACGGTTTAAATGCCCCTTGCAAGAGACGTGCAGATCACAGTAGCTTAACAAGATGGTTTAAATGGCCCTTGGAAGAGATGTGCAGGTCGCAGTAGCTTAACAAGGCGGTTTAAATGCCCCTTGGAAGAGCGGTGGAGGTCGCAGTAGCTTAACAAGACGGTTTAAATGCCCCTTGGAATAGACATGCAGGTCACAGTAACTTAACAAGACGGTTTAAATGCCCCTTTGAAGAGACGTGCAGGTTGCAGTAGCTTAATAAGACGGTTTAAATGCCCCTTGGTAGAAACGTGCAGGTCACAGTAGCTTAACAAGACGGTTTAAATGCCACTTGGAAGAGATGTGCAGGTCGCAGTAGATTAACAAGGTGGTTTAAATGCCCCTTGGAAGAGCGGTAGAGGTCGCAGTAGCTTAACAAGACGGTTTAAATGCCCATTTCAAGAGACCTGCAGGTCGCAGTAGCTTAATAATACAGTTTAAATGCCCCTTGGAAGAGATGTGCAGGTCGCAGTAGCTTAATAAGATGGTTTAAATGCCCCTTGGAAGAGACGTGCAGGTCGCAGTAGCTTAACTAGACGCTTTAAATGCCCCTTGGAAGAGACGTGCAGGTGACAGTAGCTTAAGAAGACGGTTTAAATATCCCTTGGAAGAGCGGTGGAGGTCGCAGAAGCTTAACAAGACAGTTTAAATGCCCCTTGGAAGAGCGGTGGAGGTCGCAGTAGCTTAACAAGACGGTTTAAATGCCCCTTGGAATAGACATGCAGGTCACAGTAACTTAACAAGACGGTTTAAATGCCCCTTTGAAGAGACGTGCAGGTCGCAGTAGCTTAATAAGACGGTTTAAATGCCCCTTGCAAGAGATGTGCAGATCACAGTAGCTTAACAAGACGGTTTAAATGGCCCTTGGAAGAGATGTGCAGGTCGCAGTAGCTTAACAAGGCGGTTTAAATGCCCCTTGGAAGAGCGGTGGAGGTCGCAGTAGCTTAACAAGACGGTTTAAATGCCCCTTGGAATAGACATGCAGGTCACAGTAACTTAACAAGACGGTTTAAATGCCCCTTTGAAGAGACGTGCAGGTCGCAGTAGCTTAATAAGACGGTTTAAATGCCCCTTGCAAGAGACGTGCAGATCACAGTAGCTTAACAAGACGGTTTAAATGCCACTTGGAAGAGACGTGCAGGTCGCAGTAGCTTAACAAGATGGTTTAAATGCGCCATGGAAGAGCGTTGGAGGTCGCAGTAGCTTAATAAGACTGTTTAAATGCCCCTTGGAAGAGACATGCAGTTCGCAGTAGCTTAACAAGACGGTTTAAATGCCACTTGGAAGAGATGTGCAGGTCGAAGTAGCTTAACAAGATGGTTTAAATGACCCTTGGAAGAGCGTTGGAGGTCGCATTAGCTTAATAAGACGGTTTAAATGCCCCTTGGAAGAGACATGCAGGTCGCAGTTGCTTAACAAGACGGTTTAAATGTCCCTTGGAAGAGACGTGCAGGTCGCAGTAGCTTAATAAGACGGTTTAAATGCCCCTTGCAAGAGACGTGCAGGTCACAGTAGCTTATCAAGACGGTTTAAATGCCCCTTGGAAGAGACGTGCAGGTCGCAGTAGCTTATTAAGACGGTTTAAATGCCCCTTGCAAGAGACGTGCAGATCACAGTAGCTTAACAAGACAGTTTAAATGCCACTTGCAAGAGACGTGCAGGTCGCAGTAGCTTAACAAGACGGTTTAAATGCCCATTGGAAGAGAGGTGCAGGTCGCAGTAGCTTAATAAGACGATTTAAATGCCCCTTGGAAGAGACGAGCAGGTCGCAGTAGCTTAAAAAGACGGTTTAAATGCCCTTTGGAAGAGACATGCAGGTCGCAGCAGCTTAACAAGACTGTTTAAATGCCCCTTGGAAGAGACGTGCAGGTCGCAGTAGCTTAACAAGACGGTTTAAATGCACCTTGGTAGAGACATGCAGGTCGCAGTAGTTTAACAAGACGGTTTAAATGCCCCATTGAAGAGACGTGCAGGTCGCAGTAGCTTAACAAGACGTTTTAAATGCCCCTTGGAAGAGACGTGCAAGTCGCAGTAGCTTAACAAGACAATTTAAATGCCCCTTGGAAGAGACGTGCAGGTCGCAGTAGCTTAACAAGATGGTTTAAATGCCCCTTGGAAGGGACGTGCAGGTCGCAGTAGCTTAAAAATATGGTTTAAATGCCCCTTGGAAGAGCGGTGGAGGTCGCAGAAGCTTAACAAGACAGTTTAAATGCCCCTTGGAAGAGACGTGCAGGTCACAGGAGCTTAATAAGACGGTTTAAATGTCCCTTGGAAGAGACGTGCAGGTCGCAGTAGTTTAACAAGACGGTTTAAATGCCACTTGGAAGAGACGTGCAGGTCGCAGTAGCTTAACAAGACGGTTTAAATGCCCCTTGGAAGAGCGGTGTAGGTCGCAGTAGCTTAACAAGACAGTTTAAATGCCCCTTGGAAGAGACGTGCAGGTCGCAGTAGCTTAACAAGACAGTTTAATTGCCCCTTGGAAGAAACGTGCAGGTCGCAGTAGCTTAATAAGATGGTTTAAATGCCCCTTGGAAGAGAAGTGCAGGTCGCAGTAGCTTAACAAGAGGGTTTAAATGCCCCTGTGAAGAGACGTGCAGGTCGCAGTAGCTTAACAAGACGGTTTAAATGCCCCTTAGACGAGGCTTGCAGGTCACAGTAGCTTACCAAGATGGTTTAAATGCCCCTTGGAAAAGACGTGCAGGTCGCAGTAGCTTACCAAGATGGTTTAAATGCCCCTTGGAAGAGCGGTGGAGGTCGCAGTAGCTTAACAAGACGGTTTAAATGCCCATTGGAAGAGACCTGCAGGTCGCAGTAGCTTAATAAGACAGTTTAAATGCCCCTTGGAAGAGACGTGCAAGTCGCAGTAGCTTAATAAGATGGTTTAAATTCCCCTTGGAAGAGACGTGCAGGTCGCAGTAGCTTAACAAGACGGTTTAAATGCCCCTTGGAAGAGACGTGCCGGTCGCAGTAGCTTAACAAGATGGTTTAAATGCCTCTTGGAAGAGCGGTGGAGGTCGCAGAAGCTTAACAAGACAGTTTAAATGCCCCTTGGAAGAGCCGTGCAGGTCACAGGATCTTAATAAGACGGTTGAAATGCCCCTTGGAAGAGACGTGCAGGTCGCAGTAGCTTAAAAGACTGTTTAAATGCCCCTTGGAAGAGCGGTGTAGGTCGCAGTAGCTTTACAAGACAGTTTAAATGCCCCTTGGAAGAGACGTGCAGGTCGCAGTAGCTTAACAAGACAGTTTAAATGCCCCTTGGAAGAAACGTGCAGGTCACAGCAGCTTAATAAGATGGTTTAAATGCCCCTTGGAAGAGACGTACAGGTCGCAGTAGCTTAACAAGACGATTTAAATGCCCCTTTGAAGAGACGTGCAGGTCGCAGTAGCTTAACAAGACGGTTTAAATGCCCCTTAGAAGAGGCTTGCAGGTCGCAGTAGCTTAACAAGACAGTTTAAATGCCTTTTGGAAGAGAAGTGCAGGTCGCAGTAGCTTACCAAGATGGTTTAAATGCCCCTTGGAAAAGACGTGCAGGTCGCAGTAGCTTAACAAGATGGTTTAAATGCCCCTTGGAAGAGCGGTGGAGGTCGCAGTAGCTTAACAAGACGGTTTAAATGCCCCTTGGAAAAGACGTGAAGGTCGCAGTAGCTTAACATGATTGTTTAAATGCCCCTTGGAAAAGACGTACAGGTCGCAGTAGCTTAACAAGACAGTTTAAATGCCCCTTGGAAGAGGCTTGCAGGTCGCAGTAGCTTAACAAGACGTTTTAATTGCCCCTTGGAAGAGACGTGCAGGTCGCAGTAGCTTAACAAGATGGTTTAAATGCCCCTTGGAAGGGACGTGCAGGTCGCAGTAGATTAACAAGACGGTTTAAATGCCCTTTGGAAGAGACGTGCAGGTCGCAGTAGCTTAGCAAGACAGCTTAAATGCCCCTTGGAAGAGACGTGCAGGTCAAAGTAGCTTAATAAGACGGTTTAAATGCCCCATGCAAGAGACGTGCAGGTTGCAGTAGCTTAATAAGACGGTTTAAATGGCCCTTGGTAGAAACGTGCAGGTCACAGTAGCTTAACAAGACGGTTTAATTGCCACTTGGAAGAGATGTGCAGGTCGCAGTAGATTAACAAGATGGTTTAAATGCCCCTTGGAAGAGCGGTAGAGGTCGCAGTAGCTTAACAAGACGGTTTAAATGCCCATTGGAAGAGACCTGCAGGTCGAAGAAGCTTAATAAGACAGTTTAAATGCCCCTTGGAAGAGACGTGCAGGTCGCAGTAGCTTAATAAGATGGTTTAAATGCCCGTTGGAAGAGACGTGCACGTCGCAGTAGCTTAACAAGACGGTTTAAATGGCCCTTGGAAGAGAAGTGCAGGTCGCAGTAGCTTAACAAGACGATTTAAATGCCCCTTGGAAGAGCGGTGGAGGTCGCAGTAGCTTAACAAGATGGTTTAAATGCCCCTTGTAATAGACATGCAGGTCACAGTAACTTAACAAGAGGGTTTAAATGCCCCTTTGAAGAGACGTGCAGGTCGCAGTAGCTTAACAAGATGGTTTAAACGCCCCTTGGAAGAGCGGTGGAGGTCGCAGTAGCTTAACAAGACGGTTTAAATGCCCCTTGGAAAAGACGTGAAGGTCGCAGTAGCTTAACAAGATTGTTTAAATGCCCCTTGGAAGAGACGTGCAGGTCGCAGTAGCTTAAAAAGACAGTTTAAATGCCCCTTGGACGAGGCTTGCAGGTCGCAGTAGCTTACCAAGACGTTTTAAATGGCCCTTGGAAGAGACGTGCCTGTCGCAGTAGCTTAACAAGATGGTTTAAATGCCCCTTGGAAGAGCGGTGGAGGTCGCAGTAGCTTAACAAGACGGTTTAAATGCCCCTTAGAAGAGACATGCAGGTCACAGTAGCTTAACAAGACGGTTTAAATGCCCCTTGGAAGAGACGTGCAGGTCGCAGTAGCTTAACAAGACAGTTTAAATGCCCTTTGGAAGAGACGTGCAGGTCGCAGTAGCTTAACAAGACGGTTTAAATGCCCCTTGGAAGAGACGTGCAGGTCGCAGTAGCTTAATAAGACGGTTTAAATGCCCCTTGCAAGAGACGTGCTGGTCGCAGTAGCTTAATAAGATGGTGTAAATGCCCCTTGGTAGAAAAGTGCAGGTCACAGTAGCTTAACAAGATGGTTTAAATGCCACTTGGAAGAGACGTGCAGGACGCAGTAGCTTAACAAGATGCTTTAAATGCCCCTTGGAAGAGCGGTGGAGGTCGCAGTAGCTTAACAAGATGGTTTAAATGCCCATTGGAAGAGACATTCAGGTCGCAGTAGCTTAACAAGACAGTTTAAATGCCCCTTGGAAGAAACTTGCAGGTCGCAGTAGCTTAACAAGATAGTTTAAATGCCCCTTGGAAGAGACGTGCAGGTCGCAGTAGCTTAACAAGACAGTTTAAATGCCCCT
Source organism: Phyllobates terribilis (assembly GCF_046119375.1). Taxonomy (NCBI): domain Eukaryota; kingdom Metazoa; phylum Chordata; class Amphibia; order Anura; family Dendrobatidae; genus Phyllobates; species Phyllobates terribilis. Next base: position 1,866,842 of record NW_027362924.1, on the reverse strand, counting down.
TGGAAGAAACCTGCAGGTCGCAGTAGCTTAATAAGATGGTTTAAATGCCCCTTGGAAGAGACGTGCAGTTCGCAGTAGCTTAACAAGAGGGTTTAAATGCCCCTTTGAAGAGACGTGCAGGTCGCAGTGGCTTAACAAGATGGTTTATATGCCCCTTGGAAAAGACGTGAAGGTCACAGTAGCTTAACAAGACAGTTTAACTGCCCCTTGGAAGAGGCTTGCAGGTCGCAGTAGCTTACCAAGACGGTTTAAATGGCCCTTGGAAGAGACGTGCAGGTCGCAGTAGCTTAACAAGATGGTTTAACTGCCCCTTGGAAGAGGCTTGCAGTTCGCAGTAGCTTACCAAGACGGTTTAAATGGCCCTTGGAAGAGACGTGCCGGTCGCAGTAGCTTAACAAGATGGTTTAACTGCCCCTTGGAAGAGGCTTGCAGTTCGCAGTAGCTTACCAAGACGGTTTAAATGGCCCTTGGAAGAGACGTGCCGGTCGCAGTAGCTTAACAAGATGGTTTAAATGCCCCTTGGAAGAGCGGTGGAGGTCGCAGAAGCTTAACGAGACAGTTTAAATGCCCCTTGGAAGAGACGTGCAGGTCACAGGAGCTTAATAAGACGGTTTAAATGTCCCTTAGAAAAGACGTGCCGGTCGCAGTAGCTTAACAAGACGGTTTAAATGCCCCTTGAAAGAGACGTGCAGGTCGCAGTAGCTTAACAAGACGGTTTAAATGCCTCTTGGAAGAGCGGTGGAGGTCGCAGTAGCTTAACAAGACAGTTTAAATACCCCTTGGAAGAGACGTGCAGGTCGCAGTAGCTTAACAAGACAGTTTAAATGCCCCTTGGAAGAAACGTGCAGGTCGCAGTAGCTTAAAAAGACGGTTTAAATGCCCCTTTGAAGAGACGTGCAGGTCGCAGTAGCTTAACAAGACGGTTTAAATGCCCCTTAGAAGAGGCTTGCAGGTCGCAGTAGCTTACCAAGATGGTTTAAATGCCCCTTGGAAAAGACGTGCAGGTCGCAGTAGCTTAACAAGATGGTTTAAATGCCCCTTGGAAGAGCGGTGGAGGTCGCAGTAGCTTAACAAGACGGTTTAAATGCCCCTTGGAAAAGACGTGAAGGTCGCAGTAGCTTAACATGATTGTTTAAATGCCCCTTGGAAGAGACGTGCAGGTCGCAGTAGCTTAACAAGACAGTTTAAATGCCCCTTGGAAGAGGCTTGCAGGTCGCAGTAGCTTAACAAGACGGTTTAATTGCCCCTTGGAAGAGACGTGCAGGTCGCAGTAGCTTAACAAGATGGTTTAAATACCCCTTGGAAGGGACATGCAGGTCGCAGTAGATTAACAAGACGGTTTAAATGCCCTTTGGAAGAGACGTGCAGGTCGCAGTAGCTTACCAAGACAGTTTAAATGCCCCTTGGAAGAGACGTGCAGGTCGAAGTAGCTTAATACGACGGTTAAATGCCCCTTGCAAGAGACGTGCAGGTTGCAGTAGCTTAATAAGACGCTTTAAATGCCCCTTGGTAGAAACGTGCAGGTCACAGTAGCTTAACAAGACGGTTTAAATGCCACTTGGAAGAGATGTGCAGGTCACAGTAGATTAACAAGATGGGTTAAATGCCCCTTGGAAGAGAGGTAGAGGTCGCAGTAGCTTAACAAGACGGTTTAAATGCCCATTGGAAGAGACCTGCAGGTCGCAGTAGCTTAATAAGACAGTTTAAATGCCCCTTGGAAGAGACGTGCAGGTCGCAGTAGCTTAATAAGATGGTTTAAATGCCCCTTGGAAGAGACGTGCAGGTCGCAGTAGCTTAACAAGACGGTTTAAATGCCCCTTGGAAGAGACGTGCAGGTCACAGTAGGTTAACAAGACGGTTTAAATATCCCTTGGAAGAGCGGTGGAGGTCGCAGAAGCTTAACAAGACAGTTTAAATGCCCCTTGGAAGAGACGTGCAGGTCAAAGGATCTTAGTTAGACGGTTTAAATGTCCCTTGGAAGAGACGTGCAGGTCGCAGCAGCTTACCAAGACGGTTTAAATGGCCGTTGGAAGAGACGTGCAGGTCACAGTAGCTTAACAAGACGGTTTAAATGCCTCTTGGAAGAGCGGTGGAGGTCGCAGTAGCTTAACAAGACGGTTTAAATGCCCCTTGGAATAGACATGCAGGTCACAGTAACTTAACAAGACAGTTTAAATGCCCCTTTGAAGAGACGTGCAGGTCGCAGTAGCTTAATAAGACGCTTTAAATGCCCCTTGTAAGAGACGTGCAGATCACAGTAGCTTAAAAAGATGGTTTAAATGCCACTTGGAAGAGACGTGCAGGTCGCAGTAGCTTAACAAGATGGTTTAAATGCCCCTTGGAAGAGCGTTGGAGGTCGCAGTAGCTTAATAAGACGGTTTAAATGCCCCTTGGAAGAGACATGCAGGTCGCAGTAGCTTAACAAGACTGTTTAAATGCCACTTGGAAGAGACGTGCAGGTCGCAGTAGCTTAACAAGATGGTTTAAATGCCCCTTGGAAGAGCGTTGGAGGTCGCAGTAGCTTAATAAGACGGTTTAAATGCCCCTTGGAAGAGACATGCAGGTCGCAGTAGCTTAACAAGATGGTTTAAATGCCCCTTGGAAGAGCGTTGGAGGTCGCAGTAGCTTAACAAGACTGTTTAAATGCCACTTGGAAGAGACGTGCAGGTCGCAGTAGCTTAACAAGATGGTTTAAATGCCCCTTGGAAGAGCGTTGGAGGTCGCAGTAGCTTAACCAGACGGTTTAAATGTCCCTTGGAAGAGACGTGCAGGTCGCAGTAACTTAATAAGACGGTTTAAATGCCCCTTGCAAGAGACGTGTAGGTCACAGTAGCTTAACAAGACGGTTTAAATGCCCCTTGGAAGAGACGTGCAGGTCGCAGTAGCTTATTAAGACGGTTTAAATGCCCCTTGCAAGAGACGTGCAGATCACAGTAGCTTAACAAGACAGTTTAAATACCACTTGGAAGAGACGTGCAGGTCGCAGTAGCTTAATAAGACGGTTTAAATGTCCCTTGGAAGAGATGTGCAGGTCGCAGTAGTTTAACAAGACGGTTTAAATGCCCCTTGGAAGAGACGTGCAGGTCGCAGTAGCTTAACAAGATGGTTTAAATGCCCCTTGGAAGAGCGGTAGAGATCGCAGTAGCTTAACAAGACGGTTTAAATGCCCATTGGAAGAGACCTGCAGGTTGCAGTAGCTTAATAAGACAGTTTAAATGCCCCTTGGAAGAGACGTGCAGGTCGCAGTAGCTTAACAAGACGGTTTAAATGCCCCTTGGAAGAGACGTGCCGGTCCCAGTAGCTTAACAAGATGGTTTAAATGCCTCTTGGAAGAGCAGTGGAGGTCGCAGAAGCTTAACAAGACAGTTTAAATGCCCCTTGGAAGAGCCGTGCAGGTCACAGGAGCTTAATAAGACAGTTTAAATGCCCCTTGGAAGAGACGTGCAGGTCGCAGTAGCTTAACAAGACGGTTTAAATGCCCCTTGGAAGAGACGTGCCGGTCCCAGTAGCTTAACAAGATGGTTTAAATGCTTCTTGGAAGAGCAGTGGAGGTCGCAGAAGCTTAACAAGACAGTTTAAATGCCCCTTGGAAGAGCCGTGCAGGTCACAGGAGCTTAATAAGACGGTTTAAATGTCCCTTGGAAGAAACGTGCAGGTCGCAGTAGCTTAACACGACGGTTTAAATGCCCCTTGGAAGAGACGTGCAGGTCGCAGTGGCTTAAAAGACTGTTTAAATGCCCCTTGGAAGAGAGGTGTAAGTCGCAGTAGCTTAACAAGACAGTTTAAATGCCCCTTGGAAGAGACGTGCAGGTCGCAGTAGCTTAACAAGACATTTTAAATGCCCCTTGGAAGAAACGTGCAGGTCATAGTAGCTTAATAAGATGGTTTAAATGCCCCTTGGAAGAGACGTGCAGGTCGCAGTAGCTTAACAAGACGGTTTAAATGCCCCTTTGAAGAGACGTGCAGGTCGCAGTAGCTTAACAAGACGGTTTAAATGCCCCTTAGAAGAGGCTTGCAGGTCGCAGTAGGTTACCAAGATGGTTTAAATGCCCATTGGAAAAGACCTGCAGTTCGCAGTAGCTTAACAAGATGGTTTAAACGCCCCTTGGAAGAGCGGTGGAGGTCGCAGTAGCTTAACAAGACGGTTTAAATGCCCCTTGGAAAAGACGTGAAGGTCGCAGTAGCTTAACAAGATTGTTTAAATGCCCCTTGGAAGAGACGTGCAGGTCGCAGTAGCTTAACAAGACAGTTTAAATGCCCCTTGTACGAGGCTTGCAGGTCGCAGTAGCTTACCAAGACGTTTTAAATGTCCCTTGGAAGAGATGTGCAGGTCGCAGTAGCTTAACAAGATGGTTTAAATGCCCCTTGGAATAGACATGCAGGTCACAGTAACTTAAAAAGACGGTTTAAATGCCCCTTTGAAGAGACGTGCAGGTCGCAGTAGCTTAATAAGACGCTTTAAATGCCCCTTGCAAGAGACGTGCAGATCACAGTAGCTTAACAAGACGGTTTAAATGCCACTTGGAAGAGACGTGCAGGTCGCAGTAGCTTAACAAGATGGTTTAAATGCCCCTTGGAAGAGCGTTGGAGGTCGCAGTAGCTTAATAAGACGGTTTAAATGCCCCTTGGAAGAGACATGCAGGTCGCAGTAGCTTAACAAGACTGTTTAAATGCCACTTGGAAGAGACGTGCAGGTCGCAGTAGCTTAACAAGATGGTTTAAATGCCCCTTGGAAGAGCGTTGGAGGTCGCAGTAGCTTAATAAGACGGTTTAAATGCCCCTTGGAAGAGACATGCAGGTCGCAGTAGCTTAACAAGATGGTTTAAATGCCCCTTGGAAGAGCGTTGGAGGTCGCAGTAGCTTAACAAGACTGTTTAAATGCCACTTGGAAGAGACGTGCAGGTCGCAGTAGCTTAACAAGATGGTTTAAATGCCCCTTGGAAGAGCGTTGGAGGTCGCAGTAGCTTAACAAGACGGTTTAAATGTCCCTTGGAAGAGACGTGCAGGTCGCAGTAACTTAACAAGATGGTTTAAATGCCCCTTGCAAGAGACGTGCAGGTCACAGTAGCTTAACAAGACGGTTTAAATGCCCCTTGGAAGAGACGTGCAGGTCGCAGTAGCTTATTAAGACGGTTTAAATGCCCCTTGGAAGAGAGGTGTAAGTCGCAGTAGCTTAACAAGACAGTTTAAATGCCCCTTGGAAGAGACGTGCAGGTCGCAGTAGCTTAACAAGACATTTTAAATGCCCCTTGGAAGAAACGTGCAGGTCATAGTAGCTTAATAAGATGGTTTAAATGCCCCTTGGAAGAGACGTGCAGGTCGCAGTAGCTTAACAAGACGGTTTAAATGCCCCTTTGAAGAGACGTGCAGGTCGCAGTAGCTTAACAAGACGGTTTAAATGCCCCTTAGAAGAGGCTTGCAGGTCGCAGTAGGTTACCAAGATGGTTTAAATGCCCATTGGAAAAGACCTGCAGTTCGCAGTAGCTTAACAAGATGGTTTAAACGCCCCTTGGAAGAGCGGTGGAGGTCGCAGTAGCTTAACAAGACGGTTTAAATGCCCCTTGGAAAAGACGTGAAGGTCGCAGTAGCTTAACAAGATTGTTTAAATGCCCCTTGGAAGAGACGTGCAGGTCGCAGTAGCTTAACAAGACAGTTTAAATGCCCCTTGTACGAGGCTTGCAGGTCGCAGTAGCTTACCAAGACGTTTTAAATGTCCCTTGGAAGAGATGTGCAGGTCGCAGTAGCTTAACAAGATGGTTTAAATGCCCCTTGGAATAGACATGCAGGTCACAGTAACTTAAAAAGACGGTTTAAATGCCCCTTTGAAGAGACGTGCAGGTCGCAGTAGCTTAATAAGACGCTTTAAATGCCCCTTGCAAGAGACGTGCAGATCACAGTAGCTTAACAAGACGGTTTAAATGCCACTTGGAAGAGACGTGCAGGTCGCAGTAGCTTAACAAGATGGTTTAAATGCCCCTTGGAAGAGCGTTGGAGGTCGCAGTAGCTTAATAAGACGGTTTAAATGCCCCTTGGAAGAGACATGCAGGTCGCAGTAGCTTAACAAGACTGTTTAAATGCCACTTGGAAGAGACGTGCAGGTCGCAGTAGCTTAACAAGATGGTTTAAATGCCCCTTGGAAGAGCGTTGGAGGTCGCAGTAGCTTAATAAGACGGTTTAAATGCCCCTTGGAAGAGACATGCAGGTCGCAGTAGCTTAACAAGATGGTTTAAATGCCCCTTGGAAGAGCGTTGGAGGTCGCAGTAGCTTAACAAGACTGTTTAAATGCCACTTGGAAGAGACGTGCAGGTCGCAGTAGCTTAACAAGACGGTTTAAATGTCCCTTGGAAGAGACGTGCAGGTCGCAGTAACTTAATAAGATGGTTTAAATGCCCCTTGCAAGAGACGTGCAGGTCACAGTAGCTTAACAAGACGGTTTAAATGCCCCTTGGAAGAGACGTGCAGGTCGCAGTAGCTTATTAAGACGGTTTAAATGCCCCTTGCAAGAGACGTGCAGATCACAGTAGCTTAACAAGACAGTTTAAATGCCACTTGGAAGAGACGTGCAGGTCGCAGTAGCTTAACAAGACGGTTTAAATGCCCATTGGAAGAGAGGTGCAGGTCGCAGTAGCTTAATAAGACGGTTTAAATGCCCCTTGGAAGAGACATGCAGGTCGCAGTACATAGTTACATAGTTAGTAAAGCCGAATAAAGACTTGCGTCCATCAAGTTCGACCTGTTAGTTCTATAATTGCTAAAGTTGATCCAGAGGAGGGCAAAAACCCCAAATGATTTAGCCAATCTTCACCTGAGGAAAAATTCCCTCCCGACTCTGAAACCAGCAGTCAGAATAAATCCCTGTATCAACCTACTATTTTATTCTATTTTTAAGTATATGCAGAAATCTGCCTGGTATCTAGAAAAGCATCCAGTCCCCGCTTGAACTGGTTTAGTGAATCCGACATTACCGTCTCCTCACTCAGTGAATTCCATATTCTCACTGCTCTTACCGTAAAGAACCCCTTCCTATGCTGGTGCTGAAACCTTTTCTCTTCCAGTCTTAGTGAGTGCCCTCTTGTTACCGTAATATCCCTCCTTTTGAACAAATCCCGGGCAAGGTCTCTATACTGTCCCCTAACATATTTGTACACATTTATTATGTCCCCCCTCAACCTTCTCTTTTCCAGGCTGAATAGTCCTAGTTTTGCCAACCTCTCTGGGTATTGCAGTCCCTCCATTCCCCTTATTAATTTTGTTGCCCTCCTTTGTACCTTTTCAAGCTCATTTATATCCTTTCTATATATTGGGGCCCATAACTGAGCACAGTATTCCAAGTGTGGTCTGACCAGTGCTTTGTACAGTGGAAGAACAATGTTCTCATCCTTTGCAGCTATACCTCTTCTGATACATCCCATTACCCTGTTTGCCCTTACAGCAGCGGCCTGACTTTGGGCACTCCAATTTAGTTTGCTATCAATCAAGATGCCCAAGTCCTTCTCCATCTCTGAATTCCCCAATGGTTTTCCATTCAGTGAGTACTGGTGACTTCCATTTTTCCTTCCCATATGTATGACCTTACATTTCTCCTCGTTAAACCTCATTTGCCATTTAATGCTCCACCTACCCAGCTTATCCAAATCCCTCTGTAGGTCTTCACTATCCTCTTTTGTATTAATTGTTTTACATAACTTTGTGTCATCTGCAAATATTGATATTTTACTATTTATCCCGTTGACTATGTCGTTAATAAAGATATTAAATAACATTGGGCCTAGTACAGACCCCTGTGGTACCCCACTAGTGACGCTTACCCAATCTGAGTATATTCCATTTATAACCACCCTCTGCCTTCTATCCTTTAGCCAGTTAGCTACCCACTTGCAGACATTTTCCCCCAGCCCCATCATTCTCATTTTGTATACCAACCTATTATGTGGCACGCTATCGAACGCTTTTGAGAAGTCGAGATACACGACATCCACTGGTTCCCCCTGATCTACTCGAGAGCTAACCTCCTCGTAGAAGTCAATCAGGTTTGTTTGGCAGGAGCGATTCCTCATGAATCCATGTTGGTTCGGGGTTAATAGATTATTAGCATCAAGATGCTCCATGATTGCCTCATTAATAAAGCCTTCAAAAATTTTGCCCACAACGGACGTCAGACTCACCGGCCGATAGTTTCCGGTGTTACTTTTTGCTCCCTTTTTGAATATTGGCACTACATTCGCCTGTCGCCAATTAAGTGGTACAGACCCAGTCTCAACAGAGTCCTTAAATATAAGATATAACGGTCTGTCTATCACATTACTTAGTTCCCTTAGTACCCGTGGGTGTATGCCATCAGGTCCTGGTGATTTGTTTATTTTAATGTTACTGAGGCGTTTCTGTACCCCAGCTTGGGTTAGATTTGTCATACTTAGTGGAGGATTAAGTTTGTCACTTCTCATTTCGCCTGTTAGTTCTTTTTCCTTTGTGAAAGTTGACGAAAAAAATTAATTTAATAGATTAGCTTTATCCTCATCTTTCTCTATGATTTTGCCTTCATCACTTTTTATCGGTCCAATATTATTCGATTTAATCCTTTTACTATTTATATACGTAAAGAACAGTTTGGGATTTGATCTACTTTTCCTAGCAATACGTCTCTCTGTTTCCTCCTTTGCTATTTTTATTTGTTTTTTGCAGGTTCTCGTTTTTTCCTTGTAACACATTAGTGCCTCCTTGCTGTTTTCCTGTTTTAATCTCTTGAATGCCTCTTTTTTGCTATTTAACGCCCCTTTTACGTTCTTATTCAACCATATTGGTTTCCTCTTATTTCTGGCCCTTTTATTCCCATACGGTATATACCTCTCACACTGAGTATTCAGAATTCTTTTGAAGGTTTCCCATTTACTATTCGTATTTCCTTGATTAAGAACTTTGTCCCAGTCAATAAGTTGAAGGTTTTCTTTCAGCTGATCAAACTTCGCCCTTCTAAAGTTTAATGTTTTAGTTGTTCCCTTATTGATAACCCTACTGAAGGGCATTTTGAAATTGATAATATTATGATCGCTATTACCTAGGTGCCCCCCTATCTGTACCTCAGTTATTCTATCAGGCCTATTAGTCAATATTAAGTCCAACACTGCCTTCCCTCTCGTTGGTTCCTGCACTAGTTGGGAGAGATAATTATCCTTGATATTTGTCAAGAACCTTTTTCCTTTCTGCGATCTACAGGTTTCTGTTTCCCAGTCAATATCCGGGTAGTTGAAGTCCCCCATTACAATCACCTCATTATGTTTTGCTACTTTGTCTATTTGTCCTAATAGCAGTTTCTCATTCTCCTCTGTTATATTAGGTGGCTTATAGCAGACCCCCAGTAATATTTTATTATTATTTTTTGCCCCCTCTATCTCTACCCACATGGACTCGACCCCCTCTTCTCCCTCTCCTATATCTTCCCCTAGTCTGGGCTTTAGACGTGACCTTACATATAAGCAGACTCCTCCGCCCTTCCCCTGTTTCCGGTCCCTTCTAAATAAACTATAATCTGTTAAATTTACCGCCCAGTCGTAGCTATCGTCTAGCCAAGTCTCTGTTATACCTACGATGTCATACCTCTCCTCCGATATAAGCGCCCGCAGCTCATCCGCCTTATTGGTCAGGCTTCTTGCGTTGGTCAGCATGCAAGATAAAACTTTGGGGTTATTTAGTATCCTATTCTTCTCTAACAATCTAACTGTACTATCCCCACCCCCCTCTCCACCCTCATTATATTCACTTCTCCCCTTCCCCCTTGCTTGCCTCACATCCCACCTATTTCCTTGGTTTCCCCCCCGTCTCTAGTTTAAAAACTCCTCCAACCTATTAGCCATCTTCTTCCCCAGCACCGCTGCACCCTCCCCATTGAGGTGCAGCCCGTCCCTACGGTAGAGCCTGTAGCCGACAGTCGGCCCAGTTCTCCATGAACCCAAACCCTTCTGCCTTGCACCAACTCTTTAGCCACTTATTCACCTCCCTAACCTCCCGTTGGCGCTCCTGTGTGGCTCGCGGGATTGGTAGTATTTCTGAGAAAACTACCTTGGAGGTCCTTGCCCTAAGCTTCCTACCTAGATCCCTGAAATCATTTTTAAGGACCCTCCATCTACCACTCACTTTGTCATTGGTGCCAATGTGGACCATGACCGCTGGGTCTTCGCCAGCCCCACCCAGTAACCTGTCAACCCGATCCGCGATGTGCCGGTCTCGAGCGCCAGGGAGGCAGCACACCGTTCGGCGATCCCGTCTTTGTGACAGATTGCCCTGTCTGTCCCCCTAATAATAGAGTCACCCACTACCAGGACCTGTCTAGCCTGCCCTACACTTCCCCCCTCCCCCTCATTACTGGAGCATACACTCCCCCGGCGGTCAGAGGATCTGTCATGCTCCAATAATGCCGGTTCTGAACCAGCCTTCCTATACTTCTTCCCTCTATCCCTTCTTACTGTTACCCAGCTCCCTGCCTGTTCAGCCTGCGCTTCCCCACTAAGCTCCACCCCCAGTGTTGACCCATTGAGTGTCTGCTCGGTGAGCAGCAAACTCCGTTCCATGTTGTCGATGCTCCTCAGTACCGCTATCTGAGCACTTAGATCCAGGATTTGGGCTTCCAAGTGCACGATATGCTCACATCTCTCGCAGCAGTATGGATCCCTGAGAGGTAGCTCAGGGAATGCATACATTGCGCAAGATGTACACTGCACGGCTCCGGCCAACATGGACGTCATTCTAAATATGGGGATACAGTCAGTATATATGTACAAGTACAAAACACAATTATTTATATATAGGTGTATGGACGGGGATCAATTAGGGATGTGCAAGTGTATCGATTAGATATCGGCGCGGGATCAGTTAAGTATGGACGGGGGATCAATTAAGTATCAATTAAGTATGGACGGGGGATCAGCTGAGTGGGTCAGGTGGATTAATTAAATATGGACGGTGTGTCAATTAACTATGGACTGGGATCAATAAGTATGGACTGGGGAAATAATTAATTGTGGACTAGGGAATCAATCAATTAATTATTGACAGGGGGTTTAATTAAATAGGATGGGGGGTAAAGCAAATAAATAGGTATGGACGGTGGGTCAATTAACTAAGGACTGGGGATCAATAAGTATCAATAATATCAATAAATATGGACTGGGGAAATAATTAATTGTGGTCTGGGGAATCAATCAATTAATTATGGACAGGGGTTAATTAAATATGGTGGGGGATAAGGCAAATAGATAGGGACTGGGGATGAGTAAAAGTGGACAAGGGGAATCTATTAAATAGGACAAGGGGGATCAATCAATTATGGGCTGGGGGGGTCAATCATTTAAATGTGGTCAGGGGGATCACTTTAATATGGACGCGGGGTGGTCGGGGATCAATTAAATGAGGACGGGGGGGTCAATTTAATGTGGTCAGAGGGATCAGTTAAATATGGACGGGGGTGTTCAGGGGAATCAATTTAAATATGGACGGGGGTGATCAATTAAATATGGACGGGGGGGTAATCAATTAAATATGGACTAGGGAATACAATACAATTACAATATAGATACAAATACAATACAGTACAGTACACACTTGGGTTCAGTAGGGCCGCTTATCGCGGCCTCCTGCCCCTCACTCACCTCCTCTAGGGACGCTGCACGCTATCACAGCGCGCTTGTCCCTCCGGTCGCCTCTTACCGGTCCTCCTGATCACCTCCTGGTCACCACCACCTGGCACCCTCCGCTGGCCGGCACTGCACGCTGCCACAGCGCTCTCTTGCGCTCGTCCCTCCGGTCGCCTCCATCTGGTCCTCCCGGTCCGCTCGGTCACCTCCGCCAGGCTCTCCTCCCTTCCCAGGAGCTCTCTCCACACACAGCACAACTCTTGCAGCACACGGCAGGATCCGCCTCCACCGTCTTAATAAGACAGTTTAAATGTCCCTTGGAAGAGACGTGCAGGTCGCAGTAGTTTAACAAGACGGTTTAAATGCCCCTTGGAAGAGACGTGCAGGTCGCAGTAGCTTAACAAGATGGTTTAAATGCCCCTTGGAAGAGTGGTGGAGGTCGCAGTAGCTTAACAAGATGGTTTAAATGCCCATTGGAAGAGACCTGCAGGTCGCAGTAGCTTAATAAGACAGTTTAAATGCCCCTTGGAAGAGACGTGCAGGTCGCAGTAGCTTAATAAGATGGTTTAAATTCCCCTTCGAAGAGACGTGCAGGTCGCAGTAGCTTAACAGGATGGTTTAAATGCCTCTTGGAAGAGCGATGGAGGTCGCAGAAGCTTAACAAGACAGTTTAAATGCCCCTTGGAAGAGCCGTGCAGGTCACAGGAGCTTAATAAGACGGTTTAAATGTCCCTTGGAAGAAACGTGCAGGTCGCAGTAGCTTAACAAGACGGTTTAAATGCCCCTTGGAAGAGACGTGCAGGTCGCAGTAGCTTAAAAGACTGTTTAATGCCCTTGGAAGAGCGATGTAGGTCGCAGTAGCTTAACAAGACAGTTTAAATGCCCCTTGGAAGAGACGTGCAGGTCGCAGTAGCTTAACAAGACATTTTAAATGCCCCTTGGAAGAAACGCGCAGGTCATAGTAGCTTAATAAGATGGTTTAAATGCCCCTTGGAAGAGACGTGCAGGTCGCAGTAGCTTAACAAGAAGGTTTAAATGCCCCTTTGAAGAGACGTGCAGGTCGCAGTAGCTTAACAAGACGGTTTAAATGCCCCTTAGAAGAGGCTTGCAGGTCGCAGTAGCTTACCAAGATGGTTTAAATGCCCCTTGGAAAAGACCTGCAGGTCGCAGAAGCTTAACAAGATGGTTTAAACGCCCCTTGGAAGAGCGGTGGAGGTCGCAGTAGCTTAACAAGACGGTTTAAATGCCCCTTTGAAAAGACGTGAAGGTCGCAGTAGCTTAACAAGATTGTTTAAATGCCCCTTGGAAGAGACGTGCAGGTCGCAGTAGCTTAACAAGACAGTTTAAATGCCCCTTAGACGAGGCTTGCAGGTCGCAGTAGCTTACCAAGACGTTTTAAATGGCCCTTGGAATAGACGTGCCGGTCGCAGTAGCTTAACAAGATGGTTAAAATGCCCCTTGGAAGAGCGGTGGAGGTCGCAATAGCTTAACAAGACGGTTTAAATGCCCCTTAGAAGAGACATGCAGGTCACAGTAGCTTAACAAGACGGTTTAAATGCCCCTTGGAAGAGACGTGCAGGTCGCAGTAGCTTAACAAGACAGTTTAAATGCCCTTTGGAAGAGACGTGCAGGTCGCAGTAGCTTAACAAGACAGTTTAAATGCCCCTTGGAAGAGACGTGCAGGTCGCAGTAGCTTAATAAGACGGTTTAAATGCCCCTTGCAAGAGACGTGCTGGTCACAGTAGCTTAATAAGACGGTTTAAATGCCCCTTGGTAGAAACGTGCAGGTCACAGTAGCTTAACAAGATGGTTTAAATGCCACTTGGAATAGACGTGCAGGACGCAGTAGCTTAACAAGATGGTTTAAATGCCCCTTGGAAGAGCGGTGGAGGTCGCAGTAGCTTAACAAGACGGTTTAAATGCCCATTGGAAGAGACCTGCAGGTCGCAGTAGCTTAATAAGACAGTTTAAATGCCCCTTGGAAAAGACGTGTAGGTTGCAGTAGCTTAAAAGACGGTTTAAATGCCCCATGGAAGAGCAGTGTAGGTCGCAGTAGCTTAACAAGACAGTTTAAATGCCCCTTGGAAGAGACGTGCAGGTCGCAGTAGCTTAACAAGACAGTTTAAATGCCCTTTGGATGAAACGTGCAGGTCACAGTAGCTTAATAAGATGGTTTAAATGCCCCTTGGAAGAGACGTGCAGGTCGCAGTAGCTTAAAAGGACGGTTTAAATGCCCCTTTGAAGAGACGTGCAGGTCGCAGTAGCTTAACAAGACGGGTTAAATGCCCCTTAGAAGAGGCTTGCAGGTCGCAGTAGCTTACCAAGATGGTTTAAATGCCCCTTGGAAAAGACGTGCAGGTCGCAGTAGCTTAACAAGATGGTTTAAATGCCCCTTGGAAGAGCGGTGGAGGTCGCAGTAGCTTAACAAGACGGTTTAAATGCCCCTTTGAAAAGACGTGAAGGTCGCAGTAGCTTAACAAGATTGTTTAAATGCCCGTTGGAAGAGACGTGCAGGTTGCAGTAGCTTAACAAGACAGTTTAAATGCCCGTTGGAAGAGTCTTGCAGGTCGCAGTAGCTTACCAAGACGGTTTAAATGGCCCTTGGAAGAGACGTGCCGGTCGCAGTAGCTTAACAAGACGGTTTAAATGCCCCTTGGAAGAGCGGTGGAGGTCGCAGTAGCTTAACAAGACGGTTTAAATGCCCCTTTGAAAAGACGTGAAGGTCGCAGTAGCTTAACAAGATTGTTTAAATGCCCCTTGGAAGAGACGTGCAGGTTGCAGTAGCTTAACAAGACAGTTTAAATGCCCGTTGGAAGAGTCTTGCAGGTCGCAGTAGCTTACCAAGACGGTTTAAATGGCCCTTGGAAGAGACGTGCCGGTCGCAGTAGCTTAACAAGACGGTTTAAATGCCCCTTGGAAGAGCGGTGGAGGTCGCAGTAGCTTAACAAGACGGTTTAAATGCCCCTTGGAAGAGACATGCAGGTCACAGTAGCTTAACAAGATGGTTTAAATGCCCCTTGGAAGAGACGTGCAGGTCGCAGTAGCTTAACAAGACAGTTTAAATGCCCTTTGGAAGAGACGTGCTGGTCGCAGTAGCTTAACAAGACAGTTTAAATGCCCCTTGGAAGAGACGTGCAGGTCGCAGTAGCTTAATAAGTCGGTTTAAATGCCCCTTGCAAGAGACGTGCAGGTCGCAGTAGCTTAATAAGACGATTTAAATGCCCCTTGGTAGAAACATGGAGGTTACAGTAGCTTAACAAGACGGTTTAAATGCCACTTGGAAGAGACGTGCAGGTCGCAGTAGCTTAACAAGATGGTTTAAATGCCCTTGGAAGAGCGGTGTAGGTCGCAGTAGCTTAACAAGACGGTTTAAGTGCCCATTGGAAGAGACCTGCAGGTCGCAGTAGCTTAATAAGATGGTTTAAATGCCACTTGGAATAGCGGTGGAGGTCGCAGTAGCTTAACAAGACGGTTTAAATGACCTTGGAAGAGACGTGCAGGTCGCAGTAGCTTAACAAGACGGTTTAAATGCCCCTTAGAAGAGGCTTGCAGGTCGCAGTAGCTTACCAAGATGGTTTAAATGCCCCTAGGAAAAGACGTGCAGGTCGCAGTATCTTAACAAGATGGTTTTAATGCCCCTTGGAAGAGCGGTGGAGGTCGCAGTAGCTTAACAAGACGGTTTAAATGCCCCTTGGAAAATACGTGAAGGTCGCAGTAGCTTAACAAGATTGTTAAAATGCCCCTTGGAAGAGACGTGCAGGTCGCAGTAGCTTAACAAGACAGTTTAAATGCCCCTTGGAAGAGGCTTGCAGGTCGCAGTAGCTTACCAAGACGGTTTAAATGCCCCTTGGAAGAGTGGTGGAGGTCGCAGTAGCTTAACAAGACGGTTTAAATGCCCCTTGGAAGAGACATGCAGGTCACAGTAGCTTAGCAAGACGGTTTAAATGCCCCTTGGAAGAGACGTGCAGGTCGCAGTAGCTTAACAAGATGGTTTAAATGCCCCTTGGAAGGGACGTGCAGGTCGCAGTAGATTAATAAGACGGTTTAAATGCCCTTTGGCAGAGACATGCAGGTCGCAGTATCTTAGCAAGACAGTTTAAATGCCCCTTGGAAGAGACGTGCAGGTCGCAGTAGCTTAATAAGACGGTTTAAATGCCCCTTGCAATAGACGTGCAGGTCGCAGTAGCTTAATAAGACGGTTTAAATGCCCCTTGGTAGAAACGTGCAGGTCACAGTAGCTTAACAAGACGGTTTAAATGCCACTTGGAAGAGACATGCTGGTCGTAGTAGCTTAACAAGATGGTTTAAATGCCTCTTGGAAGAGCGGTGGAGGTCGCAGAAGCTTAACAAGACAGTTTAAATGCCCCTTGGAAGAGCCGTGCAGGTCACAGGAGCTTAATAAGATGGTTTAAATGTCCCTTGGAAGAGACGTGCAGGTCGCAGTAGCTTAACAAGACGGTTTAAATGCCCCTTGGAAGAGACGTGCAGGTTGCGGTAGCTTAATAAGATGGTTTAAATGCCCCTTGGAAGAGACGTGCAGGTCGCAGTAGCTTAACAAGACGGTTTAAATGCCCCTTTGAAGAGACGTGCAGGTTGCAGTAGCTTAACAAGACGGGTTAAATGCCCCTTAGAAGAGGCTTGCAGGTCGCAGTAGCTTACCAAGATGGTTTAAATGCCCCTTGGAAAAGACGTGCAGGTCGCAGTAGCTTAACAAGATGGTTTAAATGCCCCTTGGAAGAGCGGTGGAGGTCGCAGTAGCTTAACAAGACGGTTTAAATGCCCCTTTGAAAAGACGTGAAGGTCGCAGTAGCTTAACAACATTGTTTAAATGCCCCTTGGAAGAGACGTGCAGGTTGCAGTAGCTTAACAAGACAGTTTAAATGCCCGTTGGAAGAGTCTTGCAGGTCGCAGTAGCTTACCAAGACGGTTTAAATGGCCCTTGGAAGAGACGTGCCGGTCGCAGTAGCTTAACAAGACGGTTTAAATGCCCCTTGGAAGAGCGGTGGAGGTCGCAGTAGCTTAACAAGACGGTTTAAATGCCCCTTGGAAGAGACATGCAGGTCACAGTAGCTTAACAAGATGGTTTAAATGCCCCTTGGAAGAGACGTGCAGGTCGCAGTAGCTTAACAAGACAGTTTAAATGCCCTTTGGAAGAGACGTGCTGGTCGCAGTAGCTTAACAAGACAGTTTAAATGCCCCTTGGAAGAGACGTGCAGGTCGCAGTAGCTTAATAAGTCGGTTTAAATGCCCCTTGCAAGAGACGTGCAGGTCGCAGTAGCTTAATAAGACGGTTTAAATGCCCCTTGGTAGAAACATGCAGGTTACAGTAGCTTAACAAGACGGTTTAAATGCCACTTGGAAGAGACGTGCAGGTCGCAGTAGCTTAACAAGATGGTTTAAATGCCCTTGGAAGAGCGGTGTAGGTCGCAGTAGCTTAACAAGACGGTTTAAGTGCCCATTGGAAGAGACCTGCAGGTCGCAGTAGCTTAATAAGATGGTTTAAATGCTCCTTGGAAGAGCGGTGGAGGTCGCAGTAGCTTAACAAGACGGTTTAAATGCCCCTTAGAAGAGGCTTGCAGGTCGCAGTAGCTTACCAAGATGGTTTAAATGCCCCTAGGAAAAGACGTGCAGGTCGCAGTAGCTTAACAAGATGGTTTTAATGCCCCTTGGAAGAGCGGTGGAGGTCGCAGTAGCTTAACAAGACGGTTTAAATGCCCCTTTGAAAAGACGTGAAGGTCGCAGTAGCTTAACAAGATTGTTTAAATGCCCGTTGGAAGAGACGTGCAGGTTGCAGTAGCTTAACAGGACAGTTTAAATGCCCGTTGGAAGAGTCTTGCAGGTCGCAGTAGCTTACCAAGACGGTTTAAATGGCCCTTGGAAGAGACGTGCCGGTCGCAGTAGCTTAACAAGACGGTTTAAATGCCCCTTGGAAGAGCGGTGGAGGTCGCAGTAGCTTAACAAGACGGTTTAAATGCCCCTTTGAAAAGACGTGAAGGTCGCAGTAGCTTAACAAGATTGTTTAAATGCCCCTTGGAAGAGACGTGCAGGTTGCAGTAGCTTAACAAGACAGTTTAAATGCCCGTTGGAAGAGTCTTGCAGGTCGCAGTAGCTTACCAAGACGGTTTAAATGGCCCTTGGAAGAGACGTGCCGGTCGCAGTAGCTTAACAAGACGGTTTAAATGCCCCTTGGAAGAGCGGTGGAGGTCGCAGTAGCTTAACAAGACGGTTTAAATGCCCCTTGGAAGAGACATGCAGGTCACAGTAGCTTAACAAGATGGTTTAAATGCCCCTTGGAAGAGACGTGCAGGTCGCAGTAGCTTAACAAGACAGTTTAAATGCCCTTTGGAAGAGACGTGCTGGTCGCAGTAGCTTAACAAGACAGTTTAAATGCCCCTTGGAAGAGACGTGCAGGTCGCAGTAGCTTAATAAGTCGGTTTAAATGCCCCTTGCAAGAGACGTGCAGGTCGCAGTAGCTTAATAAGACGATTTAAATGCCCCTTGGTAGAAACATGGAGGTTACAGTAGCTTAACAAGACGGTTTAAATGCCACTTGGAAGAGACGTGCAGGTCGCAGTAGCTTAACAAGATGGTTTAAATGCCCTTGGAAGAGCGGTGTAGGTCGCAGTAGCTTAACAAGACGGTTTAAGTGCCCATTGGAAGAGACCTGCAGGTCGCAGTAGCTTAATAAGATGGTTTAAATGCCACTTGGAATAGCGGTGGAGGTCGCAGTAGCTTAACAAGACGGTTTAAATGACCTTGGAAGAGACGTGCAGGTCGCAGTAGCTTAACAAGACGGTTTAAATGCCCCTTAGAAGAGGCTTGCAGGTCGCAGTAGCTTACCAAGATGGTTTAAATGCCCCTAGGAAAAGACGTGCAGGTCGCAGTATCTTAACAAGATGGTTTTAATGCCCCTTGGAAGAGCGGTGGAGGTCGCAGTAGCTTAACAAGACGGTTTAAATGCCCCTTGGAAAATACGTGAAGGTCGCAGTAGCTTAACAAGATTGTTAAAATGCCCCTTGGAAGAGACGTGCAGGTCGCAGTAGCTTAACAAGACAGTTTAAATGCCCCTTGGAAGAGGCTTGCAGGTCGCAGTAGCTTACCAAGACGGTTTAAATGCCCCTTGGAAGAGTGGTGGAGGTCGCAGTAGCTTAACAAGACGGTTTAAATGCCCCTTGGAAGAGACATGCAGGTCACAGTAGCTTAGCAAGACGATTTAAATGCCCCTTGGAAGAGACGTGCAGGTCGCAGTAGCTTAACAAGATGGTTTAAATGCCCCTTGGAAGGGACGTGCAGGTCGCAGTAGATTAACAAGACGGTTTAAATGCCCTTTGGCAGAGACATGCAGGTCGCAGTATCTTAGCAAGACAGTTTAAATGCCCCTTGGAAGAGACGTGCAGGTCGCAGTAGCTTAATAAGACGGTTTAAATGCCCCTTGCAATAGACGTGCAGGTCGCAGTAGCTTAATAAGACGGTTTAAATGCCCCTTGGTAGAAACGTGCAGGTCACAGTAGCTTAACAAGACGGTTTAAATGCCACTTGGAAGAGACATGCCGGTCGTAGTAGCTTAACAAGATGGTTTAAATGCCTCTTGGAAGAGCGGTGGAGGTCGCAGAAGCTTAACAAGACAGTTTAAATGCCCCTTGGAAGAGCCGTGCAGGTCACAGGAGCTTAATAAGATGGTTTAAATGTCCCTTGGAAGAGACGTGCAGGTCGCAGTAGCTTAACAAGACGGTTTAAATGCCCCTTGGAAGAGACGTGCAGGTTGCGGTAGCTTAATAAGATGGTTTAAATGCCCCTTGGAAGAGACGTGCAGGTCGCAGTAGCTTAACAAGACGGTTTAAATGCCCCTTTGAAGAGACGTGCAGGTTGCAGTAGCTTAACAAGACGGGTTAAATGCCCCTTAGAAGAGGCTTGCAGGTCGCAGTAGCTTACCAAGATGGTTTAAATGCCCCTTGGAAAAGACGTGCAGGTCGCAGTAGCTTAACAAGATGGTTTAAATGCCCCTTGGAAGAGCGGTGGAGGTCGCAGTAGCTTAACAAGACGGTTTAAATGCCCCTTTGAAAAGACGTGAAGGTCGCAGTAGCTTAACAAGATTGTTTAAATGCCCCTTGGAAGAGACGTGCAGGTTGCAGTAGCTTAACAAGACAGTTTAAATGCCCGTTGGAAGAGTCTTGCAGGTCGCAGTAGCTTACCAAGACGGTTTAAATGGCCCTTGGAAGAGACGTGCCGGTCGCAGTAGCTTAACAAGACGGTTTAAATGCCCCTTGGAAGAGCGGTGGAGGTCGCAGTAGCTTAACAAGACGGTTTAAATGCCCCTTGGAAGAGACATGCAGGTCACAGTAGCTTAACAAGATGGTTTAAATGCCCCTTGGAAGAGACGTGCAGGTCGCAGTAGCTTAACAAGACAGTTTAAACGCCCTTTGGAAGAGACGTGCTGGTCGCAGTAGCTTAACAAGACAGTTTAAATGCCCCTTGGAAGAGACGTGCAGGTCGCAGTAGCTTAATAAGTCGGTTTAAATGCCCCTTGCAAGAGACGTGCAGGTCGCAGTAGCTTAATAAGACGGTTTAAATGCCCCTTGGTAGAAACATGCAGGTTACAGTAGCTTAACAAGACGGTTTAAATGCCACTTGGAAGAGACGTGCAGGTCGCAGTAGCTTAACAAGATGGTTTAAATGCCCTTGGAAGAGCGGTGTAGGTCGCAGTAGCTTAACAAGACGGTTTAAGTGCCCATTGGAAGAGACCTGCAGGTCGCAGTAGCTTAATAAGATGGTTTAAATGCTCCTTGGAAGAGCGGTGGAGGTCGCAGTAGCTTAACAAGACGGTTTAAATGCCCCTTAGAAGAGGCTTGCAGGTCGCAGTAGCTTACCAAGATGGTTTAAATGCCCCTAGGAAAAGACGTGCAGGTCGCAGTAGGTTAACAAGATGGTTTTAATGCCCCTTGGAAGAGCGGTGGAGGTCGCAGTAGCTTAACAAGACGGTTTAAATGCCCCTTGGAAAATACGTGAAGGTCGCAGTAGCTTAACAAGATTGTTAAAATGCCCCTTGGAAGAGACGTGCAGGTCGCAGTAGCTTAACAAGACAGTTTAAATGCCCCTTGGAAGAGGCTTGCAGGTCGCAGTAGCTTACCAAGACGGTTTAAATGCCCCTAGGAAAAGACGTGCAGGTCGCAGTAGCTTAACAAGATGGTTTTAATGCCCCTTGGAAGAGCGGTGGAGGTCGCAGTAGCTTAACAAGACGGTTTAAATGCCCCTTGGAAAATACGTGAAGGTCGCAGTAGCTTAACAAGATTGTTAAAATGCCCCTTGGAAGAGACGTGCAGGTCGCAGTGGCTTAACAAGACAGTTTAAATGCCCCTTGGAAGAGGCTTGCAGGTCGCAGTAGCTTACCAAGACGGTTTAAATGCCCCTTGGAAGAGTGGTGGAGGTCGCAGTAGCTTAACAAGACTGTTTAAATGCCCCTTGGAAGAGACATGCAGGTCACAGTAGCTTAGCAAGACGGTTTAAATGCCCCTTGGAAGAGACGTGCAGGTCGCAGTAGCTTAACAAGATGGTTTAAATGCCCCTTGGAAGGGACGTGCAGGTCTCAGTAGATTAACCAGACGGTTTAAATGCCCTTTGGCAGAGACATGCAGGTCGCAGTATCTTAACAAGACAGTTTAAATGCCCCTTGGAAGAGACGTGCAGGTCGCAGTAGCTTAATAAGACGGTTTAAATGCCCCTTGCAATAGACGTGCAGGTCGCAGTAGCTTAATAAGACGGTTTAAATGCCCCTTGGTAGAAACGTGCAGGTCACAGTAGCTTAACAAGACGGTTTAAATGCCACTTGGAAGAGACGTGCCGGTCTTAGTAGCTTAACAAGATGGTTTAAATGCCTCTTGGAAGAGCGGTGGAGGTCGCAGAAGCTTAACAAGACAGTTTAAATGCCCCTTGGAAGAGCCGTGCAGGTCACAGGAGCTTAATAAGACGGTTTAAATGTCCCTTGGAAGAGACGTGCAGGTCGCAGTAGCTTAACAAGACGGTTTAAATGCCCCTTGGAAGAGACGTGCAGGTTGCAGTAGCTTAATAAGATGGTTTAAATGCCCCTTGGAAGAGACGTGCAGGTCGCAGTAGCTTAACAAGACGGTTTAAATGCCCCTTTGAAGAGACGTGCAGGTCGCAGTAGCTTAACAAGACGGTTTAAATGCCCCTTAGAAGAGGCTTGCAGGTCGCAGTAGCTTACCAAGATGGTTTAAATGCCCCTTGGAAAAGACGTGCAGGTCGCAGTAGCTTAACAAGATGATTTAAATGCCCCTTGGAGGAGCGGTGGAGGTCACAGTAGCTTAACAAGACGGTTTAAATGCCCCTTGGAAAAGACGTGAAGGTCGCAGTAGCTTAACAAGATTGTTTAAATGCCCCTTGGAAGAGACGTGCAGGTCGCAGTAGCTTAACAAGACAGGTTAAATGCCCCTTGGACGAGGTTTGCAGGTCGCAGTAGCAAACCAAGACGTTTTAAATGGCCCTTGGAAGAGACGTGCTGGTCGCAGTAGCTTAACAAGACGGTTTAAATGCCCCTTGGAAGAGCGGTGGAGGTCGCAGTAGCTTAACAAGACGGTTTAAATGCACCTTAGAAGGGACATGCAGGTCACAGTAGCTTAACAAGACGGTTTAAATGCCCCTTGGAAGAGACGTGCAGGTCGCAGTAGCTTAACAAGACAATTTAAATGCCTTTTGGAAGAGACGTGCAGGTCGCAGTAGCTTAACAAGACAGTTGAAATGCCCCTTAGAAGAGACGTGCAGGTCGCAGTAGCTTAATAAGACGGTTTAAATGCCCCTTGCAAGAGACGTGCAGGTCGCAGTAGCTTAATAAGACGATTTAAATGCCCCTTGGTAGAAACGTGCAGGTCACAGTAGCTTAACAAGACGGTTTAAATGCCACTTGGAAGAGACGTGCAGGACGCAGTAGCTTAAAAAGATGGTTTAAATGCCTCTTGGAAGAGCGGTGGAGGTCGCAGTAGCTTAACAAGACGGTTTAAATACCCATTGGAGAAGACGTGCAGGTCGCAGTAGCTTAATAAGACAGTTTAAATGCCCCTTGGAAAAGACGTGCAGGTCGCAGTAGCTTAAAAGACGGTTTAAATGCCCCTTGGAAGAGCGGTGTAGGTCGCAGTAGCTTAACAAGACAGTTTAAATGCCCCTTGGAAAAGACGTGCAGGTCGCAGTAGCTTAAAAGACGGTTTAAATGCCCCTTGGAAGAGCGGAGTAGGTCGCAGTAGCTTAACAAGACAGTTTAAATGCCTCTTGGATGAAACGTGCAGGTCACAGTAGCTTAATAAGATGGTTTAAATGCCCTTTGGAAGAGACGTGCAGGTCACAGTAGCTTAATAAGATGGTTTAAATGCCCCTTGGAAAAGACGTGCAGGTCGCAGTAGCTTAACAAGATGATTTAAATGCCCCTTGGAAGAGCGGTGGAGGTCGCAGTAGCTTAACAAGACGGTTTAAATGCCCATTGGAAAAGACGTGAAGTTCGCAGTAGCTTAACAAGATTGTTTAAATGCCCCTTGGAAGAGACGTGCAGGTCGCAGTAGCTTAACAAGACAGGTTAAATGCCCCTTGGACGAGGCTTGCAGGTCGCAGTAGCAAACCAAGACGTTTTAAATGGCCCTTGGAAGAGACGTGCCGGTCGCAGTAGCTTAACAAGACGGTTTAAATGCCCCTTAGAAGAGACGTGCAGGTCGCAGTAGCTTAACAAGACAGTTTAAATGCCCTTTGGAAGAGACATGCAGGTCGCAGTAGCTTAACAAAACGGTTTAAATGCCCCTTGGAAGAGTCGTGCAGGTCGCAGTAGCTTAATAAGACGGTTTAAATGCCCCTTGGAAGAGACATGCAGGTCGCAGTAGCTTAACAAAACGGTTTAAATGCCCCTTGGAAGAGTCGTGCAGGTCGCAGTAGCTTAATAAGACGGTTTAAATGCCCCTTGGAAGAGACATGCAGGTCACAGTAGCTTAACAAGACGGTTTAAATGCCCCTTGGCAGAGTGATGGAGTTCGCAGTAGCTTAACAAGACAGTTTAAATGCCCCTTGGAAGAGACATGCAGGTCGCAGTAGCTTAACAAGACAGTTTAAATGCCCCATGAAAGAGATGTGCAGGTCGTAGTAGCTTAACAAGACTGTTTAAATGCCCCTTGTAAGTGCGGTGGAGGTCGCCGTAGCTTAACAAGACTGTTTAAATGCCCCTTGGAAGAAACGTGAAAGTCACAGTAGCTTATCAAGACGGTTTAAATGCCCCTTGGAAGAGACGTGCAGGTCGCAGTAGCTTAACAAGACGGTTTAAATGCCCCTTGGAAGAGTCGTGCAGGTCGCAGTAGCTTAAAAAGATGGTTTAAATGCCCCTTGGGAGAGCGGTGGAGGTCTCAGTAGCTTAACAAGACAGTTTTAATGCCCCTTGGAAGAGACGTGCTGGTCGCAGTAGCTTACCAAGACGGTTTAAATGCCCCTTGGCAGAGTGGTGGAGGTCGCAGTAACTTAACAAGACAGTTTAAATGCCCCTTGGAAGAGACATGCAGGTCGCAGTAGCTTAACAAGACAGTTTAAATGCCCCTTGGAAGAGACGTGCATGTCGCAGAAGCTTAACAAGATGGTTTAAATGCCCCTTGTAAGAGACGTGCGGTTCGCAGTAGCTTAACAAGACAGTTTAAATGCCCCTTGGTAGAGACATGCAGGTCGCAGTAGCTTAACAAGACAGTTTAAATGCCCCTTGGAAGAGACGTGCATGTCGCAGAAGCTTAACAAGACAGTTTAAATGCCCCTTGGAAGAGACGTGCAGTTCGCAGTAGCTTAACAAGACGGTTTACATGCCCCTTGGAAGAGACCTGCAGGTCGCAGTAGCTTAACAAGACGGATTAAATGCCCCTTGGAAGAGCAGTGGAGTTCGCAGTAGCTTAACAAGACGGTTTAAATGCCCCTTGGAAGAGATGTGCAGGTCGCAGTAGCTTAACAAGACGGTTTAAATGCCCATTGGTAGAGACGTGCAGGTCACAGTAGCTTAACAAGATGGTTAAAATGCCCTTTGGAAGAGCGGTGGAGGTCGCAGTAGGTTAACAAGACGGTTTTGATGCCGCTTGGAAGAGACGTGCTGGTCGAAGTAGCTTAACAAGACGGTTTAAATGCCCCTTGGAAGAGACGTGCATGTCGCAGTAGATTAACAAGACGGTTTAAATGCCCCTTGGTAGAGACGTGCAGGTCGCAGTAGCTAAACAAGATGGTTTAAATGCCCCTTGGAAGAGCGGTGGAGGTCGCAGTAGCTTAACAGGATGATTTAATTGCCCCTTGGTAGAGAAATGCAGGTCACAGTAGCTTAATAAGACGGTTTAAATGCCGCTTGGAAGAGACGTTCAGGTCGCAGTTGCTTAACAAGATGATTTAAATGACCCTTGGAAGAAATGTCCAGGTCGCAGTAGCTTAACAAGACTGTTTAAATGCCCCTTGGAAGAGACGTACAGGTCGCAGTAGCTTAACAAGATGGTTTAAATTCCCCTTGGAAGAGCGGTGGAGGTCGTAGTAGCTTAACAAAACGGAATAAATGCCCCTTGGAAGAGACGTACAGGTCGCAGAAGCTTAACAAGACTGTTTAAATGCCCCTTGGAAGAGACGTGCAGGTCGCAGTAGCTTAACAAGACGGCTTAAATGCCCCTTGGAAGAGCAGTGGAGGTCGCAGTAGGTTAACAAGACGGTTTAAATGCCCCTTGGAATACAAGTGCAGGTCGCAGTAGCTTAACAAGATGGTTTAAATGCCCCTTGGAAGGGACGTGCAGGTCGCAGTAGATTAACAAGACGGTTTAAATTCCCTTTGGAAGAGACGTGCAGGTCGCAGTGTCTTAACAAGACAGTTTAAATGCCCCTTGGAAGAGACGTGCAGGTCGCAATAGCTTAATAAGACGGTTAAAATGCCCCTTGCAAGAGACGTGCAGGTCGCAGTAGCTTAATAAGACGGTTTAAATGACCCTTGGCAGAAACGTGCAGGTCACAGTAGCTTAACAAGATGGTTTAAATGTCCCTTGGAAGAGCTGTGGAGGTCGCAGTAGCTTAACAAGACGGTTTAAATGCCACTTGGAAGAGACGTGCAGGTCGCAGTAGCTTAACAAGATGGTTTAAATGCCCCTTGGAAGAGCTGTGGAGGTCGCAGTAGCTTAACAAGACGGTTTAAATGCCCATTGGAAGAGACATGCAGGTTGCAGTAGCTTAACAAGACGGTTTAAATGCCCCTTGGAAGAGACATGCAGATTGCAGTAGCTTAACAAGACGGTTTAAATGCCCCTTGGAAGAGACGTGAAGGTCGCAGTAGCTTAAAAACACGGTTTAAATGCCCCTTGGAAGAGCGGGTGGAGGTCGCAGTAGCTTAACAAGACAGTTTAAATGCCCCTTGAAAGAGACGTGCAGGTTGTAGTAGCTTAACAAGTCGGTTTAAATGCCCCTTGGAAGAAACGTGAAAGTCGCAGTAGCTTATCAAGACGGTTTAAATGCCCCTTGGAAGAGACGTGCAGGTCGCAGTAGCTTAACAAGACAGTTTAAATGCCCCTTGGAAGAAACGTGAAAGTCGCAGTAGCTTATCTAGACGGTTTAAATGCCCCTTGGAAGAGACGTGCAGGTCGCAGTAGCTTATCAAGACGGTTTAAATGCCCCTTGGAAGAAACGTGAAAGTCGCAGTAGCTTAACAAGACGGTTTAAATACCCCTTGCAAGAGACGTACAGGTCGTAGTAGCTTAACAAGACGGTTTAAATGCCCCTTGGAAGAAACGTGCTGGTCGCAGTAGCTTATCAAGACGGTTTAAATGCCCCTTGGAAGAGACGTACAGGTCGCAGTACCTTAACAAGACGGTTTAAATGCCCTTTGGAAGAGCGGTGGAGGTCGTAGTAGCTTAACAAGACGGTTTAACTGCCCCTTGGAGGAGATGTGCAGGTCGCAGTAGCTTAACAAGACGGTTTAAATGCCCCTTCGAATAGACATGCAGGTCACAGTAGCTTAACAAGACGGTTTATATGCCCCTTGGAAAAAACGTGCAGGTCGCAGTGGCTTAACAAGACGGTTTAAATGCCCCTTGGAAGAGCGGTGGAGGTCGTAGTTGCTTATCAAGACTGATTAAATGCCCCTTGGTAGAGACGTGCAGGTCGCAGCAGCTTAACAAGACGGTTTAAATGCCACTTGGAAAATCGGTGGAGGTCGCAGTAGATTAACAAGATGGATTAAATGCCCCTTGGTAGAGACGTGCAAGTCGCAGTAGCTTAACAAGACGGTTTACATGCCCAATGGATGAGTGGTGAAGTTCGCAGTAGCTTAACAAGATGGTTTAAATGCCCCTTGGAAGAGCGGTGGAGGTCACAGTCGCTTAACAATACAGTTTAAATGCCCCTTGGAAGAGACATGCAGGTCGCAGCAGCTTAACAAGACTGTTTAAATGCCCCTTGGAAGAGACGTGCAGTTCGAAGTAGCTTAACAAGATCGTTTAAATGCCCCTTGGAAAAGGGGTGGAGGTCGCAGTAGCTTAACATGACAGTTTAATTGCCCCTTGGAAGAGACATGCAGGTCGCAGCAGCTTAACAAGACTGTTTAAATGCTCCTTGGAAGAGACGTGCAGGTCGCAGTAGCTTAAAAAGATGGTTTAAATGCCCCTTGGTAGAGACATGCATGTCGCAGTAGCTTAACAAGACGTTTTAAATGCCCCTTGGAAAAGTGGTGGCGGTTACAGTAGCTTAACAAGACGGTTTAAATGCCCCTTGGAAGAGACGTGCAAGTCTCAGCAGCTTAACAAGACGGTTTAAATGCACCTTGGAAGAAACGTGCAGGTCTCAGTAGCTTAAAAAGACGGTTTAAATGCCCCTTGGAAGAGGCGTGCAGGTCGCAGTAGCTTAATAAGACGGTTTAAATGTCAGTTGGAAGAGACGTGCAGGTCGCAGTAGCTTTATAAGACGGTTTAAATGCCCCTTGGAAGAGACGTGCAGGTCGCAGGAGCTTTACAAGACGATTTAAATGCCCCTTGGAAGAGACGTGCAGCTCGCAGTAGCTTAACAAGACTGTTTAAGTCCCCCTTGGAAGAGATGTGCAGATCGCAGTAGCTTAATAAGACGGTTTAAATGTCAGTTGGAAGAGACGTGCAGGTTGTAGTAGCTTATTAAGACGATTTAAATGCTCTTTCGAACATACGTACAGGTCGCAGTAGCTTAACAATATGGTTTAAATGCCCTTTGGAATAGGCTTGCAGGTCGCAATAGCTTACCAAGACGGTTTAAATGCCCCTTGGAAGAGACGTGCAGGTTGCAGTAGCGTAACAAGACGGTTTAAATGACCTTTGGTAGAGAAATGCAGGTCGCAGTAGCTTAACAAGATGGTTTAAATGCCCCTTGGAAGAGCGGTGGAGGTCGCAGATGTTTAACAAGACGGTTTTAATGCCTCTTGGAAGAGACATGCAGGTCGCAGCAGGTTAACAAGACGGTTTAAATGCCCCTTGGAAGAGACGTGCAGGTCCCAGTAGCTTAACAACATGGTTTAAATGCCCCTTGGAAGAGACATGCAGGTCGCAGTAGCTTAACAAGACGATTTAAATGCCCCTTGGAAGAGACGTGCAGGTCGCAGTAGCTTAATAAGACAGTTTAAATGTCCCTTGGAAGAGACGTGCAGGTCGCAGTAGCTTAACAAGACGGTTTAAATGCCCCTTGGAAGAGACGTGCAGGTCGCAGTAGCTTTATAAGACGGTTTAAATGCCCCTTGGAAGAGACATGCAGATCGCAGTAGCTTAACAAGACTGTTTAAATACCCCTTGGAAGAGACGTGCAGGTCGCAGTAGCTTAACAAAAGGGTTTAAATGCCCCTTGAAATAGGCTTGCAGGTCGCAGCAGCTTACCAAGACGGTTTAAATGCCCCTTGGTAGAGACGTACAGGTCGCAGTAGCTTAACAAGACTGTTTAAATGCCCTTTGGAAGAGACGTGCAGGTCGCAGTAGCTTAACAAGATGGTTTAAATGCCCCTTGGAAGAGACGTGCATGTCACAGTAGATTAACAAGATGGTTTAAATGCCCCTTGGAAGAGACGTGCAGGTCGCAGTAGCTAAACAAGACTGTTTAAATGCCCCTTGGAAGAGCGGCGGAGGTCGCAGTAGCTTAACAAGACAATTTATTTGCCCCTTGGAAGAGACGTGCAGGTCACAGTAGCTTAATAAGATGGTTTAAATGCCCCTTCGAAGATACGTGCAGGTCGCAGTAGCTTAACAAGATGGTTTAAATGCCCCTTGGAATAGGCTAGCAGTTCGCAATAGCTTACCAAGACTGTTTAAATGCCCCTTGGAAGAGACGCGCAGGTTGCAGTAGCGTAACAAGACGGTTTAAATGACCCTTGGTAGAGAAGTGCAGGTCGCAGTAGCTTAACAAGACGGTTTAAATGCCCCTTGGAAGAGCAGTGGAGGTCGCAGAAGTTTAACAAGACGGTTTAAATGCCTCTTGGAAGAGACATGCCGGTCGCAGCAGCTTAACAAGATGGTTTAAATGCCCCTTGGAAGAGACGTGCAGGTCCCAGTAGCTTAACAAGATGGTTTAAATGACCCCTTGGAAGAGACATGCTGGTCGCAGTAGCTTAATAAGACGGTTTAAATGCCCCTTGGAAGAGACGTGCAGGTCGCAGTAGCTTAATAAGACGGTTTCAATGCCCCTTGGAAGAGACGTGCAGGTCGCAGTAGCTTAATAAGACGGTTTAAATGCCCCTTGGAAGAGACATGCAGGTCGCAGTAGCTTAACAAGACTGTTTAAATACCCCTTGGAAGAGACGTGCAGGTCGCAGTAGCTTAACAAAAGGGTTTAAATGCCCCTTGAAATAGGCTTGCAGGTCGCAGTAGCTTACCAAGACGGTTTAAATGCCCCTTGGTAGAGACGTACAGGTCGCAGTAGTTTAACAAGACTGTTTAAATGCCCTTTGGAAGAGACGTGCAGGTCGCAGTAGCTAAACAAGACTGTTTAAATGCCCTTTGGAAGAGCGGCGGAGGTCGCAGTAGCTTAACAAGACGATTTAATTGCCCCTTGGAAGAGACGTGCAGGTCACAGCAGCTTAATAAGATGGTTTAAATGCGCCTTGGAAGAGACGTGCAGGTCACAGTAGCTTAACAAGATGATTTAAATGCCCCTATGAAAAGCGGTGGAGGTCGCAGTAGCTTAACAAGACGGTTTAAATGCCCCTTGGAAGAGACGTACAGGTCGCAGTAACTTAACAAGACGGTTTAAATGCCGTTTGGAAGAGCGCTGGAGGTCGTAGCAGCTTAACAAAACGGATTAAATGCCCCTTGGAAGAGTCGTGCAGGTCGCAGCAGCCTAACGAGACGGTTTAAATGCCCCTTGGTAGAGACGTGCAGGTCGCAGTAGCTTAACAAGACGATTTAATTGCCCCTTGGAAGAGACGTGCAGGTCACAGTTGCTTAATAAGACGGTTTAAATGCGCCTTGGAAGAGACGTGCAGGTCCCAGTAGCTTAACAAGATGGTTTAAAAGCCACTATGAAAAGCGGTGGAGGTCGCAGTAGCTTAACAAGATGGTTTAACTGCCCCTTGGAGGAGATGAGTAGGTCGCAGTAGCTTAACAAAACGGTTTAAATACCCCTTGCAAGAGACGTGCAGGTCACAGTAGCTTAACAAGACGGTTTAAATGCCCCTTGGAAGAAACGTGCAGGTCGAAGTAGTTTAACAAGACGGTTTACATGCCCCTTGGAAGAGCGCTGTAGGTCGTAGTAGCTTATCAAGACTGATTAAATGCCCCTTGGTAGAGACGTTCAGGTCGTAGCAGCTTAACAAGACGGTTTAAATGCCCCTTGTAAAATCGGTGGAGGTCGCAGTAGATTAACTAGATGGATTAAATGCCCCTTGGAAGAGACGTGCAAGTCGCAGTAGCTTAACAAGACGGTTAAAATGCCCTTTGGAAGAGCGGTGGAGGTCGCAGTAGCTTAACAAGACGGTTTTGATGCCGCTTGGAAGAGACGTGCTGGTCGCAGTAGCTTAACAAGACGGTTTAAATGCCCCTTGGTAGAGACGTGCAGGTCGCAGTAGCTAAACAAGATGGTTTAAATGCCCCTTGGAAGAGCGGTGGAGGTCGCAGTAGCTTAACAAGACGATTTAATTGCCCCTTGGTAGAGAAATGCAGGTCACAGTAGCTTAATAAGACGGTTTAAATGCCGCTTGGAAGAGACGTGCAGGTCGAAGTAGCATAACAAGACGGTTTAAATGACACTTGGAAGAGTGGAGGAGGTCGCAATAGATTAAAAAGATGGTTTCCATGCCCCTTGGAAGAGACGTGTAGGTCGCAGTAGCTTAACAAGATGGTTTAATTACCCCTTGGAAGAGCGGTGGAGGTCGCAGTAGGTTAACAAGATGGTTTAAATGCCCCTTGGAATAGACGTGCAGGTCGCAGTAGCTTAACAAGATGGTTTAAATGCCCCTTGGAAGAGTGGAGGAGGTCGCAGTAGAATAAAAAGATGGTTTCCATGCCCCTTAGAAGAGACGGGTAGGTCGCAGTAGCTTAACAAGACGGTATAAATACCCCTTGGAAGAGACATGCAGGTTGCAGTAGCGTAACAAGACGGTTTAAATGCCCTTTGGTAGAGAAGTGCAGGTCGCAGTAGCTTAACAAGACGGTTTAAATGCCCCTTGGAAGAGCGGTGGAGGTCGCAGTAGTTTAACAAGATGGTTGAAATGCCTCTTGGAAGAGACATGCAGGTCGCAGCAGCTTAACAAGACAGTTTAAATGCCCCTTGAAAGAGGCTGGCAGGTCGCACTAGCTTAAAAAGACGATTTTAATGCCCCTTGGAAGAGACGTGCAGGTCGCAGTAGCTTAACAAGATGGTTTAAATGCCCCTTCGAAGAGCGGTGGAGGTCGCAGTAGCTTTACAAGACAGTTTAATTGCTCCTTGGAAGAGACGTGCAGGTCGCAGCAGCTTAACAAGACAGTTTAAATGCCCCTTGAAAGAGGCTGGCAGGTCGCACTAGCTTAAAAAGACGATTTTAATGCCCTTTGGAAGAGACGTGCAGGTCGCAGTAGCTTAACAAGATGGTTTAAATGCCCCTTCGAAGAGCGGTGGAGGTCGCAGTAGCTTTACAAGACAGTTTAATTGCTCCTTGGAAGAGACGTGCAGGTCGCAGCAGCTTAACAAAACTGTTTAAATGCCCCTTGGAAGAAACATGCAGGTCGCAGTAGCTTAACAAGACAGATTAAATGCCCCTTGGTGGAGACATGCAGGTCGCAGTAGCTTAACAAAACGGATTAAATGCCCCATGGAAGAGACGTGCAGGTCGCAGTAGCTTAACAAGACGTTTTAAGTGCCCATTGGAAAAGTGGTGGAGGTTACAGTAGCTTAACAAAATGGTTTAAATGCTCCTTAGAAGAAACGTGCAGGTCGCAGTAGCTTAAAAAAACGGTTTAAATGCCCCTTGGAAGAGCGGTGGAGGTCGCAGTAGCTTAACAAGACAGTTTAAATACCCCTAGGAAGAGACGCGCAGGTCGCAGTAGCTTAATACGACGGTTTAAATGTCCCTTGGAAGAGACGTGCAGGTCGCAGTAGCTTAACAAGACGATTTAAATGCCCCTTGGAAGAGACGTGCTGGTCGCAGTAGCTTAACAAGACTGTTTAAATGCCCCTTGGAAGAGACGTGTAGATCGCAGTAGCTTAATAAGACAGTTTAAATGCCCCTTGGAAGAGACATGCAGGTCGCAGTAGCTTAACAAGACGGTTTAAATGCCCCTTGGAAGAGACGTGCTGGTCGCAGTAGCTTAACAAGACTGTTTAAATGCCCCTTGGAAGAGACGTGTAGATCGCAGTAGCTTAATAAGACAGTTTAAATGCCCCTTGGAAGAGACATGCAGGTCGCAGTAGCTTAACAAGACGGTTTAAATGCCCCTTGGAAGAGACGTGCAGGTCGCAGTAGCTTAACAAGACTGTTTAAATCCCCCTTGGAAGAGATGTGCAGGTCGCAGTAGCTTAACAAGATAGTTTAAATGTCCCTTGGAATAGGCTTGCAGGTCGCAGTAGCTTACCAAGACGGTTTAAATGCCCCCTGGAAGAGACGTGCAGATCGCAGCAGCTTAACAAGATGGTTTAAATGCCCCTTGCAAGAGCGGTGGAGGTCGCAGTAGCTTAACAAGACGGTTTAAATGCCCCTTGGAAGAGAAGTGCAGGTCGCAGCAACTTAAAAAGACTGTTTAAATGCCCCTTGAAAGAGACGTGCAGGTTGCAGTGGCTTAACAAGGCGGCTTAAATGCCCCTTGCAAGAGACGTACAGGTCGTAGTAGCTTAACAAGACGGTTTAAATGCCCCTTGGAAGAAACGTGCTGGTCGCAGTAGCTTATCAAGACGGTTTAAATGCCCCTTGGAAGAGACGTACAGGTCGCAATAACTTAACAAGACGGTTTAAATGCCCTTTGGAAGAGCGGTGGAGATCGTAGTAGCTTAACAAGACGGTTTAACTGCCCCTTGGAGGAGATGTGCAGGTCGCAGTAGCTTAACAAGACGGTTTAAATGCCCCTTCGAAAAGACATGCAGGTCACAGTAGCTTAACAAGACGGTTTATATGCCCCTTGGAAGAAACGTGCAGGTCGCAGTGGCTTAACAAGACGGTTTAAATGCCCCTTGGAAGAGCGGTGGAGGTCGTAGTTGCTTATCAAGACTGATTAAATGCCCCTTGGTAGAGACGTGCAGGTCGCAGCAGCTTAACAAGACGGTTTAAATGCCACTTGGAAAATCGGTGGAGGTCGCAGTAGATTAACAAGATGGATTAAATGCTCCTTGGTAGAGACGTGCAAGTCGCAGTAGCTTAACAAGACGGTTTACATGCCCAATGGATGAGTGGTGAAGTTCGCAGTAGCTTAACAAGACGGTTTAAATGCCCCTTGGAAGAGCGGTGGAGGTCACAGTAGCTTAACAATACAGTTTAAATGCCCCTTGGAAGAGACATGCAGGTCGCAGCAGCTTAACAAGACTGTTTAAATGCCCCTTGGAAGAGACGTGCAGTTCGAAGTAGCTTAACAAGATCGTTTAAATGCCCCTTGGAAAAGGGGTGGAGGTCGCAGTAGCTTAACATGACAGTTTAATTGCCCCTTGGAAGAGACATGCAGGTCGCAGCAGCTTAACAAGACTGTTTAAATGCTCCTTGGAAGAGACGTGCAGGTCGCAGTAGCTTAAAAAGATGGTTTAAATGCCCCTTGGTAGAGACATGCATGTCGCAGTAGCTTAACAAGACGTTTTAAATGCCCCTTGGAAAAGTGGTGGAGGTTACAGTAGCTTAACAAGACGGTTTAAATGCCCCTTGGAAGAGACGTGCAAGTCGCAGCAGCTTAACAAGACGGTTTAAATGCACATTGGAAGAGACGTGCAGGTCTCAGTAGCTTAAAAAGACGGTTTAAATGCCCCTTGGAAGAGGCGTGCAGGTCGCAGTAGCTTAATAAGACGGTTTAAATGTCAGTTGGAAGAGACGTGCAGGTCGCAGTAGCTTTATAAGACGGTTTAAATGCCCCTTGGAAGAGACGTGCAGGTCGCAGGAGCTTTACAAGACGGTTTAAATGCCCCTTGGAAGAGACGTGCAGCTCGCAGTAGCTTAACAAGACTGTTTAAGTCCCCCTTGGAAGAGATGTGCAGATCGCAGTAGCTTAATAAGACGGTTTAAATGTCAGTTGGAAGAGACGTGCAGGTTGTAGTAGCTTATTAAGACGGTTTAAATGCCCTTTCGAACATACGTACAGGTCGCAGTAGCTTAACAAGATGGTTTAAATGCCCTTTGGAATAGGCTTGCAGGTCGCAATAGCTTACCAAGACGGTTTAAATGCCCCTTGGAAGAGACGTGCAGGTTGCAGTAGCGTAACAAGACGGTTTAAATGACCTTTGGTAGAGAAATGCAGGTCGCAGTAGCTTAACAAGATGGTTTAAATGCCCCTTGGAAGAGCGGTGGAGGTCGCAGATGTTTAACAAGACGGTTTTAATGCCTCTTGGAAGAGACATGCAGGTCGCAGCAGGTTAACAAGACGGTTTAAATGCCCCTTGGAAGAGACATGCAGGTCGCAGTAGCTTAACAAGACGATTTAAATGCCCCTTGGAAGAGACGTGCAGGTCGCAGTAGCTTAATAAGACAGTTTAAATGTCCCTTGGAAGAGACGTGCAGGTCGCAGTAGCTTAACAAGACGGTTTAAATGCCCCTTGGAAGAGACGTGCAGGTCGCAGTAGCTTTATAAGACGGTTTAAATGCCCCTTGGAAGAGACATGCAGATCGCAGTAGCTTAACAAGACTGTTTAAATACCCCTTGGAAGAGACGTGCAGGTCGCAGTAGCTTAACAAAAAGGTTTAAATGCCCCTTGAAATAGGCTTGCAGGTCGCAGCAGCTTACCAAGACGGTTTAAATGCCCCTTGGTAGAGACGTACAGGTCGCAGTAGCTTAACAAGACTGTTTAAATGCCCTTTGGAAGAGACGTGCAGGTCGCAGTAGCTTAACAAGATGGTTTAAATGCCCCTTGGAAGAGACGTGCATGTCACAGTAGATTAACAAGATGGTTTAAATGCCCCTTGGAAGAGACGTGCAGGTCGCAGTAGCTAAACAAGACTGTTTAAATGCACCTTGGAAGAGCGGCGGAGGTCGCAATAGCTTAACAAGACGATTTATTTGCCCCTTGGAAGAGACGTGCAGGTCACAGTAGCTTAATAAGATGGTTTAAATGCCCCTTCGAAGATACGTGCAGGTCGCAGTAGCTTAACAAGATGGTTTAAATGCCCCTTGGAATAGGCTAGCAGGTCGCAATAGCTTACCAAGACTGTTTAAATGCCCCTTGGAAGAGACGCGCAGGTTGCAGTAGCGTAACAAGACGGTTTAAATGACCCTTGGTAGAGAAGTGCAGGTCGCAGTAGCTTAACAAGACGGTTTAAATGCCCCTTGCAAGAGCAGTGGAGGTCACAGAAGTTTAACAAGACGGTTTAAATGCCTCTTGGAAGAGACATGCAGGTCGCAGCAGCTTAACAAGATGGTTTAAATGCCCCTTGGAAGAGACGTGCAGGTCCCAGTAGCTTAACAAGATGGTTTAAATGACCCCTTGGAAGAGACATGCTGGTCGCAGTAGCTTAATAAGACGGTTTAAATGCCCCTTGGAAGAGACGTGCAGGTCGCAGTAGCTTAATAAGACGGTTTCAATTCCCCTTGGAAGAGACGTGCAGGTCGCAGTAGCTTAATAAGACGGTTTAAATGCCCCTTGGAAGAGACATGCAGGTCGCAGTAGCTTAACAAGACTGTTTAAATACCCCTTGGAAGAGACGTGCAGGTCGCAGTAGCTTAACAAAAGGGTTTAAATGCCCCTTGAAATAGGCTTGCAGGTCGCAGTAGCTTACCAAGACGGTTTAAATGCCCCTTGGTAGAGACGTACAGGTCGCAGTAGTTTAACAAGACTGTTTAAATGCCCTTTGGAAGAGACGTGCAGGTCGCAGTAGCTAAACAAGACTGTTTAAATGCCCTTTGGAAGAGCGGCGGAGGTCGCAGTAGCTTAACAAGACGATTTAATTGCCCCTTGGAAGAGACGTGCAGGTCACAGCAGCTTAATAAGATGGTTTAAATGCGCCTTGGAAGAGACGTGCAGGTCACAGTAGCTTAACAAGATGATTTAAATGCCCCTATGAAAAGCGGTGGAGGTCGCAGTAGCTTAACAAGACGGTTTAAAAGCCCCTTGGAAGAAACGTGCAGGTCGCAGTAGCTTAACAAGACGGTTTAAATGCCCCTTGGAAGAGACGTACAGGTCGCAGTAACTTAACAAGACGGTTTAAATGCCGTTTGGAAGAGCGCTGGAGGTCGTAGCAGCTTAACAAAACGGATTAAATGCCCCTTGGAAGAGTCGTGCAGGTCGCAGCAGCCTAACGAGACGGTTTAAATGCCCCTTGGTAGAGACGTGCAGGTCGCAGTAGCTTAACAAGACGATTTAATTGCCCCTTGGAAGAGACGTGCAGGTCACAGTAGCTTAATAAGACGGTTTAAATGCGCCTTGGAAGAGACGTGCAGGTCCCAGTAGCTTAACAAGATGGTTTAAAAGCCACTATGAAAAGCGGTGGAGGTCGCAGTAGCTTAACAAGATGGTTTAACTGCCCCTTGGAGGAGATGAGCAGGTCGCAGTAGCTTAACAAAACGGTTTAAATACCCCTTACAAGAGACGTGCAGGTCACAGTAGCTTAACAAGACGGTTTAAATGCCCCTTGGAAGAAACGTGCAGGTCGCAGTAGCTTAACAAGACGGTTTACATGCCCCTTGGAGGAGCGCTGGAGGTCGTAGTAGCTTATCAAGACTGATTAAATGCCCCTTGGTAGAGACGTTCAGGTCGCAGCAGCTTAACAAGACGGTTTAAATGCCCCTTGTAAAATCGGTGGAGGTCGCAGTAGATTAACAAGATGGATTAAATGCCGCTTGGAAAAGACGTGCAAGTCGCAGTAGCTTAACAAGACGGTTAAAATGCCCTTTGGAAGAGCGGTGGAGGTCGCAGTAGCTTAACAAGACGGTTTTGATGCCGCTTGGAAGAGACGTGCTGGTCGCAGTAGCTTAACAAGACGGTTTAAATGCCCCTTGGTAGAGACGTGCAGGTCGCAGTAGCTAAACAAGATGGTTTAAATGCCCCTTGGAAGAGCGGTGGAGGTCGCAGTAGCTTAACAAGACGATTTAATTGCCCCTTGGTAGAGAAATGCAGGTCACAGTAGCTTAATAAGACGGTTTAAATGCCGCTTGGAAGAGACGTGCAGGTCGAA
Organism: Phyllobates terribilis; assembly: GCF_046119375.1. NCBI lineage: Eukaryota > Metazoa > Chordata > Amphibia > Anura > Dendrobatidae > Phyllobates > Phyllobates terribilis. The sequence goes on along the minus strand of NW_027362924.1, from coordinate 1,829,456 downwards.
GTAGCATAACAAGACGGTTTAAATGCCACTTGGAAGAGTGGAGGAGGTCGCAATAGATTAAAAAGATGGTTTCCATGCCCCTTGGAAGAGACGTGTAGGTCGCAGTAGCTTAACAAGATGGTTTAATTACCCCTTGGAAGAGCGGTGGAGGTCGCAGTAGGTTAACAAGATGGTTTAAATGCCCCTTGGAATAGACGTGCAGGTCGCAGTAGCTTAACAAGACGGTTTAAATGCCCCTTGGAAGAGTGGAGGAGGTCGCAGTAGAATAAAAAGATGGTTTCCATGCCCCTTGGAAGAGACGGGTAGGTCGCAGTAGCTTAACAAGACGGTATAAATACCCCTTGGAAGAGACATGCAGGTTGCAGTAGCGTAACAAGACGGTTTAAATGCCCTTTGGTAGAGAAGTGCAGGTCGCAGTAGCTTAACAAGACGGTTTAAATGCCCCTTGGAAGAGCGGTGGAGGTCGCAGTAGTTTAACAAGATGGTTGAAATGCCTCTTGGAAGAGACATGCAGGTCGCAGCAGCTTAACAAGACAGTTTAAATGCCCCTTGAAAGAGGCTGGCAGGTCGCACTAGCTTAAAAAGACGATTTTAATGCCCCTTGGAAGAGACGTGCAGGTCACAGTAGCTTAACAAGATGGTTTAAATGCCCCTTCGAAGAGCGGTGGAGGTCGCAGTAGCTTTACAAGACAGTTTAATTGCTCCTTGGAAGAGACGTGCAGGTCGCAGCAGCTTAACAAAACTGTTTAAATGCCCCTTGGAAGAAACATGCAGGTCGCAGTAGCTTAACAAGACAGATTAAATGCCCCTTGGTGGAGACATGCAGGTCGCAGTAGCTTAACAAAATGGATTAAATGCCCCATGGAAGAGACGTGCAGGTCGCAGTAGCTTAACAAGACGTTTTAACTGCCCCTTGGAAAAGTGGTGGAGGTTACAGTAGCTTAACAAAACGGTTTAAATGCTCCTTAGAAGAAACGTGCAGGTCGCAGTAGCTTAAAAAGACGGTTTAAATGCCCCTTGGAAGAGCGGTGGAGGTCGCAGTAGCTTAACAAGACAGTTTAAATACCCCTAGGAAGAGACACGCAGGTCGCAGTAGCTTAATACGACGGTTTAAATGTCCCTTGGAAGAGACGTGCAGGTCGCAGTAGCTTAACAAGACGATTTAAATGCCCCTTGGAAGAGACGTGCTGGTCGCAGTAGCTTAACAAGACTGTTTAAATGCCCCTTGGAAGAGATGTGTAGATCGCAGTAGCTTAATAAGACAGTTTAAATGCCCCTTGGAAGAGACATGCAGGTCGCAGTAGCTTAACAAGACGGTTTAAATGCCCCTTGGAAGAGACGTGCTGGTCGCAGTAGCTTAACAAGACTGTTTAAATGCCCCTTGGAAGAGACGTGTAGATCGCAGTAGCTTAATAAGACAGTTTAAATGCCCCTTGGAAGAGACATGCAGGTCGCAGTAGCTTAACAAGACGGTTTAAATGCCCCTTGGAAGAGACGTGCAGGTCGCAGTAGCTTAACAAGACTGTTTAAATTCCCCTTGGAAGAGATGTGCAGGTCGCAGTAGCTTAACAAGATGGTTTAAATGTCCCTTGGAATAGGCTTGCAGGCCGCAGTAGCTTACCAAGACGGTTTAAATGCCCCCTGGAAGAGACGTGCAGATCGCAGTAGCTTAACAAGATGGTTTAAATGCCCCTTGCAAGATCGGTGGAGGTCGCAGTAGCTTAACAAGACGGTTTAAATGCCCCTTGGAAGAGAAGTGCAGGTCGCAGCAACTTAAAAAGACTGTTTAAATGCCCCTTGAAAGAGACGTGCAGGTTGCAGTGGCTTAACAAGACGGCTTAAATGCCCCTTGGAAGACACGAGCAGTTCGCAGTAGCTTAACAAGAGGGTGTAAATGCCCCTTGGAAGAGCGGTGGAGGTCGCAGTAGCTTAACAAGACAGTTTAAGTGCCCCTTGGAAGAGACGTGCAGATCGCAGTAGCTTAACAAGACTGTTTAAATGCCCCTTGGAAGAGACGTACAGGTCGCAGTAGCTTAACAAGACATTTTAAATGCCCCTTGGAAAAGTGGTGGAGGTTACAGAAGCTTAACAAGACGTCTTAAATGCTCATTGGAAGAGACGTGCTGGTCGCAGTAGCTTAACAAGACGGTTTAAATGCTCCTTGGAAGAGACGTGCAAGTCGCAGTAGATTAACAAGACGGTTTAAATGCCCCTTGGTAGAGACGTGCAGGTCGCAGTAGCTAAACAAGACGGTTTAAATGCCCCTTGGAAGAGCGGTGGAGGTCGCAGTAGCTTAACAAGACGATTTAATTGCCCCTTGTTAGAGACATGCAGGTCACAGTAGCTTAATAAAACGGTTTAAATGCCACTTGGAAGAGACGTGCAGGTTGCAGTAGCTTAACAAGACGGTTTAAATGACCCTTGGAAGAAACGTGCAGGTCGCAGTAGCTTAACAAGACGTTTTAAATGCCCCTTGGAAGAGACGTACAGGTCGCAGTAACTTAACAAGACGGTTTAAATGCCCTTTGGAAGAGCGGTGGAGGTCGTAGTAGCTTAACAAGACGGTTTAACTGCCCCTTGGAGGAGATGTGAAGGTCGCAGTAGCTTAACAAGACGGTTTAAATGCCCCTTCGAATAGACATGCAGGTCACAGTAGCTTAACAAGACGGTTTAAATGCCCCTTGGAAGAAATGTGCAGGTCGCAGTGGCTTAACAAGACGGTTTAAATGCCCCTTGGAAGAAACGTGCAGGTCGCAGTAGATTAACAAGACGGTTTAAATGCCCCTTGAAAGAGCGGTGGAGGTCGTAGTAGATTATCAAGACTGATTAAATGCCCCTTGGTAGAGACGTGCAGGTCGCAGCAGCTTAACAAGACGGTTTAAATGCCACTTGGAAAATCGGTGGAGGTCGCAGTAGATTAACAAGATGGATTAAATGCCCCTTGGAAGAGACGTGCAAGTCGCAGTAGCTTAACAAGACGGTTTACATACCCAATGGATGAGTGGTGGAGGTCGCAGTAGCTTAACAAGATGGTTTAAATGCCCCTTGGAAGAACGGTGGAGGTCACATTAGCTTAACAATACAGTTTAAATGCCCCTTGGAAGAGACGTGCAGGTCGCAGTAGCTTAACAAGAAGGTTTAAATGCCCCTTGGAAGAGTCTGGCAGGTCGCAGTAGCTTACCAAGACGATTTAAATGCCCCTAGGAAGAGACGTGCAGGTCGCAGTAGCTTAACAAGATCGTTTAAATGCCCCTTGGAAAAGGGGTGGAGGTCGCAGTAGCTTAACATGACAGTTTAATTGCCCCTTGGAAGAGACATGCAGGTCGCAGCAGCTTAACAAGACTGTTTAAATGCCCCTTGGAAGAGACGTGCAGGTCGCAGTAGCTTAAAAAGATGCTTTAAATGCCCCTTGGTAGAGACATGCATGTCGCAGTAGCTTAACAAGACGTTTTAAATGCCCCTTGGAAAAGTGGTGGAGGTTACAGTAGCTTAACAAGACGGTTTAAAAGCCCCTTGGAAGAGAAGTGCAAGTCGCAGTAGCTTAACAAGACGGTTTAAATGCACCTTGGAAGAGACGTGCAGGTCGCAGTAGCTTAAAAAAGACGGTTTAAATGCCCCTTGGAAGAGGCGTGCAGGTCGCAGTAGCTTAATAAGACAGTTTAAATGTCAGTTGGAAGAGACGTGCAGGTCGCAGTAGCTTAATAAGATGGTTTAAATGCCCCTTGGAAGAGACTTGCAGGTCGCAGTAGCTTTACAAGACAGTTTAAATGCCCCTTGGAAGAGTCGTGCAGCTCGCAGTAGCTTAATAAGACGGTTTAAATGCCCCTTGGAAGAGATGTGCAGATCGCAGTAGCTTAATAAGACGGTTTAAATGCCCCTTGGAAGAGATGTGCAGATCGCAGTAGCTTATTAAGACGGTTTAAATGCCCTTTCGAACATACGTACAGGTCGCAGTAGCTTAACCAGATGGTTTAAATGCCCTTTGGAATAGGCTTGCAGGTCGCAATAGCTTAACAAGACAGTTTAAATGACCTTTGGTAGAGAAATGCAGGTCGCAGTAGCTTAACAAGACGGTTTAAATGCCCCTTGGAAGATCGGTCGAGGTCGCAGAAGTTTAACAAGACGGTTTAAATGCCTCTTGGAAGAGACATGCCGGTCGCAGCCGGTTAACAAGACGGTTTAAATGCCCCTTGGAAGAGACGTGCAGGTCCCAGTATCTTAACAAGATGGTTTAAATGCCCCTTGGAAGAGACATGCAGGTCGCAGTAGCTTAACAAGACGATTTAAATGCCCCTTGGAAGAGACGTGCAGGTCGCAGTAGCTTAATAAGACAGTTTAAATGTCCCTTGGAAGAGACGTGCAGGTCGCAGTAGCTTAACAAGACGGTTTAAATGCCCCTTGGAAGAGACGTGCAGGTCGCAGTAGCTTTATAAGACGGTTTAAATGCCCCTTGGAAGAGATATGCAGGTCGCAGTAGCTTAACAAGACTGTTTAAATACCCCTTGGAAGAGACGTGCAGGTCGCAGTAGCTTAACAAAAGGGTTTAAATGCCCCTTGAAATAGGCTTGCAGGTCGCAGTAGCTTACCAAGACGGTTTAAATGCCCCTTGGTAGAGACGTACAGGTCGCAGTAGCTTAACAAGACTGTTTAAATGCCCTTTGGAAGAGAGTGCAGGTCGCAGTAGCTTAACAAGACGGTTTAAATGCTCCTTGGAAGAGCGGTGGAGGTCGTAGTAGCTTATCAAGACTGATTAAATGCCCCTTGGTAGAGACCTGCAGGTCGCAGCAGCTTAACAAGACGGTTTAAATGCCCCTTGTAAAATCGGCGGAGGTCGCAGTAGCTTAACAAGACGATTTAATTGCCCCTTGGAAGAGACGTGCAGGTCACAGTAGCTTAATAAGATGGTTTAAATGCCCCTTCGAAGAGACGTGCAGGTCGCAGTAGCTTAACAAGATGGTTTAAATGCCCCTTGGAATAGGCTAGCAGGTCGCAATAGCTTACCAAGACTGTTTAAATGCCCCTTGGAAGAGACGTGCAGGTTGCAGTAGCGTAACAAGACGGTTTAAATGACCCTTGGTAGAGAAGTGCAGGTCGCAGTAGCTTAACAAGATGGTTTAAATGCCCCTTGGATGAGCAGTGGAGGTCGCAGAAGTTTAACAAGACGGTTTAAATGCCTCTTGGAAGAGACATGCAGGTCGCAGCAGCTTAACAACATGGTTTAAATGCCCCTTGGAAGAGACGTGCAGGTCCCAGTAGCTTAACAAGATGGTTTAAATGACCCCTTGGAAGAGACATGCTGGTCGCAGTAGCTTAACAAGAAGATTTAAATGCCCCTTGGAAGAGAGGTGCAGGTCGCAGTAGCTTAATAATACAGTTTAAATGTCCCTTGGAAGAGACGTGCAGGTCGCAGTAGCTTAACAAGACGGTTTAAATGCCCCTTGGAAGAGACGTGCAGGTCGCAGTAGCTTAATAAGACAGTTTTAAATGCCCCTTGGAAGAGACATGCAGGTCGCAGTAGCTTAACAAGACTGTTTAAATACCCCTTGGAAGAGACGTGCAGGTCGCAGTAGCTTAACAAAATGGTTTAAATGCCCCTTGAAATAGGCTTGCAGGTCGCAGTAGCTTACCAAGACGGTTTAAATGCCCCTTGGTAGAGACGTACAGGTCGCAGTAGCTTAACAAGACTGTTTAAATGCCCTTTGGAAGAGACGTGCAGGTCGCAGCAGCTAAACAAGACTGTTTAAATGCCCCTTGAAAGAGCGGCGGAGGTCGCAGTAGCTTAACAAGACGATTTAATTGCCCCTTTGAAGAGACGTGCAGGTCACAGTAGCTTAATAAGATGGTTTAAATGCGCCTTGGAAGAGACGTGCAGGTCACAGTAGCTTAACAAGATGGTTTAAATGCCCCTATGAAAAGCGGTGGAGGTCGCAGTAGCTTAACAAGACGGTTTAAATGCCCCTTGGAAGAGACGTACAGGTCGCAGTAACTTAACAAGACGGTTTAAATGCCCTTTGGAAGAGCGGTGGAGGTCGTAGCAGCTTAACAAAACGGATTAAATGCCCCTTGGAAGAGTCGTGCAGGTCGCAGCAGCCTAACAAGACGGTTTAAATGCCCCTTGGTAGAGTCGTGCAGGTCGCAGTAGCTTAACAAGACGATTTAATTGCCCCTTGGAAGAGACGTGCAGGTCACAGTAGCTTAATAAGATGGTTTAAAAGCCACTATGAAAAGCGATGGAGGTCGCAGTAGCTTAACAAGATGGTTTAACTGCCCCTTGGAGGAGATGAGCAGGTCGCAGTAGCTTAACAAAACGGTTTAAATACCCCTTGCAAGAGACGTGCAGGTCACAGTAGCTTAACAAGACGGTTTAAATGCCCCTTGGAAGAAAAGTGCAGGTCGCAGTAGCTTAACAAGACTGTTTAAATGCCCCTTGGAAGAGCGGTGGAGGTCGTAGTAGCTTATCAAGACTGATTAAATGCCCCTTGGTAGAGACGTGCAGGTCGCAGCAGATTAACAAGACGGTTTAAATGCCCCTTGTAAAATCGGTGGAGGTCGCAGTAGATTAACCAGATGGATTAAATTCGCCTTGGAAGAGACGTGCAAGTCGCAGTAGCTTAACAAGACGGTTTAAATGCCCATTGGAAGAGTGGTGGAGGTCGCAGTAGCTTAACAAGACAGTTTAAATGCCCCTTGTAAGAGACATGCAGGTCGCAGTAGCTTAACAAGACGGTTTAAATGTCCCTTGGAAGAGTCTGGCAGGTCGCAATAGCTTACCAAGACGATTTAAATGCCCCTTGGAAGAGACGTGCAGGTCGCAGTAGCTTAACAGGATCGTATCAATGCCCCTTGGAAAAGGGGTGGAGGTCGCAGTAGCTTAACATGACAGTTTAATTGCCCCTTGGAAGAGACATGCAGGTCGCAGCAGCTTAACAAGACTGTTTAAATGCCCCTTGCAAGAGACGTGCAGGTCGCAGTAGCTTAAAAAGACGGTTTAAATGCCCCTTGGTAGAGACATGCAGGTCGCAGTAGCTTAACAAAACGGTTTAAATGCCCCATGGAAGAGACGTGCAGGTCGAAGTAGCTTAACAAGACGGTTTAAATGTCAGTTGGAAGAGACGTGCAGGGTGCAGTAGCTTAATAAGACGGTTTAAATGCCCCTTGGAAAAGTGGTGGAGGTTACAGTAGCTTAACAAGACGTTTTAAATGCCCCTTGGAAGAGACGTGCAGGTCGCAGTAGCTTAATAAGACGGTTTAAATGTCAGTTGGAAGAGACGTGCAGGTTGCAGTAGCTTAATAAGACGGTTTAAATGCCCCTTGGAAGAGACGTGCAGGTCGCAGGAGCTTAACAAGACGGTTTAAATGCCCCTTGGAAGAGACGTGCAGGTCGCAGTAGCTTAACAAGACTGTTTAAATCCCCCTTGGAAGAGATGTGCAGATCGCAGTAGCTTAATAAGACGGTTTAAATGTCAGTTGGAAGAGACGTGCAGGTCGTAGTAGCTTATTAAGACGGATTAAGTGCCCCTTCGAAGAGACGTGCAGGTCGCAGTAGCTTAACAAGATGGTTTAAATGCCCCTTGGAAAAGGCTTGCAGGTCGCAATAGCTTACCAAGACTGTTTAAATGCCTCTTGGAAGAGACGTGCAGGTTGCAGTAGCGTAACAAGACGGTTTAAATGACCTTTGGTAGAGAAGTGCAGGTCGCAGTAGCTTAACAAGACGGTTTAAATTCCCCTTGGAAGAGCGGTGGAGGTCGCAGAAGTTTAACAAGACGGTTTAAATGCCTCTTGGAAGAGACATGCAGGTCGCAGTAGCTTTCCAAACGATTTAAATGCCCTTTGGAAGAGACGTGCAGGTCGCAGTAGCTCAACAAGATCGTTTAAATGCCCCTTGGAAAAGGGGTGGAGGTCGCAGTAGCTTAACATGACAGTTTAATTGCCCCTTGGAAGAGACATGCAGGTCGCAGCAGCTTAACAAGACTGTTTAAATGCCCCTTGGAAGAGACGTGCAGGTCGCAGTAGCTTAAAAAGATGGTTTAAATGCCCCTTGGTAGAGACATGCATGTCGCAGTAGCTTAACAAGACGTTTTAAATGCCCCTTGGAAAAGTGGTTGAGGTTACAGTAGCTTAACAAGACTGTTTAAATGCCCCTTGGAAGAGACGTGGAAGTTACAGTAGCTTAACAAGACGGTTTAAATGCCCCTTGGAAGAGACGTGCAGGTCGCAGTAGCTTAACAATCGGTTTAAATGCCCCATGGAAGAGACGTGCAGGTCGCAGTAGCTTAACAAGACGTTTTAAATGCCCCTTGGAGGAGATGTGAAGGTCGCAGTAGCTTAACAAGACGGTTTAAATGCCCCTTCGAATAGACATGCAGGTCACAGTAGCTTAACAAGACGGTTTAAATGCCCCTTGGAAGAAATGTGCAGGTCGCAGTGGCTTAACAAGATGGTTTAAATGCCCCTTGGAAGAAACGTGCAGGTCGCAGTAGATTAACAAGACGGTTTAAATGCCCCTTGAAAGAGCGGTGGAGGTCGTAGTAGCTTATCAAGACTGATTAAATGCCCCTTGGTAGAGACGTGCAGGTCGCAGCAGCTTAACAAGACGGTTTAAATGCCACTTGGAAAATCGGTGGAGGTCGCAGTAGATTAACAAGATGGATTAAATGCCCCTTGGAAGAGACGTGCAAGTCGCAGTAGCTTAACAAGACGGTTTACATACCCAATGGATGAGTGGTGGAGGTCGCAGTAGCTTAACAAGATGGTGTAAATGCCCCTTGGAAGAACGGTGGAGGTCACATTAGCTTAACAATACAGTTTAAATGCCCCTTGGAAGAGACGTGCAGGTCGCAGTAGCTTAACAAGAAGGTTTAAATGCCCCTTGGAAGAGTCTGGCAGGTCGCAGTAGCTTACCAAGACGATTTAAATGCCCCTAGGAAGAGACGTGCAGGTCGCAGTAGCTTAACAAGATCGTTTAAATGCCCCTTGGAAAAGGGGTGGATTTCGCAGTAGCTTAACATGACAGTTTAATTGCCCCTTGGAAGAGACATGCAGGTCGCAGCAGCTTAACAAGACTGTTTAAATGCCCCTTGGAAGAGACGTGCAGGTCGCAGTAGCTTAAAAAGATGCTTTAAATGCCCCTTGGTAGAGACATGCATGTCGCAGTAGCTTAACAAGATGTTTTAAATGCCCCTTGGAAAAGTGGTGGAGGTTACAGTAGCTTAACAAGACGGTTTAAAAGCCCCTTGGAAGAGAAGTGCAAGTCGCAGTAGCTTAACAAGACGGATTAAATGCACCTTGGAAGAGACGTGCAGGTCGCAGTAGCTTAAAAAGACGGTTTAAATGCCCCTTGGAAGAGGCGTGCAGGTCGCAGTAGCTTAATAAGACAGTTTAAATGTCAGTTGGAAGAGACGTGCAGGTCGCAGTAGCTTAATAAGACGGATTAAATGCCCCTTGGAAGAGACTTGCAGGTCGCAGTAGCTTTACAAGACGGTTTAAATGCCCCTTGGAAGAGACGTGCAGCTCGCAGTAGCTTAATAAGATGGTTTAAATGCTCCTTGGAAGAGATGTGCAGATCGCAGTAGCTTAATAAGACGGTTTAAATGCCCCTTGGAAGAGATGTGCAGATCGCAGTAGCTTATTAAGACGGTTTAAATGCCCTTTCGAACATACGTACAGGTCGCAGTAGCTTAACCAGATGCTTTAAATGCCCTTTGGAATAGGCTTGCAGGTCGCAATAGCTTAACAAGACAGTTTAAATGACCTTTGGTAGTGAAATGCAGGTCGCAGTAGCTTAACAAGACAGTTTAAATGCCCCTTGGAAGATCGGTCGAGGTCGCAGAAGTTTAACATGACGGTTTAAATGCCTCTTGGAAGAGACATGCCGGTCGCAGCCGGTTAACAAGACGGTTTAAATGCCCCTTGGAAGAGACGTGCAGGTCCCAGTATCTTAACAAGATGGTTTAAATGCCCCTTGGAAGAGACATGCAGGTCGCAGTAGCTTAACAAGACGATTTAAATGCCCCTTGGAAGAGACGTGCAGGTCGCAGTAGCTTAATAAGACAGTATAAATGTCCCTTGGAAGAGACGTGCAGGTCGCAGTAGCTTAACAAGACGGTTTAAATGCCCCTTGGAAGAGACGTGCAGGTCGCAGTAGCTTTATAAGACGGTTTAAATGCCCCCTGGAAGAGACATGCAGGTCGCAGTAGCTTAACAAGACTGATTAAATACCCCTTGGAAGAGACGTGCAGGTCGCAGTAGCTTAACAAAAGGGTTTAAATGCCCCTTGAAATAGGCTTGCAGGTCGCAGTAGCTTACCAAGATGGTTTAAATGCCCCTTGGTAGAGACGTACAGGTCGCAGTAGCTTAACAAGACTGTTTAAATGCCCTTTGGAAGAGAGTGCAGGTCGCAGTAGATTAACAAGACGGTTTAAATGCCCCTTGGAAGAGACGTGCAGGTCGCAGTAGCTTAACAAGACGGTTTAAATGCCCCTTGGAAGAAACGTGCAATTCGCAGTAGCTTAACAAGACGGTTTAAATGCTCCTTGGAAGAGCGGTGGAGGTCGTAGTAGCTTATCAAGACTGATTAAATGCCCCTTGGTAGAGACGTGCAGGTCGCAGCAGCTTAACAAGACGGTTTAAATGCCCCTTGTAAAATCGACGGAGGTCGCAGTAGCTTAACAAGACGATTTAATTGCCCCTTGGAAGAGACGTGCAGGTCACAGTAGCTTAATAAGATGGTTTAAATGCCCCTTCGAAGATACGTGCAGGTCGCAGTAGCTTAACAAGATGGTTTAAATGCCCCTTGGAATAGGCTAGCAGGTCGCAATAGCTTACCAAGACTGTTTAAATGCCCCTTGGAAGACACGTGCAGGTTGCAGTAGCGTAACAAGACGGTTTAAATGACCCTTGGTAGAGAAGTGCAGGTCGCAGTAGCTTAACAAGATGGTTTAAATGCCCCTTGGATGAGCAGTGGAGGTCGCAGAAGTTTAACAAGACGGTTTAAATGCCTCTTGGAAGAGACATGCAGGTCGCAGCAGCTTAACAACATGGTTTAAATGCCCCTTGGAAGAGACGTGCAGGTCCCAGTAGCTTAACAAGATGGTTTAAATGACCCCTTGGAAGAGACATGCTGGTCGCAGTAGCTTAACAAGAAGATTTAAATGCCCCTTGGAAGAGACGTGCAGGTCGCAGTAGCTTAATAAGACAGTTTAAATGTCCCTTGGAAGAGACGTGCAGGTCGCAGTAGCTTAACAAGACGGTTTAAATGCCCCTTGGAAGAGACGTGCAGGTCGCAGTAGCTTAATAAGACAGTTTTAAATGCCCCTTGGAAGAGACATGCAGGTCGCAGTAGCTTAACAAGACTGTTTAAATACCCCTTGGAAGAGACGTGCAGGTCGCAGTAGCTTAACAAAAGGGTTTAAATGCCCCTTGAAATAGGCTTGCAGGTCGCAGTAGCTTACCAAGACAGTTTAAATGCCCCTTGGTAGAGACGTACAGGTCGCAGTAGCTTAACAAGACTGTTTAAATGCCCTTTGGAAGAGACGTGCAGGTCGCAGCAGCTAACCAAGACTGTTTAAATGCCCCTTGAAAGAGCGGCGGAGGTCGCAGTAGCTTAACAAGACGATTTAATTGCCCCTTGGAAGAGACATGCAGGTCACAGTAGCTTAATAAGATGGTTTAAATGCGCCTTGGAAGAGACGTGCAGGTCACAGTAGCTTAACAAGATGGTTTAAATGCCCCTATGAAAAGCGGTGGAGGTCGCAGTAGCTTAACAAGACGGTTTAAATGCCCCTTGGAAGAGACGTACAGGTCGCAGTAACTTAACAAGACGGTTTAAATGCCCTTTGGAAGAGCGGTGGAGGTCGTAGCATCTTAACAAAACGGATTAAATGCCCCTTGGAAGAGTCGTGCAGGTCGCAGCAGCCTAACAAGACGGTTTAAATGCCCCTTGGTAGAGTCGTGCAGGTCGCAGTAGCTTAACAAGACGATTTACTTGCCCCTTGGAAGAGACGTGCAGGTCACAGTAGCTTAATAAGATGGTTTAAAAGCCACTATGAAAAGCGGTGGAGGTCGCAGTAGCTTAACAAGATGGTTTAACTGCCCCTTGGAGGAGATGAGCATGTCGCAGTAGCTTAACAAAACGGTTTAAATACCCCTTGCAAGAGACGTGCAGGTCACAGTAGCTTAACAAGACGGTTTAAATGCCCCTTGGAAGAAAAGTGCAGGTCGCAGTAGCTTAACAAGACGGTTTAAATGCCCCTTGGAAGAGCGGTGGAGGTCGTAGTAGCTTATCAAGACTGATTAAATGCCCCTTGGTAGAGACGTGCAGGTCGCAGCAGATTAACAAGACGGTTTAAATGCCACTTGTAAAATCGGTGGAGGTCGCAGTAGATTAACCAGATGGATTAAATGCCCCTTGGAAGAGACGTGCAAGTCGCAGTAGCTTAACAAGACGGTTTACATGCCCATTGGAAGAGTGGTGGAGGTCGCAGTAGCTTAACAAGACAGTTTAAATGCCCCTTGGAAGAGACATGCAGGTCGCAGTAGCTTAACAAGACGGTTTAAATGCCCCTTGGAAGAGTCTGGCAGGTCGCAATAGCTTACCAAGATGATTTAAATGCCCCTTGGAAGAGACGTGCAGGTCGCAGTAGCTTAACAGGATCGTATAAATGCCCCTTGGAAAAGGGGTGGAGGTCGCAGTAGCTTAACATGACAGTTTAATTGCCCCTTGGAAGAGACATGCAGGTCGCAGCAGCTTAACAAGACTGTTTAAATGCCCCTTGGAAGAGACGTGCAGGTCGCAGTAGCTTAAAAAGACGGTTTAAATGCCCCTTGGTAGAGACATGCAGGTCGCAGTAGCTTAACAAAACGGTTTAAATGCCCCATGGAAGAGACGTGCAGGTCGAAGAAGCTTAACAAGACGGTTTAAATGTCAGTTGGAAGAGACGTGCAGGGTGCAGTAGCTTAATAAGACGGTTTAAATGCCCCTTGGAAAAGTGGTGGAGGTTACAGTAGCTTAACAAGACGTTTTAAATGCCCCTTGGAAGAGACGTGCAGGTCGCAGTAGCTTAATAAGACGGTTTAAATGTCAGTTGGAAGAGACGTGCAGGTTGCAGTAGCTTAATAAGACGGTTTAAATGCCCCTTGGAAGAGACGTGCAGGTCGCAGGAGCTTAACAAGACGGTTTAAATGCCCCTTGGAAGAGACGTGCAGGTCGCAGTAGCTTAACAAGACTGTTTAAATCCCCCTTGGAAGAGATGTGCAGATCGCAGTAGCTTAATAAGACGGTTTAAATGTCAGTTGGAAGAGACGTGCAGGTCGTAGTAGCTTATTAAGACGGATTAAGTGCCCCTTCGAAGAGACGTGCAGGTCGCAGTAGCTTAACAAGATGGTTTAAATGCCCCTTGGAAAAGGCTTGCAGGTCGCAATAGCTTACCAAGACGGTTTAAATGCCTCTTGGAAGAGACGTGCAGGTTGCAGTAGCGTAACAAGACGGTTTAAATGACCTTTGGTAGAGAAGTGCAGGTCGCAGTAGCTTAACAAGACAGTTTAAATGCCCCTTGGAAGAGCGGTGGAGGTCGCAGAAGTTTAACAAGACGGTTTAAATGCCTCTTGGAAGAGACATGCAGGTCGCAGTAGCTTTCCAAACGATTTAAATGCCCTTTGGAAGAGACGTGCAGGTCGCAGTAGCTCAACAAGATCGTTTAAATGCCCCTTGGAAAAGGGGTGGAGGTCGCAGTAGCTTAACATGACAGTTTAATTGCCCCTTGGAAGAGACATGCAGGTCGCAGCAGCTTAACAAGACTGTTTAAATGCCCCTTGGAAGAGACGTGCAGGTCGCAGTAGCTTAAAAAGATGGTTTAAATGCCCCTTGGTAGAGACATGCATGTCGCAGTAGCTTAACAAGACGTTTTAAATGCCCCTTGGAAAAGTGGTTGAGGTTACAGTAGCTTAACAAGACTGTTTAAATGCCCCTTGGAAGAGACGTGGAAGTTACAGTAGCTTAAAAAGACGGTTTAAATGCCCCTTGGAAGAGACGTGCAGGTCGCAGTAGCTTAACAATCGGTTTAAATGCCCCATGGAAGAGACGTGCAGGTCGCAGTAGCTTAACAAGACGTTTTAAATGCCCCTTGGAGGAGATGTGAAGGTCGCAGTAGCTTAACAAGACGGTTTAAATGCCCCTTCGAATAGACATGCAGGTCACAGTAGCTTAACAAGACGGTTTAAATGCCCCTTGGAAGAAATGTGCAGGTCGCAGTGGCTTAACAAGACGGTTTAAATGCCCCTTGGAAGAAACGTGCAGGTCGCAGTAGATTAACAGGACGGTTTAAATGCCCCTTGAAAGAGCGGTGGAGGTCGTAGTAGCTTATCAAGACTGATTAAATGCCCCTTGGTAGAGACGTGCAGGTCGCAGCAGCTTAACAAGACGGTTTAAATGCCACTTGGAAAATCGGTGGAGGTCGCAGTAGATTAACAAGATGGATTAAATGCCCCTTGGAAGAGACGTGCAAGTCGCAGTAGCTTAACAAGACGGTTTACATACCCAATGGATGAGTGGTGGAGGTCGCAGTAGCTTAACAAGATGGTTTAAATGCCCCTTGGAAGAACGGTGGAGGTCACATTAGCTTTACAATACAGTTTAAATGCCCCTTGGAAGAGACGTGCAGGTCACAGTAGCTTAACAAGAAGGTTTAAATGCCCCTTGGAAGAGTCTGGCAGGTCGCAGTAGCTTACCAAGACGATTTAAATGCCCCTAGGAAGAGACGTGCAGGTCGCAGTAGCTTAACAAGATTGTTTAAATGCCCCTTGGAAAAGGGGTGGAGGTCGTAGTAGCTTAACATGACAGTTTAATTGCCCCTTGGAAGAGACATGCAGGTCGCAGCAGCTTAACAAGACTGTTTAAATGCCCCTTGGAAGAGACGTGCAGGTCGCCGTAGCTTAAAAAGATGCTTTAAATGCCCCTTGGTAGAGACATGCATGTCGCAGTAGCTTAACAAGACGTTTTAAATGCCCCTTGGAAAAGTGGTGGAGGTTACAGTAGCTTAACAAGACGGTTTAAAAGCCCCTTGGAAGAGAAGTGCAAGTCGCAGTAGCTTAACAAGACGGTTTAAATGCACATTGGAAGAGACGTGCAGGTCGCAGTAGCTTAAAAAGACGGTTTAAATGCCCCTTGGAAGAGGCGTGCAGGTCGCAGTAGCTTAATAAGACAGTTTAAATGTCAGTTGGAAGAGACGTGCAGGTCGCAGTAGCTTAATAAGACGGTTTAAATGCCCCTTGGAAGAGACTTGCAGGTCGCAGTAGCTTTACAAGACGGTTTAAATGCCCCTTGGAAGAGACGTGCAGCTCGCAGTAGCTTAATAAGATGGTTTAAATGCCCCTTGGAAGAGATGTGCAGATCGCAGTAGCTTAATAAGACGGTTTAAATGCCCCTTGGAAGAGATGTGCAGATCGCAGTAGCTTATTAAGACGGTTTAAATGCCCTTTCGAACATACGTACAGGTCGCAGTAGCTTAACCAGATGGTTTAAATGCCCTTTGGAATAGGCTTGCAGGTCGCAATAGCTTAACAAGACAGTTTAAATGACCTTTGGTAGAGAAATGCAGGTCGCAGTAGCTTAACAAGACGGTTTAAATGCCCCTTGGAAGATCGGTCGAGGTCGCAGAAGTTTAACAAGACGGTTTAAATGCCTCTTGGAAGAGACATGCCGGTCGCAGCCGGTTAACAAGATGGTTTAAATGCCCCTTGGAAGAGACGTGCAGGTCCCAGTATCTTAACAAGATGGTTTAAATGCCCCTTGGAAGAGACATGCAGGTCGCAGTAGCTTAACAAGACGATTTAAATGCCCCTTGGAAGAGACGTGCAGGTCGCAGTAGCTTAATAAGACAGTATAAATGTCCCTTGGAAGAGACGTGCAGGTCGCAGTAGCTTAACAAGACGGTTTAAATGCCCCTTGGAAGAGACGTGCAGGTCGCAGTAGCTTTATAAGACGGTTTAAATGCCCCTTGGAAGAGACATGCAGGTCGCAGTAGCTTAACAAGACTGATTAAATACCCCTTGGAAGAGACGTGCAGGTCGCAGTAGCTTAACAAAAGGGTTTAAATGCCCCTTGAAATAGGCTTGCAGGTCGCAGTAGCTTACCAAGATGGTTTAAATGCCCCTTGGTAGAGACGTACAGGTCGCAGTAGCTTAACAAGACTGTTTAAATGCCCTGTGGAAGAGAGTGCAGGTCGCAGTAGATTAACAAGACGGTTTAAATGCCCCTTGGAAGAGACGTGCAGGTCGCAGTAGCTTAACAAGACGGTTTAAATGCCCCTTGGAAGAAACGTGCAGGTCGCAGTAGCTTAACAACACGGTTTAAATGCTCCTTGGAAGAGCGGTGGAGGTCGTAGTAGCTTATCAAGACTGATTAAATGCCCCTTGGTACAGACGTGCAGGTCGCAGCAGCTTAACAAGACGGTTTAAATGCCCCTTGTAAAATCGGCGTAGGTCGCAGTAGCTTAACAAGACGATTTAATTGCCCCTTGGAAGAGACGTGCAGGTCACAGTAGCTTAATAAGATGGTTTAAATGCCCCTTCGAAGATACGTGCAGGTCGCAGTAGCTTAACAAGATGGTTTAAATGCCCCTTGGAATAGGCTAGCAGGTCGCAATAGCTTACCAAGACTGTTTAAATGCCCCTTGGAAGACACGTGCAGGTTGCAGTAGCGTAACAAGACGGTTTAAATGACCCTTGGTAGAGAAGTGCAGGTCGCAGTAGCTTAACAAGACGGTTTAAATGCCCCTTGGATGAGCAGTGGAGGTCGCAGAAGTTTAACCACACGGTTTAAATGCCTCTTGGAAGAGACATGCAGGTCGCAGCAGCTTAACAACATGGTTTAAATGCCCCTTGGAAGAGACGTGCAGGTCCCAGTAGCTTAACAAGATGGTTTAAATGACCCCTTGGAAGAGACATGCTGGTCGCAGTAGCTTAACAAGAAGATTTAAATGCCCCTTGGAAGAGACGTGCAGGTCGCAGTAGCTTAATAAGACAGTTTAAATGTCCCTTGGAAGAGACGTGCAGGTTGCAGTAGCTTAACAAGACGGTTTAAATGCCCCTTGGAAGAGACGTGCAGGTCGCAGTAGCTTAATAAGACAGTTTTAAATGCCCCTTGGAAGAGACATGCAGGTCGCAGTAGCTTAACAAGACTGTTTAAATACCCCTTGGAAGAGACGTGCAGGTCGCAGTAGCTTAACAA